>NC_138885.1:118397998-118997998 GCF_965194825.1 Balaenoptera physalus | reverse complement strand
ACTCTGGTTTCCATTCATCTCTCGCGCTCCGAGCTTTCCGGTCCTGCGGGAAGCGCCGCGGGAGTTTGTTAATCGAAGCCGTCCTGAGTCAGTGGGCTCTGTAGAAAGCCCCTGTTCGTAAAATGCCAGTTCAGTTAGCAACTCGCTTTCACTGGGTCCACAGTTGACTCATTTGATGTATTGCTCAACGAACTTAGTTTCACCCCAATTTTTGACCGTTTTTTATAACTGAATGCTCCTCCTGTCTTGCCTTCCAAAGAGTGTTAGTTTCCGCCTACAGTTTAACCATAGCAACCCCCGGGGCCCTGGTCCTACTCTCAATAAAGAGCTGTGGCTGTGTCTTGAATGAGACTCGAGGACACGTCACCCCTCCACTTCCTCATCAGCAAATTAGGGACCAAACTCCCCCCTCCCACCTCTGAGGCGCTGGGATTCAGCAACTCGCTTTTCTCGCCTGTTGCTCTCTTCCACGGCAGGAGTTTCCAGGTTTCCCTACTTTAGCCAACAACAACGCATAAAGCACGATTTTCTCATACAAACTTGAGAGTCACAAAGTGAAGTACCACGGTCTTGATTTGATGAAGATGATAACGATAGTTAACATTTGGCAAACACTATGCGCCCGCCCCCGTTCCAAGTGAGGTACTCATTTAACCCTCGGGAACAAAATCCTCAGAAACCTTCATTTTACAGATTTTACAGACGCTAAGTCACGTTCCCAAGGTCACATGATTGCTCAGGGGTGTGGCCAGGATTTGATCCCTGATTGTGTGGATCCCCAAAGGCACCTTATTGTGATCATCAGAAAATAAAGGTCGAAGTCAAATTTGGTTGGAAGTGGCATAGTGTATCAGGATTTTCTTTTTTTAAGGAGGAACAATTTTTTGATGTGGATTTTAAAATACTTTCCCTTCATTCAACATTGATTAGTCCCTCCTACATGCCAGGCACCCGTGTGTGAAAAATAGTCCTGCCCTCAGTGACCTCAGGCACGGTGAGAAAACAAAGGCTTAGAAAGCCCAACAGTCTGAGGTCACACTGCTGCAAAGTACTTAAACCTGAAATTCAAACCTAGATCTATTAACCCCAAGTAGATGCTGGGGTAAAGAGCTTGGTTTTCTTCCCAGAAACATGAGAGCCATTGAATGTTGTGAAGTTAAGGAGTCACTATCAGGTGGTTTGTAGTGAGGTCACGCTTGAGAATAAGTAGGACTGATGGAAGCAACAAAACCCATTAAGAGACTTTATATTCATCTAAGAGAGGAGTGAGGGCTCAAACTAAAGGCAGTGGCAGAGATTGGAGTGGAGGGAAAGGATCTGAGGTCATCTGGGAGGTAGAATAGAAGTGCTCAGTGACTAGATATGGAGCGGGAAGGGGAAAAGAGAAGCAAAAATGGCTGCTAGGGTTCTGGCTTAGGGAACTATGTAGAGTGTGGTTACTTTTTCTTAGATAGTGCAGGAAAAGGAAGAGGTTTGGGAAGGAAGATCATTTTGGGTTCTGTTAAGCGGAACGTGGAAATGGAGCTCTCTGGTTGAAAGTAAGCCTCTGCAGGCTAAGTCCATTTTGTGATATCCCAACTTATGTTTTCAAAAATAACACATTAGATTAACCAAGATGGCGGAGTAGAAGGACGTGCTCTCACTCCCTCTTGCGAGAGCACCAGAATCACAACTTGCTGCTGGACAATCATTGACAGGAAGACCCTGGACTTCACCAAGGAGGATACCCCACGTCCAAGGACAGAGGAGAAGCCACAGTGAGACGGTAGGAGGGGTGCAATCAGAGTAAAATCAAATCCCATAACTGCTGGGTGGGTGACTCACAGGCTGGTGAACACTTATACCACAGAAGTCCACCCACTGGAGTGAAGGTTCTGAGCCCCACGTCAGGCTTCCCAACCTGGGGGTCCGGCTACGGGAGGAGGAATTCCTAGAGAATCAGACTTTGAAGCCTAGTGGGAATTGATTGCAGGACTTTGACAGGACTGGGGGAAACAGAGACCCCACTCTTGGAGGGCACATACAAAGTAATGTGTGCATCGGGACCCAGGGGAAGGAGCAGTGACCCTGGGGGAGACTGAACCAGACCTACCTGCTGGTGTTGGGGGGTCTCCTGCAGAGGCGAGTGGTGGCTCTGTTTCACCGTGGGGATAAGGACACTGGCAGCCGAGGTTCTGGGAAGTTCTCCTTGGTGTGAGCCCTCCCAGAGTCTGCCATTAACCCCACCAAACAGCACGGGTAGGCTCCAGTGTTGGGTTGCCTCAGGCAAAACAACCAACAGGGAGGGAACCCAGCCCCACCCATCAACAGTCAAGTGGATTAAGGTTTTACTGAGCTCTGACCGCCACAGCAACAGTCAGCTCTACCCACCACCAGAGCCTCCCATCAAGCCTCTTAGATAGCCTCAACCACCAGAGGGCAGACAACAGAAGCAAGAAAAACTACAATCCTGCAGCCTGTGGACCAAAAACCACAGTTACAGAAAGATAGAGAAGATGAAAAGGCAGAGGGCTATGTACCAGATGAAGGAACAAGAAAAAAACCCAGAAAAACAACTAAATGAAGTGGAGATAGGCAACCTTCCAGAAAAAGAATTCAGAATAATGATAGTGAAGATGATCCAGGACCTCGGAATAAGAATGGAGGCAAAGATTGAGAAGATGCAAGAAATGATTAACAAAGACCTAGAAGAATTAAAGAACAAACAAACAGAGATGACCAATACAATAACTGAAATGAAAACTACACTAGAAGGAATCAATAGCAGAATAACTGAGGCAGAAGAAAGGATAAGTGACCTGGAAGACAGAATGGTGGAATTCACTGCTGCGGAACAGACTAAAGAAAAAAGAATGAAAAGAAATGAAGACAGCCTAAGAGACCTCTGGGACAACATTAAACGCAACAACATTCGCATTATAAGGGTCCCAGAAGGAGAAGAGAGAGAGAAAGGACCAGAGAAAATATTTGAAGAGATTATAGTCGAAAACTTCCCTAACATGAGAAAGGAAATAGCCACCCAAGTCCAGGAAGCGCAGAGAGTCCCATACAGAATAAACCCAAGGAGAAACACGCCGAGACACATAGTAATCAAAGTGGCAAAAATTAAAGACAAAGAAAAATTATTGAAAGCAGCAAGGGAAAAACGACAAATAACATACAAGGGAACTCCCATAAGGTTAACAGCTGATTTCTCAGCAGAAACTCTGCAAGCCAGAAGGGAGTGGCATGATATACTTAATGTGATGAAAGGGAAGAACCTACAACCAAGATTACTCTACCCGGCAAGGATCACATTTAGATTTGATGGAGAAATCAAAAGCTTTACAGACAAGCAAAAGCTAAGAGAATTCAGCACCACCAAACCAGCTCTACAACAAATGCTAAAGGAACTTCTCTAAGTGGGAAACACAAGAGAAGAAAAGGACCTACAAAAACAAACCCAAAACAATTAAGAAAATGGTCATAGGAACATACATATCGATAATTACCTTAAACGTGAATGGATTAAACGCCCCAACCAAAAGACATAGACTGGCTGAATGGATACAAAAACAAGACCCATATATATGCTGTCTACAAGAGACCCACTTTAGACCTAGGGACACATACAGACTGAAAGTGAGGGGATGGAAAAAGATATTCCATGCAAATGGAAATCAAAAGAAAGCTGGAGTAGCTATACTCATATCAGATAAAATAGACTTTAAAATAAAGAATGTTACAAGAGACAAGGAAGGACACTACATAATGATCCAGGGATCAATCCAAGAAGAAGATATAACAATTATAAATATATATGCACCCAACATAGGAGCACCTCAATACATAAGGCAACTACTAACAGCTCTAAAAGAGGAAATCGACAGTAACACAATAATAGTGGGGGACTTTAACACTTCACTTACACCAATGGACAGATCATCCAAAATGAAAATAAATAAGGAAACAGAAGCTTTAAATGACACAATAGACCAGATAGATTTAATTGATATATATAGGACATTCCATCCAAAAACAGCAGATTACACGTTCTTCTCAAGTGCGCACGGAACATTCTCCAGGATAGATCACATCTTGGGTCACAAATCAAGCCTCAGTAAATTTAAGAAAATTGAAATCATACCAAGCATCTTTTCTGACCACAACGCTATGAGATTAGAAATGAATTACAGGGAAAAAAACGTAAAAAAGACAAACACATGGAGGCTAAACAATACGTTACTAAATAACCAAGAGATCACTGAAGAAATCAAAGAGGAAATAAAAAAATACCTAGAGACAAATGACAATGAAAACACGACGACCCAAAACCTATGGGATGCAGCAAAAGCGGTTCTAAGAGGGAAGTTTATAGCTATACAAGCCTACCTAAAGAAACAAGAAAAATCTCAAGTAAACAATCTAACCTTACACCTAAAGAAACTAGAGAAAGAAGAACAAACAAAACCCAAAGTTAGCAGAAGGAAAGAAATCATAAAGATCAGAGCAGAAATAAATGAAATAGAAACAAAGAAAACAATAGCAAAGATCAATAAAACTAAAAGCTGGTTCTTTGAGAAGATAAACAAAATTGATAAGCCATTAGCCAGACTCATCAAGAAAAAGAGGGAGAGGACTCAAATCAATAAAATCAGAAATGAAAAAGGAGAAGTTACAACAGACACCGCAGAAATACAAAACATCCTAAGAGACTACTATAAGCAACTTTATGCCAATAAAATGGACAACCTGGAGGAAATGGACAAATTCTTAGAAAGGTATAACCTTCCAAGACTGAATCAGGAAGAAACAGAAAATATGAACAGACCAATCACAAGTAATGAAATTGAAACTGTGATTAAAAATCTTCCAACAAACAAAAGTCCAGGACCAGATGGCTTCACAGGTGAATTCTATCAAACATTTAGAGAAGAGCTAACACCCATCCTTCTCAAACTCTTCCAAAAAATTGCAGAGGAAGGAACACTCCCAAACTCATTCTATGAGGCCACCATCACCCTGATACCAAAACCAGACAAAGACACTACAAAAAAAGAAAATTACAGACCAATATCACTGATGAATATAGATGCAAAAATCCTCAACAAAATACTAGCAAACAGAATCCAACAACACATTAAAAGGATCATACACCACGATCAAGTGGGATTTATCCCGGGGATGCAAGGATTCTTCAATATACGCAAATCAATCAATGTGATACACCATATTAACAAATTGAAGAATAAAAACCATATGATCATCTCAATAGATGCAGAAAAAGCTTTTGACAAAATTCAACACCCATTTCTGATAAAAACTCTCCAGAAAGTGGGCATAGAGGGAACCTACCTCAACATAATAAAGGCCATATATGACAAACCCACAGCAAACATCATTCTCAATGGTGAAAAACTGAAAGCATTTCCTCTAAGATCAGGAACGAGACAAGGATGTCCACTCTCACCACTATTATTCAACATAGTTCTGGAAGTCCTAGCCACGGCAATCAGAGAAGAAAAAGAAATAAAAGGAATACAAATTGGAAAAGAGGAAGTAAAACTGTCACTGTTTGCGGATGACATGATACTATACATAGAGAATCCTAAAACTGCCACCAGAAAACTGCTAGAACTAATTAATGAATATGGTAAAGTTGCAGGATACAAAATTAATGCACAGAAATCTCTTGCATTCCTATACACTAATGATGAAAAATCTGAAAGAGAAATTATGGAAGCACTCCCATTTACCATTGCAACAAAAAGAATAAAATACCTAGGAATAAACCTACCTAGGGAGACAAAAGACCTGTATGCAGAAAACTATAAGACACTGATGAAAGAAATTAAAGATGATACCAACAGATGGAGAGATATACCATGTTCTTGGATTGGAAGAATCAACATTGTGAAAATGAGTATACTACCCAAAGCAATCTACAGATTCAATGCAATCCCTATCAAATTACCAATGGCCTTTTTTACGGAGCTAGAACAAATCATCTTAAAATTTGTATGGAGACACAAAAGACCCCGAATAGCCAAAGCAGTCTTGAGGGGAAAAAAATGGAGCTGGAGGAATCAGACTCCCTGACTTCAGACTATACTACAAAGCTACAGTAATCAAGACAATATGGTACTGGCACAAAAACAGAAACATAGATCAATGGAACAAGATAGAAAGCCCAGAGATTAACCCACGCACCTATGGTCAACTAATCTATGACAAAGGAGGCAAAGATATACAATGGAGAAAAGACAGTCTCTTCAATAAGTGGTGTTGGGAAAACTGGACAGCTACATGTAAAAGAATGAAATTAGAATACTCCCTAACACCATACACAAAAATAAACTCAAAATGGATTAGAGACCTAAATATAAGACTGGACACTATAAAACTCTTAGAGGAAAACATAGGAAGAACACTCTTTGACATAAATCACAGCAAGATCTTTTTTGATCCACCTCCTAGAGTAATGGAATTAAAAACAAAAATAAACAAGTGGGACCTAATGAAACTTCAAAGCTTTTGCACAGCAAAGGAAACCATAAACAAGACGAAAAGACAACCCTCAGAATGGGAGAAAATATTTGCAAATGAATCAACAGACAAAGGATTAATCTCCAAAATATATAAACAGCTCATTCAGCTCAATATCAAAGAAACAATCACCCCAATCCAAAAATGGGCAGAAGACCTAAATAGACATTTCTCCAAAGAAGACATACAGACGGCCACGAAGCACATGAAAAGATGCTCAACATCACTAATTATTAGAGAAATGCAAATCAAAACTACAATGAGGTATCACCTCACTCCTGTTAGAATGGGCATCATCAGAAAATCTACAAACAACAAATGCTGGAGAGGGTGTGGAGAAAAGGGAACCCTCTTGCACTGTTGGTGGGAATGTAAATTGATACAGCCACTATGGAGAACAATATGGAGGTTCCTTAAAGAACTAAAAATAGAATTACCATATGACCCAGCAATCCCACTACTGGGCATATACCCAGAGAAAACCATAATTCAAAAAGACACATGCACCCGAATGTTCATTGCAGCACTATTTACAATAGCCAGGTCATGGAAGCAACCTAAATGCCCATCAACAGACGAATGGATAAAGTTGTGGTACATATATACAATGGAATATTACTCAGCCATAAAAAGGAACGAAATTGAGTCATTTGTTGAGACGTGGATGGAGCTAGAGACTGTCATACAGAGTGAAGTAAGTCAGAAAGAGAAAAACAAATATCATATATTAATGCATGTATGTGGAACCTAGAAAAATGGTACAGATGAGCCAGTTTGCAGGGCACAAGTTGAGACACAGATGTAGAGAATGGACATATGGACACCAAGGGGGGAAAACTGTGGTGAGGTGGGGATGGTGGTGTGCTGAATTGGGCGATTGGGATTGACATGTATACACTGATGTGTATAAAATTGATGCCTAATAAGAACCTGCAGTATAAAAAAGCAAACAAAACAACTAATACTAAACTTTCATTGGGTTATTTGTATGGAAATATGTTAATATAAATGTTTCAGACATTACATGAAATTTCTAAAAATCTTATATTTGTATTTGTATGGAAATATGTATGGAAATATGTTAATATAAATGTTTCAGACATTACATGAAATTTCTAAAAATCTTATATTTGTATGGAAATATGTATGGAAATATGTTAATATAAATGTTTCAGACATTACATGAAATTTCTAAAAATCTTATATGTTCTGGTATAATGTTATAAGTAATAATCCTAGTTATTACTTTAAAATGTATATCTCAGAAATAACTAATTTTCTTGTCAACTGCATTATTATGAACTTTCATCAAATCTTTTACCGTGGTCATTTTTAAGGCTTTTGTCATTTACAGACAGTTCTGGGTGTACTCTGATGATTTTGCAAATATGTTCCTATAAAAGGGTTTCATCTTCAAGAAATTCATGGAAAAGACTCTGACATGTACAGGTTTCTGGTAACTGACTGTACTGCTGAACTGAATGAATAAGCATTTTCAGAACTCTGATGAAAAACTTATGAACTCATAAAAGTGCTAACAAAAGATCAAGATGAAAAAAAACAATTAATTACATGGGACTGAGTGAACTGATGAGGATGAGTATAATTTTTGTGACTTTCTGTCTGAATTAAAAAAAAAAAAAAATCCCACAAGGACTCAGAGGCAAAGAATATACAAATCAATTTTCACTGCAAAGTAAAGGAGCTGTTACAGTGGAGGATTACTGGACTGAATGTCAATATTATGACATAGTATGAGTGTGTTTCATGTTTGGTAATGGCAATCATTGTTGCTTTTGTTGTGGTCATCCATGTACAATGCTTGGTGTCAGTCTATTTATCTCTTGTAAAAATAAAATACAGTGTGTGTGTGTGTGTGTGTGTGTGAAAAAAAAAAAGGAAATGATATAAATGTGACTATGAATGAGTGTATTCAATAGTTAAAATGATCTATTATATTAGTGATATATATTGTGGAATTAGTATTGTTTTTCTCTAAAGAGCAATGTGGAATACAAGTTATTTGTTTCATTTAAAAAAAAAAAAATAACACATTAAATCAATTTAAAAATGTGATTGGGGAAATTCCCTAATGTTGACGGCTAAGAATATCACATTTTTCATGGAGCAACTTGGAATCTATGGTTTTAGTAAATGAGGCATCCTATGTAAAATAAAACTGGTAAATGAGAGCTCTACCCACCACCAGAGCCTCCCATCAAGCCTCTTAGATAGCCTCAACCACCAGAGGGCAGACAGCAGAAGCAAGAAAAACTACAATCCTGCAGCCTGTGGACCAAGAAACACAGTTAGAGAAAGATAGACAAGATGAAAAGGCAGAGGGCTAGGTACCAGATGAAGGAACAAGAAAAAACCCCAGAAAAACAACTAAATGAAATGGAGATAGGCAACCTTCCAGAGAAAGAATTCAGAATAATGATAGTGAAGATGATCCAGGACCTCGGAATAAGAATGGAGGCAAAGATTGAGAAGATGCAAGAAATGATTCACAAAGACCTAGAAGAATTAAAGAACAAACAAACAGAGATGACCAATACAATAACTGAAATGAAAACTACACTAGAAGGAATCAATAGCAGAATAACTGAGGCAGAAGAACGGATAAGTGACCTGGAAGACAGAATGGTGGAATTCACTGCTGTGGAACAGACTAAAGAAAAAAGAATGAAAAGAAATGAAGACAGCCTAAGAGACCTCTGGGACAACATGAAACGCAACAACATTCACATTATAGGGGTCCCAGAAGGAGAAGAGAGAGAGAAAGGACCCGAGAAAATATTGGAAGAGATTATAGTCAAAAATTTCCCTAACATGGGAAAGGAAACAGCCACCCAAGTCCAGGAAGCACAGAGAGTCTCAGGCAGGATAAACCCAAGGAGAAACACGCCAAGACACATAGTAATCAAACTGACAAAAATTAAAGACAAAGAAAAATTATTAAAAGCAACAAGGGACAAACGACAAATAACATACAAGGGAACTCCCATAAGGTTAACAGCTGATTTCTCAGCAGAAACTCTACAAGCCAGAAGGAGTGGGACGATATATTTAAAGGGATGAAGGAGAAGAACTTGTAACTAAGATTACTCTACCTAGCAAGGACCTCATTCAGATTTGATGGAGAAAGCAAAAGCTTTACAGACAAGCAAAAGCTAAGAGAATTCAGCACCACCAAACCAGCTCTGCAACAAATGCTAAAGGAACTTCGTTAAGTGGGAAACACAAGAGAAGAAAAGGACCTACAAAAACAAACCCCAAACAATTAAGAAAATGGTAATAGGAACAAACATATCGAAAACTACCTTAAATGTGAACGGATTAAATGCTCCAACCAAAAGACACAGTCTCGCTAAATGGATACAAAAACAAGACCCACGTATATGCTGTCTACAAGAGACCCACTTCAGACCTAGGGACACATACAGACTGAAAGTGAGGGGATGGAAAAAGATATTCCATGAAAATGGAAATCAAAAGAAAGCTGGAGTAGCAATACTCATATCACATAAAATAGACTTTAAAATAAAGAATGTTACAAGAGACAAAGAAGGACACTACATAATGATCAAGGGATCAATCCAAGAAGAGGATATAACAATTATAAATATATATGCACGCAACATAGGAGCACCTCAATACATAAGGTAAATGCTAACAGCTATAAAAGAGGAAATCGACAGTAACACAATAAGAGTGGGGGACTTTAACACCTCAATTACACCAATGGACAGATCATCCAGCCAGAAAATTAATAAGGAAACACAAGCTTTAAATGACACAAGAGACCAGATATATTTAATTGATATTTATAGGATATTTCATCTGAAAAGAGCAGATTACACTTTCTTCTCAAGTGCACATGGAACATTCTCCAGGATAGATCATATCTTGGGTCACAAATCTAGCCTTGGTAAATTTAAGAAAACTGAAATCATATCAAGTGGCTTTTCCAAACACAACATTAGGAGATTAGAAATCAATTACAGGAAAAAAACATAAACAACACAATCACATGGAGGCTAAACAGTACATTACTAAATAACCAAGAGATCACTGAAGAAATCAAAGAGGAAATCAAAAAATACCTAGAGACAAATGACAATGAAAACATGATGATCCAAAACCTATGGGATGCAGCAAAAGCAGTTCTAAGAGGGAAGTTTATAGTAATGCAATCCTACCTCAAGAAACAAGAAAAATCTCAAATAAACAATCTAACCTTACACCTAAAGGAACTAGAGAAAGAAGAACAAACAAAACCCAAAGTTAGTAGGAGGAAAGAAAACATAAAGATCAGAGCAGAAATAAATGAAATAGAAACAAAACAAGAGCAAATATCAGTGAAACTAAAAGCTGGTTCTTTGAGAAGATAAACAAAATTGATAAACCTTTAGCCAGACTCACCAAGAAAAAGACGGAGAGAACTCAAATTAATTGAATTAGAAATAAAAAAGGAGAAGTTACAACAGACACTGCAGAAATACAAAGGATCATAAGAGACTACTACAAGCAACTCTATGCCAGTAAAATGGACAACCTGGAAGAAATGGACAAATTCTTAGAAAGGTGTAACTTTCCAAGACTGAACCAGGAAGAAATAGAAAATATGAACAGACCAATCACAAGTAATGAAACTGAAACTGTGATTAAAAACAAAAGTCCAGGACCAGATGTCTTCACAGGTGAATTCTATCAAACATTTAGAGACCAGCTAACACCCATCCTTCTCAAACTCTTCCAAAAAATTGCAGAGGAAGGAACACTCCCAAACTCATTCCATGAGACCACCATCACCCTGATACCAAAACCAGACAAAGATACTACAAAAAAAGAAAATTACAGACCAATATCACTGATGAATATAGATGCAAAAATCCTCAACAAAATACTAGCAAACAGAATCCAACAACACATTAAAAGGATCATACACCATGATAAAGTGGGATTTATCCCAGGAATGCAAGAATTCTTCAATATATGCATATTATTCAGTGTGATAAACCATACTAACAAATTGGAGAATAAAAACCATATGATCGTCTCAATAGATGCAGAAAAAGCTTTTGACAGAATTCAAAACCCATTTATGATAAAAATCCTCCAGAAAGTGGGCATAGAGGGAACCTACCTCAACATAATAAAGGCCATACACGACAAACCCACAGCAAACATCATTCTCAGTGGTGAAAAACTGAAACCATTTCCTCTAAGATCAGGAACAAGACAAGGATGTCCACTCTTGCCACTCCTATTCAACATAGTTTTGCAAAAAACTATGTAAATAGTGCTGTCAGGTAGTGCTTCTTCTTTGGAAGAAGAAAAAGAAATAAAAGGAATAGAAACTGAAAAGAAGAAGTAAAACTGTCACTGTTTGCAGATAACATGATACTATACATAGAGAATCCTAAAGATGCCACCAGAAAACTACTAGAGCTAATCAATGAATTTGGTAAAGTTGCAGGATACAAAATTAATGCACAGAAATCTCTTGCATTCCTATGCAGTAACAATGAAAGATCAGAAAGATAAATTAAGGAAATGATCCCATTCACCATTGCAACAAAAAGAATAAAATACCTAAGAATAAACCTACCTAAGGAGATAAAAGACCTCTACTCAGAAAACTTTAAGACACTGATGAAAGAAATCAAGGATGACACAAACAGATGGAGAGATATACCATGTTCTTGGATTGGAAGAATCAATATTGTGAAAATGACTATACTACCCAAAGCAATCTGCAGATTCAATGCAATCCCTATCAAATTACCAATGGCATTTTTTACAGAACTACAACAAAAAATCTTAAAATGTGTATGGAGACACAAAAGACCCCGGATAGCCAAAGCAATCTTGAGGGAAAAAAACGGAGCTGGAGGAATCAGACTCCCTGACTTCAGACTATACTACAAAGCTACAGTAATCAACACAATATGGTACTGGCCCAAAAAAGAAATATAGATCAGTGGAACAGGATAGAAAGCCCAGAGGTAAACCCACACACCTATGGTCAACTAATCTATGACAAAGGAGGCAAGGATATACAATGGAGAAAAGACAGTCTCTTCAATAAGTGGTGCTGGAAAAACTGGACAGCTACATGTAAAAGAATGAAATTAGAACACTCCCTAGCACCATACACAAAAATAAACTCCAAATGGATTAAAGACCTAAAAGTAAGACCAGACACTATAAAACTCTTAGAGGAAAACATAGGAAGAACACTCTTTGACATAAATCACAGCAAGATCTTTTTTGACCCACCTCCTAGAGAAATGAAATAGAAACAAAAATAAACAAATGGGACCTAATGAAACTTAAAAGCTTTTGCACAGCAAAGGAAACTATATACAAGATGAAAAGACAACTCTCAGAATGGGAGAAAATATTTGCAAATGAATCAATGGACAAAGGATTAATCTCTAAAATATATAAACAGCTAATGCAGCTCAATATTAAAAAAAAAAAAAAAACCCAATCAAAAAATGGGCAGAAGACCTAAATAGACATCTCTCCAAAGAACACATACAGATGGCCAAGAGGCACATGAAAAGCTGCTCAACATCATTAATTATTAAAGAAATGCAAATCAAAACTACAATGAGGTATCACCTCACACTGTTCAGAATGACCATCATCAAAAAATCTACAAACAGTAAATGTTGGAGAGGGTGTGGAGAAAAGGGAACCCTCTTGCAGTGTTGGTGGGAATGTAAATTGATACAGCCACTATGGAGAACAGTATGGAGTTTCCTTAAAAAACTAAAAATAGAATTACCATATGACCCAGCAATCCCACTACTGGGCATATACCCAGAGAAAACCATAATTCAAAAAGACACATGCACGCCAATGTTCATTGCAGCACTATTTATAACAGCCAGGTCATGGAAGCAACCTAAGTGTCCATCGACAGACAAATGGATACAGAAGATGTGGTACATATACGCAGTGGAATATTACTCAGCCATAAAAAGAAACGAAACTGAGTTATTTGTAGAGATGTGGATGGACCCAGAGACTGTCATACTGAGTGAAGTAAGTCAGAAAGAGGAAAACAAATATTGTATATTAACGCATATTTGTGGACTCTAGAAACATGGTACAGATGAACCGGTTTGCAAGGCAGAAATAGAGACACAAATATAGAGAACAAACATACGGACACCAAGGAGGGAAAGCGGGGGCAGGGTGGTGGTGGTGTTGGGATGAATTGGGAGATTGGGAATGACTTATATACACTAATGTGTATAATATAGATAACTAATAAGAGCAAATGATTTTTCCAAATGTGCTATAACATACACACACACATGCACGCACACACTGTCTCCTGTTTGTAATCAATTCTATCCCACCTGGATCTTTTCTTATTAATCCCCCTCAAAAAAAAGAATTAAATGATAGTCATTATTCTAGAGATATGAGTATCCTCCCTATTTTTCTCCCGACCTTACAGGTGAGTCACACAAAGAAGTTGGTACCTGCTCACCGTCGCACAGAGTCACCTGAGAGCATCCAGGCCCCAGACTCTGGGGTCACAGAGCCAGGGTACAACCGGGCAGCTGATGGTCCAGGCAGCCTCCCGAGACGCCAAGCTGAGCACTTATGATTAACACATACGGTATTCTCGGAAGGTCGTGTCTCTCTCCCTCATAACAGCCATAAACATCTGCGATCATGTTTTCCGTGTGTCACTCTTTTCCTGTGCACACAGCCACAGCCGTACCCCCAGCAACAAGCAGCAGTCACCACTCGGGGCAGGAAGGAAGCACCTGTCGCCCGCCACTCACGCCCCCCTGCCCCGCCCCAAAGCCTGCGCTTCCAGAATCTACCTCCGCTAGTGGTCATGGGTGGGGGGAGCTGGGGGGTGCTCACCGGCATGCACCTTGTGTCTGGACCCCTTCTGTCCTGCTTTGTCCTCTCAGCTCCCAGCACAGCTCCTAACAGGTGCTCACACTTTGCTCTGTTAGTGATGTACACGCATAAATGGTGTGCACGCAGGTGCAGGTACGTACACATCTGTAACCACAAAGTACTTTTCCAAATGACATTTAAGTTTACCTTCATAAAGTCCTGACCCCTTCAGGAAAACCCTCACGGCTGTGGAAAAGGCCAGCTTGGCGCCACTTCTCCTGGCTGCCCTCCCCGGCAGGAAGGCAGTGAAACCTCTGGCGTTTCTAATGCCACAAATGCAGAAGCTGCTATTTGTCTACCTTGTCACACAAGCCATGACAGCCTGGATCTATCACCAAGATGACAGGACTAGCACTGCCTATGTCGAGCCCACACACCTTCCCCAAAGCACTGCTGCCGCCTCAAGGGGTCCGAATGTCCCCAGGTTTACAGTTGAGGAGTAATTTCATGCTCCTCAGCACGTAACAAAAACTTAAGATAATTATAATGTGAAGAGTCAACTAATGGAGCCATTTGGTAAAGTATAATTATCTGAAGAGAAATCATTAAGGATAATATTCAGCAGGATAGAGATGAGAAGAGAATACGGTATATTTTACCATTAACAGTTATGCTGATTTGTAAAATTGATATCAAAATGCAGCAATTATAAAAATATAAAGGCACAATTTTATTCAAACCCGAAATAGCTAATCAGGGATTCCCTGATGGCACAGTGGTTAAGAATCCACCTGCCAATGCAGGGGACGTGGGTTCGAGCCCTGGTCCAGGAAGACGCCACATGCCGCGGGGCAACTAAGCCCGTGCGCCACAACTACTGAGCCTGCGCTCTAGTGCCCACGAGCCACAACTACTGAGCCCCCGTGCCACAACTACTGAAGCCCGCATGCCTAGAACCTGTGCTCTGCAACAAGAGAAGCCACCGCAATGAGAAGCCCACGCGCAGCAACGAAGACCCAATGCAGCCTAAAATAAATAAATAAATAAATAAATAAATTTACAAAATAGCTAATCATAAATATAAATTCTCAGTACAAGAGTCAGAAACAGAACTTCCTCCCTCTTACAGCATGACATACCATTAATTCAGATAAATACTTATGATTCAACAGTGCGTATCAGCTGTTACGTACCAGGCATGTAATTTATTCACCCAGTCTTGCGTCTCTTTCTGAAAGAAAGGGGAACTTCCCCCCTCACTCACAAGCAGCCTCACTGGCAAAGCTGCAATCATGCCCTTTCCAAAGGCAATCATTGACTTAGACTGGTCCATATTTACACCTGAGGGTGGGATGAGGCCCATAAAGCATACGGGCACCAGATACCCAGACAAACGTGGGTTCTGAAAGCAAGAGAGAAGGGGCGCGGCTGTGACTGGGAATGAGCAGGGCTGATGGAGGCTGGGACAGAGGCCAGGGACGGGGTCAACGTCCAGGGAGAGACGAGAGCGTGAGCAAAGGCCCTGAGGCGGCCTCAAGGGCACGAGCACATCAGACAGAGACATGAGCTGGCTGGGTGGTGCTGCCGTTGTCTGACATATAAACACAGAGAGAGAGCGGGGTTTCGGGATTCAGATTAGGCGGAGGATCTTGGAAGTGTTAACTGGACAGCCAAGCGGGGCTCACCGAGGCACCGTGTTGGGCATCAGTGGGTTAACCAGAGGCAGGTGAGGCCACCTGGAAACATACAGCGAGAAAAGAACCTGCAGCAGAAGGTCTGTACACCGCACTCTGAAAGGCAGAGCAGAGGACCAGGTCCCCAAAGAGCCGGAGACGGAAGGAGGAAAAGCAGAGGGTCGGGGAGGGAGGCGTGCCAGGTGAGCCGTCAGCAGCTCAAACCCCTTGGAGGTGAAGCCAGAGGGGCAGCAGGTCTGGGGACACGGTGGCCTAAGTGTTGCAGGGACAGAGGTGAAGATGGCCAGCTGGGGGCAGGGACCACGAAGGGACAGCTCCCAGGGCAACACACTCGGAGGGAAAGAGTCAGGGAGGTGGGTTCAGCTCCCCTGCCACCTCTTGGATTCTGACTTAGCAAGGGAAGCTGGTCTCCCTTTAAAGAAGACCCGACGGCCACCGCACTTAGTTTCTGAAAGTCGTGTCACGCAAAATGTGTGCGAACGTTGTCAAATGTGACATTTATTGTCAATAGAAAGTGTTGTAATTCCTGATAGGAATAATTGGCAGTTATGTCACACTTTATAAATACAGATTATTCTCCTAAACACTAGCTCAATGAACAAAAATGTCCTAATGTAGAATCTGGGTGCATCCATGTGGTTATATTCTTACTGATATGAATTCATAAAACAGACAATAAAATATACACCTGCTGAGAGCATTCACATTCATTCTAGAAATGGAATTGGATTCTTACAATGATTTGTCATTCAAACTACTTCGATTAAAATACAAATAATTACAGTTACTTCTCTTTTAGTCAACGCTTAAATGCAATTACCACTCACTGGAAGGGGAGGGGAGTCAGCCTTCAACTAAAATCAGCACGAGAAATAAAACAGTATGAATGCTAATAACACCATGAGATTTACAATACTGAACCTTACCATTTATATGATCGTATTTATAATAGTACAATTCAGCGCCATAATACAATGGTATTCATCCAAATTTCAAATGAATTTTGGCGCCTATCAAAACTAGAATTGCTGTCAAATGTCAACAGTTTAGAGTCAGATTTATTCACTCAGAATAATAAGTGTGACTGTAAATAACCTGCAGACAGTGTTGAGTGCAAAGCGCCGAGACTCAGCCGCTCTGGAAACTCTCACAAGGTCATCGCCGGTGCCAGGGCTCCACGGCAGGGCAGCTCGGCGCCCACACGTAACTGGCCTTTTCTAACTGTTTCCAACAGGGCCTGCTGAGTGGTCCGCTAAGCAAGCTAAGAGTCACATTCACTTTTTAAAAGTCCTACTTCCTTGCTTCATTAAAAGATAGCTAGTTAACAATATTTATGGATGTAAAACTACAGCCTCCGTAGAAAACAGAAACTGTCTCACCAATAATTTCAATTGAGAAATCACAACAGCATAATATTCGCCACACTTTTGCAACAGCCTTGAAGATGAGACGCAAGAGAGGAAGGAGGTGAGGCTGCGGGGAGGCCGGAGGGCGGGCGTCCAGGGCGCCGAGCCTCCGCCGCTCAGCGCAGAATGAGTGGGGACCTCGGTGGCCTGGGGGAAACTGACATCCAGTGTTCCCTGAAAACAAGCCCAAAGCTCTCCAAAGGTACAATCTGAATGACAACATGCAGTAACCAGCTGATACTAAGGAAAAGCACACGCCAGTCGAAACACAAATACTTTTTTCCACGAAATTCGCATGCACTTTTCCCCCAAAAGCATTTCTTGAACCTGCCTTGGTACATTGCAAAAAATACAGGTAGATTCTAATTAGCGAGTTTCTGAGGATGTCGGAATCAGGTCTGAAGTGACTCAGAACCCAGACCACAGGTTCTTCGGGCGAGGGGGAGGCAGGGGACACACGGTTCCCCGTCCCCGTCCCGCCTGGAGCGGCCACCCATCACCCGTGTCCACGTGCCTCAGAGCGAGTGTCTGCTCTGAGAAGGACAGCGCGGGGGCCTGGGGTACAGAGACGGACCTCACGTGCCCGACGCCACCTGCTTCCTGTGGTGGCAGGCGAGCTGCTCTCATAATTCTGCAGCTGGGGTACCCGTGTGACAGAGAGGGAACCGGGCTATAAACTCACTGACACGAGCTCCCTCCCTCCACCCAGCGATAAAGCAGCTCAACGTCTCCGTCTGCCACTCACTCCCTTGACCGAACTCACATCAGTGCTGCCCTCTTGTCACCCTTCGTAAGTGTGTCTCCTGGGACATCTAGGGACATGGAACTAAATTAACGTTGAAATTTAAAAAGCCACATTTATGTTTATGTAGCTATACAGGCATGTAGATATAAAAGGTCGCTGTTCTACACATGTTTGGTGAAATACGGCAATTTTTACATCTGGTATTTTCAATAAATAAGCACACTTTTTAAACTTGGATCTTGGAAACCTATCCAAGATAGGAAACCTATCTCCTGGTAAAGTCAGGTAATTCCCCATCTTAAAATATGTGAATCTTGCTTATGACATCATAGAGATCATCAGAAATTCTACACTTGAAATCAAAGATGAGTCAGCAAGGATGAGAAACACGTGACAAAAGCCTAGAACAAACGGACATCCTTCCCCAGAGGTTACCTGTTTCCTTTAGCTCCCGCGACAACTCACATCTCTAACTAGATGACGAAGTGGTGACATTACTAGATGCCTACTTTAAATGACCTGACATGCTCTCACCTTCCAGTCGCCAAGCTCACCGTGAGAACTCACATATGACTGGCTCTCCCAGGCTTCCAGCCCCTCGACTGAAGCAGTGATGTTAATTAAAAACAGAAAATTGTGTTCAGCACAAACCAACAGCAGTGTTTGAACAGGAAAGCAGGACACCTTTACACACTGCACTGGCGGTTCTCCACCCAGGGGTTTAACCACAGGGACACAGGAGACTCAGGGACACAGGTATATGAACTGGCTCAACTTAGGGAATACATGTAACAGGGTACGGCTACCTAAAACGAAAGAGAAAAAGAAGTTCCAATCCTGAGCAAGAGACATTCAAATGTGGCCAAATTCTCATGATTCAAACCAGCAGTCGTAAAGAACATGTTCTTTTTCTGACTTCAAAAAAATGTTTACAACTAGAAATATAATGGGTTTGAAACGATTTTCTTGTATGTCATCATTTTTCTAATTAGAAGCACTAAGTTCTCCTTCTTAACTGAAATGATTAAATAACTATGTAAACTCAATGATGTTATGGACAGTTACTGATAAGAAAAGCAGCAAATCTGCATGCTTGTCTAGACTCCAAGGATTCAAGTGAAAAATTTATGGCCATCAGAGGTCCACAGTGCAAAGATGTTTAGGGCCATTTTCCAGCCAAGGTTCCAGCCATGATTGTGAGCTATGAATGTTCCCGTTTTAAAAGACACATGTGTAGACAGAACAGTTAACAGATTTGTTATAAATGAGCAAGAATCTGAGCTCTGCTGTAGGCCGGAGCACGCAGCATCTGAGCACACCTGATTACTTAGGACACCGGAGGGACCATTCCTGCTATTACGGGATCCATGTTACTATTCCAACACTTGTCCTTTGGTGCTGACAGAACTTCCTGGCTGGAACACAATCATGGCTGGAACCTTGGCTGGAAAATGGCCCTAAACATCTTTGCACTGTGGACCTCTGATGGCCATAAATTTTTCACTTGAATCCTTGGAATCTAGACAAGCATGCAGGTTTGCTGCTTTTCTTATCAGTAACTGTCCATAACATCATTGAGTTTACAGAGTTATTTCATCATTTCAGTTACGAAGGAGAACTTAGTGCTTCTAATTAGAAAAATGATGACATACAAGAAAGTCGTTTCAAACCCAGTATGAGGCACATAGGATGCATCTTATAATCAAGGTTCTTATTACAAATAAGCACTAGTTACAGCCTCAGCAAATGGGGTATGGAGCCCCTTTCTGAGCCCCCAATTTAGTATCTTAATGGAGTCAACATTTAGCACCCTGGAGAGTACTTATTTGAGAACCTGCAGTTGACATATTTTTTAAAAACTTAAGTTATTGCCAATAACTCGTCCACGGAGTCAATTATGCAGTATGATCAATCCACTTGGTTCTTCCACTATAATTACGGTGGTTACACACAGGACGGCTGCAAGAACACCTCAAGCAGATGCGCAGCTCCTAACCAGCGAGCGCATGGCCGCAAGACTCCAGGCAGTGACAGAACTCCCAGCCTCTTTCTTAAGCACTTGACTTCCGACTACCCCAAGCACGTCTTCCCGGTTTAAGGAAAACTGCTCCGTGACAAAGTACTTTACACAATCAGCACGGAACTTCACATGAAATTTAATTTCAAGATTTTGTGGAAACACCCCAGAATTGTATAACTTGATGGAAGAAGCAACTGTCTCTACATAAGCTTTTTTTTTTTTTTTAAGAAAATCATACAGTCATTAGTACTGCCCTGGTTTAGAAGCATCCTGACACACAGGAATTTATAAAAGCCTTCAACCCATAGTCTCCGAAACATTTCTCTGTTATCCTGAAAAGGACTGCTAGACACACGCCGGTTTTTACTGTCGCTCCCGGGCTTAGGGAGTCTGTGAGGACAAACCCGAAGGGAGGCGGTTCCAGCCGGATTAGTCAATCAGTCGGGGAGCCTCGGCTGCGGTTCCTAAACTGTTTCCAGAACACTCGGTTATGCTGGGGGTGGCGACGCGAAGGCTTCCAAGAACTTTTCGTTTTTGACTGAGCCACATTTCTGTTTTCCCCCAACAGTTAAGTTATTTAGAAGTAAGAGGGTGGAAGGGAGTCGTCTGGGGCAGGGATAAGAAGAGATGTCACACAGACACGCACGCACGAATCGGTATCACGAACTGGGCGTCCAGAGCTGAGCTGTCCCCTAAGTAGCGGGGCGCTCGGCCGGGGGGGGACCCCAGCCCGGGCAGAGGCCCCCCCAAGACGGAGAGGAGCTCAGGAGGACGCCCGCCGCGGCCCCCGAGGCCAGGAGCCGCTCGCAGGGAGACAGGAGGGGCGAACCCCCAACCCCCAACCCTGGAGAACCTGATTCCCACGGGCCACGGAGCCGCTGCACCTTCACGACGGGGAAAGGCAGACCCTACAAGTTTCCGTCTGGGATGCTGGGCCGGGAGGACGGAGGGTCAGGGGGTCTGCGCCCGCCCGCCCGCCCGCACGAGCCGCCCCGGGAGATGGAGATGGGGACGCAAGAGGGAAGGGGGCGCCGGGTGAGGAGGGGGCGGAGGATGAGGAGGGGGCACGGGGAGGGAAGACGGGTCGCGGAGGAGAGACAGGGGCGCTGAGAAGGGGAGGGCCTGGAGGGAGAAAGGGGTGCAGAGGGGAAGGGGGCGCAGGGAGAGGAGGGGCGCGCGCAGAAAAAACGGCCGGGAGGTCCGGCACTCACCCTCGTGGGCACTAGCAGGCGGCCGGGGCGCCCGCGGGGGGCAGCCGGGGGGAAGGGTCCCTCGGCGCTCATCGCCGCCCACTCGGCGGGACCAGCGCTCCGGGCCGCGCGAGCTCAGCGCCGAGGACCCGCGCGAGCCTCCTAGGGCCCCGCGGTCGCCACGTCCGCGCCCCTCTGCGCTTCGGCGCCGCTCGGGCTCGGCTCGGGCTCCGCGGGCTGCGGCGGGAGCAGCCGAGCACCGCCCACCGCCCGTGAGCACCGCCCACCGACCTGAGCACCGCCCACCGCCCGTAACCGCCGCCCGCCGCCCGTGAGCACCGCCCACCGTCCTGAGCACCGCCCACCGCCCGTGACCACCGCCCCCCGCCCTGAGCACCGCCCACCGCCCGTGACCACCGCCCACCGACCTGAGCACCGCCCACCGCCCGTGACCGCCGCCCACCGTCCTGAGCGCCGCCCACCGCCCGAAACCGCCGCCCGCCGCCCGTGAGCACCGCCCACCGTCCTGAGCACCGCCCACCGCCCGTGACCACCGCCCCCCACCCTGAGCACCGCCCACCGCCCGTGACCACCGCTCGCCGCCCGTGAGCACCGCCCGCCGCCCTGAGCACCGCCCACCGCCCGTGACCGCCGCCCACCGCCCGTGACCGCCGCCCGCCGCCCGTGAGCACCGCTCACCGCCCGTGACCGCCGCCCACCGCCCTGAGCACCGCCCACCGCCCGTGACCACCGCCCACCGCCCTGAGCACCGCCCACCGCCCGTGACCGCCGCCCACACGACGCGCCGGGAGAGGAGGGGCGCGCGGCTGCCGAGGGGCGGGACGCGTCCCGGGCTGCGGCGCTCCGGGGGAGAGCGGGAGAGGTGATAGCCTCTGGGGGCTGCCGCTCCCCCGGGCCGGGGCCGAGCGCTCCTGCCGCTCGGCGGCCCCTCCCCGCCCCTGCTCCCCGGTGGATCTGACCTGGGGCGTCCCCCCGTCCGCAGTCGGGTGCTTCCGGGCCTTCCCCTCCCTCGGAGGGTCGCAGGGCAGCTGCCTGCCGGGTCCCTGGGGACCCCTCCGCCGGGGTCTCCCCGTCACGTGGAGCTGGTGCTGGACCCTGGGGACTGTCCAGAAGAGGAAAGGACGCCTCTCGCGCCCGCGCGCCCCACCCGCGCCCCGGGCTGGCGGCTCGGCGGCGCCCGTGTCCTCGCTGCGGACCCGGCGACGCCCCGGGGCGCGGGGCTGGGCGCACCTCCGGGCAGTGGGGCAGCAGCCGGTCGGCGAGTCCCTTGCTTTCTCAGGACAGTATCAGGCTGCGTAGACTCAAGTCATCCTCGTTCAAGCGTAAATGAAAGTTTGGCATAAATCTCAGGAAAACACACAAACCCCCCCCTCAAGCTACCAATGACTGGTAGTTTTCTCTTTTAAGGATTGTGTACAGAGTAGTAATGTCAGGGTTATAAACACAATGAAAAAAAAAGAAAAAAAGTATGATAAGAAACAGGATATGTGCATATTGTCAAATTATCTCCTCACAAGATATTTTTTAATTTCAAAGGAGAAACAGTAACTTTACAGTGGAGAATCCTGGCAGACACAACTGTAACCAAATGATCAAGGTTAATCTCACCAGTAACGAAACATGCTGACATCAAGTGTTCCCTGATATGATGCACTGAGAAGAAGACAGTTTCGATTCTGTAGTATTCTTGCCAAAAATGCATAACCTAAATTTAATCTTGAGGAAATACCAGGAAAACCCATTCACTTAACAGGTGGCCAATACTCTTCACAAATGTAAAAATCATGAAAGGGAAAGAAAGATTCTGAAACTGCCCAGATTGAAGAAAACTAAGAATATACCACAACAAAATACAATGTGGGATCCCAGACTAGGAAAAAGACATTAATGGGGAAACTGTTGAAACCTGAATAAAATCTGCAGGCCAGTTAACAGTATCATATCAATGTTATTGTTTCTTCATTCTGATCATTGTGCTATGGCTATGTAAGATGTTAACATTTTTAAAAGCTGGGGGAAAGGGATATGGGAAGATTGTGTACTAGTTTTGCAACATTGTTTGTAAGTCTCAAGTTTCTGCAGAATGAAAAACTAATAATAATTTTTCTTTTCTGCACCCGGTCAACAGCTTTTGGAGAAGCAGGTGGACTGTCAGAAAGACACTCCCAAGTCAAATTCTGGATCTGATATTTATCTAGCCACGTGACTTCAAGGTAGTTATTTACACCCACTAACCCTGAGCTAGTCCTCCAGCTGTACGGTACTCACCATGATCCCCACTTTACAGATGAGTCAGCTGAGGCAGTGCACATAAAGTGCTTATGACCTGGTATATATTATTATTGTTATTATTATTATTATTATTATTATTAGACATAAGGGAATGTCATTATGCAAGCAAAATCACCTATTTCAATTATTTTTATTAAGAACTTCCTCATCTAACGAAGAATCAAAGGAAGAAGGCAGGGATGCAGTGAGTGGGAAAGAAAAGAAAAAAGGAGCTAGAAGGAGGAGGCAAGGGCTAGAGAGAGGGAAGTGGGAGGCAAAAGAACTGCTCCTTAAATGATAATAAAAGCTACTTTTCAGTAACATGAATAAGCCACTGCACAAAAAAATAATGTAGGAACTACATCCTTTTTTCACCCTTTTTAAAAAATATTTATTTATTTATTTATTTTTGCGGCAAGCAGGGACTACTCTTCATTGTGGTGCGTGGGCTTCTAACTGCGGTGGCTTCCCTTGTTGTGGAGCATGGGCTCTAAGTGCACAGGCTTCAGCAGTTGTGGTGCACAGGCTCAGTAGTTGTGGCTCGCGGGCTCTAGAGCTCAGGCTCAGTAGTTGTGGTGCGGTGCACGGGCTTAGTTGCTCCGCGGCATGTGGGATCTTCCCGGACCAGGGCTCGAACCCGTGTCCCCTGCATTGGCAGGCGGATTCTTAACCACTGCGCCACCAGGGAAGCCCTTTCACCCTTTTTATACTGGGAGTTTCAAAAAATTCATATTCACACTAATATAGTTAACAAAGTAACTGCTAATGTAAAAATTGAATTCTACATGATATTTAATCACTGTCTCCTCATTACTAATCAATCATGGTAATTGATAATGATGATGACAAATCCATTTCCCTCCAGAAGCCACCTCAAGTCTAACCTCTTACCTAATACTCTCCATGGAAGCCAGGGTCACCCTACCCAGGTTAGTGCTTCCTATCTGGAACCTAATTACAGATAGGCAGACAGATAGATAGATAGACAGACAGATAGATAGATAGATATGGACAAGAGAATAGACGTATATATGTCAATCCCAACTAATAAGAACCTGCTGTTGAAAAGTAAATAAAATAAAATTCAAAAATTAAAAAAAAAAAGAGAAGAGATGGATGGATGGATAGATAGATGATAGATCAGTGAATAGGTAGAGGGCAGAGATGGATAAACAGATGATAGATTGATAGATAGATAATCTTTGGATTTATGCATTCATATCATCACTGGAAGAGTCAGATAAAATTCTTGAGTAAAGTGATATCCAACTAACATAAGTACGATACATCACCCGAATCAAAATTACTATTTAGGAACACATTTGTATATTAATTTATTTACATAACATATCATTTATTCACTCAGTGAGTACCAGCTTCTAGACACTGAGGTGGAAAGCAAGGAACAAAACAAATTTCTTGCGCCATCAAGATTACTTTCCAATGGAGAAGACAGAAATAAAGTTAAAAATGTATTATGGCAAGTCGAGACAAATGCTATGAAGAAACATAAGGCATAGTAAGGGGCAAGAGATTTCAGAGGGGCTATCTGAGCATGAATGGTCAGAAAAGGCCTCTTGGGTGAATAAAGAGCCATGTGCGTATCTGGGGGAAAGGGCTCCAAATCAAGAACGCTGCACGTGCAAATGCCCAAGGACTCGACTGAGGAACACAGAGAAGAACATGCTGCTTGCACATCGAGATAGGAGAGAACAGTAGATGAGAGGGAGTCAGCGGCCCCATCGCTCAGGGTCGAGTAGGCCAAGGGACGCCATATATGTCACCACTGGGGGTACGCGTGCATATCATCACGGGAAGACTCAGGTAAAATTCTTCAAGATTACACAGGAACTTGCAAAAACCCATGGGAAGCCAGCTCCTGTTTTTTCTCTGGAGTCCACCGGTTCCTGAAACCCAAGGCAGCCTGAAACAGGTGTGCACAGGGCTAGTAAACCTTGGTGAGGTGAGCAAGACTCTCTAGGTGAGACAGACATCTCTTCCTCGCTCTGTTTTTCTTGCCTTTCACATGTGACTTTCGTATGTTACTTTCAGACAACGCATGTCTGATTATGCAAAAGGTTCAGAGCCAGGTAGCATGGAAAAACGTAGCTTTCTGTTTATTTCTAGGCCCAAGTCTCTTCAGGCAGCGATGCCCACAGATCTCCACCCTTACTGGAGGCGGCAGAAGGAAAGGAGGCTAGAGCCAAGCCCAGCCTCCTAGAGCGTCCAAACCTGATTTAAAGCTATTTTGGAGCCAAGGACATTTTCCTGAATCCATTCCAAACAAGAATGAAGATGTTGGTGCATGATATTTTTGCAAAATATGCAGGCTCAGGAATTGACAGACTTTACATTTACATCAAACATGAAGAACCATTTGTGAATCCTTGCTGCAGAAAGCTGCTGTCTGCAAGCCAAAAATAATAGCATAAAGAATAATAATAAAACAAAGCTGGCACAAAACCTTGTCTTCCTGGAAGAGGGCCAATTTTTAGTTTGATAATAGCGCTGACTCTTGGAACCCGAAAGGAAAATAAATTCCTACCCACACAATCTGCATTGTTCCTCTCCTCCTCGTGTTAATTTTATCTCACACCTCAAACACATACAATCATTTATTTTTTTCTTATTGAAAGTGCAAGGTGTTTGTTCTAACAGTAAGTTGTCTGCATCTGATTCCATAAACAGTTTCTTCCTGATGATTGCTATTTTTAAGGCTGTTGCTTTAACTAAAGTTATAGTAAAAAATTAGAAATATTTTCTTCCAGTATTCTTTTGAGATATGTGTGTGTGTGTACATACAGTCTTTATAACATGAGAACTAACTGCCCATTAGGCCTATTCAAATACACAATCAAATATTTCCATAAAGAAAAAAATAATAATCAAACTTGTTTGCTGCATGTTGAGCAAGAACTAGAAACTCCATTTTTTACCCCCAGTCAAGGGCCACACACAATGAAAAACTCATCCCGTCCAAGAGCCACTCAAGTCAGCTAGTATTTTTAAAAACTGGATTATAAATATAAACTCACCTGATTCTTAAACAACACAATATGAAATGGTCAAGCACACAAATATTTCTGGAATGCTTTGATTCCACTAGGTGACCAGTTACCTGGAAGAACACCCAGAGCAAGAGATAGAAAACAGGAGCTGACAAATTCATGCTCGCATCAGAAGCCCCTGCGGGGCATGTCATGATACGGACTGCTGGGCCCCACTGTCAAAGTGTCTGATTCTGGAGGTCTGGGGTGAAAACTGAAACCCTACAGCTCTAACACGCTCGCAGGGGATGCTGATGATGGACCACAGACCATACTGAGCCATAATGAGAGACTGGAGGGAGGAAAACAGGAGAGGAAGGAAACATGGAGGGGAAATGAAGGAGAGCAACGTAGAGTGAGGCAGGGGGGGTGGTGTGTGAACCTGTCACCGCCTTGGCCCACTGAGAGGACCATCAACACATACTCCCCCAACCCCCTCTGCAAGCCAGCAGTGCAGAAGTAAAACAATGAACTCTAACAGACCTTCTGAGTTGGCTGATCCCGCCCCTTCCACAGCCCTGGTTAAGTAACTGACTTAGTCCTGGCCAATGAGAAGTAAGTGAAAGCCACAGGGTAAGTGCGGCTTCAAGGAAAGTTACACTCTTGGTCCCACTGTTCCTTTTCCTTCTTCCTGCCCATACAGAGACCTGAGCCAGGAGATGCAGTAGCCACTCAACAGCCATGTAGGCATGAGGACACAGGCATCCTCCTATGCCAGGTGGAGAAAAGAAAAAAAAATGGGAAGTGCCTGCCTGTATCACGGAGCCACGGTCCCACCACGCCCACCATGACGTCCTACGCCCAGTCTTCACGATGGGCAAGGCAAGAACATCCCTCTCTGTTTAAACCTCTGTTTGTTGGGTTTTCCAGTACCTTCAGCTGAATGATCCCAACTAATATAAAAACTAGCCAAGTACTTACTAGGTGCCTGACACTATGTGACTGCTATACATGAATTATCTCATTTAAAATAATAATGATTTAATCGAGCACAAAACTCTCAAGTGCTCTGCTGATGCATTCAGAAATACATTAAGTTCCTACTTTATTCCAGCCATGGAAAGCACAGAACCTGAACGCAAAGGACTCACAGGTAATATTCGTACCATAGTGATCCCATAGGAGAAGCAAGCAGAGCTTGTGGTGGGGGACCCACAAGAGCCTCCGAACAAAACCAGGTGGATGGAACGATCAGGAAGGCTTTCTGGAGGCAGAGACCCCTGAGCTTGATACTTAAGGATGAGTAGGAACTGAGCTTATTCTTACACATGCAGCAATGCCTCTTTAAATGTGATGGCAACCGCAACCCAAGGGGAAAGAGGGGAAGAAAATCTTTTCTGGACTTCTACAGCAGTGACCAAACAAGGTGCAGCCAACTCTAAATGCACATACAAGTGGAGGGGACACTGGGTGGATGGTGGTTAAAAAAAAAAAAGTTTGATGCCATCATCAAAGATACACGCTCTTCTTTGTTAGCTACATCTTGAGATTAACTGCCTTTCTTAAATACAAGTGAAACAGATGCATGGCAATCAAAGAACAACAGTCTGGGGAAAAGGTTGACGCTTCTGAATATGTCTTTTCTGCAAAAATTAGGACTCAAATAGGACCTGGGAGAAAATAATTGTATTTGTAAATAACACCAAAATACATTTTTCCGGTAGACATGAGAAAACTGTGCAAAGCTCTGTTCTTTGAAAGCAAAGATCTTATGCCCACAACACAGACTCAGCTATGGTCTTTAATAATTGTCAAAGGCATCATGTTTTATTTGTTTTTGAACCTTAAAAACAAAAGAAACACTTTAGAGACTCACGTTGCATTTCATCCCTCAGCTATGTTACTAGATGGCATCAAATCACCAGGGAGAGTAGGTCCACCTGTACCTTCGGCTACACAGGCACACAGTAAAACAGAAGAATGGGCAAAGGACTTTGAGAACTTTTTCAGACTTTTTTCCTGATAAACAAGGACTTCTTAAGTGGTGCTGAATTCAAGTTATATGACAACTCTGTTTCTGCCACAAGCAAACTGACTTCCCATAGTCATCACTTGTCCTCATGTGCTGGGGCAGCCTGGGTATATGTGCTATTTATTTGCCTGTATATCTGAGGATCCAGAGACAAAGTCTAAGAACAATAAGATACTGGAACATAAGTAGACCTTAATGTTTCATATTTAAAATTTAAAGCTCTAAATAATTTAACACAATTATTTTCTACCGATGACATCATTTATAATATGCCAGGAACCAGGATAAATGCTTTACACATATTATTATTAATCCTTATAAAACCTGGCAAAATCAGCATTATTGTCCCTGTCTTCTTTAAAAAGATGAGCAAACCCAAACTGAAACAAAGAAAGGTTAATTCCCTGCCCAAGATCACACAGCAAGTAATGGAAAAAAAAAAAAAAAAAAATGGGAATACAAACCCAGGTGTATTTGATTCTTAAGTTCTGGCTTTTAACTGACATTTTATATTGTTTCTCATCATCTTCACCAAGGGTTGGCAAACTTCTACCCATGGGCCAGTGCACACAATATAATGAGAGGGGGTGGAATTGCATCTGATCTCCCTAGCACCTAGCCTATCGGCAACGGCTAATTACCTAAAGGCTCAATTACACACCACTCAAACTCTGCAAAGGAGCAAAGAAATCTATTATACGCAGAAAACCTTCATCCTAATAAAATCATTAGCTTCAAGAGGAAAAGGAGTAATTCAAACTTGGAAAGCAGAAGTATCTGATGGCTTATGGCATTACAAGATTCTATTCTGCTTGTAAGAGAAAAAAAAAAATCTGTTGGCATGTTTTATGTGTCAGATGAAAACTGTATCACCCAACAGAGCCTGCCTACATTCTAGAAATTAATGTGTTTGTGGGGAGGAGTTCTTTTTCAAACCAGGTCATAATGTACGCCTGCCAAGTGAACCCTCTCTCTTCAGGAATATTCAAAGCACAAGTAGCAACAGGACAGAGGCAGAGCTGCCCCTGAAGGAACAGCCAGGCGTGTTTTATTACCAAGAAAGAGGGAAAGCAAAAGAACATTCTGCGTAACCAAATTAAGTTGTGAAATACCCAAAAGTAACATGTCAAGAAACTCTTATTTGTAGGTGGAATTAAAAACAACACAACAAAAAGATCAATTTATGCTTGAGCTGCATCAGGGGCCGTTTCAGGTCTTCTGTTATAGAAGGTCTCGATCTGCACTTACAGACACAGCAATCCGACTTCATTACAGACAGTATTTACGTCTGAAAATTCTGTTTCAACTTCCCCACACCCAGCCCCTGAGAAACTTCGGTGTGAAATTATCCTGAAATCAGGAGAGCACAAATAGCTTTTCCAATGGGAGGCAGGAGGTTCCTTTTTCCATTGTGGATGGCATGTCCACCTCCAACACCCTGTGCAGACAGGCTCCCAAGCTCCCTACCTCTTCACGCCCCTGACCCTTTCTCGCTATCACAGCTTCACAGCTCTCTGTCCTGTCCCATGAGGACCAAATCCCAGTTGTGGCGTAAATGGCCCTGGCCATGGAAGAGCACAAGGGTCACAACGCTACCCAAGCCACACAGAAGCATTTTTTTTTAATTAATTAATAAATTTATTTATTTATTTTTGGCTGTGTTGGGTCTTCATTTCTGTGCAAGGGCTTTCTCTAGTTGTGGCAAGCGGGGGCCACTCTTCATCACGGTGAGCGGGCCTCTCACTATCGCGGCCTCTCTTGTTGCGGAGCACAGGCTCCAGACGCGCAGGCTCAGTAATTGTGGCTCACGGGCCCAGTTGCTCCGCGGCATGTGGGATCTTCCCGGACCAGGGCTCGAACCCGTGTCCCCTGCATTAGCAGGCAGATTCTCAACCACTGCGCCACCAGGGAAGCCCCACACAGAAGCATTTTAAAGAGCTCTTCCACAGAGCACTTACAATCTTCTAACATAGCATATAATTCTGTTATTTGTTATTGTCACGCGTTGCCTCTCTCCCTCCGCTAGCATGCAGAGCCATGTTCCTTGGGCACCTCTGCATGTTTTATACATGGATATATTTATCCCAAATATTAAGTGCAGTGCATGGGAATTCCTGGCAATAGGTGCTCCAACAATATGTGTTGAATCAAGATGTGTTGAATGTGCTGAGACTTCCCATTTTTAGTGCACATACTTTTTAGCAGTATTGCTTTTAAGCAGAATATATTTATGCCTCCATGGGGAATTACAACAGCTATGATTGCAAAAAGGAAACAGGAGAAATAAAGAGCATACAAAAAAGACTGAGATAATATGTCATCCTGCATTCATGTAACAGAACGATAGGCGACCAAGTGAAGATGATTAAGGTCAGATGTCAAGGACAAATGGTGGCGTCTTCAGGTCTTGTGCTGCGTTCATGCAGAAGATAATCTGGGTCCATGGAGCTTTATCAACCCCATAGAGGTAACTATGCCTGGCATGATGATCATTTTCGTAGAAGTCTACAGAGTTGACCCCTCCATACTTTTTAGGTTTTGAAATGATAACTGTCTTGACTTAACAGGATGCTGCTCGTATTGACACACTCAAGAGCATACAGGGAAAACAGGTTAAATGGTAGAGGACTGTCCCACTTGCATGTCTGAAACTCAGATCTAACGATGACATTCTCATCTTCACATCCTCAATGATTGCTGGTTGCCCATGTGCTAAGGGCTGATTTCTTTGTGTGGCAAACTTGCTCAGCTCTTTGGAACATTCTCCAGCTATCCATCTCCATATCCAAGTTTTCATCACCCCCTTTCCACCTCCCTTCCTCCAAAGATCTTTAGACCTGGGGCTCCAGGTCCACCCTCATGAAAAACTGAGAAAAAAGCATCATTCAGTTTGTCAAATTTTCATAACTCCTAAGTCACTCTTTGTCCAATAACCATCCATTTATTTTAAAACAAACAAACAAACAAACAGGTTCTAGTTAAGGAAAAGCTATGTACCAGGCATGGGGTTTTAAAAAAAAAAAAAAAAAAAAGGAAAAAAATTCATTTGCATTATTTCACTTTAATACTAAAAAACAAAATCCTATCAACACAAATGTCATTCTGCATGTATATATATAGACGCTCAATAAGTATTAAGTGCACTTCACCCAAGAACAGATAAAGATGGCCTATAAACACAGGAGAAAATGTTTAGCATCTTTAGCCATTAGGGAACTGCAAATTAAAATCACAATAAAATACCACTATTAAATGGATAACTTTTTTAAACCGACCGTACCCAGACTGGCAAGGGGGTAGAGCAACTGTGACTCTCACGCACTGCTGGTAGGAAAGTAAAACAGCACAGCAACTTTGGAAAACAGTTTGGTGGGTTTCTTACACAGCTGAACACTCATTTAATGCACGAGGCAGCAATCACACTCCTGGGGATGTATACAAGTGAAATGAAATCACGTGTTCACGCCAAGACACAGGTGTACAAGTATGCAGCGACTTTATTCATAGTCACTCAAACCTGGAAACAACCCAATGGCCTTCAACTGATGGGCGGATAAACAAACTACAGTAAGTACATCCATACAAGGGAAGACTATGCAACAGTAAAAAGAAAAGACCACTGATGCTCTCAACAAATTGGACGACCCTCAGAGGTGTTATGCCAAGGGAAAGAAGCCAGACACCAAAGCCTCATGCTGTATGATTTACTTTCCATGAGATTTCGGAAGCGGCAAAACTGTGGACAGAGATGAGATGGGTGGCTGCCAGAAGCTAGGAGGGGGAGGGCCTGACCACAAAGGGACAAGAGAGAACTCTGGGAGGGTGACGGAACAATTCTATATCATGATTGTGATGGTGATTACATGGTTATAAGCGTTTGTCAAATCTCAAACCATATACTTAAAGTGGATGTGTCTGACTGGATGCAAATTACACATCAACAAAGCTTAGCGTAAAAAACAATCAGTCACCAGAAAGAAACACAAGTGCCTTGTCGTAGACCACAAGGCTCCTGAATGGTCAAGCCGGAGTGTGCATCTGCAGTATGCTTATTTATGTATTTCCAAATGACTTACCAGTACTGCTGCCGCTCAGGAATATAGTACAGCACAAAAATACGTACATAGGAAAACATCTATCATTATCAAACTTGGACATAAAACCATATAGTCTTCTTGATCGTTTTTATTTATTTTTTCGGGGGCGGTCAACTTTTTGCCAGATGTGACAGGGACAACGTTCTGACCTCACAATATAGCAAACAACAAATACAAATCAGACATTTTCTTGCGGTTCGCTGTGCTTGGAGGAGTACGCTTGGTTTTAACAGGTTGTGTGTTTTCAGACTTCTTTTTAAGCTACTCAAATGTCCTGTGGAGGTTGGCTCTCCATAAACTTCACGACATAATCTCTAGATCAGCCTGCCCACACGTGAGCGAGGCCAGGCACGTGCCAGTGTCTTGGGCGCTCTGTCCTCGGATTACCTCTCCTCCTGCTTCTGACGCGGGACACCTACCACACAGCTTGGGTGTGAGCACCAGGAAGGGTCTGTATGCGTGTTGACAATGCTAAAGACCTTCTGACACTGACACGTATTGTTTATTCTTTCAAAATGGTCTCGTATTTTCTTCCCCCATGCAACAGACTGTCACAAACACCTCCTTTTATGTTTGCCCAATGTGGAGATGTCTCTTCCGGTTGGCCTCCTTTCCCTAAGATACTTAAAGATATTTTACAGTTTCCATTTCTGTGCCAAGTCTTATACATCTTGGACCCATCATCAGATCTGACACACATTGGTCATGCATCTGACTCCCCTTTTCCTATTTATTGAAAGCAATCTTTTTTCCTGCTAGTATCATTCTGGGACATTTCTTCAAGAATGACATTTCTAGGACACTGCCTTAAGAATGACATTTAGAGAAAATTCTTCAGTGTATGTTTTTTGTAGATTTCCAGAAACAAGTGTAAATAGTCTAAAGGTCTCTTGCAAGTAACTAACTTCCTTAATCCTACCTTTCAAGGCTGGGGGCTTTTTTGCTTTCCTTTGCCAATACTGAATGGAGTGCTGGGGGGGGTCACCTTCCTTTAGTTTTATGACTTTTATTGTGCTGTGCTCATTAAAACTTAGGGACTCCCACACAGCCCACTTCTGACGAGGCCTTATTTGCCGCTTCCCATTGCTTTGTTTAGACCTCCAAGTTTTCTGTTTAATTTCTCTTTCACTGTAAGCTTGAACCTATAACCATCAACTTTTTTCAAGTTTTTCTCAACTCATCACTGGGGACATTTGGGCCAAATCACCCTTTATTGTGGTGCCGGGGCCACGGGGTTGGGGGGCCGTCCCGGGCACTGTAGGACGCTGAGCAGCGTCCCTGGCCTCCGCCCACTAGATGCCAGGAGCACCCCCTCCCCCAGGTTGTGACAACAGAAAATGTCTCCAGACATTACCCAGTGTCTCCTTGGGGGCATGATCGCCCCCAGCTGAAAACCACTGCTACCAAACGACCCGTTCCATTTAAAAGAAGACCCTCAGCACTAACAGCTCAGGAAACTATATATTAAATTTGCCAGCAAGTTGCAAGTAACACCCAGCAGCCGATTACTTAACAAAATGGAAGTACTCATTTTCTTAGGGGAGACTGAGAAATTCTTCCTTTTCAATAAGAAAAAAAAAGATCATTCCAGGTATCTATTCTGCTTCTCTAGAGAAGTGCCTCCTAAAGATATCTGTTCCTTCCCCCACAATGTCCTCACAGGGATGAGCGCTCCCCTTCACCTTCCCCTGCAGAAAACAGGCTGGCCATACCAAACATCCTTCACGTTCAGCCCATCTGAACAATGGGGATAATAACACTAGTGCCCACCACATAGGGGCAGCAGGAGGATTACATGAGTTAACATAGACGGTGTGTCTAAAACAGCCCTCCTGTGCAGTAAGTGTCTTACAAGGAGTAGCTCTTAACATCGTGACAGCCAGAAAGTGCCATTACTCAATCACTTACTCACATTCTCATTTCACAACAAATAGTCTTTACTGAACATCTGTGCTATGTAGACACTCTGCTGGACCAATGTCATTGTGCTCAAGAAGGGTACACTCTGTAAGGAGATGATGATGATAAAAGTGTAAACAAGACGCAAAGGTGCCAGACAGGGTGCCAACTGTGTCTAGAGGAGTCAGGGAAGGCTTCCTGAAGGAGAAGGTAGTCGAGCTGAGATCTGAATGACAAGAAGAAATTCTCCAGGGGGCAAGGAGGATGGAGGGCACTGCATTCAGAGGTCAAAGCAAAGGCTAAAAGTCCAAGAGCATGAAGTAGACTTCAAAATCACTACCAGTAAAAATGTGATCGGGGAGCTACGGGAAATGAGGCTAAAGAGCAAGCTGGGGTCAGCTCATGACCAGCCTCATGGAAAGTACAGCCTCTCCCAGAAGGCACTGAGGACACAAATGCCACGGGGTGTTACAAGGTTGACATGTGGGAGGTGCAGGGTCAACCAAGACCATGAGAAATGCCCGGTCAAACCTAAATGAGTTTCTTGACGACAGGACTTTCCAAAACATTTAAAATGCCAAAGGTGATTATGAGTTTCCAAAGGGAAAAACTTTAAGCAGCAGTTCCCAAACTTAGGTGACAATCTCGTAAGAGCAGAGCTCCGGAAGGGATCTGGACTGGGAAATATCGCTGAGCGAATGAGAAGACATTAAAGACTGTTTAATAAAGGAATCTCATCACCAGTTTTGCACATGAGAAATGTCACTCTAATCTGACCAACATGGAGAGATTAAATGGGATTGGAGTAAGCCCGGAGGCAGGAAAAAACAGAGGGAGAGCCACACAATATTCCAAAGGATAATAAGAGACCCAGTTAGGGTCACAGGGAGTGGACACGGAGAGGGCAGAATGCCTTGGAGAGACATTAAGAGGTAGGAGCGATGTGATGGTGGGTAACGAATGTTAGTCCTGAGAGAGAGGGAGACGTACAAAAATACCCAAGTTTTCACCTTAAGCAATAAGTGAGATGCTGGAACTACTCACTAAGAAAGAAATCAGGAAGAAAAAAGTTGGTCTGAGGAGGAAGACAAGGAGGACCGTTTTAATGGGTTGCGTGTGAGGTACCTGTGAACGTTCATGGGTATGCGGGTAGGGGCGGCAAAGACCCAGACTAGAGAGAGAAATGCCAGAGCCATTGCCAGAGAAGTGGGTTGAAACCGCTGGCATCAAGAGGACTGGCCAGTGAAAGAGTGCAGAGTGAAAAAAGAAAGGTGACACAGACCAGACCTGCGGAAGAACACCATTTAAGGGCCGGACGGAAGGGGGAGCCTGCAAAACAAGTCACGGAAGAGGTGGGATGAGAAAAGAGAGCGTAGTACCACGTGACGCAGGAAGGACAGATAATTACAAAGGAGGGAACGGCTCCATCCGGACTGAAGGTGAAGTGAGGGGAGGAGGAACACTAAAGATCCCACACCGGATGCTTCTGACAACACCCCTCCAGGAAAACAACTGTGGGAGCCCCGGTTCAGTGGTTCTCAAATTGACTGTGCGTCAGGATCCCCTGGAGGGCTTGTTCAAAGCCAGCCTGTGGGGCTGCCCCCAGAGTTTCTGGTTCACGAGGTCCCAGGTGATGGTGGTGCTGCTCCGGAACCCCCCTTTAGAACCACAGCTCTAGATAAGGAACGCTGACCTTTCCTCTCTGCCTTGAGCAGAACTGTCAGCTGGGGAAAACACAAATGTTTCATCTTCTTTCTCTCTGGCCCTCTGATTCCAGAAGACGGAAGTAATTCATTTTATTGCCTTCTCGTTCCAACTTAAGGAGCCCAAATCTACCACATTTCACCAAACATAAGAGGGTTTCGACTACAAGACACACCTTTATTTTACATAAGAAGAAAAAGATGCCAATAATTATGAGACGTGGCTGATTGTGAGAAGCAGTCTGATTTCAGAACGTGCTATCCTACAAAAATGTACATTTCAGAATTGATAAAACGTGGCCAGTCCTGTCCTCTAGGGCCACCTGGGCAAAGTCTGAACAGAAGCCTGCTCGCCAGTGGGACCTATGATTCTGTGTCTCCTCTGCTCTTCCTCTTGTGGGATATACACACGTGCTGGCATCCACCTACCAGACCCAAGAACTCTGCTGCTCCTGGGATCTCCTAGAAGCTGGGTCCTTCACCTGAGCCTCCAAAAGCATCTAACCCCACATTCCTCCAGTTCTTCAGAAGTCCTCAAAACTCATTATTAAATGTATGGGCACATTTGCACGTAACTCCTGCATTTCCCACATTTACCCAGGACAATGAGTAGCCCAACCCAGAGTGTTCTAGCCCAGACAGCCTACCACAGAGACGATCAATTCAAGAAATGCCATCACTATAAACAGCAAAAGTTAAAAGGAAACAGACACCCTCATGCTCATGCTATTTTTTCTCCTCTTAACCAGGAGAAATCTTCTGAATTGCACATATGATTAATTCAAAATGACTTATAGCCAATGGTTACTGTTTATTTGAACCTAGCTGCATGACAGATGCTTCTATCTGTATATTCTTTCTCAAAAGAAGCATTCAAGGTAGATTATCTTTTAATGTGACACTAAGACTCAGATGTTGGTGGTGGAGCCAAGATTAAACAAATAATAAGGGATTCATTTCAAGAGTATAAAATTTTCATACACACGCTATTTTATAAAGACTTCCCCTAGCCTGACACTGGCCAGTGTCCACAGCCAAAATACTCAGGCAGCGCCAAAAGCACAAGCGACCCTTTCACCTTTTGTGGTACCTAGAAGAAAATGTCTTTGACTCTAGTCTATGGAGTGAACTTTCCACAGAAAGTCAAAGCAAAATAGCTATCGATCTCTGCTCTTTCGCGGGGAGTCTCACAGCACTCCCTTCTCTTCTGAGAGAATTCTGCTTCCCCACTTTGTGCCCCTTTGCTCTCAGAAGTACAAGTTGAAGGCAATCTGTCAACTTCTGTGGGGCCTCCCAAAGCCAGGCATTGCTGGGGTTGTCATGCTACAATAAACAACCACGCTTTTATCACCAACACTCCCTTGTAAGATACAACACTTTACATATGTTCTACAAAACGTGAAAATGGCTACACGAAGGGCAGGCACATCGGAAACAGAGGGAGGCCATAAGACTATCTGTTGAGACATTTTCCGGGTCTAACCCTGAGGCCACGCTTCCTCTGAGGGGACCCAAACCTAGAAGGAGCCACAGCTAGAACGTTCTTACCCAGGCAGCCCCTTCCACACCATTAACACAGCAGGCGAAAGGTCAACCAAAACAAATGCCTTATACAAACAGTCGCCAACATAAAGTCTTTTTCCTTGGGAGAGGGCTTGGACATGACAGGAGGAGACCTGATCCCTACCTGAATGTCCCAGGAGAGTGCCCAGTAGTAGCAAATCCTCCAAGAGGGTCAAATTTGCCTGTTATTTTTAAAACCTGAAACTTAAAATAATCCCAGACCCCTTGGCCACGTGTCGTAAAAACTGCCAGATAAGTTATACACATGGAATTGATTCCAACAATCCACCAGAGAAAGGGGTCTCTCAAATTTGGCAGCCTCTCATTTCCACATGGAAAGAATTACTGGAACTGGGCAGAGGTGGAAGGGCAGGGGAGGAGGGGTGGGGAAGGCCGGTGATGATTCCAATGAGCGGAACCATATTGCACTATCAAGTATGCAGTGTGGTCCGAGCACAAGTCACTCTAAACGCTTGGAGGAAGACTTTTAGGAAAGCTTATCCTTTTAAAGATAGTTTCATACTTTAGAAAGACAACAACTAAAGATAGTGAGTTAAAGACAGTTTCATAGTTTGTTACAGTTTCTACAGTTGTTCTTGCTCTGGCAAGGTTTTTTGTTGTTTTTTTTTTTTTTTTTTAACCTTTCCCAAATCTGAAAGCAATTAGTCCTCTGTATTCAAGCTCTCGTATTTGGAAAAGTCATCATTATGAATAGGTCGACTATGAGCTACCTGCAGGATTTCAGCTCTCCCACATGTGGGAAATGCTGACCCAACATCTGTTTTCCAGTAAGATCCTGTCTTGACACAATTTGATAAGTACATCTGCATTGCCCCCAGGTGTTGGAAGGTCAAGTGATAGATCCAAGGTCACACAGAAAACTAGGCTCCCTTTTAATTACCTGAATTCTTCTGGAAAGGTTTCTAAAGTAAATGGGTTCCAGGAAACCTGAGAAGCAATACCCAACGTTCACAGGTTTGGTTTGGTTAGAAGACACTAGTAAATAAAGCATCATTCCCACAGTCTTCTTCCGAGTTTAGATACAGCTTTTGAGGCTCTCTCTCTCTGAAATTCTGTAAAATTGTGCAGCTCACTGGAATCATCACCAGCCTCTCCTGGTTGCTTGCAACTGCCCAATCTATCTACAAAAAGCAAATGTTACCTAAAGCCTCCACACTCAGAGTGTGGTTTAAGAGGCAGCAGCAACAGCATCTCCTGGGAGCTTGTTAGAAACACAGACTCTCTCTCCGCCACCTCTCATCTACTGAACCATAAACTTCATTTTAACAAGTTCCCTAGGTGACCTGTATGCACTGACTAAACCAGGGGAAGGCAGACTACGGATGCGCAGGCCAAATCCGGTGCTGTCTGTTTTTGTAAATAAAGTTTTACTGAAACACAGCCAGAGCCATTAACTTGTCTTTGCTTGCTTTCACACTAGCATGGCAGAATTGAGAAGCTGCAAATATGTACATGGCCCTTTACAGAAAAATGTTTACTAACCCCTGATCTCAACCTTTACTGTGGTGGCAAAGGGGGCGCTAGACACCTATGCTAAAACCACAGCAGGAAATTATCGTAACGACAAAGTAGACAGTCTTTTTTTGATAAGAGATCTGCTTGGCCCATTAGGTAATGGAAATCATCAGGCAAATTTCTAGACCTCATTCAAGTTAAACCCCCCAAGGTCCAGCACCATTTTCTACCCTATGGACCCTGCCAAAGAAACACAGTGTCTGTCTTTATGAAATTTACAGGCAGAGAAGATGTAATTAGCATGAACTTAACATGGCACCCGGTATATAATTCATTAATGCATTAGAAGGACACAATTTTTTAAAATTAATTTATTTATTTATTATTTATTTTTGGCGGCATTGGGTCTTTGTTGCTGTGCGCGGCTTTCTCTAGTTGTGGCGACTGGGGGCTACTCTTCGTTGCGGTGCGCAGACTTCTCATTGTGGTGGCTTCTCTTGTTGCAGAGCTTGGGCTCTAGGCGCGCGGGCTTCAGTAGTTGTGGCTCGTGGGCTCTAGAGCACAGACTCAGTAGTCGTGGCGCACGGGCTTATTTGCCCCGCGGCATGTGGGATCTTCGAGGACCAGGGCTCGAACCCATGTCCTCTGCACTGGCAGGCAGATTCTTAACCGCTGCGTCACCAGGGAAGCCCGGACACAATTTTTTTCATACCAAGTTCTGGTTATTTAAGCCACACGTGAAATAGTTAAATAGAAACCGCCAGTGAAAGAGCAGGTGGGAAGCTTTTAACTGAAACCACCACTGCTCCTATGGGGGTGGGTGATGGGGAGACTCAGGGTAGAGCCACATGCGTGAGGCTTGATGTACCAAGTGAAGAATATTCTCCCTGACCCAAATCTCTCCCCTCCTGTCCCTCCCTCTCTCTCGCCATCCCTCCATGTCCCTCTTCTTCTCCCCTCCCTGCACCTTTGCCCAACATGTGATTTTAAAGTCTACCACCTGCATTTCCTCGATTGCAAGACCTCTGCTGAGATGCCACCAGTGGTTTTGTAACAGGGAAGAACAAATGTGACTCTATATTAGATTTCTTTCTTTTACTTTAACCTTTGTATTCTATCGTCTTTGCTTCCAGTTAAGAATGTTGCCCATACCGTGAAATATATAGGACAGCCCATTCTCAAGTCTATGACCTTTAACGGTATAACACTTTTCCATTCATATAGCGATTAAAAGTTTCAGAACAGAGGATAACATTTGTCTTGTTGGAGGATTATAGGAACATTGTGACCTAACCTACGTGGACAGCTGCAAGAACGAAGGATTCCGACACCAAGAAGTTTGCAAGAACCAACCACAGCCCCTCCCCTTGTAGTATACTAAAAGAAGCCTGAATTCTGACTTGGGTAAGATGGTTTTCTAGGACATTAGTCTGCCATCTTCTCGGAGTCCTGGCTTTCCAAATGAAGTCATTATTCCTTGCCTCAACACCTCGTCTCCCGATTTACTGGCCTGTCGTGCAGTGAGCGGAACGAGTCTGGACTCGGTAACAGTTTTGGCAAAAATGAGAAGACTTTCGATCTGAGCCCCACCTCCAGGGCCTGCACCATGTCACTCTCTGAGAAGAAACCTGGCCAACACAAAACATACAGGGTCTACCTTAGAAGGAGAAGAGCAGCCGGGAAGAGAAAAGAGGGGAGGGTCCCAAGGAGAAGGTCCTGGAGACACTGGGGCTGAGACAGTCCCATAGACACATGTGTGGTACCTTCCAGGTGCCTCAACACCCAAGGTCGCATCCCACACAGGCCGGGCGGCCTGCTGCTACCCTGCTGGCTGTTTGTGTTTGTTCACGTGCTTACTGGTCTGTGGTTAGGTTAGCTTTAAGCAAACTGTGGATGATCATCCTACTGTATGGTTTTGGTTATTCTCAAGTAATCATTGCTTTAGAAAAATCACAAGTACTGAAAAAAAATTTTTAATTAAAAACTTTTAGAGTAGCAGAGTCACAAAACTCACACCCCTACTTGGACGAGCAGAAAAGGTGCTCTGTAGTTCTCCATAAAGTATTATACCTTACTCCTAAAACAAACTCTCCCCTCTGACCCAATCATGAGCAAGAAAAAAAAATTTACTTTATGTCCACTCCAGTGCAAAGCATAGTCTTACAGAACAACATAGGTGAGTGGCCCCCAAGGTGTGGTTCCTGGTACCACCTGGGAGCATGTGGGAAATGCAGAGTCTCAGGCCCCACCCCAGACGGGCCAAATCAGAAACCTCAGGGGTGGGGCCCTGCAATCTGTGTTTAGCAAGCCCTCCAGATGGCTCTGATGCACATTCAAGTTGGAGAACCATCGATTAGATAGACAATCCCTTTAGATAAACAAAGGTGTGTTAGCGTGTTCTTCCCTTGGGTTTTCTCACCCCTAAGACTGTGTGTGTGTGTGTGTGTGTGTGTGTGTGTCTGTGTGTCTGTCTGTGTGTAGGGGGTGGGGGAAGTTCGGAGGCTTTGGGGACCTCATGTCAGTAAATGAAGGGCCAGGTCCATGGGGGGTTGTCCTCTGCCCTCAACAGTACCAGGAGGTACTTCTCATGCACCTGGTGTTGCATTCTCAGCAGACATCTGAGGCTCAAATATTAGAGCACTGGTTGCAAACTTTTTCTGCAAAGGGTCAGGCAGTAAACAGCTTTAACAGCCATAGGGTCTCAGTTACAACTACTCCTGTCCGCCGTTGTAGTGGGAAAGCAGCCACGGGAATATGTGACTGAATGAGTGTGGCTGAGCGCCAACAAAACTTTATTTACAGGAACAGGCAACGGGCTAATCTGGCTCACAGGCTGTAGGCTGCTGAACCCTGAGTTAGAGTAACATGAGCTGCCACAACAAATAAGCCCACATGTCTCAATGGCTTTTAGGATACAAGTTTACTCTTACTCTTGTACCAGTCCAACGCAGTCCAGCGTTCCTAGCTGTCAGAAAGGTTTCCTCCAAGGACGCTCCGGACACCCAGGCTCCGCCTGCTTTGTGGCTCCACTCTCCCCCCACCTATTCCCAAAGGGACACGCATATCTCACCAGCAAATGAGTCACCACACCCCTCCTCAAGGCAAGAGGGCTACAAAACAGACTTGACCTGGACACCCACTCCCAGCAACATCTCCACACTACGGAAGGGGAAGTGAATTCTGGAGACCATTTAGCCATCCTTTTCACACAGGAGAAGAGAAACAGGTGGTGGCTGGAGGAAGATAAGATGTCAAGGAAGAGCTTTCATAAGATGAAATTCATGTGCACGTTTGTACATGTATATAAAGGTCTTTTCCATCATTTATCAATGTACACAACTTTTTTTTAATCTGGCAGGTGGAGGGGTGGATGGGAGACATCTGTGGCCTGAGGAAAGTAAGGTGAAGCCCCTCATGGAAGGGGAAGTGAAGATGAGGGAAGGAAAGCTGGGGCACACTAGGATGGACACCCCCCGGCCCTCCACCTCTGCCGGGATTAAAACCTACATCAGATATTGGCGCCAATGTACTAATAAAGCCAGATTCTGGAAAGATGTGAGATAAAATCTTTACGGCCTGTAGACAGACACTCCTTTACAGACCTTAGTATTTGGAATCTTAGTACAGTTCTATACACCGAAGGCCCTTATCAAAATGAGACTCCAGATGCGTGACAAATTGTGTTTTGAAAAAAAATCATATTTGAATTGCACAAGTTTAAATAAGCCAGTGATAAGCCAAATAGCCTGCCTCTTGGAGAGCTGGAAAGAGAAAAGGGTCAGGACGGGAAATCATAAAATAAACAAATCACTGCTATGAAAATTTATATGGCTCACCCCACCTCTGAAATGAGAGTTCAAAATAGAAATGCTTACTCCTTACCACTGGCTATTAGATCAAGATGTGTTTAATTCGTGAGTGTGCTGGATGCCATTATTCAGCCATGCTGTATATTTTTCCATAGATCTGAAATATCCGCTGTTTCCTTTGCTGCCTCCTCCCACATACCAGATACTTGAGAGCAAATCTCATTTAGATGATGTTTTGTCTAGAGGCAGCCGAGCGGCTTCGTAATAAGGCAGATGCAGAACACGCAATTTCAAGCACTAGCATTCAAAAGCACAGAGCTAATTACCTGTAACTGGGGAAACAAGGCAGAGACGGATCCCCTGTTTGTGTTCCAGCAGGAGGCGATCAGAAAGGTCTGTGTGCCAGGGCAGAAGAGAGCAAAGTGCGTCCTCGCCAGCACCGCCCCAGGTCCCACCAGGAGCTGGGTGGATTGCAGGGCTGGGGGCCATGGAAGCAGCCCAACCACGTCGCAGGGTGCCATCCTCAGACGTGTGAACTTGGAGACGCTGAAGACTACAAGCAAAATGGCCATGCAGCTACACTGCCGGAGGACGGCCATACCGTACTTTGTAGGAAGTCCTGGCTGCAGCAGAAAACCAACATATGTGGTCCTTCTCAAGACGCAGTACCTGCCATCCCAAGGGGGCCAAAAAAACCAACAAGAAACAAAATAAACACACATTTCGGTTCCTTAGATCATTTTCCCTTCACCTTTTTTTTTCTCTGTTTTTCATTTAACAGTTGGCCATCTCTTTCTTTTTAAACACAGTTGTAAAGTATACCAAGTTTTCGTCACTAATTATTTCTCTTTTTCAGAGAAATAATTAGTGACGAAAACTTGGTATACCTTACAACTGTGTTTAAAAGGAAAGAGATGGCCCAAATGGAGTCTGGCCTTTAGAAAGTCTGACTTTTCTCAAAATTAGCTCATTGCAATTTAGGGGGAAAGTACAGATGGAGGAAGAAGGTCAAAAGTGACAGGATAGGGGTTTCCCTGGTGGCGCAGTGGTTGAGAATCTGCCTGCTAATGCAGGCGACACGGGTTCGAGCCCTGGTCTGGGAAGATCCCACATGCCGCGGAGCAACTAGGCCCGTGAGCCACAACTACTGAGCCTGCGCGTCTGGAGCCTGTGCTCCGCAACGAGAGGCCGCGATAGTGAAGAGGCCCTCGCACCACGATGAAGAGTGACCCCCGCTTGCCGCAACTAGAGAAAGCCCTCGCACAGAAACAAAGACCCAACACAGCCAAAAATAAATATAAAAATAAATAAATAAATAATTACTATTAAAAAAAAAAAGTGACAGGATACACCTAGAATTCTTTTACACTAATAGCAAGTTCTTGGAATTTATAAATATCACCAATCTTTGAAATGCTGGATGGGGAAGACACTGATCCCACACCTTTCCTGTTTCCCTCTGCCTATAATGTCCTACCTACTCTTCCCCATCTTGCAAAATCTGCAGTGTTTCAAACTGCAGCTCCTGGGAGTTTGGTGTTGGTAGATGCAAACAATTACACACAGCACGGATGGACAACAAGGTCCCACTGTAGAGCACAGGGAACCTATATTCAATTGTCCTGGGTTAAACCATAATGGGAAAGAATATTAAAAAGTATATGTGTGTGTGTGTGTGTATATAACTGACTCACTTTGCTGTACAGCAGAAATTACCACAACATTGTCAATCAACTATACTTCAATTAATAAATAAATTACTCAAATTGCAGCTCCTTTCCTAAGCCTTCCAGCCAGAGTTCACCCGCCCTGCCCCAAACTATTGTCTAATGCTTAGGGGCTACTCCCCTAATTTTCTGCTTTTAATTCTTAGTTATCTTTTTCATGTATTTCTGTTTTAAATGCCTCGACTTGATTGCAAGTTCCTTAAAGACAGAGACTGTTATCACGTGTCTTCTTTGTCATACATCTTTGTATCTTTTCTCCCTCTGAAGTGTTTCCAACTTCAGCTGAAAGTAAAAAGTAGAAGCCCAAAGTTTTCAACACAGGTTAAAGAATATTTGCCCCTCATATGCTTAAAGAACTGCTGGGTAAATTAAACCATAAATCTGAGACAGCAGAGCCATTTCTCCACTGCCTAGCAGACCTAGCTAGTCCAGGTCAATAGGACTGAAGACAAACAAAACAAAACAAAACAAAAAACCCACCATCATAAACACCATGAAATGTGCAGCCTGAAATTTGCCACTAAAGCAAAGCAAAGCTTTCCAAGGACAAAGTTACTTTGAAATCCCATTTTAATTTCTGACATGTAATTATTACTACATAAGCTGGGCTGAGAAAATTTACACTCTTTTTGAAACATAGTCAAGAAAAGTTAATTGCAAGTGTAATATTTTCAGTAAATTATTTGGAAGAATGGGGGATGACAAACATTCTACTCTAGTATAATGTACTGAAAAATTGGTTGTAATCATCTACTACAATCAAACGTGAAGATTACACACATATACATAAATACGTATATATATATGTATTATGCACAAAGTATATTACAAACACATATACTTTTGTTGTTCTGCTTGTTTATTTTGAATTAATTTTATTGTTTGGATTATTAGAGTTTGGACACTGGCCTCATTCCCCACCTAAACTATAAATTGAGAACCAGGGGTCCTGTTAGAAATTCCAATCGGGCTTTCTATAGTTGAACCTCTCACCCCTGCAGTTTATAAAGTGTTTTCACTTTGTTTTGTTTTGTTAATATTTGGAGTTGTCTCTGTCCTCACTTGCTCTCCTCAGCTAGGCATTTCTATGTCCAAATGGTACAGGTTGCATTTTTCATTAGATTAGAAGAAAAGTTCCTGCTTAAAGTTCTTGATTCACTATGAGGCAAATCCTAAACTTGTCTGACTTATTTTAGCAAATTCTTGACATAAAAACTTGAGAACCTGTGCTGCATTTTGCATCATCATGAAAGAGTAGATTTACCTGAAAGAGTTCCCTTTGTGGCTTTAAACTACTTCTACTACATAACAGAATTTAGATTATTTTCCTCCAATGCAAGTTCCCATTTCTGTTTGGTTGGCTTTCTCACGAGTCTGACATCAGTGCCCAGAATGAACAGAAGCGATGGATGTGCACAGGCTCTAATTGGGACTCTAATTATTAAGCTGGATCTTGCTTGGGGGCTGTAATTATGATGTGAAACCGTATTCCCTGTTGCCCACACTGCTACTGCAAGCTAATCCTCCAAGGCCCCAAGTCCGTCTCCAAGGGGTGAACACGCTGACGGGACACCCAGGTGACCTCCTGTTTACCATGTGAAGCCACTGCCGCCAAGAGAGACAAATCCAAGGTCAAGGTTTCACCTACCGTGCTCTGAGACCTCCAAATCCGGAACATTTCTGAGCATACGTGTGGTTTGTTTAACATGTTTCCCTGAAAAGAGCCTGAGAGTCTCAAAAGATGTCTAACTGTACCAATGACTCGTCCACAACACAATTTCTTTCAGAGGAAACTGGGCAAGACTCCACGGAAGGGCCCTGGGACTGCAGGCAGCAAAAACACCCAAGGGCACAGGTGCTGCTTCTCGCAAGCGCCTCTGGTGAGAACATGAAGGGGGCTGTACTCGGGAAGGCCGGCTCTGGGGCCTCCCGCCCGCCGTGGCTGGGAGCTTAGCCACGTCAACAGCAGGTGCCTGAGTCACGGCATAGTCCAGGGAGCAGGCAAGCGGGCCCACAGTCCACACCGTCCCCTGAACCCCGGCCTCGTGGGCAGCACCCCTCCCGTCCAGTCCCGAGAGAAAGCCCACCGCCGCCGGCCCGCTCGCGCGTGACCGAGCACAGGCCACACGCGCTCCACGTGCCAGCAAAGCGGCCCCACGCCCCTGTGAACTGTAGCACACGAAAAATACCTCCTGAGGGAGAGGCCATGAGAGCTGCAGACCTCTGGCAGGAAAGTCATGACATAAAGAATCCACCCAGGCGATCCCAGCGTCGGCCGAGGCTGCTGCCCGCCCTGCTTGCACACGCGCCTGGGTACCAGAACTCGCTGGTGACAGATCACTGCACCTGCAGCTCTGCCGTACTGACTCGTTCATTTTATCAAAGACCAAGAATTTACAACGGTTTGGATTTCTTTGGCTGCCCTGTAAACGGCCATGGGCATGAGTCGTGCGTGGCCACGTAGCCACGTCAGGACACCAGGGGGTTCTGGGAGAAGACGGGTGGGGTGCGATGGTGTGGGGAATCGCCACCACTACAGGTTGAACTGGGTCCCCTCAGAAAGATATGTTGTGGTCCCAACCCCCCGGACCTCACAATGTGGCCTTATTTGGAACTAGGTTTGTTGCAGACAGAATTCATCAAGATGAAATGCAAATCAAAACCACAATACACAACCTCACACCTGTCAGAATGGTCATCACCAAAAAGACAACAAATAACAAGGGTTAGCGAGGATGTGGAGAAAAGGGAACCCTGACACAGTGATGGTGGGAAGGGAAACCGGGGCAGTCACTGCGGAAGACAGTATGGAGGTTCCTCAAAAAACTAAAAACAGAACTACCACACGACCTAGCAGTTCCACTTCTAGGTATTTTCCTGAAGAAAACACAAACACTGATTTGAAGAGATATACACAGCCCTATGTTCATTGCAGCACTGTTTACAATTGCCAAGATATGGAAGCAACCTAAGTGTTCATCAACAGATGAATGGGTAAAGAAAATGTGTATACACACACACACACACACACACACAAAGAGGAATACTGCTCAGCCATAAAAAAGAATGAAATCTTGCCATCTGTGACAACATGGATGGACCTGGAGGGTATTATGCTAAGTGAAATAAGTCAAAGAGAAATACTGCCTGATTTCACTTACATGTGGAATCTAAAAAACAAAACAAATGAACAAACACAACAAAACAGAAACAGACTCATAGAAACAGGTAGTTGTAGAGGCGAGGGGGTGGGGGGTGAGTGAAATAGGTGAGGAGCTTAAGGGGTACAGACTTCCAGCTACAAAATAAATGAGTCACGGGGATGAAATGTAGAGCATGGGGAATACAGTCAATAATAATGTCGTATCTCTGTATGGTGACAGATGGTTAACGACTTACCGTGGTGATCATTCTGTCATGTACAGAAATACTGAGCCACTATGTTGTACACCTGGAAATAACATAGTGCTGTAGGTCAATTGTATGTCAATAAAAATACAACAGAGAGAGAAAGAAAATGCACACACACACAGAGAATTCATCAAATGAGGTCACAGAGGAGTAGGGTGGGCCCTTAATCCAATAATGACTGGGTGTGCTTGTAAGAAGATGGTCACATGAAGACAAAGACACACAGAAGGCAGAGATTGGAGTGACACGTCTACAAGTCTAGGAATGTCAGGGCTTGTCAGAAACCACGGAAGATAGGACACAAGCAAGGAAGGCCCTTCAGAGGAGGGCCGCCCCGGTGGCACCTTGATCTGGGACTTCTGGCCCCCAGGACTGTGAGAGAACCAATTTCTGTTGTTGTAAGTCAGTTTGTGGTACTTTTGTTACGGCGGCCCTAGGAAACCGATACAATCACTAAGAATCATGGTTTCTGCTCTACTTTATAATCAAGACAAGTGCTTATTAAAATACTGTTTTGGATGCTGGCTGTAATGTAGCAGCAATTTTCATAATAAAAGACATGCATCGCTTTAAAAAAAAAAAAAGGCTTCCCTCGCAGCCTTTCAGAGCATCCCTGCCTAAGGAAACGGTCCCTCTGATGGGCTCTGGTCCTGCGTTGGGACTTCAGCCCATCCTCACCCGGGTGGTTTCTCTGCTCAACCACAGTCACCTGCATGTCCTGGGAGGAACCTGGGGTTCGGGGGGGAGTGGAGAGGGACAACGTACAAGATCCCAAGTTACCGAGTTGACAAAATGCTGCCTACAAATGTATACATAAAAAAGCATGTTTTAAAAAAAAAAGCATGTTTGTTTATATGACTGCTACCTACACGCGTCCCCGTATGCATTTTTAGATCCTTTAAAACAGCACAATTTTTACTGTTTAACATCACTAGATAATTATTCTAAAAACCAAGGTGGTGTGTGGGTTTCAGATCAGTAAAAGAGGCCCTGGAACTAGAGCCTAGCCGGGCCCCCAGGGTCTATGACATCAACCAAACCACAGAACAGATGAGAAACCATTACCATAATGAGCTCTTTCTCCATTCCTCCCAGTAATGAGTCTTCTTGAAGAATTCATTCAAAATTCTGAAACGGTTTCTCTTCAAAAGGAGAAAGATACGCTTATTGAGAAGGGCAGAAACCAGCTCGTATCTGTGTGTGCATATGTTCACCCTCTTGTCTCCTCACCTTTTAGGATGTCTGAAAAGTGAAGGGATCTTCACTTACTCCAGGAGTTCTCCGGCATATCAGCCAACGATTCATGCTTCTCGTTTACCAGGACTGAAAAGAATGCCGACTCCACACGGATTAATGGCAAACAGTTCTGTATGTGATCAAGAACTAAGCCTGCTCACTCAGCCATAAACGAGAACAAACTAATGCCATCTGCAGCAACACGGATGGACCCAGAGATTGTCATGCTGAGTGATGTAAGTCAGACACAGAAAGACAAACATCATATGATATCACTTATATGTGGAATCTTAAAAAAAGGACACAAATGAACTTATTTACAAAACAGAAACAGAGTCACAGATGTAGAAAACAAACTCATGGTTACCAGGGGATGGGGGGAGGGAGGGATAAACTGGGAGGTTGGGATTGACATATTCACACTACTAACATATAAAACAGATAACTAAGTAAGGACCTACTGTACAGCACAGGGAACTCTACTCCGTACTCTGTCATGGCCTATATGGGAAAAGAATCTGAAAAAGAATGGATATAGGTATATGTATAACTGATTCACTCAGCTGTACACCTGAAACTAACATAACATTGTCAATCAACTATACTCCAATAAAAATTAAAAAAAAAAAAAAAAAAAGAAAAAAAGGACTAAGTCTGCTCTTCGAACTTCTGGATTCTGTTATTCCACACCCAGCCAACCAGGATCAATTATTAGAAAATACAAGGGACAACACCATTGAGGATTTCGTGACATTTATAAAAGCAAAAAAACACGGTCTATTGCCATTTATTAAATAGTATACACCTTATAAGAATGGAAATTCAATGAGTACATATATATGAGAAAAAAGGTGAAGAAATCTTTAGTCAACTCTACCTAATACTCGTCATCCATTTGGTGTGAAAGAAACCATCTCTTGACTTTATCTAATTAATTAATCAGCTACCATTTAAAAAATATATGGGGCTTCCCTGGTGGCGCACTGGTTGAGAGTCTGCCTGCCAATGCAGGGGACACGGGTTCGAGCCATGGTCTGGGAGGATCCCACATGCCGTGGAGCAACTAAGCCCATGAGCCACAGCTACTGAGCCTGCGTGTCTGGAGCCCGTGCTCCGCAACAGGAGAGGCCGCCACAGGGAGAGGCCTGCGCACCGCGATGAAGAGCGGCCCCCGCTCGCCGCAACTGGAGAAAGCCCTCGCACAGAAACGAGGACCCAACACAGCCAAAAATAAATTAATTAATTAATTTAAAAAAAAAAACAAAATCTACATTAAAAAAATATATATATATGTTAACATTCAACTTCAAAGCTATATATTTTATTTTTTTAAATAAATTTATTTATTTTATTTATTTATTTTTGGCTGCATTGGGTCTTCGTTGTGGCGTGCTGGCTTCTCACTGCAGTGGCTTCTCTTGTTGTGGAGCACAGGCTCAGTAGTTGTGGCACATGGGCTTAGTTGCTCCGCGGCATGTGGGATCTTTCTGGAACAAGGCTTGAACCCGTGTCCCCTGCATGGGCAGGTGGATTCTTAACCACTGCGCCACCAGGACAGCCCAAAAGCTACATATTTTAAAGCAGATGAGCTCTAAATCCAGGACCAGTCACTGCTGTTGACTCGATTTCACAACAAAGCTCTCTGAGCCAGGAATTCTCAGAACCAACAGGAAGGGCTTACCAAGGATACAATTCACCTTGGTCAGGAAACCAGAAAACTGGTGGCAAGACAAGCTGAAATGCTAAGGCTCCCAGTCTACAGCAGAAGAAAAGGAACCTGAAGACAAATGTATCGGTAATGATCATCAATTGTATCCTTCACAGCCTTGAAGTCACCTCATTGAGCTTCAACAGTATTACGAGGCATTCCAGATCGTTCTACAGATGAGAACTACACACAGCACAGAATACTGCCGTGCTCGTAACCATCTCTCTCAGAAAGACAGCATTTGCGTGTGACGACGAAAAGAAGGAAAACGCAGTCACGGGGTGATCACACACCTGACTTCCCGTGGACACAGCCAGCATTTCTGCCTCACTTGAGCACACACCAGTGGGCCAGGGCTGCAATTCCTGCACATGGTTCCCTGGGCTCTCTTCCTGCCCACCCGAGACCCCACAGCCCCTCACCACCCCAGTCACAGAGGTGGGAGAGGGGCCCGAAGCAGAGTGAACGGGGAGCCGGGATCCCAGAAACGTGAAATGGGGGGTCCCGGATGGAGGACATCACGCTGCCTTATTTCCTTACGCGACCTTCATGCCCACGTCACACTTCTAGGGGGAGTGAACGGGTCTGTGTCTGCTACTAGCTTCCAGAAACAAGTTCTGTCCTTACAGAGGCTGCCCAAAGCTGGACAGCTGTCACCAACCTTTGCAATTCACGTGATAAAATACCCTATACATACCCAGCCAAGGAGCACATTCCTGTAGGAGAGGCCAGCCCTCACCCACAACCCCCTTCCTGCAAACTCCATGGAGCCCACACGTGGCCACGAGAATCCCAGCGCTACCTGACCCAGATGTTCGTGGTGGTCTAACTGTGAGGACAGAGATTAGCTGGCAGAGGCCGATGGTAGGGGCAGGGGTGCCATCCTCCAGGCCCTGAACGCCCCCCGGATTTCTGCCACAGTTTGTCACTGATGCGCTCACCCCAGAGACTCAGACCCACCGCTGCCAAAGGTAACCCCCTAGAACACGTTACATCATTCTCCAATCAACAAACTCTCCAGTGGTCCCCTGAGCACCTGTAACGCAGCCCACATGCCCTGACCGGTTTGTTCCCTCTAGCAAGAAAGAAAACCCGTCTCTCTGCTCCAATATTACTGAGGGGTCTGGCCATGTTCAGGCCTGTCCTATCCAATCAGATGATAAACTGAAGTTTTATTTCTCGGTATACCTCCCGTGCCCAGCACAGCGCCTGATCCGCACGACAGACTCAGCAAGTACCGGCTGCGCTGAATTAAATTCAGATACAATATTATGAAAACACTGCAGGAAAAAGCATGGCTTTCCATGCATCTAGGAACAACACAGGCAGGCTTCTGGGCCTCTTCAATTTTATGACTCAAATACCCGTCAAGAAGTATTTCCAACTGGGGTCAGAAATGCTCATCGACGTTACCTAAGTGGAGAGGTGAGTATTCTTCTCTGTTACAAAGGAACGATGCTCTTTGGTACTTTTTCCAAGCTGTGACATCCTGCAGGGTTTCCATCATAAGCAGTTAAAAGCAAATGAAGACCTGGGGAGCTTTACTGATCCAATAGAGAGAGACACAGCAGCGCCAAAGATTGATTTCCCACCACGGATGCAGGTTTAGTACAGCCATACAGCAGAGAATCACAGACTGAACAGGCGTTCTCACTGGTTCCTCCACTCTCTCTCCAGTGCTTCTGTGGGGTTCACATATGAGCACCTCTTCCTTTTATAAAGATCCCCCCCAAACTGGAAGTTTCAGTAATACCCCGGAAGCCCAATGTTCATGATCTTTAATAAAAGGAACCACGGCCCTGTAGCTGCTTCCGAAGTGGCACTAACCACCCTGCTCTGTGCTCCAAGGTGGTGCAGGAAAACTGGGCCCCATCTTCTAACTCCTCATCCGCACCAAGACCAAATCAGCTCCTAGAAACCAGAGGCTGGTAGGAGGAAGCACATTTAAATTCTTCATAACACCTACTGTTTTCCTGTGAACGCAAGAGAGTTTTTTACTCTTCCCTTTCCCACCAGGGAGCCCCAATTGGGGGTGGGAGCTTCAATTCCAAATCTAAGTAAGAGTTCCCTATCAGTAGCCTGCCTGACAGTACAAACCGCAGTACTCTTGGAAACTCACATCCAGCTCTGGCCCAATAAAACCCTGGGTACTTGTCAGTGTCTCTGCTTCCCTTCCACCTCTAACGTCCAGGAGTGCTTGGGCATCATCCATCACGTGATGGAGACACTTATTTTTCCTCCCAGTGTGTATCCTTCTACACCCTCCCCCCCCAATTTATTCATGGAAGAGTCTAAGCTTGGTCATCCACTATGAATTGGTGTTATGGCTACATCTAAAATGAAAAAGATTAAGAGAACAAAAAAACCCTCTTTTCCTTGTATTCCAACGTATGATGTATTTTATTTTCCAATCAAGATATTGCTTGTGGGTTATATACTCTTTTCTATGAGCAAAATTTGTAACACATTCATGGGTGTCCATTTTTTTCTAGCTCTGGGGAGACCTATACTCCAAAATGAATTTTGAATTATAAACAAGTCATTGAATCAGTTGCACTGGAAGTAGCAATGTGGCCAGAGCCATCGCAGGAAACGGGGGAGGATGAAGATGAGAAGTTTCGAGGCTTCCAAGAGAACACTTCTGAAAACAATCAAGTTAACTCTCCACACAAACTCACGGGTTCACGGCACACCGCCTCGAACGAGACCCCATCTGCTCTGTGTCCCTCTCCCTCTCGCTGCAATGACCCTACCCTGCTGAGAAAGACCCTCCCACCAACTCCAGCTGGGGAGTTCCACCGAACCATGTGGCAGTGTGTAGGAGGAGACAACAGAAGCTTCTCATTCAGGATGCTTTGGGTTGACTTACATTTCCCCCAAAAGATATACTGAAGTCTTTACCCCCAGTACCTCAAAATGTACCTTGTTTGGAAATATGGCCTTTGCAGAAGGAATCAAGATAACTTCATTACAATGTTCCTTTTCCTCAAAAAAGTCCCAGGTTCATTTCATGGACGGAAATATATGGAAAGACCAGTGCCAATGTACTAGTTTCATAGGGCAAACAGTTTTTTTTGTTGTTTCATAGGGCTACCAAAACAAAGGACCACAAGCTGTCGGCTAAACAGAAACGCATTCCCTCACAGTTCTGGAGCCTGGAAGTCCTAGATCAAGCAGCCGGCAGGGTTGGTTCCATCTGAGGGCTGGGAGGGAAAATCTGTTCCAGGCCTTTCTCCTTGGCTTACAGATGGGCATCTTCATGTTCACATGCATCTGTGTCCAAATCTCCTCTTTTTATGGGACACCAGTCATACGGGATCAGGGGCCACCCCAATGACCTCCCTGGCTTGGTTACCTCTATAAGACTCTACCGCCAAATGAGGTCACATTCCAAGGTGCCAGGGGTTGGGACTCCAACATATCTTTCTTTGCGGGATGGGGGAGACAGTTCAATCCATAACAATGATGTTGACTATATAATATGTAAAGCCCTAATAGTGGCAAGAGTTAACAACAGATGCAGGAAAGGAGAACACTGCTTAAAGACAGGACTAGGGTGGCCTTAGAACTCCTTACTTGGGCTTGTGCTTGGGTAAAACATCTGAGCCTGTATCAGTGGGGGGCAGGCCAGGCCAAGGGCCATCCCACTGTACAACTCCTAAAGGACACACACTTGACTCAAGGGATGCTTGATCGAAACACTTTCCATAAATTTGGGGCATATCATGAATTTCTTTCTTTAAAGAGAAAAAAAGGATTCTGTCAGTGTCTATGACTTTGGGCATTTAGATATACTCTGGCCAGTGGGTGGTTGAATATGTGTGTGGGCTAGAGAACCGTGAGAGAGTGGGCATTCACTGTTGTTCCCGATTAACATCTTTGGGAGGAAAAATGCTCCCATAATTTCATAAAGAAAATGAAAAGCAAAGAATTCTATAGGGTCCAGGGGCAGAGGCACTTCAGTCCTCTGAAATCGACAGCTAAGCTCACATTCTAAAATAAAGCAGTGGATATGCCTCAAGCCTAAAGCTTTGTAAACACCCTTCCCCATTTTTATTGGCATTGAATCTGTATTTCTAACTTACTTTCCCGATTCTTCTATCCACTGAGGTCTTATAGCCTCTTCCTCACCATTAGTTTCCCTTATGACTTTCTCCTTATGACTGTTTTCGAATCAATGTCAAAAATGTATATAGCCTCCACCCCATCACCTATAATGAGGTGCTCCAGGCATGATTGGTGTTAAGGGGAACCATGGCATGGGGGCTTCAGGATCCTCCAGCTTATTCCCAGGTCTTCCCTAAAAAGGTTGGGGGAAACTGCAAGGAGACACTTAACGATTACACAGCCCTCTCTACTTGGGTTGGACACCTGCACCTCGTGCGGCTTTACTTTAAAAGTGAGAAAAAAGCACGGCCCAAGGACTGCACGGGGCACGTTATGGACTGTTACATATACCTTGGCGACGACCTAGTCCACACTCGGATTCACAGAGGGAAAGCTCTGTGATGACTTTCCAGCCTCCTGCACACGTCTCATGCACACGCACTTCACACATCCACCAGCCTCCATGAAGAACTTTAAAGTGACATCCAAAACAATATAAAATTTATGCAACCCAGAGAGGGTACCGCGAGATGCTAACGTGTGCATTTCCAGAGACTATGGCACAAGTCATGGGCCGTGCCAGAGGATGGCACTCTAGACGATGAGGAATGAGGACCTGGGGTTCTCTTTCTGCCCCTACAAGATATTAAGCCAGTTTCCCAGGGACCGCTTAACTCCCCTGAACTCAAGAGGCCACAAAGAGAGGGAAGGGCATTCAATGGGCGGCTGCAGAGCCTCAGAGTTGATAGGGCGGTGGTTCCCAAAGAGGGGCGGTAACGCCCTCAGAGGATGCTGGACAATGTCTGCAGACGTTCTGGGCTGCCCCGAAGGGAAGGGACGGGTTCTCCTGGCATCTACCAGGGGGTTGGCTCCTCATGGTGGAGGCTGGCCTGTGCACTGTAGGACGCTGAGCAGCATTCCTGGCCTCCATCCACTAGATGCCAGAAGCACCCTTACCCCCAGCTGTGACAATCAACAGTATCTCCATACCCTGCCAAGAGGCCCCTAGGAGGCAAAACCGCCCTGGCTTGGGACTGCCATTCTAGGGTGAACGGCCCACTTTGCTGACCCATGCCTCCTATGGATACTCGTATTTAGAGGGCTGGCTTGCATGACAAATAATTGTAAACATTTCTTATCTTCCCTACGAGCCATCAGCAACTTGAGAGGAGCCACATCGGAACCATCTTTAGCTCAACATTTTCAAGCACTTTTTAAACACTGCACATCTATTTTTCACCAATGAAGCCACACATTTGCCTGCAACATTCTCCCAGTCACTACTGCAACCGTCTGGTCCCTTACTAGACTAAACAGTCTCCTTGTGATTTTATTTACAAAATAATTTATTTCGTTGAGGCCAGGTGAATGGTAAAATGTCACCAAGTGCAGACTGGAAAAAAACCCCACATGCACAGTGTTTCTGTGTACTTGATTTTTAGCTCTCCTGAAGTTTAGGAGAATGACTTTATGTCAACAATTAAATTAAAACGGAATTACCTAAAACTTCAGGAAGGACACCCCCAACACTTTTTGCATGATTTCATGGTAAACGGTTTCAAATGTAGCACAGTACAAGTCAGACTTGAGGGATACTGTTGCCAGATGTCAGCTGTGAAAATCTTGGCGCTGGTTTAAACTCCGGCTGGTGACCAAACCCATTTGGGGCGCTGGCACACTTAAAAGAAAAAGCACCTCAATTTATAAGTTGTGCTTGTTTCCACTGAGGGTTTTCAATTCCTAAAATGTCCTAGGAATTTGAGCCATGGTTAAGGATTCCCTTTCACGTTTGTCTACCTTTTCCTAAAAGCCAGCAAGACGTTGAAGAGAACGGCACCTAACACGTGGCTCCCAGGAGCCATGAAGTCAGTGACTCTGTCAAGGGAATTATTTATTATATGAACCCTTTAAATCGAAAAACTGAAACAAGATTAACATTTGGGCAAAAAGGTATTTACATTTCAAACACGAAATAATGAGTTCCCTCTTATCAGCAAGGTTGTTAAGCCACTTCGCTGCCAGCAACGGAAATAAAACGTGATGCACCCATCTAACGTTATTACTGACGAGAAAACCTTCACGACTAGAGTCGCTGGACCATTTCCCAGCCACCTGTGGCCGTGGGTGAGCCCCATTTTTGACAGTGTCAGACACGGATAAGAACCGCCAACTATCTCACAGGGCGGGGGGGACAGCCCACCACACAAGAGTCAGGACATGGCTTTGCCACCTCCCTGCAAGGCTCCGAAGCCCCCCTCCCCATTCACTAGGCTGCCAAAGCAACTCTCCCTCCGAAGCGTAACTTCTGGAACCTCATGAAAAGAAAAGCTCAGCTCTGCAAATACAAAGGTGAGAAGGGAAAACATCTCAGAGGTGAGAGACTTCGCAAAGGGAGGGTATGCACCTGCCCAGTCTGTTCTGTTCTATTTCGACGTGTCTACATCTTAACATCACGAAACTTATCTGATTTGACTGTAACTCTGCTTTGCAGACCTTTGAAAGTGTGACACCTCCACTCCCGTAGCTGACAACGAGGTGAGAATGAAATCCAAGTTCTGAAACCTCCGAGTGCCGCTTAAAGGGTTCCGCCTCAGACAGAGGAAATGCAAACTGCGGCATTTGGAGAGTTTGGGGGATGGGGGAGAAGCCTCCAAGCATTCAGGTATGTGCTAATAATTCGAGATAGGAAAGTAAAATAAACCCACCAAGGTACTACATAGTGATTCGAGTATGTGGCTCTAAAAAAAACCCGTTCTGTTTGAAGCTCTAATCTCACAAGACACTACAAGGATCCCTTCAGGCTAAAATCTATTTCCGGTGGATTCTTAAGAAGTTAGTCTCCCAAATAATTCTCCCCCCATCTAGGGAAGGCACCACAAAGAGGGCTAAGGTTAAATTCTTATAATAAACCCCAGAAAGAGAGCAAACCAGGACGGGGCAGAAGCAGCATCAATAGGGAACATTTTCATGGAGAAATTTTCCCAAGAAATTTTTCCAAGTACTATTAATACCAACGCTATCAAATTACCACCTAGGAATCCCTGAGAACTGGAACACATTACTCTCTGCTTACAATGTGCCCCCTTACCACTCTGTTCCTTTTAGAGTAAAGACACCTAGAACCGGGGAGGTTATTACAATAACATATGCACGGATATGAAAAATGGTTTAAGGTGTTTTGTCAGGAATCTCGGACAAGTTCACTCTGGGAGAGTGCCTTGCTTTATAAACTTAATTTTAATACACCCTGGTGCTTCCAGGACTCTGACTTGTGATGCTCTATCCTAAGAAATGCATTTCCTTGAATAACCGCACCAGTGGAGTCTCTCTGCATCCCATTTTAAAGGTATGGGCTCCGGGGGGCTGTCTCAGGTGGGGAGGCAGTAGGCTCTGGGGGTGAGGCCAGGGCAGGTGCAGGCATGGGAGAGGGGAAGCAATGGTAGAGGCAGGGCAGTTAGGAGGTGAGGGAGGGGAAGGGATGGAGATGGCGTACGGCAGAAGACGGGCCCTGGGTAGAGGGTGGGCTTGGGGAAGGGTGGGGTGAAGTAGGGAGATGGAGGGCTTTGGGTTTGGGAGGGCAGGGAGCTGGGTGCAGGACGGGGAGTAGGTGCAGGATAGGTGAAAGGGCACCAGGGGGAGGGGAGCGGGTAGGAGAGAACCCGTCCCCAGACCACAGCCATTCCTGTGGCGCCCACCTGGCCTTACACCTCCCCACACTAGATCTGGGCAGCAGGTAGAGGTGGGTGACACCTGGGGCACCAGGAGGCCTCCATCTGCTAAATGAACTTCAGCTGCTGTTCTTCAACCTGGGGGCATTCCAAACAGGTGAGCACTGTCACCCACCACCCCTTCCATCCATCGTTCCCTCACCCCAGACACCGTATGGTACAAGCAGAGCGTATCTGAATGTACTCCGTGGTGTTCGAGGGGTTTCCTCGCATTCAGGGGCAGGAAGCTAGGCTAACCCGTGCGTGTACACCCCCTTCACCATGGAGACACCTGCGGACTTCACAGAGGTGTGGTCTGCTTCAAGTTCCTAAGCAGGACTTAGGGATGCCTGAAGACAAGAAGAAGAATTTGCTCTCATTAGGGCAGTAGCCAAGACTTCATTTGACACCATGCGTCCTATTTATTCACCCCTGAAAGCGTGAAAAGCAGCCGATTTCTCTACAATACAGAACACAGAAAATATCCCAGCTGAATTCTTCACCACCTTCGTGTCGGATGTGCCCTAATCTTCTAGTGACGTGTCAACACCAGGATGAGACAGCACCAGACCCCCGGAAGCCAAAAAGATGCCCACCCACCTCCCACCCCAGACACATATTTATTTTTCCCCTCAAGTAGAGAGGAATTATGTAGATTGCATCGCAGTGATCCAAGACCCAGAAAAAAGTCCTCCTTAGAAATCAGTTACAAATGGTGGTGATGAATCACGCTTAAATTGATTTTTTTTCACGGCTGTGGCTATTCTCATGTAAAAGAAAAAACAGGAAACATGAGTTTTAAAAGGCACTGGATGAGATATACAGAAACAAATATTAAACCCCTTTATTTGAAATTAAAAAGTCTAACAATTCCTTGAGAAGGCAAGATAAACACCTAGGGAAGAGGATGTAGCTGAGCCAAGTACATCCTGAAGCTACAAACTCTCCCGTGGGGGGGGACGGGGCCTGTGCCCGTCCACTAGTTTGTAGTCAGTGCTCAAAGCAATGCCCCACCTGGTACAAGCTCGGGAAATGCTGGCTGAATGATGAAGAGAGGGAAGAGGGGAGGAGGGAAGGGGGGGGGAGGGAGGGAGGAAGGGAGGGAGGGAAGGAGGGAGGGAGGGAGGGAGGGAGGGAGGAAGGAAGGAAAGGAGGGAGGGAGGGAAGGAGGAAGGAAGGAAGAAAGGAAGGAAGGAAGGAAGGAAGGAAAGAAGGAAGGGAGGGAGGGAGGAAGGAAGGAAGGGAGGAAGGGAGGGAGGGAAGGAGGGAGGAAGGAAGGAAGGGAGGAAGGGAGGGAGGAAGGAAGGGAGGGAGGAGGGGAGGGAGGGAGGAGGGGAAGGAAGGAAGGAAGGAAGGGCTCTGTCTGGTCTGACTAGGTCAGACGGGGGCAATCCCATTACGAAGGTATCAAAGAGACAAAGTACCACATCCCACGCCCACCCCTCCAGAAGCGAGGTGTGAAAACAGGCAACATACGTGAAAACTCAGAGGAAACGTCTCTCCCATGCAGCACATGGTACAACATGTAACATGGGAAGACCCACGAGCACTCTGGCCTCTGGCACCCCGACGTGGGCAGTACACTGACCGCTGTTCTGAAAGGAGAGGCGACCACATGCTGGCCTAGTAGTCAGCCATAAGAAGTGATGGAACCGTGACACAGGCTACAACATGGAAGGACCCTGGAAACACTGTGCCTGGGGAAATAAGCCAGACACGAAAGGACACGTATTATATGATTCTACATATATGCGGCAGCTAGAATAGTCAAATTCTTAGAGACCGGAAGTAGAACGTAGGTTACAAGGCGCTGGGGGCAGGGAGAGATAGGGAAGGGTGAGGTATTGTTTCACTGGTTCAGAGTTATTTGGGGGCGATGATGAAAAAGTTGCAGGTAGAGATGGTTGGCTACACAACATTATGAATGTATTTAATGCCACTGAACTGTACATTTATGAATGGTTAAAATGATATTGTTATGTATATTTTCCACAATAAAAACAAAAAAAGAGGGCCTTCCCTGGCGGTCCAGTGGTTAAGACTCTGCACTTCCAATGCAAGGGGCGCGGGTTCGATGCCTGGTTGGGGAACTAAGATCTCACATGCCACGGGGCGTGGCCATAAAATTTTAAAAAAAGAAAAAATACGTGACTGGATATGAAAGTTTTCATAACTACTAGGTAGTCTCTTTGACCTGCTATACAAATAACGACCCAAGGGTTAAGATTTCGTAACTATCCACAACCAAGGTGGGTGAGAAGTCCCAGGTTCGAGAAGCCACAGCTACACCCCAGGAGCTGTGACACGATCTCACTCCTTTGAAATGCTGCATACTTAGCACTTGGCAGCAAGGTCGGCGCCTCGGGCAGTAAACAGAGTGGACACGTGGGAAGAAGCAAAGGAAGAAGGATGCGGAGCAGTGGGTAACGATAAACGTCAAGAAGGCAAAGATTATGAAGGAAAAAGCAGACGCAGGAGACAGGAACAGGAGTCAGCAAGAAGAGAAAATATGGCATCAATAGATAAGGAAATTTATAGAAGCTTAAGGGAATGAACGATTAAGCAACGCATTTGCCTGTGGAAAACTGAGTTTTACAATCCTATTCAAAACAACGTAGATTACCACAATAAAATCAAAGCTGTTCTTCGGGTGACCAAGTGGCTTTGTTTCACTCATTAATAAACGAGCTGGCTGGTTCCCAGGCAACGCTCTGGACCAGCACCTGCCCCCTGGGCATTCTCCCTGGTCCCAGCTGCACGGAAGGCCCCATTTCCCAGACATGCCCGAGGAGTACATGCGGCCCTCTTAGGCAAGGATGCCTGCCTCTGGACTCCAGAAACCTCTTCGTCACCGGTGCGCTGGCTCAGACGTCACCTCCCCGACCTCCAGAAGGCAGGTGCAGCCCCACACAGCTGTCATCACCCCGCAGGAGGACGAGGACACTCAGGGGACCCCCTTCCCAGCAGAAGGGGCAGGGCTTTGCACCCCGTCAGGCATTCCCTAAGACGGCTGACGACTGGCTGGTCCTCTGCACTCCCCGACCCACCCCACTGCCACCACTTGATTATAATAACCGGCACAGAGCATGAGTCACTACGTCATCCTTGAATGAATACATACATGTCAGAATAACAACGATTTAGTCCGTAAGTATAGCAACTGGTAAGAGACAGCTTAAATCAGCTGGGACAAGGGAGAGCGGTGAACTGGGAGATAGAGCCTGGCATCTGAGCAGAGAGAGGCAGACAGGAGGCTGTGCGACTCCGTGACCTCTTCTGCTACAAAATGAGGACAGAAGAGAACATCAAATGGGCCTAGTGGCTGCTGAAGGGCCAGGCATTGTGCTAAGTGCTTTCCGTGGACAACTGCATTTAATCCTCATATGAGGGGAAAGATGTTCTTTGACAGAGCACAAAACTTAGGCTTAAAACTTGGAGCTTTTGCTCAAGAGCACATGGAGTGAACAAGAGTCCCAGCTGGGATGGCAGAGCCCGAGAAATGTTGGACCAGCTCCATCTCTGGGATCTGTACCGGGTCTTCCCTGCTGGGTTCCTCCTGGCCCCGACCCACTTTTTCCGCCACTCCTCCCTCCACAAGCCCCCCACACCCCATAATGACTTGGATTGGGGGTAGCCCCTGAGGCTCTGAGGGATGCCCCCAGGGGCATCCTTTGCCCTATGGGATGCGCCAATCAGGACTCAAACAGCCCCACCTTCTCACTGGTGTCTCTTAACATTGCTAAGAACGGGAAGGAGGGGCCCCTTCCAGTGAGGTTGAGGATAAGACTACAGATCAACCAGAATGACATGCAGTGCTGATTTAGAAGCTAAATTCAGAATATCCCTGAACAGCCCTACTCATAATAAGCAAAGCAAAAGTAAGGGGAAAAAAATCTTTAAAAATTCAAATGCCTTTAAAAGATGCTGTGTTTTGAACATGGGTGGGTTTTCTTCCAAGGAGAGGAACACTGCAAAATGAACTTCCTTAAAAAAAACGTGCAAATGTTCAGAATTCCAATGTAAAACCAGCCCTACCTCTGTGACATTTTGTTCAAACTAAATAAGGTCTCAGTTGATAGTTTTGCATGAAAATACATTTTGGTACATTCTTTACAAAGAAACATAACTGCTAAAAGTTATGGCAACACCAACCAAAACATTAGTTAATCATATTAAATCGTATGTAAAATAATTCCTTGGGAAAAAAAAAAAAAACCCTCTTTGTTTTAAAATAAGTTTAGACTTATAAAAAGTTGCAGAAATACTAGAGAGTTCCCACGTAGCCTTCACCTAGCTTCCTGTTGTGTTAACATCCTAAATAAACATAGCAATGGTCAAAACAAAGAAATCAACACGGGCACAATACACCTAACTAAACTACAGACTTTAAGCAAACTCACAGGTCCTTTTTCTGTCTCCGATTTCCATCCAGGACCCCACAACCCATTGATCTGTGATAGTCACCCTTTCTTTCCTTGCCATTCAAAGCCAGACTCTTTGGACGAGCACAAGAAGTTATTTCGTGCACGAGAAGTTATTTCGTAGAATGCCGCCCCCCACCCCACCCCCCCGTTTGGGTTTGTCCAATTCGTCTCTCGATTAGATGCAGGTTATGCATTCCGGGCAGGAACACCACAGAAGTGATGCTGTGTCCTTCTCAGGGCATCACATGATGTCACTATGCCTTATTCCTGGTGAGGTTATCCATAGCAGCTGGGCTCAGGTGGTGGTATCTGCTGAGACTCTTCCCCATAAATCACTGCTCTCCTCTCCTTGGTAATCGGCAAATATCTTAGGGGAGATACTCTGAGCCCATACTAGTATTACGGCATGATTCTTACACGTTAGGGATATAAAAATTACCACATGGCTAACAATGTATACTTTAAATGGTTAACATCATTTGTATCCTTTTCAAAAGGAGAACTCCCAAGAGGAAATCTTTAACAACCCAATTTTTAAAAAGAACTTTTGAGTTCAATCATTGATGAAGAGTTAAGCAAGAGTAAGTACAGGGCTTCCCTGGTGGGCCAGTGGTTGAGAGTCTGCCTGCCAATGCAGGGGACACGGGTTCGAGCCCTGGTCTGGGAAGATCCCACATGCCGTGAAGCAACTGGGCCCGTGAGCCACAACTACTGAGCGTGGGCATCTGGAGCCTGTGCTCCGCAACGGGAGAGGCCGCGACAGTGAGAGGCCTGCGCACCACAATGAATAGTGGCCCCTGCTTGCCACAACTAGAGAAAGCCCTCGCACAGAAACGAAGATCCGACACAACCATAAACAAACAAACAAACAAAAAAGAGTAAGTACAATGCTTAAAATGTCAAGGGATTAGCTGTGTCTGAGGAGGAATCCAGGCAGCTGAGAGCAGCAAGAAAGTCAATCCCAAAAACACATCCTAAGAGGAAGCCTTGGTCCATGAGGCATCTTGCCAGGAATCTATCCGAAGGACGTTCCGAATCATCACTTAATTTTGTGTAATTTTTATCCTGAGTATAAACAAAAGTTCTCTTAGAGTATCCATTTCAAAATGATACTGTAAATACAAGTAAGTTGAGGGCTAAGTTTATTGCCAATAAACACTTTCACTAAAAAGAAGAATGATTTCTGTACCCCATACATTGTTTTAAAAAAAAAGTCTATTCGTCTTAAAAAATGAGTTACGATGCCCTGTGGTAGAAAACGCCCGCCCACATGACCTGAAGTCACAAGCAAACTAGCATCCTAGACCCATCACTGAGACCTAAGAGCATGATTAGTTCATCTGCAAGCATCGGTCTGCAACCCCGATGGGGCTCAACCCAACGGAAAGACCCCTTCAGATGGGCATGGTGGGTGGGGTACAAATGAGAAGCAGGGCCAACTTTAGCATACTTAAAGAAATACACTAGAGACACAGTTATGTAAAGTTTTAAAATACATGTAAAACTCTAGTGAAAAAATAGTGTGTTCTTAGAGCACCAACAATTTGCTTAAATAATTAAAAAGGAGTGGATGTACAGTCTTACAGACACACGGAGATCATCCAATACACAGTTTACTTTCTAAGACTTCAAGCAAACGCATCTCATGAACCTGCACTATAAACCGTAGCCGGTTTCCTTGGATTTGGAGCCAGACAGGGTTCTTCCCCAGCCCCACTGCTCGCAAGAAGTGTGACCCTGAGCAAGTGCGCTCACTTCCCTCCTGGGGATGGGATGACAGGTAAAACCACCTCTCAATTAAAGGCAACCATCTGTATAATGAACACGTTCCAGCAAAGATTTTCTGGTAGCTGGTGAGTTAATCAACTCAGCACATTTGGCTCAGAGTTAAGCTCACAGTCACTGGGTGGGGTGAATGGTGTCCCCTGAAAAACGTACGTTGAAGTTGTAACTCCCGGTACTCGTGAATGTGACCTTATATAGGAATCAGGTCCTTTGCAGATGGAATCAAATTAAGATGAGGTCATACTGGACTAGGGCGGGCCTTAAGTGCAATGACTGGCGTCTTTAGAAGAGAAAGGAGAGATTTGGAGACATAGACACCTGGAAGAAGGCCGTGTGAAGATGAAGGCAGAGACTGGAGTGATGCGACCACAAGCCAAGGAACGCCCGGGGCCACCGGAAGCTAGGAGAGAGGCATGGAGTAGATTCTCCCTCAAAGCTTCCAAAAGGAACCAACCTTTCCAATACTTTCATTTTGAACTTCTGATCTCCTGATCTGTGAGAAAATCCATTTCTGCTGTTTTAAGACCCCCTAGTTTGTAGTAATTTGTTTACAGCAGCCAGAGAAAACTCATACAGGATAATGATGGTATTTGGTAAATACATTTTAAAAAATACTTCTATATTAGAGATACATCCGAAAATACTCAGGGGTGAAATAACACGATGCCTGAGATTTGCTTTAAATTACTCTAATAAAAAGAAAAAAAAACAGTGAGGGGACAGGTGACACCAGCTCATGAAATCTTGACAGTGGTTGAAGCAGGGTGAGGGGGAATATACCAAAATATTCTATACACTTTTGTATGTTTGACAATTTCCATGTTAACAAGCTAACAGTGTATATGTCACACGTTAGCCGACTAGCATCTAAACTATATATGCAGCGCTGTCCCAATCTTTAACCAATGCAATCAACTTTAATATCCAATTTTACTTACTAGCCTCTTTGAAACAGGAACAGCAGCAAAACCACGGGAACCCCATTGATTAAAGCAGCCATCACATAGCGACGAATGGCCGGTAATCATCCAACTCAGTTTCTTGAAATAAACCTGAAATTCATAAACCTCAACTCCCTATATGCTTGATCAGATAAACAGTATCACAAGCATCACGGACTTAGGTGCACTGGATAAAAATAAGGAAGTCTTTTTTCTAGGCACTAGGGCCGTAGCGCGCAAACAGAACTAAGAAATGGAATCAACACGTTGAACGCTTGACCCTTTCCTAAGGCTACCCCTGTGGGGATTAGGTTCCCCTGGGGAGCATCAGCAAAGAAGCGTTCAGCTTATAGACCTAATGAATGCAACGCGGGCGGGTCCAACAATATGACCATCATATGAGAGATCGCACTTCAAGTGAGTACGAAAACACTGCTTAAACATTCACTTGCTGTTCTGAAGCCATAATTAAGGCGGTGAGTGTACTGGCTGGGGGCCTTCACAACACATCTCATTTGTGCAGTGGAAGCCACAGGCATCTGCTACCCGGTCTCCAACCCTCGGGAAATGGTCAGCAACATTCTGGTAACGATGCTGAAGTTTCCCGATACGTTCATTTAGCAAACGCGGGCCTGATTCTCATAACCCCTCCTCGGGGAACACTGGGCTCACGCTTCACCTAAACTGCCCTGGAAAGAAATGAAACCGGAGGGGCAGCCCTGAGTCAGCGTCCTTCAGGAGAAACCTTGGCGAAACCTACGTGAAAAATGAGATGAGAAACACAGTCAGGGGGACCTCCCTGGTGGCGCAGTGGTTAAGAGTCTGCCTGCCAATGCAGGGGACACGGGTTCGAGCCCTGGTCCGGGAAGATCCCGCAGGCCGTGGAGCAACTAAGCCCATGCGCCACTACTGAGCTCGCGTGCCACAACTACTGAAGGCCACGAGCCACAACTACTGAGCCCACGTGCCGCAACTACTGAAGCCTGTGAGCCACAAGTACCGAGCCCACGTGTCACTACTACTGAAGCCCACACACCTAGAGCCCATGCTCCACAACAAGAGAAGCCACCGGAATGAGAAGCCCGCACATCGCAACCAAGAGTGGCCCCCTGCTCGCCGCAGCTAGAGAAAACCCACGCACAGCGACAAAGACCCAACGCAGCCAAAAATAAATAAAATTAAAGAGAAAAAAAAAAAGAAACGCAGCCAGGCCTTGGCCGGGCTGGGCCAGGCAGCAGACCTCCAGCAGCTCACAGGGGTCCCTGCTTCGCTCAACAGGCAGCAGGCTTCCTTTGACTTGACCCTCACATTTCCAACTTCCTTTCAGAGTTCGGGGACCTGCACAGCTGGCCCGTGTACAGGGACCTGGCCCTCTCCAAGGAGACAATCTTTGGAGAGAGCCGTTCCTGCAGCACCGAGCAAGTGGAAAGCACCCTAGGCCAGGGTTTCTCAGCCTTGGCGCCGGTGACATTTGGGGCTGGGTGGCACCGTTGTTGGGACCGTCCTGTGCACTGCAGGGTGTTGGGCAGCATTCCTGTTCTCCAATCCCAGAGATGAGGGGAGCGCCTCCCTCCCTGGGACAACCCAAACCATCTTCAGACATTGCCAAGAGTCGCCGGGGGGCAAGATCCCCCTTCAGTGAGAACCAGAGCCCTTGAAGGCTCCTCACTGGAGCCTAGTCCAGTTCTGGAATGTTCCGGAGCCAAGTGTGAACTCTGACTCCTTTTGATGCGTCCTGGTGGACAAGAAATGGAAGAACCAATCATAACAGAGAGCACGAGAAAAGAACTTGCAGATGTGCAACCTCACGAGTTTAACCGACTCACTCAGACGGCCTTTGGGAAGATGAAAAAAAACTGTTCCTGTGCAACGTCAGGCCTCACGTGAAAGGGGTCTTTACCATTTTCACTCAGCAGGGCTGTCATTTCTAGGGACTCAAGATGGATGTGCGATAATTTTTCCAAGAGCAACAAGAACCACAGCAGTACTAATAATGACAGGGGTTAAATCAATATGATTTTAACGAATATCAAGGCTGGTACCAGGGAATTCCCTGGCGGTCCAGGGGTTAGGACTCCGTGCTTCGACTGCAGGGGGATGGCTTCAATCCCTGGTCAGGGAATTAAGATCCCGCATGCCAGGCGGCACAGCCAGGAAAAAAAAAAAAAAAAAGCTGGTACCAGTGTGGTTCCCTTTACTTTCATGAACCCACTTAAAAGATCCCCTCTGTCATCTCCATCTTCCCGTTCCCTTCCTCGACCTTCTGTCACTCCCAGGTGCAGAAGTGCTCACATCCAGCGTGGGAAATGGCTGTGGGCTCCCTCCTTGCTGTCTTCTAGGGGGGTGGGGGGGGGGCGGGCAGGGACTAAAAGGCTGACTTGTTGAGAGGAGGTCAGGGTGTAAACCAGCTAGCAGTCCCATGCTGCTCACTTCTCTTCACGGCCGCACGGGGATCCTAGCCCGCCAGATCCGGAACCCCCAAATGCAGAGGGCATCCCGTGCTGCGTAAAGGAAAATGACAACCAGCTCTTAGCGACTCACGGCCCCGTCGTTTCCTCCCTCAGCCTCGCAAGAATAAACAGGGCATGCTTTCGAGTCCCTTCTCAGCTCACATACGGGATCTGAAAAGTCAATCTAATTATTCTGGTTCCGATTTCCAGTTCTATCGGTAAGCGTCGACACAAGATATGTCAAGGCCAGTCCCTAGAAGACGTAAAATCGGAATCCTAGAAGCTGCGCCTTCGCTACCCCACAGGCAGGTGTCCTAAAGCCCCTTTCACACCAAATTTAAGACTGGAGTTTGCGACGAGGCCTGGGTGGGCTTCCCAGTGCATCGACGGTGGAGATACAGTCCGCAAAGTTCAGCTCTGTTACAGCTTCTTGCATCACGTTGTTGTGGAGATGAATTCTGTTATAACAAGACGCCTCAATTCTCTGCTGAAAAGGAATTTATCTGACACCTCCCTCCCCCTCTCTGTGGTTTTATTTTCCATGGCTGGCACACAGAGTAATTCACACATTCACAAATATTTAGGGGAAAAAAACACAAAACAATAAACTGCCTGGAACTGGAACAAAATGCCTGCTACTCTTCGCTTTAAGGCATTTTACATTAAATAGGATCCAAAATCCCCCCGGGGTTTCAAGTTTGCCAGAGAGCTTATTTTTGTGAATGATTTCAACTTAACTCCTAGGATAACTGTCTTATTAAATTGCTGACACATCTGTCCCACTTAAATCTATGGTTTCTGCAAACAGGATAAAAATGACTTCCACAGAATAGAAGCATCATGGTTTCATTTCTTTTTCCTCTTATTATCAATGTTATCTGTTTCGCAAGCTGTCCGACCTTCCTCAGGATGACAGAGGTCGCAAGACTTTGCAGTATCCTTAGAAGAAACGGCCCGTTCAGTTCCACGATGCCAGGAGCGGCCTCGCTGCCGAAGCGGCCCCTGCACCTGCCGCGGCAACCCGTCTGTGCTCGAGCACAGGACGCCGCTTGTCTGACTGCAGCATCCCGTTCCGGTCTGCACCACCGACAGAGCCCTTTTCGGCCCCGCATCTCCCAGGGCTCCTTCCCGCTTCCTCCAGCTTGGCGCGATGCAGCGCTCAGCCTCGACCCTCAAACGTGCACGCGGTCCTCACGACGCCCCGTCGTTCTCGGGACCAGGGCCAGCTCCCACGGCAGCAGCTTGCTTTGGGGGGGAGGGCTGGGGGTGCTGGGAGGTGGGGGACCGCCTCCAGCTGGGGTGCGTGCCGGGCCGTTTACTACACCCAGGAAACGTTCTTAAGAATTCCCTCACGGCCCTAACGAGACGTGGGTGCCCCTCTGCGGCTACCCAGCGGACACGGGCTCGATACTGCCAAGACGGGTTCGCAAAAAAGGACCTTTCCAAATGCTTTCTGAGTATCTTGGAGGGGTAAGTCACCAAACCCGAAGTCACGAGGACACATCCAGGCCCCATGGCCGTCTCCCGCCACGCTGGTGACCAGGGAGGGGCAGGGTTCCCGTAATTCAACTTGAGAGAAAGCAGCGCAGAGCAGGGAGGACTTTGTGGCTTCTGTCACTTAAAAGGACACTCTCAGACTGACCCCTGACAAACGCCGCCTTCCTACCGTACACTCAGTGGACCAGCACACGGGGGGCGGGCGCCCCACTCACCGCCTCCGCCTTGGTCCCACTGGGCGGCACACTTGCCCCGGCTCGAGCCCGTGAGCAAGCTCCCTCTCGCCATTTACAAGATGGGGCCGCGGCCGTCTGCGCCCCATGGAAGGACCAGGCCAGCCTCGTGAATCTGCAGCAGGGTTTCTCCCCCACGGCACTGGTAACATTTGGGACCAAATCACTCTGTGGGGGGCCGTCCTGTGCACCACAGGATGCTGAGCAGCATGCCACCCACTAGATGCCAGGAGCTCCCCTGCCCCCCGGCGGTGACAACCCCAGAACGCCTGCAGACACTGCCAGATATCTGGGGAGGCGGAGGGGCGGCAAACGCAAACCACCTCCTCAGAGAACCACTGCTCTCAGGGGTCAGGGACCACACAGGTTTCCAGGTATCCCCCCAGATAAAGGCCCAGGTCAGTCTGGCTCTTCTACAGACGCATCTTGTCTCCTGCCACCACCGCGGGCCTCACTGAACTCACCCATCAAATCAGGCTCCTGATCTACCCGCTCTGTCCACGAAGGGCAACCCCTGGCCACATGTGGCTCTTTAATGTTAAATGAATTAAAATGAAACGAATCTAAAATCCAATTTCTCAGGCACACTGGCCACATTTCAAGAGCTCAAGATCCACACGGGGCCAGGGGCTGCTCCACCGGATGGCACGGGTGTGGAACGACCCCACCTTCCTAGGAAGTTCCATCGGGGGCGGCTGCCCGAGGCCATCCGACGGTGTTCATTACAGTTCTAACGCCACGCGTGCTTCTCGAGGGCCTCAGGAGAAGAATGACCGGGAGGCAAATTAACACCAGGCACGATGGAGGATGTAGGCTCGGAAAAATAAGAATAACTCATTGCAAAGAATGTGGCGGTTCTTACAGATTTAAAGAATGGGAATTTCCACAAACTGACCACTGGACCCTTGGACAAGCTGGTAATTTTAAGAACTGTATTTTTTAAAAACAGGAAGTCGAGAGAGAAGGCATTTATTCCAAATTTACAGGCCATACATGAAAAATATATGAACCTGGAAAATACTTAGATGGGCCTAAAAATATAGTCTGGGTTAAAGGAAAAGGGTTGCACCTACCTCATCCGAACAAGCTACGTGGGCCCATTTAAATGACCTGCTGCACCTCATCACGTTACCCGACCTTCCCTGATTAGCCTGCTCTCAGTTCTGTGCTGCTGGAATTCTCCGGGTCCATCTACAAACCTGTTTGCATACTGCACCGCCTTCAGCAGGCCTGGCATCTGCCCAAGTGTGCGGCACACAGCGTCCGAGGCATTCCTGGGTACAGCACACTCATGTGCCCTGGCTTGTCCCAACCCAGGGAAGGACGCAACACCTTCCAAACTTCAAATAGCCCTGTTGTGCTATACTCTGGGGGACGGGGCGGGTGCTAAAAGACAAAAACACATTTACAAGGATACTTATCTTAAAAATCCTTAACTTGAAAAAATGTACATTTTCATCTTAAAAACCTCCCTTTATTATTGGGTTGGCCAAAAAGTTTGTTCGGGGTTTTCCGTAACCTCTTACGGAACATCTAACATCTTTTTGGCCAATCCAATATTTTGAGAGCAAACGGTTCACTGGGTCATTTTGATCTTACTTTTGCACACATCCACACAAAACCTGTACTGGAATGTTCACGGTAGCATGATTCCCATGGTCAAACCGTGGAAACAACCCATGTCCATCAACTGATGAATGGATGGACAAAATAGGGTCTATCCCTACAATGAAATAGTATCATTTGTCTATAAAAAGGAATGAAGCACTGACACATGCTAGGGCACGCACGAAATCTTGAACACGTTATGCAAAGTGGAAGAGATAAGTCACAAAAGGCCATGTATCATATGATTCCATTTATGCGAAAAGTCCAGAATAGGCAAATCCACAGGGACAGAAAGCAGATCTGCAGTTGCCAGGGGCTGGGGAGAGTGAGGAAGAAATGCGGAGTGACTGCTAAGGGGTATGGGCTTTCTTTTGGGGGTACTGAAAATACTCTAAAATTAGATTGTGGTGACGGCTGTACAGCTCTGTGAACACCCTAAACACGATCAAATCATACACTTTAAGGGGGTGAATTTGATGGTACGTGAATCATACCTCAATAAAGCTGCTGAAAAAAGTGGCTCTGGCTGAAGTGGCTACAAGCCATCCAGCCTGGGCCATGAATCACAAATGCACTAACACAGCTCATTCCTTCTCTGAGACAGTGGATGCAGTCAGCAAGCAGAGGATGTTTCCACTCTAGGGAAGAGTGTGTGTGTGTGTGTGTGTGTGTGTGTGGCGCAGGGGACACTCACTTTTGATAATCACTTCTGCAGTATCAACAGAAGGGAACATTTTCACAGTCGTTTCTGCACTTTCTCCAAGGAACATTCTTTCTTGCTGGGGGACAGTGGACACACGGGGCAGGAAGTCTGTCCCAGCCGTGACTCTGGGATTCCAAAAGCGATTCCAAAATGCAGTAATTCAGCTGCCATTTCCAAAATCCCTGCACGGCCCGGTACACCCCACTCTGTTCGTCCTGCAGGTGCTGCAGTCCTGTCGATGAAGTCCTGTGACGCCGGGAGGGGCGCCCGCTCGCCGAGCCTCGCGTGCACCCTACCTGGCTGACACAGAGCCTGTGGTGCGGACACTCCTCAACCTCCAGAGACTAAATGGACCCGAGAACCTGCTTTAGCCACTGGGACCCCAAAGCCTCCCGGGGATGCGGAGCAGCTCTGCCCATGCCCGGGCTGCTACACGAAGGAGGCATCTCACTCTCCTCTCAAAGGGAGTGCACGGCTGCAGCATCACAGCATCAGGACCAAACCAGAGAAGACACGTCGCAAGAAGCAGATCCCTGACAGGGTGACGTATTTTGTGGCACATCAGGTCACGCCAGCCCTTGCTAGCCACAGTCCAGAATTTCTTTATTCACAGCTCAAGAACTCACCGCAGCTGCAGAGTTTACAGGTTTCGAGCGCCATAAATCCATCTGCCCCCTGCTTATCTGAATTTCATACAAGATTAATATTCTACCTACATCCACTGACAAAGACAAATAGCTACAGCACGCAAAGTGACAACATTCTATGTCAGTAAACACTGTGACAAGACTCAGCTGAAAACACATTTGCAGCTTAGATTTGGTGTTTTAGAGGAACATACGTTTTGTAAACCAAACACTATGTGGTCACATAGAAAAATGCCTTCAAAGTGGATGGAGGTCTTCCCTGGTGGCGCAGCAGTTAAGAATCCGCCTGCCAAGGCAGGGGACACGGGTTCAAGCCCTGGTCCGGGAAGGTCCCACATGCATCCCACGGGAGGAGCAACTAAGCCCGTGCGCCACAACTACTGAGCCTGCGCTCTAGAGCCCGTGAGCCACAACTACTGAGCCTGCACTCTAGAGCCCACGAGCCACAACTACTGAGCCCGAGAGCCACAACTACTGAAGCCCGCGTGCCTGGAGCCCGTGCTCTGCAACAAGAGAAGCCACCACAATGTGAAACCCGCGCACAGCAACAAAGAGTTGCCCCCCCTCTCCGCAACTAGAGAAAGCCTGTGTGCAGCAATGAAGACCCAACGCAGCCAAAAATAAATAAATTAAATAAATACATTTTTTAATGTATTTACTGTAAAAAATGTAAAAAGCTTTACATTTAATGTAAAAAAACTTTAAAAAAAAGTGGATGGAAAAATATTAAAGGTCAGGAAATACCCAGCCCTTTATCACTGTCAAATGGAGTGCCTCCGATTAGGTTTGTAAATGAAAGAATGAAAGTAACCAATAATGTAATTAATTTAACAAAGAAAAAAATGTGAATCACACTTAAAATTAATCAGCAACATAAAAATAAAGACTAAATGCGTACCCAATAATGTAATTAATTTAATAAAGAAACTATAAGTTAAAACTTGAATCATACTTCAAATTAATCAGCAACATAAAATAAACCAGAAAATCCTTCTGCTGTGAGGATCTGCCTTTCAAATGAAGCTTTTCTTTAGGTTTACAAAAAAAAAAAAAAAAAAAAAAAAAGCATACAACGGCGCCTTATTTAGTTCGAAAAAACAAAAGGTAGCTGGTGTCTGTGTATTTTAAAAGACTTAAAAATGCCACGAGAGCACTTTGTTGAGTAAGGTAACTTGCCAGAGATAATATAAATTTTGTAACAGATTTTCAACTATTTCTATTGCGCTTACATCAACCTCCAAGTCTGCACCCTACGATTTCCATCTCAGACCAAAAACCAGATCAAATTTTTGTGTGGCAGGCACCCCTAGCAAAATAATATCCTGCTCCATTCTCAGCACCCAGCACTCAGAAGGCACTCCTTACCTGCGAAACAAAAGAACAGATACAACATGAATTCTGTTTTCCTACTTTGCACCAAAATGTCAAAGAAATTCATTTCAATTGTTCTGTGTAAATAAAGTTATAAGCTCATGAGAGTTGAAAAGACACCCCTGCAAGTAAACAACAGTTGCTTTAGGATTAAGTACCGCAATAACGTGTCAGGACAAAATCAGATCCCAATACAGGAGCGCTAAGTAGATGATGCTTAAGTTACAGACACATTTCCGAATAATCAAGAACTCTTTCACATAAAGACTTCATCATGTTGATTGCAAAGTGTCTCAGAAGTTTATACACCCAGAGCCAGAGTTTACACTTTCGCAGAGAAGGAAAGGCACAAGAGGTGGAAAGAGGAAAACATATTCAGGGGCAGCGGGGGACATTCACACATCTCCATTAGGGGGTTCTGGTGAAAAGCTAAGGAGGAAGAGCCCTCAATGCAAGAGAGCACGGTGGGACGTGGGCTGGCACAGGGTGCCATTCTGAACACTTCTGCTACCCATCAAAATACTCCTTCTATTGCTCTCTCCTTCGGAAGCTGACGGGAACGAGGCAGGTGGGATGAACATATAAGCTCATCTCAGAAGACAGTTCCTACATCAGCAGAGAATTGTGTTAAGGGCACTTGAGGAAAAGTATGAGGAAGATTCTGGAGTGTTCTATGTGAGTACCTCGTCATTTCCCCACACACCACCTGGAACACTTTCTATGTCTAAACAGTGGTCACAAGTCAGACATAAAGGGACCCAACTTTAAAATAGTTCTTTGTAAACCATTCAACTATCCATCGATGGGGGAAAGGATAAACAAACTATGGTGCACACACACAATGGAACATTATTCAGCCACAAAAAGGAAAACGGTTCTGACACATGCTACACCATCGCTGAACTGTGAAGACATTTCACTGGGTGAAATTAACCAGGTACGAAAGGACAACTCTTGTATGATTCCACTTATGTGAGGTCCTTAGAATAGTCAAATTCAGAGACATAAAGAAGAATAGTGGGTGCCAGGGGCCGGGAGAGGGGACTAGAAAGTTGTTTAATGAGTGTAGAGTGTTAGTTTGGGAAGATGAAAAAAGTTCTGCACGTGGATGGTTGCACAACAATGTGAACATACTTAACGACACTGAACTGTACATTTAAAAATGGTTAAGATGGGAAATAAAACTGTCACCTATTGGGAAAAAAATGGTTAGGATGGTAAATTATATGTTACGCATATTATCACTATAAAAAATAATCCCTTGTAAATCTGACTTAAATAGGTATTAAGTAAAGGCATGATCTTTCAGTTACAGTCTTCCGGAGGACTATTTTCATGTCGGGGGTTCCTTTAAAAATTTGCTAATTGTGCACAGAGGTATCTTATAAAAGTAGGAACTTGGGGACTTCCCTGGTGGTCCAGAGGTTAAGACTCCAAGCTTCCACTGAAGGGAACGCAGGTTGGATCCCTGGTCGGGGAACTAAGATCCTGCGTGCCTCGTCGTACAGCCAATCAATCAATCAATCAATAAGTAGGAACTTCGAGGATCCCACAATTTTTTTTCTGATGGCCGTGCAGCATGCCTTGTGGGATCTTCGTTCCCCAACCAGAGATCGAACCTGGGCCCTGGGCAGTGAAAGCGCAGTGTCCTAACCACTGGACTGCCAGGAAATTCCCCGCAATTATTCTAAGTAATAAGATTTAGAATTATCACTGACCATAAAAAAAAAAAACCAAATTATGCAAACTCTTTAACAGACTATAAATTAAATGAAGTTGAACTGAATTGATGCCTATGAATTTATACATACGATCACACTGTCAAAAATGCATTTCTTCCTGCAAAGGAAAACATAATTTAGGAACAGAAATGCAAGCATATACTTTTCTAAAAGTATAGTCATACTGCGTATTCGTGACATCGTAGGAGGATCAAAAACTCCTGACCATGGTGCTTCAGAGTCAATGCCAACAGGCGCTGAACTACTGTGAAAGAAGACAGAGGGCGATGTTCAACACGTGCCAAGTTTTGGGCCAAACCCCAGAGCAGCCAAGCTCGTACTACTGACATCTGGGGCCAGATAATCCTCTGGTGTGTGGCGGGGTGCGGCAGACTGTCCCGTCCATTGTGGTTTGTTTGGCAGCACCCACTGACACCAGTATCACACACACCCCCAATCAAATCAATCAAACGTGACCATCAAATATGTCTCTAGACTTTGCCAAGTGTCCCCTGGGGGTAAAAAACTGCCCCCACTTGAGAGCCACTGTCCATAACCAAGAAAGAGATCTCTGGGAACCACCCATGTTTACAAGGAAAGCCAAAAGGAAACACTAAGAAAAACAACATACTTTGATTTGGTACAAGAGCCAGAAGTAGCAACAGATGTCAGAAACGAAAGAAACGTCTCACCATTTTCGGGCCAGTTTACAACCAGAATTGACAGCCAATTTCAAGAGCTTATTCTTGAATTTAATTAATCAGAACGTAATGTCTATCTGCATCAGATTCCATCGTGAAGAAGTTCACCAGACTTTCAATCCCTCAGTTGGGACATGGCTGCTCCCGACGGCCCTTGCCCAGCCTGCGTGGGTTCGAGAGGAAAGGAGCAGCTTCTCGGGGGAAAGCAGTTTTCCTGATGACATGGAGGGAGGGAGTGTCTGTGGGGCTCGACCTGTGTGTTCTGGGCATTCAAGAAGACAAACGTCGTTTGAAAGAACAGTACACTGAATAAATCTGAACCGAAGGTCGGAAGGGAGGAAGGAAGGGCTGAATCACACTATCAACAGCACCTCATCAAGCACGTTTCATCAGCTGGAGACCACAGAAAATGCAATTGTTCCACCACATGGAATTCATGTCTTTAAATCAACAGGCGATGGTTCCGAGGGCACCCGGGACGCTTTATGGCTTTCGATAAGACAAATGAGCAACACCCCACTCTAGCCCATGGCAGCCCAGGCCTGCTGAACAAACCCCACCCCTCCCCGGGCTGCCACCTGCACCAACTTAGTATGAAAACCCCGGCAACCGGTTTGGTCTTTAACACAACGGTCCACCCAGATGAGATCCACAAAAGACACTGTTTTGTCCTTGTTTCTGTGCCCACTTCTAATTAATTCTAACGGGAAACTCTCTCTGAGCTCCAGGGAACCACTTCTCTCAGTCAGGGCTCCTTTTAATGACAGCTACCTGGCTCATTTGAGCCCTTCTTGGATTTTATGAATAGAAAGGAATTGGTGAGAACTGGCCAACCATCCCAGTTACTAGGAATCCCCTACCAAAAAAAAAAAAAAGAACAGCAGAGAACAATGAGAAAGCAGAAGGCTTAGAATAAGCAACACGCATGTGCGCGCGCGCACACACACACACACACACACACACACACACACACACACACACACAACGCAGCCCCAAAACAAACACTGTGTAGTCCGGGGTTCTCCATCACTTCCAGACTGTGACTAAGGCAGGGGAAGTGGGAAAAGAGCAGGAGGAAGAACAGGCATGTGCGCTGACTCGATGCACTCAAGACACTGCTGCACACGCTGTACCGAAACACTACGAAGCAGGATTAACCTCCTCGCTGCACAGAAAAGAAGACCGAGGCTCAGAGGATCCCACCAGCCTCCCACATGGGCCAGAGGCGCGGGTGATGGAAGCAGGGCGGCTCTCCTGCTCTCCTGCCTCTGTCCTTGCACTACCACAACAGTGACAGAGGACACCGCTCAGCCTCTCGCCGCCTGGATGACTGAACTCCAGGTGGAAGCAAGCAGCCCCTCTGAAGGCAGCTCCCGGAGACGCGCGTGGGCAGCAGCTCTGGGAGCGCAGCCGGGTGGCTCTCGGCAGCAATGACACGGATGCGTGCCCCGTGGACCGCGGGTTTGACTTCCATCACCCCAAAAGCTGACAACACCTGCAGGGCTTCCCCGGGCTCCCAGCTGCCTGACCCTCCTCCCCGATCACACACAGAGGCCTCCAAAGGGGGATGCGGCTCAACAGGACAGCGGGCTTGGCTCCCTCCGAGCTGGGTCTGTTTCTGTCCACGAAAGGGATTCATCCCCAGCGGCACGGCTCAGATCCCAGCCCTGACGCTGGCACTCTTCTCTTTGGCGGGGGACGCGGGGTGGCTTGCTCTCCGCATCAGCTGGGCCAGAACTCTCTCCTGAGCAGCGTCCTGAAGGTGGGGAAGCCCAATGCCATCGCTGCATCTTCCGAACTCGGCAGCTCCAGCACTGCCCACATGACCTGGGGAGGCCCAGGGCTCCTCTGTGCCATAGCATCCTTCTCTGGGCAATAGAGGCAACAATGGCACCGACCTCGCCGGACGGCATGAGGAATAAATGGGACCTGAAAACAGCATCTGGCTCACACCGAAACCTGTGCGTGGGTGTTCACAGCAGCTCTGTTTGTCGTAGCCTCAAACCAGGAAGATCCCAGACGCCCTTCAACACATGAGTGGATAAATACACACTGCTGCACCCAGACTGTGGAATACTAGGCATAGGCGCTGGTAATGATACACAACACCTGGGATGGATCTGAAGGGCTGGAGGCTAAGTCACTAAAGGCAGTCTCAAAAGGCCGCACGTTGCACGAGTCCATTTATGGAACATTCTTGAAGGATGAAATTACAGAGACGGAGAAGCCAGTTGTTGCCAGGAGCTGGAGAGGGTGACCATACAGACGGGGCACACGGAGCTTTCCTTGTGCTGATGGAAGAGTTCTGCACCAGATTACAATGGGGGTTGCTCGAATCTACACGTGATTGTATTTCATACACTGTCCGCATGCACCCACACACGCACGCACATAAGAACTGCTAAAATCCAGATAAGGGCTGCATTTGTGTCAACACTGCCCATGTCAGTTTCCTACTCTCCATAAGCAGTACCTTCACGTAAGATGTTATCAGCCGGGGAAGGCGGAGGAAGGTGCTTTAGACTTCACTGTACTATTTCTGCAGCCTCTTTTTGAGTCCAACGTTACTTCAAAATAGAAGTCTTCAAAAATAACGGTGTCTGATTCATGAACAGATAAACAAAATGTGGTCTATTCATACAATAGAATGTTACTTGGCAAACAAAAGGAATGCTACAAAGAAACTTGAAAACATTATGCTAAGTAAAAAAGAAACCAGTCACAAAGCACACATATTACATGATTTATTTCATTTACATGAAATGTCCAGAATGAGCAGATCCCCAGACACTGACCGTAGACTGGTGGTGATCAGGGGCTGGGGGAGGTGGGAATGGGGAGTGACTCCTAACGTGTATGAGATTCTTTGGGGAGTGATGAAATGTTTTAAAATCAACTGTGACGGTTGCATAACTCTGTGAATACACTAAAAACCACTGAATTGTATGTGCACTCCAGATGGGTGAATTGTCAGCTGTGTGAATTATGACTCAATAAAGTTGTTAACCAAACTATGGCAGTGTCTGGCACACAGTAAGTGTTACAGAAGTATTTTGCCATGATATACTCATCCTTCTTCACCCGTAGGGGCTGGTTCTAAAGGTCACCTTTGGTGCACAAACATGGCAGCTCTAATGCTAAGAGAATCAGAATCAGTCTCCTTTAGGCACTGTGCAGACAGGGTCGAGTTCAGAGTCCTTGCCTCTTCCTTATACCTTTTCTGCCCCTCCCCCCAGTCCCTTGCATTCCACCAGGCTGGCCTATCCACTTTTCCCTAAAAAAAATAAAAGCTTTCTTATTCCTGACTCCTCCCCTTTGCCCACAGAGTCCCCGTCTAGAACGCCTTTCTTCAGTACGTATTGAAATCCCATGCAGCACCGAACCCAACCCAAGTGTCCCTTTCAAGAGAAAGGTCCAGCCTTCCTCAGCTGCTCCAGCACAGGCTGATAGACCCTTCCTAGGAATTCCCACAGCAGGAGATGTCTGCACCACCCACGGCACAGCCCATCCACACCACGGCTTTCCAGCACCTGTAATCCCTTACCCCAAAACACAAGACACACCTCACACATCCTTGTATACTCCACAATGCTCCAGAAGTAACAGATTCAAAGGATGGTCATCCCAGAAATAGGAGACTTTCATAAAAGGTGGTCTGAAAAGGATGTTCTTGATGTGGGTGAGAATCGGGCCTCGCTGTAAACTGGGTGAAATACAGCAGCCAAGATGGCAACTCCAGAACCCAGACGGCCCTGTTCTCGGTGAGTCTGGGTTCTCTCTACCCCTCACAACAGTCCACGTGGGGCTCAGACAGAAGGAAAACGCCTCCCCAGGGGCCTAGAGCACAGGCCACGTTGCCTCACAATGGTACCAAACAAGGCTTTTATGGAAAATTCTGGTTGGTCCACAAGCAGTGGATGCCTGTCATTTTCCAAACACATTCTGAGAGGCACATACAAGACAAAGGGAGCCTGTGAAAGGCAAAAGAGTCAAAAAACTCTGTTTATTATAAATCAGCCATCTGAGGAAAAATAAGTACCTGAAACGCACATGGGAAAAACCAGCAGCAACGACGCTTGCCTCGAAAGCACACGCACTTTAACGACCATCTCCACTTCTCTCTCCTAAAGTTCCTGACTTCCAGAAGCTAAATAACACAGGAGCTTGCTATGAAGTGCCGACGCAGATACAAAGCATTTTCTGGTTACCAGATCACCTACTACAAGAAATCCTGGGAAATCACTGTTTCCGGTGCGTACAGCCAATACAGTAATAGTTAATTTTTAAGCCCAGAAAACGTGGAGGGGTTGACAGGATATTCATTATGGAATAAGAAAGAAATCCATTTTACAATTCCACTTACTCAGAGCCAAATGCAGGCAAATCCCTTCTTCTTTCTAGGGTTTATTTTTAGGCCTGTTTTCTGTCTTCAGTTACCTGTCAATGAAAAAAATACCCAAAGTCAGGCAAAACATATCAACGAAGACATCTCGAATACATTCTCGACCATTCCCGAAGCAGGCAGACTTCTGAAATAGGAGGTCTTAAGAAGCTGAAATAATAACGGCGTCAGATGGCGGACCACCACCGTAGGTGAACGGCAGGCTTACGTCTCTAGGTAAAGCACACGACGCGACTGTCCACACACACAAATCTGTTCAGAAGTCTCGCTATCTGAGAACCGACTGTGATCACGTTCCCAGGGAATTCCAGTCACTGAAACATCTACCCATCTCTCATTTTTCTCTAGCATCCTAAAAGACGCTAAGTGAAAACACAGGTATTTCTAGATTCAACGCAACTCAGCACATGCTTACTGAGAACTACACGCCCAGTCCTGTGGAAAGCGGAAACGCTGCTCAGTGCGGCCCTGGTTTCCGGGACACCTGAGGTCTGCCGTCATGTGACACTTACCCGGCCGGACAGTGAGAAGGGGGGTTGGGGGGGATCTCAGTGAGGGGAGATCAGTGACGATAAACTCGCCAGAAAACTCACAACGAGACCGTTTAACAGGAGAGAAGTGATGTCGCTCAAACTGGTAGTGGGAGACAAGGGACCAGCGGACAAGGAGCTGAGTTTACACCGGGGGCTGGGATGGAGCTCTACGAGGAGGGAGCCCTCGAATGGGAGTGAGAGTGGCCAGCAAGTGCGAACGTCCCGTGGTGAGATCGACCTTGGCGACTGGGAGACAGGGAGGAAGGCCAGCGGACTGGGCAGCAGAAGTGAGTCCTCCTGGATCACAGAGGACTCTGCAGCCCTTGCAAAGGACTCTGATCCTTTCTTCTTGACCTCTCTTCACCCAGCACCAGACTGAACGACAAAAGAAAATGTGACCATCTTTCTACTTCGACACCCTTCAGGGGCTCCCATCGTTCTTAGAACAAAACCCGAAGCAGCTCTTGCTCAGCAGAGGAACACAGTGGCTCACACAGTGCAGGTGGGGAAGATGAGAGACGAGATGGAGAGGGACGCACAGAGTCTGAGGTGTCCTGGGGGTGCGATGCGGAGGACACACCGGTAGGGCAGAGGCGTGCTGGGGAGGGGACGGAAGAAGCAAGGACGACTTCTAGGTTCAGAGCTTGAGGAAAATTTGGACGGTGGGGCCATTGCCCGGGATGCACGAAGGCTGAGCGGAAGAGAAATCAAGAGTCTTTTAAGGTGTGAACTTTGAAACGCCCACTGGCTCTGCAAGCAGGCTGTTAACTAGGTAGTTAAACACACAGGTCTGAGCAAGTGGGACAGGTCACAGTCACAGAGTTAAGTCCGGCAGTAACCATGACCTCTGAAGCTGTGAGCCTGGAAGGAAGCATCTGATGCAGGATTTCTCATCCTCGGCACTGCTGGCATTTAGATCAGACCGTTGTGTCTGCAGTGGGGCTATCCTCTACGCTGCAGGATACTGAACAGCATTCCAGGCTCTTCCCACTAGACACCGATAGGAATCCCCCATCCTCCCAAGGGGTGACAACCAAAACTGACCCACACTGCCCACGTCCCCTGGAGGGCATACTCGCCCCGTTGAGAACCACTGGTCTCAAGATGGTCATGCTAAGTGAAGTTAGGTCAGACCGAGAAAAACAAGTGATATCATACGATATCACTTACATGTGGCGTCTAAAAAACTGATACAGGGAATTCCCTGGCAGTCCATTGGTTAGGACCCCGAGCTTTCACTGCCGAGGGCCTGGGTTCAATCCCTGGTCAGGGAACTAAGATCCCACAAGCCGTGCAGCACAGCAAAAATAAATAAATAAATAAAAATAAATAAATAAAAAGTAAATAAATGATATAAATGAGCTTATTTACAAAACAGAGACAGACTCGCAGACATAGAAAATAAACTTACGGTTACCCAAGGGAGAAGGGGGGAGGGATAAATTAGGAGTTTGGGATTAACAGATACACACTACTATATATGAAATAAAGAACAAGGACCTACTGTATAGCACAGGGAACTATATTCAGTATCTTGTAATAACCTATAATGGAAAAGAATCTGAAAAAGAATAGATTATACATATATAATCGACTATATATATAATATATATAATTGACTATATATGTAATATATATAGTCAATTATATATGTGATATATATAATTGACTACATATATAGTATATAATCAACTATACATTATATAATCCATTATATATATAATATAGTCCATTATATATATATTACATATATTATATATACTGACCACTGAACCCTGAGATGACGGACCTGGCCAATGAGACAGAGGAGAGTACAGCAAGGTAGGAGGAAATCCAAAATGTGTGGCGTTCTTGGCTTCTAGTGACAGCCGTCTCTCAAAAATCAGGCAAAGACCAGCAAACAACTGCTACTGAGATGGAGGACAAGGAGGACCGCGGCTGACAGGATGACCAGGACTCATGCACGCCGTCTTCTCCGCATGGAAGAAATCTAGAGAGGCTTCATGGAGGAGGTGGCACTTGTTGGCGCAAGAAGTCAGGCAAGGTAGAAGAGGAAGGGGCTACTGCTTGAGCGGTACTGGAAGCAACGAATGGGAGCAAGAGGAAGGCACGGAAGTTTCCCAAAATATCGGGGGATGCTCTCGCTATCATGGTACTCAGGAATGAGGATGCTGACAGCAAGCAGAGTACCGGAGGGCCAGTCGGTGGAGAGAACGCGGCTGCCTCAATCCAGCAGAGGGAGGAAGGCGTCGCCCGAACGGTACGGACCAACGTCACTCTTTGGGCCACCAGTGTGAGGACAGCTGCAGTGGTTTTGCATGCTGGCTCCAGGACTGCCCCAACAAGAGCTGGGAGACGGGGGGACCAGAGCCTTCCCTTCCTGACTTGCTCCTGAGTCATCCTAGACCCCCTACCCCCCAAAGGGGCTCTGTCTGGACCATCAGGAATTGGAGTTCAGGAGCCCCTCGTGAGCTTCTGGCTTCTTTTTTTTTTTCCTTCATTTTGTCTAAGCTGACAAGGAAGGGCACACGCTTCTGGCAGATCATGCTCAGAACGCTGAACTGTATGGAGGTGCTGACAAAACACGCCAGAGGCCTGATCCCTTTCACTGCCCTGTTCTGTCTCCCTTCCACAGCATTACTGTGCACATGCATTTTATTTGTTTAAATGAAAACGTTAAATAAAAAAAAAAAAAAGAGCAGAGTTACAGGCCTCACTTTGCTCCTAATTAAGAAACTCTCTCTGAACCAGAGACTGTTCAGCTGTGAAATGAGGGTATTAAATTATTTATGAGGTTTCATCCACATCAAAAAAAAAATCTGAGGAACCGTTTTCCTGTTGACTTCCTTTGTAAATTCTAAGGGAAAACACCTTGCAAGGAACTGAACCAAGAACTTGCAAAAGAATTGTTGGGGGAGGGGGGGAGGGAGGGGGGAGGGAGGGAGGGAGGGAGTGGAGGTAGGAGGAATGTATCTCGTCCTGCAGCCAACTGAGCAGAGAAATATATCCAAAGCGCGCATTTTTTTCCCCCGAAGTTGCCATAATGATTAACATTTCCACTCTGGAGAAATTCAGTTGTATCACCCTGAAAATAATGTGAAAAATCTAAAATATGTTTTCCGAAGCCACGGTGCATGACAGAGGAGCCGCGGTTTCCTCCTGAGTCCTTTTCTTTTTTTAGTGAGCCCTGAATTAACCGGGCCAAGAGCCAGGGGCTAAGACACATTCTGGTCCCAAAGGCAGGGGTGGGCGGCGGCGGTTCACGGTGCCAGAGAATTCCAAACCACTTCATTTGCTCCATGTGGGGTTCAAGCTCTGCGTGATGAGGCTGCTGTTTCCTGCATTGCCCATACTGTGCTGACCAGCGTTTTTATATATTGAGATGATTCATTCCATACCAGATTTTAAATCCTTTAAATCGGTGCTTCTCCAATGGCGCTGATTTCGCCCCACCCCCGGCCCCAACCCTGGGACACGGGGCAACGTGTGGAAACATTTTTAGTTGCCAGGACTCCGGGGAAGAATGCTACTGGCATCTGGTGAGGCCAGGGAGGCTGCGAAACATCCCACAGCACACTGCATAGAGCCCCCTCCACAAAGAATTATTTGGATCAAATGTCAATATCACCAAGGTGGAGAACCCCAAATCTGAACCATACTAAGACTTCTATAATTCTGCCCAAGGTATATATACTGTGTACTTTCATTTTCCAAACCACTTTTATTCTTTTCAAAGTAGTACACGCACACAGGGGAGGCAAAACACTCCTCCTTTTTCACGGCAAGCTTTCCAGCACCATCTATCCTCAATTCTACTTCACAGAGCAACCACTTTCAAACCTTACAACTGTTTCTGTTATTGGCAGTGCTCCCTAGTATGGACTTCCATGTTTCTAAGTAAGCTGCTTATAATATATCCTATCAACGTCAGATACCACTTAACTTGATTTTCTCACACATGGAAGAGGATTTTTGGTTTTTAAAATTCCCATCACCAATCCTGGACTTACCCTCCCATGTTTCCCCAACAGTATAACATTTGGGGGGTTAAATCTAGACTGCACACGTATTATTTTGACAATGGAATCGGTACCGCTGAGCAAGCAGTATAGTGTGATTATGATTCCTTTCTTATGCAACTCTTAAATTTTCCTGGGATTATTGCTTGCCTCTGTTTTTATTTTCTTTGATAATTCCTCCAACACCCTCCACAACCTTTCAATTTTTAACTCGGATAATCTGTCACAGTTCCATGTCTATCCTGCCCTCACCCCCACCCCCTCTCCCCAAATATATACACACCAGACCTTCCTCTGGTCTCTGCTCCAGTCTGTACTCGTCAGAGGTGGGTCGGCTCAGAGCAGATGCCCCGAGATCACACCAGCATCCTGAGAATTCCTTCTGCCTCTTTCTGTTTCCAGGACCCCAAATCTTCCCCTTTCTTGGTTTACTCTCTCATTCTGATGGGACACATTCTCTAGTAGCTTCCTGAGAAGTGATGTATGAAATCTAAATTATACTGATATCCTGAACATGGACAAACAACTTTATGCTACTCTTAATTAACAACCAGTGAGGGAATGACTTCAAAATTCTGAGTGAAAATAAATTTTCATAGAATTCTAAGCTCAGTCTGTTTTCTAATTTAAGAAACATGATGTCATTCTGATTCAAAATCCTTCCTATGACTTTTTTTTAAATCTAGAAAGTGCTTAGATACTGCCTTTATCCCTGATTTTCTAAAATGACATGATGATGAGCCTTCATGTAGTAATTTTTTTGATGTGCTGAATTTTTATTCACTGTTCTAGTCACTTGGTTTGAAATTTCTCTCTTCTTCAGACTTGAGGTATTTTCCCCTCCCTCTCTTTCCTGGAATACCTGTTAGGCAAAAAGCTAACTAACCATCTCTCATCTGATAAAGCTTTCTGCACTGTACCTTCGTTATCTAGTAAGGTATTCATTTAGCCACATGTGACTACTGAGCACTTGAAATGTGGCCAGTACAACTGAGGGCCTGACTTTTAAATTGAATTTAATTTTAATTCATTTAATTTAAAGAGCCACACGTGGCCAGTGGCTACCATATGTGACAGCCCAAATCTAAAAAGGAAAAAAGACAGCAATGGAAGATCAGTGCCGTTAGCACCCACCCTGAGATGATATTAAACACGAGTTCAGAAGAAAAAATTGAGAGCAATTTCTAAATCCCCGCCGTTACTATTTCCAATATAAGGTTCTGTGATTTAATTCCTTAGGGCCTCCTTCCTCGTTAAGAACTTGAGGACCTTTTAGAATGATATCACACAAGCAGAAGCATCCCTCTGCACCTAAGACTGGATTTTATTACACCCAGTGTGTAAACAGGGCAACCGAGGGCCCTCTTTCATCTGAGGTGAGATAGGAAGGTCCCTCACAAAACAGAAATTTGTACCGTACTCACAACATCATAGCAGAAAATAGCAGCGAAACATAAAAAATAATAAAACACAAGGGACAACTGGTAGGTTGCTAATGGCAACTTCTTTGAATGCCACCTCATGACGGCAGTCAGGGAGCCCTCACCCCATCACACTTGGGTGTAGAACACGGCTCTCTACATATGCTTTGGCAAGAAACACTGCTTCTGCATAGTGGACGCTCCAGGGGAGAGAAACTAGAACAGCACGCAAGGCCTTCTCTGTGCATTCATTCATTCGCTTACTCATTCAACAAATGTCACAAATATCGTAAACTGTCATCTATCTATTAGCAACAACCAAGACAGAAAACAGAACAAAACCAAACTGCACAAGTCCTATGCACCTGCCACAAAGCCAACCAGCCTCTTGTTTCATCAGAATCACTGAGAACCACTTTATTATGGCTGAGTACAGAATACAGCCGGCATGCCCTAGCTGTGCATTCAAAACAAACAGCAGGATCCCAACCAAAAGAAAGTCACTCTTCTTTTTTAATCTCTGAAGAAAAACAAACGTAGCACTGTAGGTACAGGGAAATAAATAGTCAGGAAACATCATTCATTTTTAATTTAAGAATCAATGGGGAAACATATTTTCTTCATATACTCTTCAGGTAAGTCATTTAATATCCATTCGTTCCTGCAAAATGACATTTTATTATGCTTGCAGGTTTTACAAGTTCAGTGTAAAAGTATGAGTTATTCAAATGAGGAGAAACAGAGACACTAACCAAGACACATATAAACTTGATTTCTTCTTTAAAGCATTATGACACTAATAACAAGTATTTAACGCTTGTAGAATTGGCAAAATCAGTATTGTGAGCATGCATTGATGTATATGAGCACATATATATAGACATGTGTATCATTTACCCATCACCCCACGACAGCAGATTCAACCATATACATGTCACACGTGACGAATGCAAAGCACTTTCCCAACTCACACCATGATATGCCAAATAAATCCCATATACAAAGACCAAGACAGGACTTGTCACATGAAAATCTGGTATGAGAGAGGTAACATAACATGACCCAATTGGGCTTACAACTACATAATCCATCCAGAGCTAATATCAACGGAAACAAAAACACGAAAAACTTTAATAAGCTATCAGTCGCACAATATTTGTTTGTAAGCGTTAAATTTTATTCAGTGGCATGAAATTTTATTTAGTGAGAGAAAAAGAATCACAACATTTAAAGATGATACATTAAAGTATTAGGATAGGGACTTCCCTGGTGGCTCAGCGGTTAAGAATCCGCCTGCCAATGCAGGGGACACGGATTCGAGCCCTGGTCCAGGAAGATGCCATATGCCACGGAGCAACTAAGCCCGTGCGCCACAACTACTGAGCCTGCGCTCTAGAGCCCGTGAGCCACAACTACTTAAGCCTGAGCTCTAGAGCCCGTGCTCCGTCCTCAGCGAGAGAAGCCACTGCAATGAGAAGCCCGCACACCGCAACGAACAGTAGCCCCCACTCGCCGCAACTAGAGAAAGCCCGCGCGCAGCAAAGAAGACCCAACGCAGCCAAAAATAAATAAATTTATTAAAAAATAAATAAAGTATTAGGAAAGCATGATCTTTCTTATTCAGCAAATTGTCAACCAACAGCAATCTGAATCGCTCCCCACAGATATAACACCAAACTATCGATATAATCTTCAGGTGACACATCAGTTTCTGGTCTATAGATGACACAATGAGGGTACCATGGGGTAGAAGAGAATGCCAATTAATCTCTTCCTCAACTCCCAAAGCACTCTCTCCACATTTTGCAATGAGCACTAAGTGTACTTTTAAATGTAATTGTCAAGCACGTTATTTAGTCACTGAAATTATCATAGAAGTTTCTGAACGCCATATGGTCCCGGTGTTCATGTTTCAGTTTCTATGATTTGCAAACACATCCTACTCTCCCACCCCTCACCTGGAAAGGTCAAGTGTACCGTCCTCAATTTCATTTAGCAACACAGCAAGCAAATCCCTTTGGGAAAACAAATTCAATTCTGTGCTTACCTAAATACCTCAAAATCTAGGACACCAATGGCAATGACCAGCTAATTCAAGAACAGAGTATTAAAACACACGTGCACACACACACACAAACAGGCACACAAACACATCTTCCTATTCACAAACCAAAGTGCTTCTTCAAGTGTCACCTCCCTATTTAAGGACATCAGAAAGATGTCCTAAGTAAAAATAAAAATTTTAAACTAAAACCAAAACACCCAACACTCTCACACAAATACACTAGAGTTTCACTATACTGAAAGAAGCTCAAGAACACTCATAAGGCAGAGACCAAAATTATGCAACTCTCTGATCCTTCCCCCTTTGGAAACAAGATGCCCTCAAAATGACTTAAACCCCAGCCTTTTCCAAAAGTGGGAAAAAAATTTTTTTATTTGTCAAATTAACGACTGGGAGGTGGTGGGTCACTAGGAATTCTGTTTCAGTTTGCACTGAGGGTCAGTCCTGCCCCCAAGTCTTTAGACCAGTGGCTCCCAGCTGGGGGTGACTGCGGTCCCCAAGAGATGTCTGGAGACGTTTCAGGTGGCCACACCTGAGGCTGAAACTGAGGGTTTCTCCATCACCAGCAAGCTCAGGCAGTTCAGCTAACAAACATGTCTCCAGTCTGTCTACAGCTGCCTCAGCACACCACAGACTCTGTCTGGCCCTGCCATGCCTCACCCCCGGGCCCCAATCTTTTGCCCCGGCTGTTAACAAGCTCTCCTAGCTGGTTTCACGTTCCCCAGCCTCGCGCCTTTGCGAGAACCCATGCGTTCGACCCTGAGAACTGTATCGCTGGTAGCATCTCCAAGTCACCTGCCCTTCTCACCCTGTCTGCAAGCGCCCCACTGACCCCACGCCTTGCTGCCAGAGGCATTTCTTCCAGGCACACCCCTCGGGTCCCATAATGAACGTGAGAACCGAGACGCAGCTCGGCCTTAGCAGCTCTTCTGGTTGTGATACGGACATGTCCTGTTATTCTATCCAGGATGCAGTTGGCCTGGCAACTGGAGTGGGGTAGCTGGGGCCAGAAGGGCTGTGACAACCCACCCCCGGCCGGCTGCACGCATCCTTGGGCCAGGCTTCCCCTCGCCTGCAGTTCCACGTCTGCACAAAGGGGACAGGTAATGACGGAACCCTCACAACAACATCAGGGGTGGACCCCACCATGCACACGCACAGAAAGGACAGAGAACCCTCCCTGGCACAGAGAGACCACCACCTAAGCATTGGAGAAAACTCCTTTCACCACTGTGGTCCACACATTCCGGAATCAGCTTACAGCCTCGTCACCAAGTGTACGTGTGGCCCCAGACAAGAACCTGTGAGCCTCCTAGTTCCCTCTCCCTCTAAAAACGGGACGAAGGACGCCTACGTTACACGACGGTCGGGAGGAATAGAGACCTTGATTGTGAAATACACAGCACAGCTCCTGGCCCATCAAAGCAATTAACCAGAGGCCATTACTACGGGCTGTTATTAACGGGGAATAGCCAAGGCCCTGAACTGATCCAGAAAAGTCACTCCAAATCTTTCCTTCTCATAAACTCGAAAAATAGCTATTCTTCCTGCACTAATTCTTTTTTTTTTTTTAATTTATTTATTTATTATTTATGGCTGTGTTGGGTCTTCGTTTCTGTGCGAGGGCTTTCTCTAGTTGCGGCAAGTGGGGGCCACTCTTCATCACGGTGCGCGGGCCTCTCATTATCGCGGCCTCTCTTGTTGCGGAGCACAGGCTCCAGATGCGCAGGCTCAGTAATTGTGGCTCACGGGCTCAGTTGCTCCGCGGCATATGGGATCTTCCCGGACCAGGGCTCGAACCCGTTTCCCCTGCATTGGCAGGCAGATTCTCAACCACTGCGCCACCAGGAAAGCCCTGCACTAATTCTTTATACTTGTTTAGCGGGAGACCCATAAGAACTTTTAGTTCAATAACCTTGATTTCATTTCCTGCTTTTCAACTAAAGTTATGAAGCATAATCAAGGCTCTGAGGCCCAGTTTTCAATGGAGTTTAGAGGAAAGTGCTCTACCACTCTTGTGGAGACAGAAAAAGAATTTCCACTCCATTCAATGTACCTTTAAGCCCAGGAATTTATTTTTTAATGGCTTTTTTTCCCCAGTAAAATTAAATGATTCAGGACTTATGTTAATTGTTATGAATCTTTCTTTCATAGATTGGTTTCTAAAGGACTTTAATTTTCACACTTGAAAGGCCTAGAAAGTTTAACTAGGGTCTGCTCACCAGCTGCTTTTGACTCAGTCCTCATCGTACTAAATTTAGACATACACTTTGCCCCGACGGACTTCAACAGCACACATTCAAGCAGCTACATTAAAATAACATGCTGCTAGCGCATCAGAACTCAAAAGCCACTGTAAGCCGGCAACTTCCAAGAAGACACAGCACTCTCTCATTCCCTAAAATACCTAATAATTTCCCACCTGGGAAAAGAAAGGAAGAAAATGATTTGAGGTGGGTCCCAAACACACACACGCACAAAATAGCAAAAGTAACATAATTAACCGGGTAAATCAGGGCAAACAGAAGGTAATGGCACGAAAAAATGAGATAAAGCTGAAAGGTGAAGACAGGACCCAAAGTTTGCCATCAGACACAACTTGACATCAGTTGGAAGGGAACTATATAAATCAGATTCTGAGTTTCCTAGACATCGATTCAAAGAAACAAATATAATTAGATGCTTGATTCACAGTATCCAAAAAATGAAGGAGATACAAATATCAAAAACACAGCCTCTAGAGTTTGATACACATATAAAATTTCTCCCATGGGTCCCAGAGAGGAAACTGTGGACTCGGTAGAACTCTACCCTCAGTAACTGCTGTCCACCAGATTTTCACTGGGTCACTTTTAAAATAACCCTCAGTGTTAGATAACCATACAGCACCAAAGCACAGCTCAGTAAATCAAATTTACAAGTGGGTAACAATATGGTAGCAGCATGTAGATCTCCGCACAGCCCAGTTTACTCCAAGGCTACGTCTTAGAAGTGCTCCAAGTCCCAACTGGGGGGCGGGTCTCCTGGGGTCGCAGAAACACATTACAGTATATCGTAAACACATTTTGGTGCCAATAAATATACCACTTCTACAGTATTGCTTCTAATGGTTGCCTAGTAACCGACTGTATGGGCTAGATCATACTGTGATTTTCACCACTGCGTTCAATTGCTTGGTATTGTAAGCGATGCCCCAATAAAACAAGGAGAAACATTTTGTAAGTGTCAAAAACTTTTGCGAACTACCTACACTAAAAAAAAGAAAGCTGGGGCTTCCCTGGTGGCTCAGTGGTTGAGAATCCGCCTGCCAAGGTAGGGAACACGGGTTCAAGCCCTGGTCCGGGAAGATCCCACATGCCGCGGAGTAACTAAGCCCGTGTGCCACAACTACTGAGCCTGCGCTCTAGAGCCCGCGAGCCACAACTACTGAAGCCCGCGTGCCCCAACTACTGAAGCCCATGCGGCTAGACCCCGTGCTCCTCAACAAGAGAAGTCACCGCAATGAGAAGCCCGCGCACCGCAATGAAGAGTAGCCTCTGCTTGCCACAACGAGAAAGCCCGCCGCAACTAGAGAAAGCCCGCACACAGCAACGAAGACCCAACGCAGCCAAAAATTTTTTAAAAATTAAAAAACAAAGCTGCATTTTATTACCTAATGTTTAAGGGAAAACGCCTAATAGCAAGACTACATAATGGCAGTTAATTCCAAGGTGCCTTTGAAATTGTTTATGGTTCTGTTAATCACAATAGGGTCTAAAGGTATTTGCAGAATAGCAGCACACACGACACGTGAACCATGCCTGGTATGTGTGTGAACAAATTTCCAAGCTTCCTGAGAAATAATTACAAAATATGTGGCATTAAAACTTTTCCACAAATTTGAGTTGAGAACTTCAGGAAAAACATCGTGAGCTAACCATGACCTTTATTTCACAGCAAGATATTCACCTGTCTTTCTTCTTGAGACGATCCTGGTTGATCCCCGCCGTCCCAAGGTAATTATTAACAGTGCTGCCTTTCCCTCTCAGAAGTGCCCCAATTTGGACAATAAATTATATGGCCGCTCGACTCAACAACCAAGATGGCCTAGGTTCCAGAACAACAAGCTAGGAATGCTAAGGTCCCAGACATGGGTTTCTGCATAAAGAAGAAGGAAGTTATTAAATCTGGAGAGCCTAACACAGCAAAGGTGGTGGAAGCGGCCCTCGGTCAGAACCACGTGAATTGTCAAAGGAAGCTTCCTACTCTGCTGTCTTGAAATAATCCACTCCTTCCACACAGCCAACAAGTGTAATGACCAGGCCTCATCCTTACCACTTCTCGGGGACATCTGGCATTACTGTTTCTATAACCCTCTCCTCCACTGGCTCATGTCATGGCCACAGTTATCCAAGTGAATGGGTCCAGAGCAATCCAGCTGCATACAACTTGTTGCATACAACTTCCCCCTGCCTCATCTTTCCCCCTGCAAAGCCACACATACATCTTCCTAAACCAAAGGTTTAGGAACTCATCACTCAAAATACATAATGGAAAACATCACTGCTCCGGAAAACACCCAACTCACTCCTTGCAGTTCCTGACTGAACCCCTGGTTCCTACAACAGAAAAGCAGAAAAGCAGGCGGTAGGGACTAATACCAGGTCAAGAATAAATTGTTAAACTACTGTAATCGATGCCATCTATGGTAGCAGAGTCACCCCTCCGCACCCAAGTTGTGCCCATCCTAATCCCCAGAACCTGTGAATATGGCAGGTTCCCTGGAGCGGGGGAGTTAACAGTGCAGATGGAATTCAGGTTGCTAATCTAACCCTAAAAAAAAAAGTTATCCTGGATTACACAGGTGGCCCAAAGTAATCAGGGGAGTCCTTTTAGTGGGGAAGAGGGTTTCAGGACAGCCAACGTCCAAGCAATGCAATGTGAGAAAGACTCAGCCATGGCTGGCTCTGAAGAGGGAGTAAGGAAGGGGCCAGGAGCCAAGGAACACAGGCGGCTTCTGGAAGCTGCAAGAGGCAACTGAAAACAAAACAAAACAAATATTTCCCCTAGAGCCTCCAGAAAATAAGTGTCCCTGCAGACACCTCAATTTTAGTCCAGGGAGAGCCGTGTTGGACTTGTGACCTCCAGAACCGTGAAGTACTAAACGTACGTCATCTTAAGCCCCTACGTTTGTGGTCATTTGTTCCAGGAACCACAGGAACCAAATACAGCCTCCTGCTTGCTGAATACCAGTTCCCTCTGTGCTATAACCCCTTTAAGAGGGATTATAATCTGGGCGTCAGGGAACGTACAGTGCAATCCATCTGTGGTCTCTATAGCTGCTTGAGAAGCTGCAGCATCAATGCTGGCTGCAGGGAGGACTTCAGTCACTCGGGGTGGGATGAGGGGGAGGCGAGTGGGGACCCCGAGAGTGAGCACCTCCTTAAGTTTCATGCCTCTCCAAGGGGGCTCGCTCACCTCACCCCTGTCGGGGCCTCACTTCCTCAGCATCTGGCCCCAACTCCCCCGCAGTGCCAGGTTTCGTGTCCTATGGCCGTGCTGTCTATTTCCTGATGAGGATTCTGTTCTGAAAACCTGCACTCTCCTTCCCAGTGTTTCACCCCTCAGCCCGTCCTTTTAGAGTCCAAGCGAGTCTTGTTGCAGGGGCTTTGGGAATGGACTCGCCCGTCCTGACTCATCCTTTGTGCCCGAGGAGCCCTGAGTCTCTGCGGCCTCTGGGCGGGTGTGGGGGTGGTGGTGGTGTCAGTGCCACCGTTTCTTCCTCTCTTGGGCATCACTCGTTAATTCCTCTGCTCTCCCATCTGCTCAGACCAAGCTTTATGAGATGCTCATTACCCTATAGAGACACAGAAGATCCGCTCAGCTCCTTTCTTCAAGGAACTCGTGATCTTTAAAGCAGGCGATGAAAACCCCTCATTTCCTACTCAACAAGCGACGCTGTGGGCCTTACAACTGAGGTTGAGGAAGTTCTTTGAGAGATGATGACAAGTGCTGGTGAGGATGTGGAGGAACTGGAACGCTCACACATCGTGGGGAGGAACATACAATGACACTGCCACTTTGGAGAACAGTCTGGCTGTCCCTCAGAAAGTTACACATGGAGTGACCGTATGGCCCGGCAATTCCACCCTGAGGAATAGACGCAAAAGAAATGAAGACAGACGTCCACACAAAAACCTATGAACAATGGTCACAGCAGCTCATTCATAAGAGCCAAAAAGTGGAAACGGCCCACACACCCACCAACTGATGAGTGAATAAGCAAAATGTGGTCTATTCATAACAACAGAATATCATTCAACAATAAAAAAAGAGTGAAGTGCTGACTCACACAACAACATGAATGAACGCTGAAAGCAGTATACTAAGGACTCCCCGGGTGGCGCAGTGGTTAAGAATCCGCCTTCTGATGCAGGGGACACGGGTTCGAGCCCTGGTCTGGGAAGATCCCACATGCTGTGGAGCAACTGAGCCCGTGCACCACAACTACTGAGCCTGTGCGCCACAACTACTGAGCCCACGTGCCACTACTGAAGCCCACGCACCTAGAGCCCATGCTCCGCAACAAGAGAAGCCACCGCAAGGAGAAGCCCACGCCCCGCAACGAAGAGTAGCCCCCGTTCGCCGCGACTAGAGAGAGCCCACGTGCAGCAACGAAGACCCAACGCAGCTAAAAATAAATAAATTTAAGAAAGCAGTATGCTAAATGAAAGGTCAGACACAAAAGACACATATTATATGATTCTACTTGTTTGAAATGTCCAGAACAGGCAAATCCATAGAGACACAAAACAGACTGTGTTGCCAGGGGCTTCATGGGTAGGGGAGTAGTGCCAACGGGCACAGGGATTCTTTTTAGGTGATAAATGTTCTAAAATTGTATTGTGGCGATGGCTGCACAACTCTGTAAATTTACTAAAGATCACTGAATTGAACATTTACAACAGGTGAATTGTGGTATGTCAATTATGCCTCAATAAAGCTGTTTTTTAAAAAAACCTCTCTGAGATCCTTAAAGCAAAGATTAGCTATGTATATGTGCACAAATGTACAACAAAACATACAGTTACATTGTTATCATACAATCTAAAATCTAGAGACAACTTCCAATTTTTTTAAAAAATGAAACCTCTTTATTTGTTCTGTTACAAAGGATTTAAATAAGCTCACTGCCTCTAATGTCAAATGCCTAATTGCATAATTTAAGTTGGTAAGAGGCCTATAGATAGGCTTTCTCATTCAAATTACACCTGAACAATAAGTTTTATTCCATCAACTCATATTTATACATAACATGATTTTCAGCCGGTTTGAGATGAAAACTGAACACGTAAAACATTTCTTCTTATAGTCACAACAGAATCCAGAAGATGAAACTCACTAGAATATCCGCTTATTAGGACTCAAGAATCGTAACACCTGAAGCCCTAGTTTAAGTGGATTTTAAATTCAGTATAAGTGGATTAAGAAATCCAATTTTCTGGTGTCATACATGACAAAAGCTTCAAGAATGACAGTAAATTATATATTTTTAAATTGCCCAGTAGGTAATAAACCTGTTGTTGGGTTTTTTCCAGATGGCGTAAATTTCAGCCCTGCTTAGAAAAAAAAAAAAAAAAAAGACGTATGGAACTCACACACTTTAATGTCAGCTCATTTCTGTGAAAGTACTCTTCCATGTCGGACTGAACCATCATTATAAAATCAGAATTTTGTAGGGCTATTATTTTTCCCAGGTTCTGCAAAAGAACATGGTCAAATCTGGTCAATCTTGGCAGCACACGTCACACTGGGCAGAAACAGGATCTAGGAAGATGGCGACAGCAAACACCGCCAGGCTGTATGTCTCACTGCAAGAGGAGGAAGCAAAGTCCTGGACCCTGACCTCCTACCACTTGCTAGCTGAACCCCTTCGACCCTGCGTATGAAACTCCTGACTGGAGCACCTAGACGGGTGTGTCCCCTATCTTAGTATGCTATGGCTGTTGTAGCAAAAGACCACACACTCAGCAGCTTTAAGCAACGCAGACTGACTGTGTTACACTCTGGAGGTCAGGTGTCAACAGTGGGTCACAGGGCTGTGCTCCTTCTAGAGGCACCAGGGAGGGGAGAAGCTGGGTCCTGACCTTGTGCAGCTTCCGGAGGCCGCCCGCCTTCCTTGGCACATGGGCCCACATCACTCCAGCCTGTGCTTCACTGGGCACATCCCCTCTGATGCTCACCCCCTCTTCGTCCACGCCGACGTACCTCTGTGGTGACGACTCTGGGCTCAGGAGGATCATGTCCCCACCTGCAGATCCTGAAATCACATCTGCAAAGTCCCTTTTGCCGTGTGAGGTCACACGTTCACAGGCTCCAGCATCAGGCCTGGGACGTCCTTCGAGGGCCATGACTCTGCCTACCACAAGTACCAAGGACCAACTTGAGAAATGTGAAAAGAACCTGGAGTCTATGAAACATGACACAAGAGTAAGGCACAGCGGCGGGAACAGAGATTGGAAACAGCAGTGTTCATTTTTACAACGTTGACCGGTGGTGGTAGTAGCCTTTCTTTGCTTTAGGCCAATCCACACATTTCTGCCTGTTTCTGGTGGCCTCTGGCCTCCACCTCACCATCTGTACAGAACTGTGGTCAAGGGAGCGGGCAGAGGTGGGCTCCGCCTTGTGAACTTCACAGTTCAGGCTGGAGCCCCAGAAGTGGAGGCAAGCCCGGCCAGCTCCTACTCGCGGGAGCCTGCCTTGGAAGGCACACAAACTCTTGAGTCTTAACCCTATCTAATCCTCCCACGGACTACAATCCCCACATCACAGATATACAGACCGAGGCCAGATGATTTTCACAGGATCACACAGCTATGCGGCAGCAGAGTCCTAGACCGGCCCCTCGTCCACCGCACAGAAAGGCCATGGCATCTTCCTTCCTCAAAGGCTATGGGGTCAGCCCAGTCCCTAAATGCCTCCACTCTCTTTTTCCTAAAACACCCAAACCAGAAGCACGTGACCTCACAGCCAAGAGAAATACAACCATGAGATTCACAGCCCCAAATGGAGGCACAGTCGAGGCCCCCTCGGCAAGCTGGGCCCAGCTTTGCATGACGTGGCCCTGCCCACTCGGGGCCTCACACACCTGCCCTGCTCCCTCACCTAAGGGCCTTGCACCCACTCGTCCAGCAGGTCCTTCTCAGGGCACACGGCAACACCCATACCTTCACCCCAGCTCTGCCCCCTGCAATGGGGGCCGCTGGCACCACGCCCGCCTCTCCAAAGAGCTAAAGTTCTCAAGGGGAGCGGTATGCTTGTTCTCTACGACTCCAAGCCAGCCGAGCGCCTGGCACAGCACGTGCTCATGAAATGTGGGCACCGTGAATCCACATTCTTCACCTCCACGGGCAAAGCTGAACATGGACAAATGTCCCATGTCCTCTCCACAAACATTTTGGAACACAAGCATTTCCAAAAACTAGCATGTGCCAATACAATTCTTCCTCCATATTTACAGGGAGCTGTATGTTCGCATAAGAGCCCCTCTCTCTTTACCCATCTCTGCTTCTGGACCAGGAAGTTGTATAGGAGAACAGTGCAACATAACCAACTTACGTGTGCAAAAGAAAATTTTGTTGAAATGTGCCACGCTAAAAATTAGAATGTTGTAAACTACATTTTGAAAATATGAAATCAACTCTACTTTGCACCCTTGAGTGGAAGAAGAAACGAGGCCCTTTGGTCTTAATGTCACTACCACCACCATCATCAACGAGACATATGCAGCAGCACACAGGAAATTACAATCTCTGCGGAAATGCTGCGGATTCATTTTAAAACCAGCTTTCAGGGCACAGTCCCACAGCACACGTCCTGTGTACAGAGGCAGTGTTGTGTGTGCATGCGTCTGTGTGTAAGAGAGAGAGAGAGAGAGAGACAGAGTGCATGCCTGTGCACATGTGTATATGTGTCTGTGCATATATAATATCTTACATTAAAAAAATCATGAAGTGGGACTTCCCTGGTGGCGCAGTGGATAAGATTCTGCACTCCCAATGCAGGGGGCCCGGGTTCGTTCCCTGCTCAGGGAACTAGATCCCACATGCATGCCACAACCAAGAGTTTGCATGCCACAACTAAGGAGCCCACGTGCTGCAACTAAGGAGCCTGTGAGCCACAACTAAGGAGCCCGCCTGCCGCAACTAGGACCCCGTGCAAATAAATAAATAAATAAAAATAAAATTTTTAAAAAGTCATTAAGTGAGGCTCCAAAACACCCTCGAGTCCCGAGTTTGCGAGCCTCAGTACTATGAACGTTTGGGTCCAGTCGTTTCTGGGGTGGGAGCTGCTGTGTGCATTGTAGGATGTCTAGCAGCATCCTTGGCCTTCACGCACTAGAAGCCAAGAACATTCCTCTTAATCTCCACCTGTGACAACCAAAAATGTCTCCAGACATTGCCAGATATTCCCTGGGGAACACAGTTGCCCCTGGTTGAGAACCACAGCTCTCAGCTACCAAAAAGTCCCCAGGATGAGTGTGGCCGGATTATTTAAAGCATACAGGGTCCCTGAAACCAGAACAATCTACTTTCCCAGATTATTATGAATTACAATGAGAATTATCTTTCTTTGAGGGGATCTTAAAAACGCAATAAATTCTGCATTACACTTTGTTGACCTACACTCTGTTAAAACGACCAAAATGTTAAATTCTTACAAAGGAAACCTTTCGAAGTCATTTTTCCACACAACGAAAGAGTCAGTATTTTACTGAGATGATTCTGAAGAGTCTAACAAAAATCAAAACTGCTTTCTTTCATTAGTCTTACACCGAAGCCTGTAATCAGGGAGAGAACGCAGCAGACAGTCCTGCATTAACCCAGATTCCATCTTTAGCTCGTTTGACCGAGATTTTCATAGGTTACACAAATATTACCTTTAAATTAGTGTTTATCTTCCTCCAACATGTGGACAAAGAATGAAATGTATTGCTGGAAACAGAGTCTACATAAAAGCTTTAATTTTCTCCTTTATCCAGAACGCCAATGAGAATTCTCAACGCTTTCGTCTACCTGACTCTTCCCCCACCACTAATGGCATAGAGCCTTTTGGGCAGGATCAGAGAGCAGTACTTCTGGGATCCCAGGCCCATGGCTCCTCTTAAAAACAACTGTGATCCGAAGCGAAGGGGCTCTGAGTGATTTCTAAGCTGGATCCTCCAGGTGGGCATGGAGTAGGGGAACGGGCCACGTCTGCCCATCGTGCCCTGAATCCTCCGAAAGCTCTGTGATCTGTTCCCGCCATCCCTCCAGGCTTCCATCCCACACTGAAGGCTGCATAAAGTGAAAGCTTCCTTCACAACTACTTTTAGAACCTGGGTAGAGGGGAGCCGACCCCGTACTCTTTTTCTCCAGAGTTTGAGAGGGAACTGACCGGTGCACATGACTAAGTCCAGGCCGTGAGGTGTCCAAGTCACGTCCGACCCCCCAACACACACACCCCCATGCTCAAAAACCACCGGCAGGTGAAAGCATCGCAAAACAAACTCTGCAGGGTGAGCCCAAGGTACGACGGAACTCCCGCTCGCAAGAGGGCCTGCTTGGTACAGAAGGAAGCAAACCATTCCCCTGATTTCTACTCATAAAGCGTAAGAATTGGGGCAGCTTTTATGACGTCTTGAGACACACAATCCGTAGCATCTGTTCGGAGGGTCTGATTCCATACAGTTGGAGTCAGTGGATCTTTCTGGAAAGGGCGAGACAGGAAATATTTTAGGGTTGGTAATTGAGAATACAGCGTAGAAATTATATAACGAGAGAGAAAACAAATTTTCCCCAAACTTTCACTGACAAAAATCAAAATTTTGTGAATTCAAAATTTGCATTTCCTATCATTTTCATGCGTCATGAAATATTCCTCTGTGATGTTTTCCCCCCAATCATTAAATAATGTCAAAACCATTCTCAGCTGGAAGGCTGCACAGGTGGACCCCACCTCCTGGGGGCAGACCCTGCAGGCCCAGCTCAGGGCCTGGGGAGGACAGAAGGCCGCGCAGGCAGCCGCAGGCAAAGACGGGAGAGAGAGAGAGAGAGAGAAAGAGAGAGAGAGAGAGAGGGGGAGAGAGAGAGAGAGAGAGGGAAATCCAGACGGAGACATCACCGGGGCAAAGGGCTTTCTGAGCCCAAAACGCTATCTTTGTGTTGTCTGTGCTAAGAAACCTGTATCAGGGGACAACTGATATCTTCAAGTGTGAGAAAGGCGTGGTATTTTGTATATAAACGACACTGCTTACCCCCATAACTTTGCGCCTTTCAGTGTGGCTGGCTTGTGATAGCTTCTTTTATGTGTTACACACACGTAATTTGAATGCTGAGTGATCACAAATGGCCCTAGTTGTACATCTCTTCACCACGTCACTGGAGAAACCCTTATAATTCCAAAAGAGCACTGAAAGTCCTACAAACCAAGCTTAATAAACGGTAAAACATGTGATGCTAAAGTGGGATGCATCCACAGGTTAGCCACTGACTTTATGAAATGTACACCCAACTTGAGCAGGTGTCTGACAGATAAAAGTATGTTTTATTGACAGTTCTCACGAAACTGGTGTCCAGGTACAAATGTCCCCACCCTTTCAGCTCTGCACACAGCCTAAGACCATTGTGATGGGAACTCCCCAGAGGGCCTTTATCAACGTTCACAATTTTCATGCTTTCATAATGATCAGTCACAAACCCTACTTAAAGAGGTGACATTCTGTTTATATAAGAATCATCAATAGGGCTTCCCTGGTGGCGCAGTGGTTAAGAATCCGCCTGCCAAGGCAGGGGACATGGGTTCAAGCCCTGGTCCGGGAAGATCCCACATGCCACGGACCAGCTAAGCCTGTGCGCCACAGCTACTGAGCATGCGCCCTAGAGCCCACGAGCCACAACTACTGAGCCCGCGTGCCACAACTACTGAAGCCCGTGCGCCTAGAGCCCATGCTCCGCAACAAGAGAAGCCACCGCAATGAGAAGCCCGCACACCACAACGAAGCCCGCGCGCAGCAACGAAGACCTGACACAGCCAATATATAAATAAGTAAAATAAATTTATAAAATAAAAAAATCATCAATAGATCTTTAAAGGGGGGCTTTTAATCACGTTAAAGAAATGCAGAAAGAACAAAGAAAAGAAGAAGAAAGCCATGAGGATGGACTGAACAGGTGAAGTGAAAATAGTGTGGAAGTGTAAGGACAGAAAAGGGACTCCTCAGTACACATACACATAGAGTGTCAACTTTTGGACCATGTAAATGTTTTTTACATCCAAAAATATCCTTACTCTCCAAAGGTTCAGCAAAGAAGAAAGAGGAAAGGGAGAGGAAGAAAGAGAAAGAAAGGGAAAGAAATTTACTGTTCGAGAGATAAAGCAAATACGGCAAAATGTTAACACCTGATGAATGTATTCTTTACGTTTTCCATGGGTTTGAAATTTTTCAAAATACAAAGTGGAGGAAAAGAACGGAATACAGCTTGGCTTTAACTGAGTTATTCTGCCCTCTGACACCAGCTCCACTGGCTACTATTTGTCTTCAACAAAACATCCAGTTCGGTCAGTCTTAATATTGAAATAAAAGTTCAAATTATTCTTATTTAAAAAAACAAAAACAAAAACCAAACCCACTGACTCGGCACTTGTGTCGAGCTGGATATTTCTGGTTCACCGTGCGAGTGTTACTAGTCTCTCCAAGTCTCTCTGGAGAGCCGGGCTGGCGTGCCCATCCTCCCCCTGCAGACTCCGTGAGGCCTGGCCTTGGGCAGGTGACCTCGAGTGTGGCAGAGTGAAAACCAGGCCAGAATCTCCACAGACATGATGCACCCCCGGATCCCCAGCTAGGACACCTCCCCAGAAAGTCTCACAGATCCCACAGGGTAGCAAGAGGCATATTTCTCGTGCTCCTGACTGAGCAAATACCTAATGATTAGTAGGAGTTAGGAATATATATTATTTTTGGCTGTGTTGGGTCCTCGTTGCTGCTTACGGGCTTCCTCTAGTTGCGGCGAGTGGGGGCTACTCTTCATTGCGGTGCGCGGGCTTCTCACTGCGGTGGCTTCTCTTGTTGCGGAACACGGGCTCTAGGCACGCGGGCTTCAATAGTTGTGGCTCGTGGGCTCAGTAGTTGTGGCTCGTGGGCTCTATAGCGCAGACTCAGTAGTTGTGGCGCACGGGCTTAGTTGCTCCGTGGCATGTGGGATCTTCCCAGACGAGGGCTCGAACCCATGTCCCCTGCCTTGGCAGGCGGATTCTTAACCACTGCGCCACCAGGGAAGCCCCCCAGATTAGCCTTTTAAACCCCAGTGAAAGCTGCACAGAACTTCTCATTCTCGCCCTTTGTTAGTGACCTGCTCCTTAGACAAGCCTTCCTGGAGGCGACATGTAAGAAAGAGCACTTAGAATCATCTCTTCCTTAGGGAAAGCACTTCCTTGAGAGAAACCCCGAATACCTCAGAGTTGTGCCAGACCTACAACCTCAACGTATGACAAGACACTCCCTGCACACGGGCTGAAGCCCGCTGGAGGGCTCTGGGCTATTTCAGAGACTGAGCTTTACAGCTGGGCGGAGCACTGCTGTCTGGGGCCCAAGAGGGCTCTCATTCTGGCTCCGGTCCTCTTAGTTTTCACCCTTGTGGGACACTTGTGTTGGTGAAACGCTTAGTTCTCCTAGTTTAGAGTTTCTTTTTCACATGTGATCTTCGAGGAGCTGCATTTTCCCTGGCACCTGGCTGATTCAGATACCACCTCTAGAACCTTTCTGGGCGGCTGCGACCTGGCCATGATGGAGAGCAGGGGCACGCGGTTGTTGGTTTTTGTACGAGAAGCTTGTGTTTGTGTGAGAATGTACTATTTCCCCCTTTCCAGGCACCACACCTGGCACCTAGGAGACCTCACCTAAGTCCAACCAAATAAATTAGAGAGTGAGGTTTAACAGAGGGTCCTCACGCTTGTCCCTTACAACCACTGACAGAGCAGGAGAGCTGCATGCCACCAGCATGCAGGCGACACACCCTAATGTCTCTGCACACCCTGCCTCCTGTGGTTTGCTTTCAGTCCACTGGACGGGCTTGCATACCCCACCCAGGATGTGAGCTGGTCCGAGAAGGGCCGGGGGAAGAGGAGGAGAGAAGAAAGGACCCAAACCTCTTACTCACAATCAGGAAAACATACATTTGATTCCAACAGCTCCAGCATCCCTGCTGCCTTAAGAAGTGAGACCCACAGGGGCCTTCACGGTGGCAGAGATCGATGGCCGGCGCACCTCTAAGTCAGCTGATTTCCTGCTCCGTCCCCTCGTCCCACCCACACAAGACACTCACGCAGGCACCCAGAACAGTCGTAAATCAAGTCCAGGGCGGCACAGAGGCAGCAGGGACATTCAACTGGAATGCCAAGGCACAGGTGCTTGTCACCACTCACCGTGACTTCCAGACCCGTGAACTGCACTCTCCTTGCTCCTCAAATGGGGCAACAAGGCCTGGCCTACCTGTCTCACGGGGATGCACGGAGACGTGCTCAAAACCACAAAGCACGACAACCGTTCGCTATGATGAGCGCTGAGGGGGGAGGCAGGCCGAGGGCTCACGCTGCACTCGCCCGACGCGCGCCCAGGGACTGAACAGCTGAGCAGTCACAGCACGGGCCCACTGACAGCTTCTCGGGACACCACAGTTCCCTGCCATCTGGGGCTCCCGTACACACCAAACACACAGCGTCGTGCGAAATCCCATCCTCACTCTACAGTGCAGTCTGAGACAGTCTAGCACGTGGACGTTTACCAGGTTTTAACTGTCCCTGCCCTAGCCCTCTTCCTAACTGTTCCCCAGTTTCTTTACGGGGAATTTCTTTTCCTCTTCTGTCTCACCCCCCATAGTGCTGGGAACAGAGGAGAAGTGACCATGGCACGAAGGAAGACCCAACTCCCTCTCACTCTGCTCTCTCCCAAGGTTTTAGGAGCAGTCGAAGCACAGTGTTCACAAGCTCGTATGACTATGAAAATCTGCAAAAGCAAGACATGTTACCATCAGTGATCAGGTAAGTCCTCTGCCCCTTGCACTCTCTCTCCCGACCAAGAGAGGACGAGGGGAAGCGGAGCCATCTCGATACATCCGCCCTGGCTCAGCGGGATACAGCTGTGAGATTCGCACACGTCCCCTTGTACGGCTGCGTCACTGCTGGCTGTGCCGGAATTAAGAATGGCTTCCAGAAATACTTTATTTTAGGACAAATTATCCAATGTCAGGGCACAGTGGGCAGTGCCAGATGGACTAGCATGATATAAACTGCATGAGGGCAGAGGAGAAACAAAACTGGAGACTATCAAAGCCAGAAGCTAGCCTATGGAAAATTCTTCCACAGAATTTTTATCACTTATCAAGTCATTTGTCAATTTTTACCATTTATCTCATAAAATTACTAGAGACTTTCCAAAGTTTAAGAAGCCAAAAAAGTTCACACCACATTACCAATAATGGGCCATGAATCACCATAACAGCAGCAGCAGCTGGTCACCAGGCTACAGGAAACCCTGAATGGTGTATTTCCTCTATGGAAAATGATACTGTAAAGCTACTGTCATAGAAAGAGGTCACACCTAAGAATACACAACTTAAGAAAAAAAATGGAAAAAAATAGAGAGGCATGTCAGGCCATGAATTCATTCATAAATGTTATTTTCCCAGAATGTGCTATCTGCAATACCTGCCAACTTTGAAAAATTGTCTAAGTACTTACGCCCCTCAAAACCTGGCGAGGGCAAGTCCTTGTGGGAAGACTGCCAAGCTGGCTCTACTGAGCCCCTGGTCTAGCCTAGAGATGGGCACATGCTTCCAGGTCAGCCAATTAAATATGCACATGTGCACGGGCACGCACACACACATACACACACACACACACTATGAATCTTGAGGTACTGACACAGAACAGAGATGTAGTTGGAGTTTCTTTTATGGTCTTGGTTACACTGGCGTGATGATATCTCGTTCCTGCCGGAGCGAGAATTCTCAATTCTGCAGACTGTCCTTGATCCCTGCTGCTCCCAAGACTGGCCTCACTGCCCCTCTTCAATTCCCAAGGGTCCACCTTAAGTCAGGCAGGAACTGTTTCTCTTGTTTAAAACCAAGAACCCTACAGGATACTCACTGGATCTACAAAGGGATTTATGTCTCCTGGTATACCAATATGCCCAAGATATATGTGCTTATGTGTGTGTATTTTATTAATAGGTTTGTTTTTGTTTAAAATCGAGCTGTAAATAAAGTACACACAACACACATGCTTATAACTGCATGCAAAACATCAGGAAAAATACACAAGAAACTATCAACAGTGTTTACTCTGGGAAGTGAGATTATGAGGGAGAAAGAGGCTTTTACTTCTAACTCATACCCTTCAGTACTCCTTGAATTTTTAAGTAAATAAACAGCATGTACTATAATAAATGCATACAAAACTAAAAGGAGGGCCAAACCTACAGAATAAACTCTCACCCATGAGAAACGCTTCATCTCCTCTTGAATCTTTTTTTCCCCCTTCCTTGTAAGGCAATTCCCTCTGACAATATTCACCCTGAGGCTCATCTCCGTCCGTGGGCCAAGTTCAGTCTAACCACCCAGTGTTCCAAGGAGCAAGACAGAAACCTCTTTCTCTCAGAGAAGCAGAACTGAATTGCCAAATCTAGCCTTAGTAGCTCAAGCTCGACACACCGACTTTCCCACGTTAGGTGCTTCACGTTTAATGAGTAAAAAAATTCACGAATGAATGAGTTGCACCATAATGAATGAGTTGGCCTTATGATCATTTGTTTCTACAATATTGAATTAGTACAGCTAATTATAGTTAAATTCCACCAAAAACACCTTTGCTTTTTTGTTTCGTTTTGTTCTTACATTGCTTGATTCCCAGCGTCCTTCTTTACCCTGGTGAGTGAAATTCTCTCTTTAATTGTTCGTTACTTACACCTCATACAAACAGCACATTCTTAACAAATGCTGGAGAGGGTGTGGAGAAAAGGGAACCCTCTTGCACTGTTGGTGGGAATGTAAATTGATACAGCCACTGTGGAGAACAGTATGGAGGTTCCTTAAAAAACTAAAACTAGAACTACCATACGACCCAGCAATCCCACTACTGGGCATATACCCAGAGAAAACCACAATTCAAAAAGACACATGCACCACAATGTTCACTGCAGCACTATTTACAATAGCCAGGACATGGAAGCAACCTAAGTGTCCATCAACAGACGAATGGATAAAGAAGATGTGGTACATATATACGATGGAATATTACTCAGGCATAAAAAGGAACAAAATTGGGTCAGTTGTAGAGACGTGGATGGACCTAGAGACTGTTATACAGAGTGAAGTAAGTCAGAAAGAGAAAAACAAATATCGTATATTAATGTATATATGTGAAATCTAGAAAAATGGTACAGATGAACCAGTTTGCAGGGTAGAAACTGAGACACAGAGGTAGAGAACAAACGTATGGACACCAAGGGGGGAAAGTGGCGGGGGGTGGTGGTGGGATGAATTGGGAGATTGGGATTGACATGTATACATGAATATGTATAAAATAGATAACTAATAAGAACCTGCTGTATAAAAAAATAAAATAAGATAAAATTTTAAAAAAATAGTACATTCTGCCTTTATTACCAATTAGAAAGGAAAAGCAAAGTTAGAGACTGGGAGAAAATTAACGCTGCATTCATATTTGATTAGACTGATAGAAAAAGCACTTTTACATCCTTAACATGACAATGAGAGAGGGATACATATACAATATGTTAGACCAACTAATAGTAACAGTCCCTGGGGCTTGTCATTAAATTGGAGGGTTTTCCAAAGAACACCCCAAGCATTAGTGAATGCATAAGCATCTTCTCTCCCACTTTTATCCGTAATAAAAACTACAGAGAAAAGAAATCCTGCCTAACCCACTGAATTTGGATTTGATTGTAATTAACTGTCCTTTCGCACCTGTTAATATAAAACATTTTGCTATTTCTAAATTAGCACATATTGGAAGGGAAGATCATTTCCTGGGGCATCACTTCCCTCAGCTGCTCCAGCCTTCTACTAATGAGCCCAAAGTATTTAAATTTAACCCTGGCGAAGAAAGATTAACTTTACAAGGAGGAAAACACAGCAAGACAACTTCACAGTTGTCTGTGAAGGAGCCAGTGCCAGAGCTGGGCCTTTCTGGTTCACAGTTTCTCTCTGGCTTCACCTGCCAAATGACTTGATCTCTCCAGCATAAGACACAGATTTCAACAACCGTTACTTAGGGCACTGGGAAGCCTGAGCGGACCGTCTGGCTCCGACCATGTCCTCTGAGTGTGATGCTCAAGCTCTAGCGTGCCTTGGTCCTGTGACTCAGTAGCCACCCAGGGTGTGGTTTCTTTGTAACCTGCACTCCATGCCTCGTCCTTTGTCCTGGTAACCCCCCTAGGACACTAGACCCTCTAGAACCCGAATCCTGCCTGGCACATAGTAAGTGCTCAATGCGTGTGAGCTCTGACAATGAAATAATGATGATGCTGATAAGCTACTATGATCTCTGTCCACAGGGTCCACAACTTCACTTCTTGTGCCAAATTCTCCCCAAGCTACACCTAGCACTTGTGGTATCTGTACAAACTCTGGATGTTCTGCTCTACTGCCAACTATGGATGTCTTCTAAGATTCCACCCAGAACCAAATCTATCCCCTGGCACCTTTCTGAGCCCACCGGGTCAGTCTAGTTCTAACTCAGCCTACTGTCTACATGGATTATCTGCAACTGATGGGACATGCCCTTCCCGTGAATTGCTAACAGGGGTGGATGAGAAGAGTCAACCGCCTGGTCTTCACCTGTTTGCCCGAGCACACGCAGGTGCCAGGCTCTGTGGGAGGTACAGGACTACACGACGAATGTGACGCAGCCCTGGCTGTGACACAAGAACAGTTTGGTGTGGAGAGACATATATCTATAGACTATCATAAAACAACAGAGACGTGCTTATAACAAACTGCCCCTGGCATATTATAAAACACAGACCAAAGAAAGCCATCTGGGTGGGAGACAAAGGCCTGCTGGAGAAGGTGATACAGGATCCAAGTTTTAAAGAAAACGCAAAGTTAGGAGGAAAAGGGAATAGGGACCATCACAAAATGCCCCTCGTTTATAACAGAAACTAGCCTTTCCCAAGTGCCCATGTACCAAGATTTTCACCTGTGTCCATCTCATCTCATTGAGTTCATTCAACTACCTTATAAAGTAAATAGCGTCAACTCCATTCTCCTGATTCAGAGACCAAGGCAGAAAGGTTACCTCGGCCAGGCTCCACACCCATTCAATGGAGGAGCCTCATTCCACCCTGATCCAAGTCACTCCCAGACCACGCAACTTCCAGGACACCTACGACCTTCGTGGGACCACAGTATCGTGACGAAGGTCACAAGAAGGGCTTGTGCCTTTAAACAAGTTCACACGTGCCCAAACATTCCTCTTCATCCCCAAACACAATCTCTCCTCTTCCTCGTTGCAGCCACTCAAAGGCCCGTGAAGGGTAAGAAAATCAACACCCTAATTCCCTCTTGTCAGTCCCCTTCAACCTGAACTCTACCCTGCCCCTCCTCGGCCCTCCCGTTCCAGCACCATGTTCCCTGAGCGTCGGCAGCCCAGGACCACCACGCGCTCCACCTGCCCGCCGTCCTCCGCTCTAGCCGGCGCTGACGGCAGCAGCCCCGCACCTGCCTCTCCCAAAGGTGCACCCACACCTCGGCATCCAAGCATGCAACTTCTCCCCTGGCCACCTCTACCCGCCAAAGGTTCATTGGTAGATAACAGACGTGCTCTGGGGTCTGGACACGTGACACAAAAAATATAAGAACAAATACCATTGAGGAAACTGATACATAAGACAGAGCTGGACGCTCCCGTCAACGCTTTACTATAAGAAAAGTCACATAAACCAGGCAGAAATTATTAAAACTAAGAGAGCAGCATGACTGTCACGAAGACAGGACCCTTGAGGGAGGAAAAACAAAACAGAACAAAATCCAGACAAAATAAATCAATCTCCATACATCATTATGTTTAAATAATTAACGGAACCCTCAGACACCAAACAGCACAGATGCGCCAGTGGTTAACACTTAAACTCCTCGAGTCAGCGTCCCGACCTCTCCATGGCCCTCAATGTCAGTGACCTGATCTCAGCTGCACAGATGCGCTCCCACCACCTCGAACGGGGGCACATCTTGAAGCTGCTCGTGGTCACAGAGAATCACGTCCCTTCCAAAGTCTTCAATGCTGCAAGTTCTACCGTGCCACCCACCTCTCCCACGAGCGGTGCCACAAGCCCCCATGTGCCTCTGCAAACTTTTTAAGTATAAATTGAATTTAAGTTCATAGCAGCACTATTCAGAGTAGTCAAAAGGGAGCGATAACCCAAGTGTCTATCAACAGATGAATGGATAGAAAAAATGTGACTTATACCCACAACGGAATATGACTCAGGCTTGCTCGCTCTCTCTCTCTCTGTCTCTCTCTTTCTTTGGCTGCGCTGGGTCTTCGTTGCTGCGCGTGGGCTTTCTCTAGTTGCGGCGAGCGGGGGCTACTCTTTCTTGCGGTGCGCGGGCTTCTCTTCGCAGTGGCTTCTCCTGTTGTGGAGCATTGCTCCGCGGCATGTGGGATCTTCCCGAACGAGGGCTCGAACCCGTGTCCCCTGCATTGGCAGGCGGATTCTTAACCATTGCTCCACCAGGGAAGTCCCTGACTCAGGCTTTAAAAGGGAAGTCTGACAAATGCTCCAACACGGAATGATCCTCAAGGACATGATGCCAAGTGAAACAAGCCCATCACAAAAGGATGAATTCTGCATGATTCCACTCATGAGTCACCCAGAGTAGTCAAATCCATAGAGACAGACAGCAGAATAGAGGTTATCAGGGGCTGGGGGAGGGGAGGAAGGGGAATCATTGTTTAATGGGGAGAGAGTTTCCATTTGGGCAGATGGAAAAGTTCTGGAGATGGACGGCTGTACAACCATGTGAACGTAGTTAAAGCCACAGAAGTCTACATTTTAGAATGGTTAAAACGGTAAATTTTGTTGTATTTGTTTTATCACAATAAAAAAGGTAAACGAAATTTAAAGTTCAATTCTTCTGTCCCACGAGCCCCATCTCAGGTGCTCACCGGCCTCACCTGAACGGCTACCACGTGCCAGCACAGATCACTGAAGGTTTCCGCCCCTGCAGAAAGTGAGTGGCTAACATGGGTTAGTGGCTGCTGACCACGTTTCCCTGGACTAAGGAACTGGCCTGACTGGTACCTCTGAAAAGCTACATTCCCATATTGAACCAGCCCACTGTGCTATCCAGCGTGCATTCATTCATTCATTCATTCATTCAGCAAGCATTGCTGAACACCATTCATCTTGGTGCCAGGCACTTGGTCTGAGTGCTGATAAATAAAAATTATCAAGACATTCTTGGCAGCTAACGCTTCCTAGGATGGCGGAGGAGCACACAGTTTAAAGAGAAATCACAATGTAACGCGACATGTGACCTTTCACCCACATAAGCCAAATGCTAACTGCCTCCGGACTTTGTTCTTTCCAGCACACATTCCAGAATGCTCTACGTTGCTCAAGGGCCAGCTCCCTAACCCAGTGCAGGCAGGTCACGCTGCACCTAGACTTCTGCAGAGTCTCCACTTCTCTCCTCCCCACCCAAGAGCTCATCTTCCCTCCCACTGTCTCAAAGGAAGAATTAGTCTTTACCTTCCCAAAGTTAATCCCGCCAACACTTCTTGATTCCATCCTCTCCTGCCTGTTCTGGGCCCCTCTCCATCCTCATCTCTTACCTCTCCGTATCCATAATTCCAAAGGACCCCCTACCCTTAGTCTACAGACAAGCTCAACTTGCTCTTAGTATAGGGAAAGCCAGGTTGTCCTCTCCTTTCCAATCCAACAGGGCTAGGCAAACTACTTCGGAGAAAGGCCAGGTAATAAACTTCGCAGGCTTTGCAGATCACAGGCCGTCTGTGCTGTATATTGCTCTTTACCCTTCTTTCACTACTCTTTAAAATGCAAAAAGCGCTCTTAGCTTGGGGGCAGGGTGGAGGTGTACAGGGATCTGGCCCGTGGGACACAGGGCGCCAGCTCGATCTACATGGTACTCTCAGATCATTTTTTCTTAGGTACAGTTTTTGATGTGTCCCTTCTCTGTCCAAAAAGACAACACTTGGTGGTCTCCTCTCTTTCCATAGAGTAGGAAGGGTGGGCCTTCAATACCCCAACCCACCCTCTGAAAGTCCCAGCTCCCTCTCCCCTTCAAACACCTTTGAGCACCACCCAAATGGCCCACTCCGTGCCACCCTCCTTGTCCTGCCACCGGGCTGCGACCACACTGTCTAGTGATCCTTGCCCAGATCCATCACACGTGCAGAGCCCCGTGCAAACGCCACCACGTTTACAAAGATCACTGTCTCCGGTTACAGTGACCTTCCTGGCCTGCCACTAACCCAAGCTTCCCTAACCTATCGTGCCATCTCCCCAAGACACCGAGAACAAGTTATTCCTGATATGCTACAGTTGCTCAACGAAGGTTTTCTTAAAGAATGACAACTCTCAACTTATACAATATTGTAACTCAACTATACCTCAATTAAAAAGATTAAAGTAAAATGCACCTGCCCACACAAAGAAAGAATGAGAACTCTCATCTCCACGGGGGCATCAGAAGCAGAATTTGAGCTGTTCTCACCTTGATCACCACTAAGCACCACCACAGCAGGGCTGCACAATTCCTTGTCTGACCTGTGAATCAGAGAACCGGTTCCATTCCTCTGTCTACTGGGAGTGCCTCTCAGGAGACGGCATACCCCATAGGCCATCACCAAAGTCACCTATTTTTATATGATCACTGCTATGGACTGAACGTTTGTGTCCCCCCAAAATTCAGACGTGGAAACCTACTCCCCAGTGTGACAATATCTGGAGGTGGGGCCTTTGGGAGGTGATTAGGTCGTGAGAGCGGAGTCCTCAAGAACAGCAGTAGTGCCCTTATACATGAGACCCCAGAGAGCTCCCTCAGCCCTTCCACCGGTGGGGACACAGCAAGGAAATGACCATCTGTGAACCAGGAAGCAGGTTCTCACCAGCCACCAAATCTGCCTGCACCATGATGCTGGACTTCCAGCCTCCAGAACTGTGAGAAATAAATTTCTGCGGTTTATAAGCCAGCCAGCTTACGCTATTTTGTTAAAGCAGCACGAAGGGACTAAGACAAATCACCCCTGAGCAGATTCAAAGCTCTCAGGTGTCTGGGTAGTCATCAATGTCAAGACCAGCATCAATTAACAAGCATCAGGGGTTAATGCTCCTCAACACAGCCGAAGCCTTTCACGACACAGTGCAGACTGCAGGCAGGTCAAGGTCATTCTTCCACTCACTCCACAGGTACTTAGTAAGCACCTACTATATGCCAACACAGTGCTGGAGAGTGAGGTACAATAGGAAGCAAAACTGCCTCTAACAGCAAACTCTTTAATACAGCCAAACAAGAATGCGACGACATTTCTGAAACCAACATACACAGATCACGCAAGACAGTACACGCCTCAACGGTAAGGACCAAGATCCCTGAGACGCCCCACCTGGCCACCACGCTGTGCTTCGCTCCAAGTGAGCGCTCAATAAATACCGGCCACACAGAACCGCGCTCCAAATGATTACATCAAAAGCCTTCGGTAACTCTGGAAGGAATTAGGACTGACCTTTGAGTAATTACTTCAAGACTGAAAAAGGAACAGCAGCAACGCAGAGCCTCAAAACCACTCCAGGAATAATCAAAATAAGAGAAAGATGTTTGGGAACAGATTCTGCAGTTCAGTTTCTGTTAAACGGAGATGGCTCTCATCCTTCAAGCAGAAGAGAAATTAAAGTCATCGCCTCAATCCAATAGCTGGAAAATGTCTTTATCGTGAAAATTCAATTAGCAGTCTGTGACCTCCACGTCACTTCTCCGTCTGTAGCTCCACTCCCTTCCCGCTGAGGTTAAATGCACCACAGAGGTCAGGAAGCGCCCCATTTAGAAGATGCGCCCTCGCCTTTTTAGAATGAGCTGTGCTTTGATTTTACACCTACGCTAAAGAGGCTGCTGGGTCAACGTTTATACGCGGGTTCCATGGAAATTATTTCGCAATTATTACCTGTGTGTACCAAACGGAACTTATTTAAGTTTCCAGGGTATTGGCAGTACGACACCACCACCACATGATAAAAGTGCTCAATTCCAATGCTTGGCCAAACAAGAATTGTCCAATACACTTAAAATCTGATAGCTTTTATGTAACAGCCACTTAATAACTACCATAATACCTGCTTGTAAGGTACTTTAAAACATAGAGGGCGTGGACTGAACTCATCATGGGATAAGAATGCCTGTTGCTGTGCACTTCAAGCTGTCAGACTTCATGAAAGATCACGGCACAGCTGGGTATCTGACTGGTATAATATGGGTGCCGAGGCGCTCGCTGGCTAATTCAGGCTGATCAATTTCAAGCCATTCTAGTGTAAAGAGTGAATTATTCATAAACGTTTAGGGAACAAATCATATGACCTTAAACATTCATGCCCCCCACCTCAATTTCACCAATCTTTGTCTCCGATACTCTACTGCTGGTCTGTTAAATGTACATCACTGTAATCCTCCCACACCCATGATTCCATTCAAACAGCTCGCTCTAAATAGTCTTTTCACAGTAGGAATGTACAGAGGTACGCCTGGCTACAGAACTTTATACAGAGACTAGTCTATCTATTTACACCCACACAAAGAGAATACAAAGCACGCCGTTCATGAATACTAAGCGCTCAGCATTAATGACACCCCTTAGTGATGGGTCTGCTGACCTCTAAGCCAGCGATACACGAAGCACGGATCTGGGCTGAACTCAACCACAGCCAGAGGGGGTCTGCTGGGTGCTGCCCTCCTCTCCCAGGAGCACCAAGTACGACAGCCACAAGCAGAGCCAGTGACCAGGTCGGAATTTCTGGCAACTCTACCCTTCTGGCCTGGTAATTCAGCATCCCTCATGTTTTCAAAATACCACCAAGCATCACTCTGTCCTAACTCTGGGTCTACCGTGTTCGAGGCAGTCCCTTTTGTGCCTTGGAAATTGCGCTGGCCTTAGTGCCGCCTAACACGCATCAGGAATGTCCACAGAGGAGTCCAGAGCAATCTGACGATTTTCTTTGTGCTTAGAACTTGAAAACTGCATTTTCTCAACACCGGGAAAAAGGGAAGTATGTCTTTTCATTGAAGATTTTCACTGAGAAGGAAACCAAAGCTTCGCAAAAACTGTCTTCCCAATTTATCTCCCTAACATCAGAACATTTCTCTTAAGTGTAGCACTGACATTTACAAAATTTCATTTAGACACCGTTAAGGACCATAAGGTTTCTCTGAAAAACCAGAGGGGAGGGGGAAGGGAATGCATGGTTACAAAATAAGAAGGTAGAGAAAACCATCCCAAAGGACGCAGAAAGGAAACACGCTCTCCCATATCCGACACACCTGTGTCAAGTGTTCACGCTATTAGAGCTGAACCGTGTCTCCCCAAGGCTCAGATGCTGAAGCCCCAACCTCCCAGGACCTCAGAATCTGGCTGTATTTGAAGACAGGTCTTTAAAGGGATGATTAAGTTAAATGAGGTCACTAGGGTGGGTCCTACTCCAAGAGGACTGGTGTCCTTGTAAGAAGAGGAGATGAGGACACAGACACACACAGAGGGACAACCACGTGAGGACACAGGGAGGAGACGGCCGTCTACACGCCCAGGAGAGAGGCCTCAGGAGGAACTAGCCCTGCCCACACCTGGATCTCACATTCCAGCCTCCAGCACAGGGAGGAATAAACGTTTTGAAGCCTGCCCCACCCTGTCTGTGGCACTTTGTTACGGCAGCCCTCGCAGACTAATTAATACACGCTATGCCATGCTCTGTGCCAGGCCCTGCTCTCGCTCCGAGGTATGGACAGAAAAAGCAGAAGGGAAGAGCTTTCAAGGTTGGTCTTGCCCCGGGCCCTCGTGTGTTTGGGTGGAACTCCGCTTTTTTCTCTACGCCTCTCTTTTCTCACCTGTATAATGGGATAATATGACATGAAGGCCATCATTAGGATTTCCTGAGAGAGTGAATACGCAGTACCCAACAGAACTCCTCATACATCCCAAGCACGCAATGCACACTATCGTTTTTAAAACTGGGCCGCACCCAGGCCAATTCAACCTGTCTCTATGAGGTAGGAATTGGGCACCAGAAAAATCTGTAAAGCTCCTGGGGGCTGGGGCAGAGGTGGGCACACAGGTGGAGCAGAAAGATGAAGATCAGGAAGCCCGCCGGGCCCAAAGGCTTTTTTACCTTGAATCTCACGATGCCGTTGTTAAATCCACACTATTATTATTCCCAAATTAAGAACAGTGGCCAGCGCTGGGGCAGTTCTGGCAGGGGGTGGGAGAGGCGGAAACAGAGGTAAATAATCTTTTAGGCGCGCCGATCCTACGATCCTACGGGACGGCCCAGGGGAGATGTGTGGGGGCAGCAGGTGACACTGCTCTGAGCCCAGCAGAGCCAGGGCGGGGAGGAGGGTAGCGGATCAGTGAGGCCTCACCCCTCAGGGGGATCTGGGGTACCCCCTGGGCCTCTCCTGCTCCTCATCCAGTTCACCAGCCCAGCCGGCAACGTGCTCACATCAACACGCCCGTCCCGGCTCCAGGGTTACCTGCTGATTGCCTATGGGACCGCTTTACAAACAGCCCAGGGAAAATGCTCTTACAGTGACTGTGTTTAATCTTTAATGTGAAACATTCCATTGTTTGAGAAGGGGAGCTGTTTCTAATTGAATACATCTACAAATACGATGAGAAGGTATGAATTAAGGTGAAAGGGTAAAATGTGCCATTGAAAAAACAGATGTATTTTGGAACAAATCCAGAAATGTCTTCCTCCTGTTACATGTTAAGATTTCACGGGTTGAAGTCAAGCCAGAAACACGCATATTTGTGATGGAAAGACAAGTACTACTCCTTAAAATTGAGAGACCAGCAGGATTTTCTCACTTTATTCTGAAAGAAAAATGTAAATACTTTTGAAGGGGTAGTGGGGAAAAAAGGAAACATGCAATACTTTAAAAAAAAGAGCACTGTTTTACCACTTTAAAGCCATGGATAATTTAAGAACATAAAAATATGTGATGTGGTCTGTTCATTAAAGTGTAAGATTTAGTATACATTGAATTTTAAACTATAATTTACCCAGACAACAATTTCAAATGTAATGACTGAATATGCTTTAACTGCTTCTAAATCCTGCTGGCAAAATTTAAGGAAACTCTTAATTTCTGCCAATTTATTAAGAAGCAGGCAAACTTGAGTACAGAAAAAAATCATTAATAAAAAAGTTTTCTGAACTTGGTGACCCCACAAGGTCAAGCAGACCCAGAAGCTACTTGTTTAACAAAAGAAGAGGAGCCAAGATGAGAGAAAAGACCACCTCATTCCATTAAAATAACATCTGGCTTCTTATCGACATGTGTTCATTTGAAAGACAACGATAAACAGGATCCTTCTCATGTTCGCTTTTCAAAATTACCCTTTTAAGTCGAGGAATTCATAAATGCTTTCCCTCACGTTTACGAGGTTTTCTATTCTGTCCTGGGTTGTGTTTACGCCTCCATGTGGTGTGTTTCTAGACATTAACCTGTTCATCCACGTTTTGGAGAGGAAAAGCATCTGGAACGGAGGTTTCCTACCAGTTTTCACCCACAGCCTCCTAAGCCCTTCTTGCTCTTCTTCCCTGTCAACAGCCGAGGAAATGCAGCACCCACGACCGAGGGTGGCGTGTCTCAGCCCTGGAAACCAGCGGGACTCCGGCTACTTCGTGGGGCAGCCGTGCAGAACCGCAGACTGCACTCCAGCTCCCCGCGCCTACGCGGATTCTGAGCTCATCGCACTCCTCGGGGGCCCATCCTTCAACCAGCCTGAAATTCTGCATCGCGGGCCAACGCTGAGTGTGCGATCACCCCTCCCAAGACGGGTGAGGGATGAGTGAACAGGAAAGGGAAATGAAGAGGGACCAACTTCCATTACACAGTAAGTGGGTCACGGGCATGAAACGTACCGCGTGCGGAACACAGTCAGTAATAATGTCCTATCTCTGTATGGTGACAGATGGTAGCTAGACTTACCGTGGTGATTATTTTGAAATGTACAGACATAGTGAATCACTATGTTGTGCACCTGGAAATGACACAGCGTTGTAGGTCAATTAAACTTCAAAAACAATCAAACAGACAATCAAAGTCACAGAAAAAGAGATCAGATTTGTGCTTACCAGAGGAGGGGGCTGGGAGCAGGTGGAAGTGGACGAAGGCAGTGAAACGGTACAAACTCCCAGTTATAAAGATAAATAAGTACTAGGAATATGTAATGTACAGCATGGTGAATATAATCAACACTGCTGTATGTTACACATGAAAGTTAAGAGAGCAAATCCTAAGAGCTCTAAATAATTATTAGAAAATTATCAACAACAAAGACAGAAAAAGATTCCTGTCCAGAGCTGAAGCGATTGACCAGTGTCTAGCTGACCTGCTGGCAATAAGAAGTCAGGACTTGGACAAGGCTCAAGGAAACCGGCTAAAAGCAAAATACTTTGTGTAATTTCTCCCTCCTCTTAGATGGGCAGGCACGGGGCAGATAAAGGACATTCCCCAAGACTTTCATTAAAACTAAATTTGTTACAGGAGCTTAAATGTCCTGATCTCTGGAGAGCAGAGACAAAGGTGCATAATGGAGATGTCAAAAAATTCTACTTCCTGGGAATTCCCTGGCCGTCCAGTGGTTGGAACTCCGTGCTTTCACTGCCGAGGGCCTGGGTTCGATCCCTGGTGGGGGAACTAAGATCCCGCAGGCCACGTGGTACAGACAAAAAAAAAAATTTCTACTTCCTGCTTCTCCCCTCTTCACAGTAGGTGCCTTCTGAATTATTACTGTAAAGAGAAGCAATCTTTTTTTTTTTTAAGTAGGAGATAAATATATTATTCTACCAAAGGACAAATGAATGTCCACGTGGATCCTGACGAGAGTGAAATCAGGTGTGCTCCTGGTGCCCGGACGGTATGGAGAACAAGACCATCGCTAGCTGCAGGCGTCTGCATGCACAGTGCAGGTCTCTGCTTCCCTTTACATACAAAGCTACGCTGCAAACTCAGTATCCACAAAGGGAAAAATAGGCACAAACACCAAAACCGAAGCTAACGTATCAATCATTTCAAATTAAACAAACAAAAACGCTGCTGTGGAAACCTGGAACTACTTGCGGTCGACATTTAGTGTCATGAAAACCAAAGCTTCAGCCATTCTCAGCAAACGACCTCAGCCAAAGACCTGAAGTTTGGAGGTGAGTCCTATGTCTCACCTCCACAGCCCACAATGTGGTCTGGGTTGTGAATGTAACTTTTGTATTTATTTACTCTCTGTAACACCAGTAATACAGCATCAACCAAAATGACAGTTTTCTCTTTTAAAAAGCCTCTAATGTGAAATGCAAAAAGTAAAAAAATAAAAGATTTAATGACAACCATGATGGATGAAATGTATTTCTGGAAAAAAACAACAACAAATAAACAGCCAGACTGAAGGCACCCAGAGACTTTTATCACAACCCAGTTCCAGCGCTCTCTCACATCTTTTAAAGTTTGAATCACGTATTCGACAAAAGCCTGGTTTTGGGGAGCCCTGAGGGCATCCGTCAATGAAAGCAGCTGATTTATAAACAGAATTAAGTGATTATGAAAACACTGCGGCGTCATGAAATGCTTAAAAAGCACAGCATTGTTCCAAAGTTTCCTCGTGCACCTGCAACTGGGATATTGTCATCTGGTTCTGAAACACAAATATTTTTTCAGCTTTAAAAACACGCACAATCCTGTAGATCCAAAACGTGCCCAGTACCCTGTCAACGTTGTTCTTTCTTCCCCAAATCACATCATTAATAGCTATGCCTCTGGAGGGATGTCCAATCTTTAAGCTGGCAGATCTCAGTCACAACACATGTGTGTGTATACACACACACACACACACACACACACACACACACACATCGTGGCAGGGGAATACATCTGTGTCCCACTTTATTCAGGGACTTCAATATCAGCCCCTCGTCACCTCTGGGGACCCCATCAGTGATCTCTAGATGCTTTTTCATTGCATATCCCTCTCAGTGAAAACCTTTTAAGCATTAACTCCAACTCATGTAACCTATTAACTAGAGATAACACACAACAAACATTATATGCATTTTTCATAGACCACAAATAGACATTTTGTAACTATTAAATAAAAATACATAAACAGAGAACTTAAGTTTCTTCCTGCACTCCAGTAAATCCCATTGTCACTGCCAGAGGATATGCAGTCCACTTGGGAGCCCACTTTGTGAATTAAAACCTGAGACAAGGCATTTCTGTCACCCTCTACCCCAACTAAACATGGAGACTATTGGTGTCAAGGAAATGTACTAGGAGGCCCATGAAATTTATCAGGCAAGTCTAATTTCCACAGGCCTCTCCCCTTGTTCTCATCTGGTCTACAACAGTTTCTGTCATGCACTGGACACGTGAGATCATTACTTCTTATTTTCACCAACTTCTGAGCTGGGTGCCCCTCCAACGCTGTTTCTCCTGGCAAGGCTTTTTGAAGAATTACGCTACAGATCTCTGGAAATTGTTGAAACTGGCACAGAATCATCGTGCATCTTAGAAATACAAACCTAATGTGATATTTTTTCATAATCAAATTAGGAGTTAAACCAAAGCGCGTCTCCCAAGACTGACCTGTGACTGTCAGGGACTGGCAACCCTTGTTTTTACGTTGATCACTGTGAATACTTGAGTCTTTACCAACACAGAGTTGGCATTCAAGTTTCAAGGGATTAGAATGCCTGATAAGATTCTGCTGGGAAAAGAACCTAAGGCAAGGACCCAAGTTTATTCTGTCTCCCAAATGAATCAAATGGTAGAGACATCAGTTCTCTGCTCAACTGCTTTTCTAAATACAGCCTAAAACTCGGCAACCACCTGGAACTTTATAGGTGCTGAGAATTATGTCTGCATACCGGTGCTACAGATGTCTGCATCATATGAACGGGGTAACATCCCTCCAACTCCACTTTCTCATTTCTCATCTTCAAACGGATGTCAAGATAAGAAGGGTACCTCGACGGGTAGAGCTGACCCAGCTAAGGCTAAAAATCACCCCAACGCACTAGAAACAAAAAGCACTGCTCAGTTACACAGAATTTTCTCCAGTTCCCAATCATGACTTACGTGGTCTTACCATATTAAAGTATTTGTTATTACTGATTTAAGAAATAAAATGGCATCACATACAGTAAGCTTCTTTTGCCCAAATTTCCATCTATTGGAAAGTTTAAACAAGCAGAAGTGTTTGCAAATTCGATACCGGATGTTCACACAGACTCTAAAGCCCAATGACAACGGGCAAGTCTATAATAGTATGAGCCAAGCTCTCCCAAGAAGCGGACAGTGTCCCTCTAGCCTTGCTCCAACATGGATGAGGCTGGGTGTCCAGGTTGCGGTAGACATGAGGAAAGTCTTCAACATCTTGGAGAGAGAGAAGGTGATCATCACGCCGGTGGGGCGGTGGGGGGGGGGGAGAGGGGCGGGGAGAGTCCTCACCTCCTCCTGCCTCTGTATTCTCCCTGGGGGTTGGTGTTAAGTGTTCCAGAAAGGAAAGTGCTCCGGGCTGGCTATCTCGGGTCATATTCTGGGTTCCAGGCTCAAGGGAAGTAAGCAGAGAAAACTCTCATGTTTTCTTTACAGTATTCAAGCTCCATCCACCACGATAGGAAAAAATGACAGGAATTCAAGGCAGAGACACTCTCTTCAAGAATAAACACTATGAATTTTGCCGTGAGCATTGTTTGTGCTTATTTTACAGGGTCTCCTGAAACTGGGAAACTACAACACTCGTAAGAGTTATTCAGAGGCACCCCACAGCCCAAAGTGTCTTCTGAATTGCTGGGGTCTTTTTTTACAGTAAAACATGCAACTAACTTAGCAATGTTAAGTTGAATATTGTTTACTTCAATCATGGGTAAAATGTTAGTTAAAGCATGGAACATAGTTTACTCAAATTGCTAGTTAATATAAAACCACCATAATCCTTAACCTACAAAAGTGTTAAAAAAAAAAAAAAAAAAAAAGAGCCTACGCAACATTTAACGTGTGCCTTTTCCACATTACAATCCGCAAACACGGGGTAGGAGAGGCCTCAAGATCAGCTCATCAAGCCTTTCACTCTACACGTGAGGACACACACAGGTTCAACAACTTCACACAAGCAGACAGGCAACACAAGGCAGGACACAAGTGACCAAAACGCCAGGCAAAGGATTCTCTAGAAAACATGATATTCCTTATTTGATCACAAATAGTGAAATTACGACCCAAGGTAAAATTCAGGTGAACAACCACATAGAAACACAGACGTAGGAATTTATTTCTACAACAAACTAATGCAAACACAACTGGATATTTTTAGTGTACTTTTTGGTCACGTTATCAACCCACTGGGAAAACCACGCCTCTTAATGTGTGTCCTGTTTTTGAAACTAAAGACATGAGTCTAACCTACTGATGCATTTTACATAGTACTGCTCCAGAAACAGTCTCTGAAAGTGCATCCAAAAATGTCCCATCTCAACTGATTTGGCAGCAAGGATCAACTGGCATAGGAAATGTGCAAATCCTATAGGCAGCTCCAACAAGATAGCCGATATTTTTTCACTATGATTTCTTACAAGTATTAAGAAGCTCTAAGTTTTGGCTTTTCCTTGCTTTTGATAATATCCACAGTGCAAAATCATTCTGAGAAAAACACATGGGCCCAAGTGTGCCACAGTATAAAATTCATGAGTCAAGGAAGGTGCTCGAAGAGTGGAGAGATTCACTATTAGGCATTTCATCCTGAGTTAAAATGTGATTACCAAGACCAGGAGAGCAGAGCTGATCGGCAGGTGCCCCGAGTTAGGGGCTGAGAGAGCGGGGAGTATGGAGGGAAAGCACCACGGACACCTTTGGGGTGACGGAATTTAGTTGTTTGGTATCCTGATGATGGTGGTGGTTACAGAAATTTAAGCATGCTGAAATTCATCATTTATCACATAGTAAATTTAGGAAATATACAGAGAATACATATGTGTCTGAATACAGCACGTGTGTGTGTTTGTGTGCGTATGCCAGCCCTGAAATTTAACTTAAGAAAAGCAAGCAAGCAATTGATGGAGACCACCGTAACTAAAAAAGATATATTATTACTGTCATTATTGGATATTTCCACACCAATTCCCAACTTCAGAGTAGAGGAAAACCTAAGGACACTGGGCTCCAAGCATGATAATAATCCTCCTTCTGTTAATATAAGCCTGAGAAACAGATTTTATTTTCTTTCTCTCTCAAGAAGAAAACTAAGGCCAGAGAAGGTAACATGTGCCCAGAGGCGGTCAGTGCATGGTGAGCTGGCTGCAAACCAAGTGTCCCCGACCCCATGACCACCAGGAGCCCACAGGGCCCCCAACCAGGCTGGGCTTGGCGCTCCTCTTGGGCGGGGGGGGGGTCACAGGCCACGGGGCCACGGGCTGGCTCAGGAGGACCAGACTCCAGGCGCCAGCAGTGCCCATTCGTGGGAGAGGGCCCCACTGCAGGTCCGCACCCAGCTGCCCCCAGCCGTTCACGAATCAACTACTCACAGGAGAGGACAGGGCCTGAAACAGCATCCAGAGTCCTGCAGGCCGCAAACGCCTCCCACACTGATGTGTCCGCCCGCCCTCCCAAGCACGGCGGTGGAGGTTACCCCAAGTCCAGGTTAACCGACATCTCGCTGGGCACAGAGAGGGTCCGAAAACAGCAGACAGGTACCAGGTGTTCCCCTGATAAATACCCAAGTCCCAAGAAGCCGACCAAAGGTGAGACCCGCTAAATCTGCAATGACATCCGCAAAACCAGCAGGAAGGAGCCCTGCAGGCGCGCTGGCATCGGGGCTCTAAAATACTCGAGTTGAGACAGAGCTCAGGCGACTCGCAGCCGCCCCCCCGCCCCCAACACCTCCTGGCCTTGCGCCGCTCCCGCCATCCACTTCCCACCTCCTCCTTTCCCTTCTCATTTACTTCCTAATGTATCCCAAAACGGCCTACGGGAGCCGGAGCCGTGAGAACCACAGCGCCGGATACCTATCTTGACATCCAGCTGCCCGTGGACCTTGCTCAAGACAGGACTGCACGGCTGACAGCAGAACTCAGGGCTGGTGTCTCCACCCTGGCATCACGGCCATTAAGCACCGGGTCGCTCTCTGGGGTGGGTCTGTCCCGTGCACTGTGGGATGTTACGCAGCATCCACGGACACCCCCCCCCGCCCCCCCGGATGCCAGGAGCATCACCGTCCCCCTCCCCCAACTTGTGACAACCACACGTCTCCAGATATTGCCAAAAGCTGCTTGACGGTAGGGGACAAAACTGCCCTGAGAACCATGGGCTGACCACAAGCTTCTAGAGCTCAACGCTGAAAACACGGTTCCAGTAAGCCACCATCTCCGCTACCTTCGTCCCTACGACGTCCCTTTCTCTCGAACCTGCGAGTCACACGCTCCATCTCCACCTCTTCCTTCCCAACTACCAAGAACAAACCAAAGCCATGGAAACGGTACCCAACTTCCTCCATCAGAAGAAAATACTCTCTCCTCTGTTTCCAAGTTTAAATTTGCTCCAATTTAACTTTTCAATGGCTTCCAGTTCACATCTGCAATCTTCAATCAGGCAGTGGATTCTCAATAAATATTTGACGACGGCGATAATGCACAGAAGTGCTTTGCAGGAGGCGGCCACCTCCATGGTCAAGTTCCCGGGGAGCACATTCCTTAATGACTGCGTTTTTCCCCTGAGGTTTTAAACTCATTTTCTCACAGCAGGCTCTCTTTCCCTCTACAAACATGTTGACTGTTTGTCCCTTCCCACATCCAGCGTTTATTTTGGTTGCTGGGTCTCGCTCTACTCACGTGGCCGGGGCCATCCAGTTGGTCGAGCCCCATGGAAAGGATGGACAGGAGGGAGGGCCAAGGAGGGCAAGACCCGAGGGAGAAACTCACATCCAGTCTCCACTCACGAGGCCAGTTACTTCCTTCACGCTAAAAATAGGTATGGAAAAAAAAAAAAAAGTTTATCTTTCCAACTTAAAAAACAAAAAAGTTTACAAAATGACTTTAGTCTTGCTTCCTGATTGAAACTATTTTTTAAACGTCTTGGGTGGTGAAAGATTAACAACTTATTGGAAGTCACGTACTCTTCTTTTTTAAGGGAGAAAAAGGAGGCAAATGCAAGGTATCCGGGGACACCACACCTGGGACAGTCTCGCCTCACAGGGCAGAGTGATCGTGCTTGTCCTCTGGCCCGGGTCAGGCCTGGCAATAACCACGTGTGCAGAGCCCAAGACCCAGACACCTGGCGGAAAGCTCAAGGAGGGGGCAGCCTCAGGGTTGGGGTGTGGGGTCCTCCCTCCCAATAGGTAACTGATGAAGGGTCTGAATTCCTGACACTCAGGACCTACATGAGATGGCTCTTGTGGGCCTGGCTTCCCTCTGCAGGAACCCATTGCCCGCCTCTGGAAGAGAATCATGGATATCCCAGGTGTCTCAAAAGCTTGACAGGTCACAGCAGTCCTGAGAGAAAGCAAGAGTGAGGACAAATGGCAGAGGGGGATCTGGGAAGTCACCTCTCTCACAGATGCAAAACTGGGTTTTTCCCCCCAACCACAAATAAAATTTCTAATACGTTGCTATAAAAAAATACAAAAGACTATGCAAAGAACACACCAACTAAGTAATAAAAATAACATCCTGACTCAGGGACCAGTATACAGGAAACGGCCAGCACTCAGCCGCTTTTAAAAAATACTTTGACTATTGTTAAGCCTCACTTTGTTGGAAGGATTCCTGATCAGTCTTTTAATAAGAGAAGATTTGACCCTCAAGAAATTAAACCTTAAAACTTAAGACATAAACTTGGGGGGAGGGGTAGGTAGCCCATGGCGAACACCGCTTTAAACATATCAGATAAGGCCTCTACATCACCTAAGGCCTCTAAATCACCTACGAGGGGCTTCACTGACGGTCACACCTTGGGCTCCCCACCATCCCAAGAGATGTTCGCCACGACACACTCAAAGGCAGGCAACATGGGGACTGGCTATGCCATTTTTCACATGGGGAAACTGAGGCACAAAGACACTAAATGCCGTGTCCAAGGTTAAATACTCAGTGAGAGACTCCAGCTTGGAGTTCTGGTTTTCTAATTCAAAAGTGATCCAAACCACCTCAATCTAAAAAACCACAGCTGTCAACCTCACTGAAATCACTTTCCTAGGTCACCTGCTAGCTGAAATGGGCCTACCTTTTTTTTTTTTAAAAGTCTACCAGTAAATTATTTCAAACTCTTACAGCCTCTCCCCTCCTCCCACAAAAAGTAAACTAACTCTCTTTACTGCCTTCTTTATCAATCCTTACTTGCAGTAACTATAGAGAATCGCCTTCCAATAGAACATTCTGCAAGTTCTGCGCTGTCCCAATATGGCGGCCACTAGTTACACACATCTATTGGGTATGTGAATTATGGGTAGAGCACTGAAAGAACAGAATTGTTTATTTTAGTAACAACAGAATTGGTACTGAATCTTAGTTTATTTGAATCTAAATATGCACATGTTGGCTAGTGGCTGCCACACCAGATAATTAAGCTACAGATGAAAACAATCTTTCCACTGTGGTGGACATTTCATGATTTCTGCTGAGATTCATCTAGGTGTACAAACAGATTTCAATGTAGGTTCTTCTGTGTGGGAGAGGGAGAGAAAGAGAGAGAGAGAGAGAGAAAGAGAAATGGTGTGTGTGTGTGTGTGTGTGTGTGTGTGTGTGTGTGTGTGTGTGTAATTTAACGAGCTTGTCTCCAAGTGGGAAGATTCACACTATGTATACACAGGAAGGCAAAATAACACCAAGCTTAAGAGCTGGGCTTTCGGAATCAAACAATCCTCCCTCCACCATATATTAACAAGTCAGTGTCCTCTGAAGTAGAATGAAAATAATTGCTGCACACAGGGCATTAAGTGCCTGTAAAATCCTCACTGCATGGCATTAGAGTAACATTAGGAAAACTACTCTACCTGCACAATACCATAACAACTAAAACTTACAGGCAGCGTTGTAGTTTTCAAAAAAATTACACGTACATTCCCTCTTTCTGTCCTTGCACTACCCAATGAGCACCACGATTTCAGTTCCCGTTTTTATTTTTACATACAGAAAACGACACTCAGAAAAGTTACAGGACTTGAAGGTCAACGGTAGAGCAGAACAACAGGGTGGGCCCTTTCACTAGTTCAGGCCAAACGGGGACAAAGGCTGCTTTTCTAGCAAAGCGTTAGGTGTCCTCATGGAGCTGGACTCGGGCTCTATTCCCCTTTCTGCTGGCTAGCGCTGAAACCCTCCTAACAGCTCACCCAGGTAGACTCATGATGCCATCACACAGATGAGAAAACTGACACTCCCATGGTTAAAGGTGAGATTCGAGACCAACTAGGATACCACACACTTCATTTAAACACCCAAACTTTCAGGAGGGGTGAGCTTTGGGAGATTTAAGGGTCAAGGTGTGAAATTTAAATGAGGGGTGTTGACAATTCCCAGAGTGACTTAAGCCCTGGACAGAAGCACAAGAAGAGCCAACCTCAGAAGATCCAATGACACACACCCTGCTGTGCACAACACCAAATCAACACCTGAAGTCTCCATTTTCGTCCCACAGGTGTGTGTTCCCTTCAGGTCTAGAATATCCTTAAGGGGCTATCTTAATAAGTGGGTCAAGTGATGCACTTCAACTTTCATCCCTGGATTCATCATCCAGCTGGGGGGTTTTCCACGAAAATCTGCCGTACGTTTGAGATATTAACATCCCTAAACATAAAAGAGTCATCTTCACGTCTCAACTGTTCCATACTCAACATTCGCGCCCCCCTCCCACCCATCGCGTCTTTCCTAGGAATGACTAGTTGTAAACTTTTCATAAAATCGTCCTGGGCAATTTCCTACACCGAGGCCACCGTTCAGGACGGAAGAGTGGCGCTCCCCTCCCCCTCCCAGGCTGGAGTCCCGCCCCTCCCCTTTCAGGTTAACCCAGGGACCCAGGCGGCGCGCCTGGAGAGAAAAACATCCAGCAGTCAGGTCAAACCACATGTGACAAAGCAAAGCAGAAACCGTGGCACAAGGAATAGGGCATGGGTTTCTGTTTCTTTTGGGGTTCTGCTCTACAACATCAGCGACAGAAAAGAAAGAAGGAAAAAAAAAAAAAACACCCCACCTCCGACTCTAACTTTGTGGAATTTCCAAAGCGAGGGGCTCGGAGAATGCGAGGCCGTGCTAAGAACGAGCCCCCGCGCGGGCCTCACCGCGCACGGACAGCGCACGTGAAGGGCAGGCCCTAACCCAGCGCCCGCGGGCCTCTGGCAGCCCCCAACTGTCAAGGACCCGGCGACCTCCGGCGACCCCCGAAGGCGCGCCCCACCCCGTTCCGAACACCGGCCCCCGTGGGCAAGGTCCCCCTGGGGAGCAGCGCCCAGGACGCGAATCTGGGGGCACCCCTCCCCCCAGCCCGGGAGCAACAGGTCTGCAGCCTCCCCAGGCCGCTCTCCGCAGACCCGGCCCGACCAGGGACGCCCCCCGTCCGCCGAAGTCGCCCCCAGCCCGCACTCCTCGCCCGGGCTGGGAGCTCCCGACTTCCTTGACGGTTTCTGCGGCTCAAGAACTGAGCCGCCCAGGGCCCGCGCCGCCGCGCTTCCAGCCGGCCCGGGGCTGGCCGGCCCGCGCCCGGGGATGAATGGGGCTCCCCTCCCCCCACGGGGGATCCCGCGGCGGCGCACGTCCGTCCAGCCAACCCCGGGTTGGGCAGACAAAGGGGCACCGGGGGACAAATCGAGCGCTTCCCCAAACTTGCCGGCCGCCTCCCCCGCCCCGAAACAAAGGAGCCCCCCAGCCTCCGCCCGCCCCCAACGCGCCGGCACTTTGGGGAGCAGCCAAAACGGGGTATTGTGCAGCCTGCAGGGAGCGCGCCGCACCCCAGCCCAAGCCCGAGAGACACTTGGGGACCTGCCCCTCCAAAGCCCCGGAGGCGGACGGAGCGTGCGGGCGCCCCAGGCCGCCGGCCTGACCCCGGAGGGAGGGAACCGCCGGCCCCCATGCGGGACAAGTTGGCGTTCCCCCCCGCCCCACCCCGCGCCCGGCCAGCCGGCCGGCCGAGCCCCGCGCACTCACCTCGCCGCGAGCAGCGCAACTTGCGGCGGCGCCGCCGCCCCGAACCTCCCTCCGGCCGGCCGTCGCCGAGCCCGGGCCGTGCCGCGGCCGAGGAGGGCCCGGCACCCGGAGCAGCCGCGCGCCGCCCCCGGGCCGCCCCCGCCCCGCCGCAGCCGAGTCCCCGAGAGGCGCGGGCGCTGGAAAGTTTCGGATGCCGAATGGCGGCCGAATGGCGGCCGAATGGCGGCCGAATGGCGGCCGAATGGCGGCCGAATGGCGGCCGAATGGCGGCCGAATGGCGGCCGAGGGGGCGGCGGCGGCGGGGCGGCGGCGGCGGCGGCGGCGGCGGCGGCGGGGCGGCGGCGGCGGCGGCGGCGGCGGGGCGGCGGCGGCGGCGGCGGGGCGGCGGCGGCGGCGGCGGCGGCGGGGCGGCGGCGGCGGCGGGGCGGCGGCGCTGGCGCCACCTCGCTCCCGAGCGCAGAGAGTGCGGGGGGATGGGGGGGGCTGGGGCGAGAGCGGTGGCGGCGGCAGAGGGCGGGACGGCAGGAGGGACCCGCACGGGCAGTGACCTCCGGGGGGAGCGGCCGCCAGCGCGCCGACCCCGGCCGGGAGGACTGCCAGGGAGGCCGCCTCCGCCGCCGGGCCGGCCCCTCCCCCCACGGCCCCCAGCCCGCACCCTCCCCCACCGCCGGGGAACGGGAGCCCGGGTCCTCCCCCCCCGACACACCCCCCACCCACACGCCCGGGGGGGAGGGGCGCGTCCCAAGCCGGTCCCTCCCCCACGGAGGGTGAGGCCACCAGGCCTGCCCTCCCCCACAACCAAGAGGGGGAGAGTCCGCCCCCAACACAGCCCCTCCCCCAGGGCTCCAGGGAAGACTCGCGTCCTGAGCCGCCCCGTCCCCACGGCGGGGGAACCTGCAACCCTCCCCCGTCCCTCACCCCTGACTCTGCTCTCCCCGCCGCGCCCGGGGTGGCTGAAGGGAACCCGGGTCTCCCTAGTGTATCCGAACCCCGTCCCTTCCTCGTGGCCTCCATGCGGGCGGAAAGAGACGCAGGCCTGTGCCCACCCCGTCCCAGGCCCGGACCCAGCCAGGAGGGGACAGGAGCCCGGTCACCAGCACCGCGGTTTCCAGGGGAGGGGGGAACCGGGCCACCGCTCTGTTACCCTCCCCCACCTCCAAGAAGCAGCCGCCCAGCTGCCCTAGCAGAACCCCTGCAACCTGCCTGAGGACGCCGCTCCCTCAAAATCGGCGGCCGGCAGGGCACCCCAATGGTCTCCTCCCCTCCCCGGAAAAGTGGGGGCCCAGGGGGGAGCCTCGACCTTTGCAAAATGCCTCCAGTGAAGAGCCGGCAGTGCGTGGGGAGAAAGAAACTCGGGCCCAGCGGGGTGGAGGCTCCCGGCGGGGGCAGGGGGAAGAAGCCGGGCGCTCGGGCCTTCTCACCCCCGCCCCCGCCCGGAGGCGTCGGGCCTCGGGCCCCGGCCAAGTGCTAAGGTTGCCGCAGCTCGCTCGGCCCAGCTCTGGTGAACCCGAGGCCCCAGCGCTCCTGCCTCCCCTCCTGCTTGGCGACAACTGCCCCCCACTCGAGGCCTGAGTTCACTTAAACAAACATCTGCACCCACCCGCCGGCACCTTGGGTGTCTGCTTTGCCGAATATTTTAGAATAAGTTTGCCCCTCCCTTTGGCGTATAAGGAGCTTCGCCCCAAGAGCCCAGTACACACTCAGCGTTTTACACTGGCACCTCACTTGCTCCTTGCTGGGACACCGGGCCATTTGCTGTACTGGTTGTGCAGAGAGGGGGCCCGAAGTGAGTGTTTAAGGGGCTGGTCCTCCATCAAAAAGGCAGACTAAAAATTATGCTGCCAAATATTGCTGTGAAACGTCAGTGATGTAAAACGACGGTTGCTGCACATTATTATTAGAGCACATCAATAAAAGATACACTTACACAGTCTCCATAATTGTGAATCAGCAGAATAGATTTTGCCTTATTTTGTATCAGTTGCCATTCAAGGCCCCCCAAAAGGACGTGGTGGGACCTTCCCTTGAGCTTGCCCGTCGTTGCTCCCGGGCTCCCTGGGCTTGTGAGGACTGATGCTGAGGTATTAACAGGCAATCGAAAAACCAGGGGGGCAACAGAAAACCCGAGCGAGCTCCTGATGCAACCCTGCCCGGGTTACACGTGCTTCCCTTCCCCCACCGCCTGCTGATGGGAGCGCTGCGTTTTTTCCGCCTGTAGGGTCACATTGTGGTTGATTGATTCTCCTTTCGCCTTGCTCAGTCATTCAGATTTGGAAAGTAAATAACAAGTTGACAGCATTACAGCTCTCGCCTTTACTGGGACACGGCCCCCGGCTACCGCACACTCTCGAGTAGCCGCGCAGCCAAACTGGCCCTCTGGCTTGCCAGCCGTGCTTGTCCTTAGCCGCTTGGAAATTCCGAACTGAACACCATGAAAAGGTTCCTTGGTATGTTTTGATTACTTGGCAGACGCCAATCATTTAAAGTATGAGAAAGTGGTGGAAATCCTCGCTTCCAAACTAGGACCCGGTGTGACCACTTTTTTTTACAGCTGGTCTTCCGTAGCTAACAACGCGAGGGAGCTTGGAATCCATCTTGCCTGTTTGATCGTGTCCCAATAATCCCAACGATCTTCTTGCAAGTAAGGAGTCGAGCACTTTTACCACAGACTCCTAGGAGCCCCCAGGGACTCTGTAAGACCTCAGACAGGAAACGCGACCCCCTACATTTATCCTAATAACACCGAGAAATTCCACCTTCTGAATGCTAGACGGGTGGTAGGAACGTGTTAAATTAGACTATTTTATTTCATCTGTTTTGCAGATTTTTCGAATGGTGTAAGAAAAGAGGAGAAAAAGCACATTAAAGTAGAGCAGGAAAGGAGCTAGTGCGTTCTGACAAAAGTATAAAGGTTAATTTGGAGGCCGTGAGCAGCAACGATCTACACAGGTATCCACTGCACAATATCTATATTCCAAACAAGTATTTTTGGTTGCTGACTGCAGGGGGCTGGAATACAAGAATCCGCTCGCAACAAATGCTATCAGTATTCCCCCTAAACAGTAGCCAAATGTTTAATAAAAAGGCAGCAGGAACCCACACAAATATAGTCAACTAATTTTTGACAAAAGAGCAAAGGTATTTCAATGGAGAAAGAATATCCTTTTTAACAAATGGTGCTGGAACAACAGACATCCATAGACAAAACAAACAAAAAAATTAATCTAGCCCAGACCTCAAGGCTTTTCACGGAAACTAACTTAAAATTGATCATGGGCCTAAAAGTCAAAAGCAAAAACATAAAACTCCTAGAAGATAATGTAGGAGAAAATCTAGACGACCTTGGGTTTAGCAGTGAGTTTTTAGATACAACACCAAAAACATGATCCGTGAACAAAAAAAAACTGATGAATTGGACTTACTGAAATTAAAAACTTCTGCTCTGCAAAAGACACTGTTAATGAAAAGACAAACCACAGACTGGGAGATATATTTGCAAAATCCATATCTGATAAAGGATTATATCCAAAATATGCAAAGAACTCTCAAAACTCAACAATAAGAAAACAATACAGAATAAAAATGGGCAAAAGATCTGGGAAAAAAAAACTCACCAAAGAGATATACAGATGGCAAACAAGCATATGAAAAGATGCAGAATATCACATATCACAATGAAAACGCACATTAAGACAAAATATGGGGAATTCCCTGGCAATTCAGGGGTTAGGACTTGGCGCTTTCATTGCCAGGGCTGTGTTCTGTCCCTGGTCTTGGGACTAAGATCCCACAAGCCACGCAGCTCGGCAAAAAATCAAATGCTAACAGGGTGCTGAGCAACAGGAACTCTTCCGCGTTGCTGGTGGGAATGCGAAACGTAAGACCACTTTGGAAGACAGTTTGGCAGTCTCTTACAAAGCAAAACATACGATCCAGCAACCATGCTCCTAGGTGTTTACCCAACTAAGTTGAAAACTTATGTCTGCACAAAAACCCGCACAGGAATGTTCAACAGTTTTACTCACCAAACACCGAAAGCAACCAAGATGGTCCTCAGTAGGTGAATGGATAAACAAACTGTGGCACATCCACACAATAGAATATCATTCTGCAATAAAAAGAAATGAGCTATCAAGGCATGGGAAGACAAGGAGGAACTTTAAATGCCTATCACTAAGTGAAAGAGGCCAATCTGAAAAGTCTACATACTGTATGAGTCCAACTCTACGGCATTCTAGAAAAGGCAAAACTGAAAAGATCAGTGGTTGCCAGGGGTTCTGGGGATGGGAAAGAAGGGACGCATATGGGGAACACAAGGGATTTTCAGGGCAGTCAATGGATTCTGCATGATACTGTAGTGGCAGATACATGACATTTTGCATTTGTCCAAACAGGTAGACCTGTACAGAAACGGAAGTGAACTCCAATGTCAGCTGTGGATTTTATCAATATTGATTCATTCATTGTAACAAATGTACTACTGTTACACAAAAGATGTTAACACTGGAAATGGTGTGTGGGAGGAGGAAAATTGGGAACTCTCTGTACTATATGCTAAACCGTTCTGTACATCTAAAACTGCTCTTTAAAAAAAAGTCTATTATTTAAAAAAAAAAAAAAAAGACAGTAGGAAGAGGTGTTAAACTTCTCGTGAGAATTACTGCCCAGTTTTCATGGAATCCAATATGTAATTTCATCGAGGCCCATCTAACGGCTCCTAACACATAGGCCAATATTTGTTTGCATGACTGGCCTACTCAGAAAGGCCTGCGAGTCCAGGAGTCGTGTGCTCCATGCCGCAGTGGCCTCTCGGTGATGTTTGCAGAGCATGTCTCAGCTGTGAGGAAGCATCTGCCACAAGCTTCTCGTATGAAACAAAGAAGAGGGGTATGCTCGCCAACTTCACTTACAACCCTCTGGCCGAGGTTTGCTTTGGGGCTTGCTTCTACTTTTCCTCAGGGAGACTGGAACCGAAACTACAAAGGGAGATGGTTGTATCAGGTGGTAGCACGTGGTGAACGCACTTGGAGAAGTAAACAGGAGTGAGGACAGAGATTTCCATCACCTGCCTGCCGTGGATGTGAGATGAGGTGGGTGGTCGCCCCTTCTGCTCCCCTTGACCTGGGTAGGCATCCAGTCTTTTTTTCAAGATAGGATGAATTGTGTCTCCCGCCTCAAATTCATATGTTGAAGTCCTAACCCCCAGCACCTTAGCATGCGACTATTTTTGGAAAGACGGCCTTTAAAGTAGTAAATAAATCAAATGCAGTCATTAGGGTGACCCTTCCTTATCCAATCTGACTGGTGTCCTTATAAGAAGAGGAGACTGGGACACAGACATGCACAGAGGGAAGACCGTGTGAAGACACAGCAAGGAGGGAGGACTCGGGAGAAACCCACCCTGCCGACACCTTGACTTGAACTTCCAGCCTCCAAGACTGTGAGAAAATAAGTTCTGTTTGTTTCTCATTCTTTTTGGCTACGCCGAGTGCAGGATCTTAGCTCCCCGATCAGGGATCGACCCCGTGCCACCTGCATTGGGAGTGCAGAGTCTTAACCGCTGGACCGCCAGGGAAGTCCTAATAAATTTCTGTTATTTAAACCACCCAATCTTCGGTGCTTTGTTATGGCAGCACGAGCAGCAAATGCATGTGAGTTATTGCTGTTTCTTTTCTATTTGGAATGTCACATTCACTTCACATCCTTTGAATACTGAAAACACCTCACATTGGGCATGGGGATGTTCGTGCACAGTGTCGAATTTGATCCTCCCAGTAATACTGGAGGGCAGGGATTTTTATCTCCAATGCTCAGAGTAAAAGACTTGGCCCAAGAGGTTAAAGGATTGAGAGGAGGGGGTTTGTAAGCACTTCTACGCCCCAGACCTTCTTTGGCAAGTTACTGACTATATTGATTACCACTGCATAAATACATAAAATAATATACATAAGATTACAAGGAAACTCGATTCTGTAAAAATATAGTTAAATTAAAAAAAGAAATTCCAATGTCATAATACATGTGCTTCTTTCTCAGTACTTCCAATCATAAGCTCTAGAGGTGGTACTAATAACTTCTGTCATTTCAAAGTAGTGGTGGGTACAAATAAAATCTGCTTCAACTCTAACCTGCTCTGAAAATACATCAGACTTCTCTTGGTGACAAATTGGTAACAAATCAAAGATACAGTTAATGCTACTGTCATCTCCTCTATAGTCATAGTTGTCAGAAATGCTCAATTTGGGTTAACTGCAGAGGTTTTCCCCATCCATGTTCATGGACCCCCTGCAATCTCTCCCTGGGACCTTCCTGCCAAGGGAGGAAGTGCAAGCTGCATCCCATGACTCTCTATGGCCCTTCTGCCTACCTAGACTCATCCATGCCACCACCATGGACCCCCTCCCATGGCTCATGGGCCGGGACCCTAGAGTGAGATGACTTTAAGGGGATGCCAAAAACTTACTCATCCAGATAAGTAATACGTGCTTCCCTGGTGGCACAGTGGTTGAGAATCTGCCTGCCAATGCAGGGGACACGGGTTCGAGCCCTGGTCTGGGAAGATCCCGCATGCCGCGGAGCGACTAGGCCCGTGAGCCACAATTGCTGAGCCTGCGCGTCTGCAGCCTGTGCTCCACAACAAGAGAGGCCGCGATAGTGAGAGGCCCACGCACCGCGATGAAGAGTGTTTATTTTGACAAAATTCAACACCCATTTATGATAAAAACTCTCCAGAAAGTGGGCATAGAGGGAACCTACCTCAACATAATAAAGGCCATATATGACAAACCCACAGCAAACATCATTCTCAATGGTGAAAAACTGAAAGCATTTCCTCTAAGATCAGGAATGAGACAAGGATGTCCACTCTCACCACTATTATTCAACATAGTTCTGGAAGTCCTAGCCACGGCAATCAGAGAAGAAAAAGAAATAAAAGGAATACAAATTGGAAAAGAAGAAGTAAAACTGTCACTGTTTGCGGAAGACATGATGCTATACATAGAGAATCCTAAAACTGCCACCAGAAAACTGCTAGAGCTAATTAATGAATATGGTAACGCTGCAGGATACAAAATGAATGCACAGAAATCTCTTGCATTCCTATACACTAATGATGAAAAATCTGAAAGAGAAATTATGGAAACACTCCCATTTACCATTGCAACAAAAAGAATAAAATACCTAGGAATAAACCAAAAAAGAAAAACAAACAAAAAAAAAACTGGTAAATGAAAACAACATTTAAAATTGTGTTGTCATTAGAGTATACACAAAGTAATTGAAGCTGTAGGTATAGAAGTGATTGCCTTGAGAAGACATGTATAATAAGGAAAGGAAGAAAGGAAGGAAGGAAAGAAGGAAGGAAGGAGGGGAAGAAGGAAAGCAAGAAGGAAGGAAGAGAAGGAAGGGAAGGAAAGAAGAGGTCTTCAAAAATAGGGAGATTTAAGTGGCATTTAAGTAAACCTGCCAAAGGGAGCAGTGGCAATCAAGGGACCTGAGTATTAATTAGGAATGACTGATCACGTGAGTCCCATGAGGGTAGGGATCACATCTGCTTCTCATTTCTGGAGCAGAGCACCTAGCACAGTACCTGGCCAGTAGATGCTCCATTCACAATTGTCCAGTGTTGTCCGTGGGGCAGGAAAGCTACAAATACCATTGGCTGCGGCAACTGGGTGACTGGGGATGTGTGCAAGCTGGATGGCAGGCAGTGAGTAAAGAAATGAATAGGGAACAGAAGTGCCCTTGACCGGTGGGGAGGGCCGCGTTGTGCACCCCTCTGCTCTCGCTGCAGGGAGATGGCTTAGCGACTTCTCCTGGGGAGGTTCCTGGCCTCCATAATCTGCAGGAAGCCCTCTCAGAGTCAGTGGGCGCCCCTTGCCTCCAGGGCCCTGCAGACCCCACAGCGCAGTCCTAATAACCTGACAGTAACACCCAGCCAAGCCCAGTCAATATACACCACCAGAGTCTGTACAATGACCTTTAACATCCAGGATGGACCAGACTTTCAAGACTGAGTTGTCAACAGTGAGACACCAGTGGTTGTGGATTTCCATGCACAGTGATGTGGTCCCTGCAAGATCCTGGGGCCAAGGTTAGAGAAGGTGGTGGCCAAGCAGCATGGAAAGGTGGTGATGGCCAAGGCGGATATTGATGACCACACAGACCTCGCCATAGAGTATGAGGTATCAGCTGTGCCCACCGTGCTGGCCATCAAGAATGGGGATGTGGTGGACAAGTTTGTGGGCATCAAGGATGAGGACCAGCTGGAGGCCTTCCTGAAGAAGCTGATTGTCTGACAAGCAGGGAAGCGTCCTGACTGCCCCTGCCCACCTGGGCCCCGTGGTCCCGGGGGACCCAGATAGAACTCATAGCCCTTCTGTGCCGGCCCTTCCTACCTCCTTCCTCTGCCTGGCCCCTGTGGGTCCGTGCTTTGGAGACCAGGCCTCCAAACACAGGAGCCTCAAGTGCTCCCAACCTGGCTGACCGCCAGGGTGGCCGCCCAAGGAGCGGTGCCGCCACCGAGCTGGGACAGCCGTCTCCTCACCCACTCTCTGCTCCTTCTAGGGCTTGTTGCCGTGCTCCCAGGATGCTGGGACAGAGTTCCGGGGCCAGCCTGCAGTAACAGCTTGGTCTCCCTGCTCCCTTCTGATCTGAACCCCGGTGCCTGGCTCATCTGCCTCCTGCATTTTTCTTTCCTGCTGCTGTTTTGTAAAAAAAAAAAACAAAAAAAAAAAACGGAAGAAGCAAAAAAGAAACCCAGGGCTTCCCTGGTGGCGCAGTGGTTGAGAATCTGCCTGCTAATGCAGGGGACACGGGTTTGAGCCCTGGTCTGGGAAGATCCCACATGCCGCGGAGCAACTGGGCCCGTGAGCCACAATTACTGAGCCTGCGCGTCTGGAGCCTGTGCTCCGCAACAAGAGAGGCCGCGATAGTGAGAGGCCCGCGCACCGCGATGAAGAGTGGCCCCCGCTTGCCGCAACTAGAGAAAGCCCTCGCACAGAAACGAAGACCCAACACAGCCATAAATAAATTAATTAATTAATTACAAAACAAAAACAACCCATAGAATACAGTACCAACAGCAGACCCTAATACAATCCACGGTCGTTGGTGATAACGATGTGTCAATGTAGGTCCATTTATTGTAACAAATGTACCACTCTGGTGTGGGATGTTGATGATGGGGAAGGCTGTGCATGTGTGAGGGCAGGGGGAGTATATGAGAAGTCGCTGTACTTTCTACTCATTTTGCTAATGTTTTGTTATTTGTAATTTCTTCTTCTAAAAAAAAGAGGATATTAAAAAAAAAAAAAGAAATGAGTTATCAAGCCATGAAAAGACACGAAGGAACCTTAAGTGCATATTGCTAAATAAAAGAAGCCAATCTGAAAAGGCTGCATACTGAATGACTCCAACGATATGACATTCTGGGAAAGAAAGTAAAGAGATGTGATAGTCAGGGGTCAAGGGTCAAGGCGGGGTGAGGAAGTGATGATTAGGTGAAACACAGGAGATATTTAAGGCAGTGAAACTATTCTGTAGGATACCGTATTGATGGACACATGACATTATTTGTCAAAACCTACGGAACTGTATAACACAAAGAGCGAATCCTAATGCAAACTATGGACTTTAGTTAGTAATGGTATATGAATATTGGTTCATCAATTGTACTAAATTGTAACTGCACTAAGGCAAGAGAACTAAGAGAGAACTAAGAACCGCACTAAGGAGAAACTGTGAGTGGGAAAAGGAGAGGATATATGGAAACTCTCTGTACTATCTGCTCAATTTTCTTTTTTTAAATTTTATTTTACTTTATTTCTTTATTTCTTTATTTTTGGCTGTGTTGGGTCTTCGTTGCTGCACGCGGGCTTTCTCTAGTTGTGGTGAGCGGGGCCACTCTTTGTTATGGTGCACAGGCTTCTCATTGTGGTGGCTTCTCTTGTTGTGGAGCACAGGCTCTAGGCGCACAGGCTTCAGTAGTTGTGGCACGCGGGCTCAGTAGTTGTGGCTCACGGGCTCTAGAGCGCAAGCTCAGTAGTTGTGGCACATGGGCTTAGTTGCTCTGTGGCATGTGGGATCTTCCCAGACCAGGGATCAAACCCGTGTCCCCTGCATTGGCAGGAGGATTGTTAACCACTGCACCACCAGGGAAGCCCTATCTGCTCAATTTTCTGTAAACCTAAAACTGCTTTAAAAAATTGTTTATTAATTTTGTAAAAAGTGCAACCCATGGCTTGACCAGTTCTGTATATACCACTTTCTTAGGCAGTAAATTATCTTTGCAGAGCGCCTTTGGGCAACAAGCAATGATGCAGCATAGCCCACATAGACAGAAGGGTTTTGAAGACAACAAGCCTTCAAACTCATCCCCCCACTAGAGTGTGAGCAGGAATGACAGAAGGGGGAACAGAATGTGGTGTGTGGAACCCTGGGTCCCCCTTTTAGCTACAATCAAGGAGTCACTGAGCACATGAAGGCAGCCTCGCAGGGGTAGCACCGCTCTAAGAAACAAGCGACACTTCTGACTTGTTTTACCCAAATAACTTAAACAAGCAAATAATAACCAAGTGATTCATCCTACATGATCTTCAGTTTTCCCATTGATACAACTGACAGTATTATGCATTATAGATGCTGCTGTGTTGTTTTCAAGCCTTCCTTGAAAGCCTTCACAAAAACGTCAAAACATCCTCGCATATGATACTGATGATAAGGAAGTGGATATGTGTGATCACATATGAGATATCTTATTAAGGGAAGTGTGGGAGGGTTCTTCTTTAGAATATTTTCAAAAAGCTCTTCTAAACACTAGATATATTTTTTATTACTTTTACTGCTGTTATTCTCCTACTTGTTACCTGAAGTTTTGTCTAAGGACCGCAGGGGTTTTCTTAACCTTACAAGTAAGTTTCTGTTGAGTAGAACCTCGTCATGCTACTTGTTGCTATTGATAGAGTTTGTTAAGCCAACAGTGAAAGCAATCTGTCCTCTCAATGCATGGTAGCACTTCAATAGTGGAGATTCTGGAATGAATTTTAAAATCAGAGATGAGAAGCATTTCCCCCACCCACCTGGGATTGGAAAGAGAAAATTCAGTAAGACAAAACAGGATGCAGAGCTTAAGAAGTGGGTTAGAGCCCACGAAGTTTTAAGAATCACAACTGTTGAAGAAATATTAAGCAGACCAGAAAATTAGTGAAATGAGTCCAGGTTGAGTGAGACTGAATGCTTTCCCCAAGTCCCACATGGTAACTGCCTTTTTTCTTCTGTAGGGGGAGAAAGAATTGGGAAGAGATTTCAGATTTCTAGAGATTCCCTTGAATAGTTCCTACTGGACTGCTCACTGGGACAATATTCTTCTTCCTCCCCAAGGTGGCCATATGCAGCAGCAGTTCACCCCATCCATTCACTCTCATCACTTAGAATGGAGTTGTCCCCATGCAAACATCGAGCAATGGCACCGTGAGAATTGATAGGCTCATGAAAGCAAGGCTGATGGGAGCCCTGGGGTGCACCCCCAAACTAAAAGGACTCAGGTTGCAAGACCTGTCACTTAACAGTCACAGCAGGATATATTTTTTGGTAATTGAAGCCTAATTTGGATTGTGTTTTTGGAAAACGATAACATTAGTTTTCTAAAAACTAGAAAATTTGTTAGGGGGGAGTGGTGGCTCTCTCCAACTCCACTTTGAAGCTAAAATGGCAAACTGTTTGGAATACAAACTTTTCCTTCCCGTGGATTTATGTAGTAGATGTTTCAAAATGACTGGCAAATACATAGAATTCATACAAAGTTAGAGGCAAAAGGGTGCTCCAGAACCCTCTGGTTGAATCTCTTCACTCTATAGTTGAGGAGAATGAGGTCCAGAGAGGCTAAGTGTTATGCCCAAGGGCACACAGCTGGCTCACAAGACGAGACTTGAATCCGGATTGCCTATGTACTGGCCAATGCTCTTCCCTCTCTACTGTGCTCTACTTCCCAGCACCACAAGAGGACACCTACTGTGTCTTGCAGAATCTAGACTATTTTTTGAAAGCTTGGAACTAAACTTGTGACTAATTAGAATACAGTGTTCCACCACCTTTAAGTCACCAGCTAAAATCCACTGCTCCCCGTCGCAGCACGCCCGAGGCCTTCTGGGTAACCAAAGAAAGATTATTGTCTCAACTCAGTTCTCTGTGTCTAGGTACCCACAAAATGGAAATCACTTTACTTGGGGAAGAGCAAGAGGACAAGATGAGATGAAAAGGAAGCATGTTTAAAATGGATAAAAGGAGGCACTTTTTCCCCACTACACACAATTGAACTGGGGAACTCACTGCAGCAGGATATTAAGATCAATGGTGAAGATTTGTGTTTTAAAAGATTAGACATTTCACATGCATATCATCAACAGCGACACTCAATGGGATGAAAGTAAGATGGATGAAAGTTCTCAAGCTTCAGTGCATAAGTTGATCACCAACTGGGTCAGGTGAAAAGAAAAAAAGTTGTCTACTGGATTAAAATTTCACAGAAAGGCAGATCTGGGGGGTTCCAGTCATTGCTGCTGTGTAACAAACCACTCCAAAGTAGTGGTGTGAACCAACAGGCATTTTATTATGCACATGGATACGGTGGATCAGGAATTTGGAGAGGGCACAGCAGGGATGGCTTGTCTCTGATTCATGATATCTGGGGCCTCAGTTGGGAAGACTTGAACAACTAGGAATGACTTGAGGTTGGGGGCTGGAATCATCTGGAAGCTTCTTTACCTAACCTGGGATGACTTGAAGGCTCACTCATCTGGGACTGTCAAGTGGAGCATCTATATGTAGGTGTCAAGAGGGAGTGTCCCAAGAAAAAGCACTTCCAAAAAACAAGTGTCCCAAGAGACCCAGGTAGAAACTACACGGCCTTTTATGACCTATCCATGGAAGTTTTAGAGCATCACTTCCAACACAGTCCATGGGTCAAAACCGTCACAAGCCCACTGAGATTCAAGAGGAGGAGACTTAGGACCGCCTACATCCCTCCCCTATGGGGAATGGCAAGATCACATTGCAGAAAAACCTGTGGGATGGGAGAGGTTTTCGCAGCCATCTTTGGAAAATGCAATCCCCCAGGGAAGTGGTGGGTGATGTGAGGTTACAAGAACACACAATCTAGTGGAAAAAACTGACATATGAACAGAGAATCACAGTACAATAAAATAAATTTCAAGGTAGTTATTTCCCCCTCTTTTACAAGAATTCTTTTTTTTTCCCTTTGATAAGAGTCATCACATTAAAATTTTTTCATTCATTGTCTGTCTTCTACTAGATTGGAATCTCCATGCATTTAGTTTCCTACTGTAACCCCTGTGCCTAAAACACTACCAAGCCCCAAATAGGCACTCAATAAATATTTGCTGAAAGAGTACATGAGTAAAGTGCTGTAATAGAGAAGTAGTGGGAGGGCTGTGGGAGTACAGGCAATAACAAAGCACTCAGCTTGACAGAAATGACATTTGAGTGGGTCTTGAATGCTCTTGAAGGATAAACAACAATTTTTCTGGTGGAAAAAAAAGGGCATAAATTTTTCTCCTTAAATCTCCTCCAGAGACTTCATTAGCCAAGTTTAAGTGGGCAGATCTCATCCTAAGTGTACAGACTGCAAGTAGTAGTTACAATGTTCTTGGTTGCAAGTGAAAGAAAACAGGGACTCAAATGTATTAAAAAATAAGCAGCGTATCGTATCACATAACAACAAGTCTGGAGGCCAACAGTTCAGGCAGCCTCAATGCCATCCTTCTTCACTGGGTCAACTTAGCTCCTTTGTGGTTGCAAGATGGTGCCCACAGTGGTAGGCATCACAGGCAGACAAAACAATACCCAGCAGGGGAGAGGACTGCTTCTCCTTTGGAGTAAGAGCTTTCCCATAAGCCCCTGACAGACTTACCTCACACTGGCCCCCACACCACGCCTTATTGGCTAGAACTGTGTCCCATGCATGTATGTAACCTAAACGCTGATAAGAAGAAGGGGAGAAACACGAGCAGTTAGACTAATCACGTGTTACTCCTTGGGGCTTGACCTGAAGCTCCTGCCTCTCCTGAAGCACAGGGCTATGCAGAAAAGGGTGGATTCCCCCACAAAACAGAACAAAACAAATAACGGGGGTTTTGTTAGGAAGGAAAAAGGGGAGATGACTCCTCGGCACATAATCAACAGTGTTTGCAACATTAGGCTTGGGGAAGGTTAATGTTCTGTTTTCTTTGTGGATGACTATTACCTAACAATTTTATTTATTCTTTTTCATGCTTTTTGCTCCTTTCCTTTCTCCTCTGCACTAGTAGTCAGTTGAATACATCAAGCGCTGTATCAATAGGAAAGAGTGTCATGTGTACAGTGTACATACGAATCTAATTAATCAAAAATATGTTGATTAGACGTGAGTGCACTTTCAGGTAAAAACCTTGATTCACATGCTTCTGATAGCATAGCCATGCCCAGCTGTTCACCACTTGAATCGTGCTCTTTCATGGCCTTGTGCCCGTTACTTGTGCTGATTCCTCTGTCTAGGAAGTCCTTCTCAGTTTCCTTACCTATAGTGGATACTAGTGATTGCCTCTCCAGCGTCCATTCTATCCTTCTAGTAATTTGCTTGAAGAGATGGCGAACTGCCAAACTACTTTTTTCAGACTCCCTTGCAGCTAGGGTCTTGATCTGAAATAAGTTCAGTCAACCAGGTGCACTTGTGTAAGATTTGGAGGCAGATGCAAGGAGAAGGCATCATTCTGTTGCTGTTGCTGTTGGCCAGCAAGGTTTGAGCAATAATGTTAAGAGGCATTTAATGCTGTTGGACTCAATGTCCTGTTTCAGTGTCTAGTCACCAGTTTCATGGGTGTGAAGCGCCCTTGCTGCAGCACCATCCCAACTTCTGGAACATAGCTACTGTGGTAGGCCCATGAACTCAATAGCCCAGCGGTACCCCCCTGACTTCTGCCCCTCCAGCTCATCAATTTTGTAAGCCTCTGTTTGATTCTCAGTATTAAATATTTCTCTGTTTGAAACACCTAGAGTGGTTTCTTCCTGTACTAAACCCTGACTCATAGATCACCTAATTCATATTCAGCCTTCCAGGCACAGCCTGGGTCTTCCCTGAGCCACCAGGTTGGGCCAGGTGCTTCCTCTGTGCTCCCACCACGTCCTGCCTGGTAAGCCCATGCCTCTTTATCTTTGCACCCCTGGCACCAGTGTTTGGCTCACAGCATGTGCAGCATCAATATTTACCGAACTGAAGCTCCCTCTGCCAAGATACCAGACAGGTCCTGAAATCTAGTCTAAAGGGTGCCCCACCTCATGCCTGGTCGGCAAAGCCCAAAGAACAAGTGGCTCTAGACTTATACTGGATTCTAGATGAATCCAGAGCCCTCAGCTTTTCCGTACTTTAGTCCCCCACACAAGAGGCCACACCAGAATTGAAAATTTGACCTGATCCCCAGGAAAAGGATGATAAGGAACAAGGGAAGTTGCTTATCTCAAGAGTTACCATCTGGTGGTTTTCAGGACCCTCTACTGCTGGGCCTACAACGAGGCCTGCAATCAATGGCAGCATAGCCTTTGGAGCGAGGAAAACCCAAGTTGGAAGGTGTGTGCCGTTGTGTAGCAAGTTACTTTCTGAACCTCAGATTCTTAATCTATAAAATGGGGTTGATAATATCAACCTCACAGGATTCTTGGGAGTAAAAGAGATTATATATGTAAAATGCTTAGCACAGTGCATGCACATTGGAAATGCCCAATACCCATCAGTTACTGTTACGGCCACCATTGTTGTTGACTGTGCCATCACTGTACCACAATTCTGTTACATATTTTTTACTTCATATACATGTACTTTCCTTCAGCCCAAACAGACTCACATGCAGTTAGACTAGAACGTACTTCTCTATACTTTCTTCCGAGGTGTTCCATTTTACATCATGATGTGATTAACCCTTTTCTGCAGAAGATCCAGCTAGGCCCAAGTTTGGGGCTGTGCTGAGGAAATAACAAAACCATCTATGTCAGTGGCTCTCGACCCTAGCTGAAAATCAGGATCACCTGGAGAGCTAAAAACAAAACGGCAACAAAAAGAAACAAATAAAACGAAACCAAGAAACAATGTCTGGGTCCGTCAGCCAGAGATTCTGATTCAGTAGGGCCCAAGCATCAGTAGATCTTAAGGCTCCCCAGGTGATTGTAATGTGCAGCTGAGAGCCATTGCTGAGGGTGGGAAAGATTAGCGCTTCCATCGCCTCTGGGAAAGAAGAAAGAAGCTCTTACTTTTCTATAATCGCCACCACAGTGGAGGAGGGGAGAGGACTAAAGATTACAGTTGAATGATTCCACTTATAATGTGAACAAGGCATTCTTATTATGAACCTGGATAAATGACTCATCATGTTAATCCTCTGATTAGTGTCTGGGTTTCTCATCTAGAGGTGTCTGATCTGACGAGAAGAGGAGTTATCAGAAATGCTCTAGGACATGGAAAAAGCTAGTCTGGAAATACCTGTGAGGGATTTCAAGTTGGCTTGTGGGTGTCTGTCCTGTGCCAGCCCTGTGCACACTCGCACACTTGCGGGCTGGTTGCTGATGTCAGGTGTACGCACTTTGATCCAGGGCAAGTGAAATGATCCCTGCTTTGGCATAAAATCTAGCTAATATCTAAATGCTAGAGATAGCTGGTGACAGCTGGGAGTGTGCTCAGACATAAAGTACAGGCATACCTCATTTGATTGCGCTTTGCAGACTTTGCTTTTTCACAAATTGAAGGTTTGTGACAACCCTGAGTTGTCAGATGATGGTTAGCATTTTTGAGAAATAAAGTATTTTTAAATTAAAATATGTACTTTTTTTAAAGACAGAATGCTCTTGCACACTTAATAGACTGAAGAATAGTGTAAACATAAGTTTTATAGACATTACTGGAAAACCAAAAAATCCATGTGACTCACTTTATTGTGATATTTCCTTTATTGCAGTGGTCTGGAAGCAAACCCACAATATCTCTGAGGTATGCCTGTACATCTAAAAAATGTAACTTCTTCCCCATTATTAAAGTGATACACAAAAGAAAATAGAGTGGGAAAACAGAAAAATAGCATGAACCCAGTAGAAACTAATAACAGACTTAAATAGAGTTATGAGGTGCTAGACATGGTTTTAAGCTCTTCACCATATAAATTCATTTACCCCTCACTACAACTCTATGAGGGGTAACTCCACTTTACAGATGAGGAAAGAGGACCTGGAGCTGTCGTGTGACTTGTCCAAAGTGGCAGCTAGTAAAGGAAGAGCCAAGGTTTGGACTCATGCTGCATTTAACAGGGTAGGGTCAACCTCAGAGATATATATAGCTCATAAGGTAAGCTTTATCCAAGGATTCAGTGTCACTTGCTAAAGTTTAAAAAGTTAATCTCAGTTGCCATTTATTCATCCATTTATTTCACAAATATTTACCAAAGGCATCTATGGGCAGCACACTGTTCCAGGCTTGATTATCAAGATACTGAAGAGTATACAGAGGCTACCTGTCCAGTCATTCCTATAGCATTGAACTCTCAAGTGTCTCAATATGTATAATCAATACAAGTATAGTAAGATTAGAAATGCAATAACTATTCTCTGATTACAAAATCCAAAACCAATACTTCAAAACTTTCAAAATGTCACAGTCTTACTGGATGGAATGTTTGGCATGATCCTCCGTATTTTCATCAATTAATAAGTACACCTTGGACAATAATTTAAGTTGAACCTCATGAATTCCACTTTGTAGCAACACGTTTAATATAACAGTAGTGTCTTCAAGTCAGAAATTTGGTGTTTTTGGATGGATGGATGGATGGCTGGCTAGATGGAAGGATAGATGAGTGAATTAATAGCTAAGAATGCCTGGCAATGTTCTAGTTGCTTAAAAATTGCATCTTTAAAAATAATTCAGTGTTTTCCAGTTTGTTAAACAATAATTATGACTCAGAAGAAAATTGTGATTTCTGTCCTTTCCATGGACTAAACATGCAACTTCAAGGAAGCCATTATGATGCCAGTTCCATCTGATTGTTGTGAGGATCAAATGAGCTAACTGAAATGAATTATGTAGCACCCTGCCTAATACATGTTAAACAGCATATTTTAAACTGCCTTTAAAGTGAAATACTATGTGCAGAAAAGCAAAAATTCAAATGATACAAAAAGCTATACAATGCAAAATACGTTTCTTTTGGCCAAGTTTTCCCGCTATTATTACTACTATTATTAGAGATCTCCAAGCAAAAATAACATCTCCCTGTTGATTAAGAAGGGAGAGGTTTACAGACTAGGAGATAACATCCTTTGAGTCAGAACCAAGTGAAATAACACATGTATTCTGGTTCAATTCCAGCATGAGTGATTAACATTCTCCAACTTCAAATAATTTTTATTATTAGCCAACACTTGTCCATCCCCAATAATACACATGTTGCATACAGGCCACAGAATGAGGCAGCCTCTCTTGGCATGTTCACAATCTGTGCATACTTTCCACTGAGGGTTTCCCTTTCTTTTTGATTGCTATTCCATAGCTTTTCAACTCCCACTACTTTCAACCCTGGGATGTTTGCCGACACTGAGTGCCAAGTAGTTCCCAAAAAACCAAAAAAATATAAGCACCTGTAGAATCCCAGGGAAGGAAAGAGGTAAAGTACATTTTAAACATATTTATTAACGGTTTTAATGTTTGTGAAGAGATTTATATTTATTTCTTTTAACTTTGAGGCTGGGATTAATACACGTATTCCTCATTATTTCTCACAAAGTCTTGTTGATAAGCAGGAGGAAGAGGGCTATTCTGCAATTTTGTCTCCCAGTCTGTGTAAGTGGGATCCAGGACACAAGAACGACTCAGCCCTAAAGTGCAGTCCTGAGTCCCTCAAGAACTCAGGCCCTCCTGCCTTTTTGCCGCCTTCTTCCAGTAGAAGGAAGGGGTGGGGGGAGCGGGAAACAATTCAAACCCTCTTTGTAAGGGGCGGGGCCGGGGCGGAGCCTCCCGGCGGGCATTAGAAGCAGGTGACCCAGGCTGGGCGGGAGAGGCCAGTCAGCCCGAGGCCGTGACTCCACTGCGGCCAGCGCCGCCGCCGCCGCCGCCGCGCGCAGTTCAATACCCGCCGGAGGTGGGCCAAAGGGTGCTAGAGCGCGGGGGAGGAGCGGAGCCCGGCGCGTCCCGGGAGAACCGCCACCGCCCCCAGGAGTCCGCTGGAGCGCGGATCCCCCTGCAGGGGAGGAGAAGAGCGGCGGGCGGGACGCGGCGGCGGGCGCGCACCATGCAGTCCTGTGAATACACACTGGCAGCGATGGGGGAAAATAAGTGTCCCTGGACTTTGGACTAGATTACAGCCAGATATTCCAAAAGCATCGAGACACTGCCCTCTGCGGCCTCTGAAAACAAATGAGACCCATAACACCCTTGCATAAGCTTTTAAAACATGGATCAGTGTAGCAAAAGGAAAGCTGTTTCCCCCCCGCCTCACCTCAATATATTTTTCTCTTCCTCCTCTTCTGAGAAAGCCTATATAGTGATGAGCACACACTTTACTGTTAGAGAATTCTGTTTGCTTTTCTAATCTGTTGAACCATTCCCTCATTTATATATTAAAGTCTATGTATTGATGAATACACACGTACACACACCACGCATACATACTTTACTGTTAAAAATTCTGTTTGCTTTCCTAATCTATTTAACCATTCATTCAAGAAGAGTGTGAGGCCATTACTGGGGAAGGGGGTGACAGTGCATTGGCCAGCAGAATACCAGTGACCAGGACTGAGTGGGGACTAAATTTAAGAAGCTAAAATGGCAAAAACAATTAAAATTAGAGGATGTCTCCCTAGAAAAACAGCAAGTGTAGGGATTTGCGCTTCATTTATACCAAAGTTGGAAAAGTCAGATTTAAGCCCAGGTCAGTTTTTACATTATGGATATTAAGTAAACAAGTGTATAGTTTCCATAGTGTATTTAAGCACTTTGCTGGTGGAAAGAAGCCTGGTGTTATAGTTTTCATGGACTTTCAGAAGCTATTCACGTTTATAAAAATGCACTGCTCTTACACACTCATCCTCTGAATCAAAATTTCAGTATATTCGACAAAACCTTGTACACCGAGCTACAGAACTTTTTGCACATCTAATTCCTCTACTTGTTCAGAAGCTTCTTAGAACCTTGAAATAGATCCCCTGCCTGAGGGCCAGTTCCTCTCTTGTTTTTCAAATGAGGAACTTTTCTGATCACCTTGACCTCTTCCCTCAGTTAACATTTCTTCCCAGAAAGTACAAAGATTATTCTGCTGCCTTAGGTCATTGTGCCTAATTTGGGTTTTTCCTCTTCCTTTTTTTTTTTTTTTTTGTGGAGGAGTGTAAAGATGATGCAGAATGTATCTAAAAGTTGTGGGATGATGTGGTTGAAGTGATTTAATTCTTCCTGTTAAAACAACTATTTTTCATTTTGGCAACATACCAAACCTAAAAAGAACAACCAATTTACTTTAAAAAAAAAAAAAAAAGACAGTTAAGACAAAGGATACTAAGCCAAGGAAAGGCAATACAGGTAATGCATTTGGAGGTCTAGGTCCAGGCCAACTCTCAGAGCTGCCTCTGTTTTCAGCCTCTGTTCTCACCGCTGCTCTCCCCCTCCCTTCCCTCAAAGATGAAGCCCACCTGCTTCCCTCAAGTCTTACCTCAGCCACCCCTCCCGCTACCCAGGGCAGAGAAGCCCATCTATTTATGGTCGCCCCCTATTTCCATCTCATATGCTGTTTTCTTCTGATTTTTATTTTTATTAGGCAAACAATCCACACTCATGAAAACAATTATAAACTGGAAGGTTGTGGGGTGATTTAGCAGCTTCTTCACAGCCAGCTCTGTGATTTTAGTGAGGATTTAAGGCCCAGTTTAGTTTCACATGTACAGCTTTTGGGCTGTCCCTTTCATGGTTCAATTGTAAGCAACGTCTCCCATCACAGATTAGGGGGTAAAGATTTAGAAGGAACTAATATGTGACCTCTCAGTAAAACAGTTGATAAGACTTAGGAAGTCATTTTAATTTATATTATTAACCTCACACTTTGAAGTTGTCTAAATTGGCTGAAAATAAGTATTCTTGGTGCCTTATTGGTTTATCCTTGCAAACCTTTGTCATGTTTTCTCGTAGTCATTTCCAGTGATAAGCCTGTGTGTGTATTGTGTGTAATTGTGAGCAATGTACAAGCTTAAATAACGTGCTGACACCACTGTTTCCAAGTTGGTATTCATTAGGCCGTTTCCTCCTGGGCTAGGGCTGCACTAATCCCGACACCGGCTGCCAGGAGAAAACCTCATGGAGCCCACACCGCACCTTAATAACAGCATCCGCGACCTGCAGTCTCAAGTACAGAATGGGAACCCCAGAGCTAGGAAATGTAGTTGTATATTTTAATGAACTGCTACCCCTGCTAAAGAGGCTTCTTTCACTTTTGTGCTCTACAGAAAGACCAAGGGGGGTAGGAGGGACAAAGCCTTGAATAACTGCTTTCTAACACCGAATGTGGCCAACAGGACAGAGAACATCACAAATCTAGGCAGGTGTGAGGTACAGTGGCTGAGGATTTCCTGCTCCCCCTGCATGCCCTCTCTTGCCTCCAAAGTCCGATCAAGGGATCCTGGGAAAGAAATACGCCTGGGTCGAGGAGGGTGGTTTTGAAAGAAAAAGCTACCAAGACATTAAAGCAGGGTGAATGAAGGGTAGGCAGGATGAAAGTAACTAAGTAACCTGGCTCAGAACTCTCAAAAGCTTCTAGCAGCTTGATGACAATTACAGGATTTATTTCAGTCTGTGGTACATCATTTGAAGACAATATTACTTCATGTTGTTACAAACTGTATGTATAGTGTGTATGTGTTGTGGGTGTGTATATAAATAATATATATTATATATATGAGAGATTTAGTGACTTTTGATACGGGTTTGGTGCAGGTGAATTTATTACTGAGCCAAGTGAGGCACATACTGAGTCAGTAGTTCGAGTCCAGGGCATTCAGTACTTTTCCTGATTTCCATGTGTGTATAGTGCCTGTCCCATGCGGTATTGTTAGTGTCATGTCAAATCCAGAACTCACAAAGCAGAGCCAGCGATATTTTATTTGTAGACAATCAACTAGAATCTATAAAATTATTACTGGCAGATGATTATAATTCCGGATCCCTAACACTAGCAAAAGGAAACCCAGAGCATCTTGATAAGAAGTTTTCTGTTTTTGTTTTGTTCCTGGAAGTCAGTAGAATAGCAGTTGTATGTGGTTATATTAGTGCCAAGATACTTAATTTGCTGACCTTATTATTTCAGAAAAAAAAAATTGTATGTATTATACTTGTGGGAAGTTAAAATAATGCTTTGAGATTTTTATCAAATATGGAGAGTAGTTATTTATGAAAAACAAAGAAATGTCTATTTTTGTTTCTTTGTTCCCAATTAATGTAGCTAAATTTTAAAGTGCATTAAAGCAATGGTAAAGCAAATAAGATGCTGTACAAGTAGTTTTCTCATGCTTTCATGGAGAGACACTGTGTTCTAAGAGTATCTGAAGGAGGTATGTGCATTCTAACTTCATGATCAGATTTCTCGGATGTACTTTGAATATAAGTGGCAACGTTTTTATTGATAATAAAATCAAAGAAATTCCAATCACCAGAAGGAGAACTAATGAAAACATGTTTTACCTGAATGAATATACTTCATAGGTTTCTCCTGCTGATCCTGTGATTGTTTCATGATTCACTTGAAGAAATGAAGGAAAATACACATAAGAACAGAGACATTACCTGAGATTGTGTTCTATTTTATCAACCCTCCATCTATACTCTGTACTGAAGCAATTTGGATAGAAGTGCTGCTGTTGTTGTGTGTGTCTGGTTTGCAGTCAGAAACTCCCAAAACTTCATCATTCAGCAGTTAGATCCACAACTTTGTATTAAGGTCTAAATACAAGTCAGGGAACCCAGCTAAGATAAGAGGATATATGGTTCTCCCTCTGTATTTGTGGGTCATTGGTTCCAGTAGTCTCCCTCCCCCCCGTGCCACCCCATACCAAAATCCATGGATGCTCAAGTCCCTTATAGAAAACGGTGCAGTATTTACATATAACCTACGCACAATCCTCCCATCTTCCCCCGCACCCTCCTTTATACTTTAAGTCATGTCTAGATTACTTATAACACCAAATACAAATCCTAAGTAAGTAGTTGTAAATATAATGCAAATGGTTGGTGGTGTGCAGCAAATTCAAGTTTTGCTTTCTGTAACTTTCTGAAATTTTTTTCCCTAAGTATTTTCAGTCCATGGTTGGTTGAATCCACTGATGCAGAACCTGTGGATACGGAGGGCCAACTGTAAATTGATTTAGAGTTGGCACTTCCCTGACAATCTGGACAGATGCTTAGTAAACCTGAGATAATTAATTTAGCATCAAAGTGAGTACTATGAGCATTATTAGATTGGTACATGTTAGGGCATTTGGGAGAACAGAGAATACAGCAGTTGAGCTGGATCCTGGTGCAAGAGCCACTGTGCCTTACCCGTCCAGGTCTCTAGTTGGCACATCTTCCCAATGCTTTCTCATTGTTCATTCCCCCCAGTGGAAAAGGGGGGCACTGTTGGACTTAGGAAGTTGGAGAAATAGGTAATAATGCTTCTTTTAGTGATTTAGTTACAGAGCTCTTACGTGCAACAGAATGAGAGGAAGTAGAATGGTTCTGTGCATAGATTTGGGAGCTAGACTGATTAGGGATTCAACTCCCAGCTCCATCATTCATGGGCTGTTGATCCTGAACAAATTACTTAAGCTCTTAGTACTTCGTTTGTGTACTGCATCTTATACTTTCTCATCTGTGAAAGGGGGATAATGATAGTACTTATATTTTAGGGTTGAGAGGATCTAAAAGATGAAATCAGGTTAAGGTAAGTAAAACAAGGAGGAAGCAGCCATTCAGGCATGGAATGGAAAGGGAATTGAAAGACTAGTTTTCAAATTTGTGTCTGCATAAGAATCATTTGGGCTTCCTATTAGAAATGTAGATTCCCAGGCTTCAGCTCCAGGAATTGAGATGAATTTGGGATCCAAGAATTAGGTCTTTTTGTTCTGTTTTAGTAAACTTTTAGAATGATTTTAGGTTTACAGAAAAGTTGCAAAGATATATCCGTTTTGCCCTAATATTAACATATTATCATAGCACATTTGTTAAACTAAGAAGTCAACATTAACGCACTACTGTTAACTCCAGACTTCATTTGGATTTCACCAGATTTTCCACTGATGTTCTTTATCTGTTCTAGGATTCCGCGTTGCATTTAGAGAAGCTTCATTTCTTACAGGGACTTTCAGCCCATGAGAGGCAGGTGGTCTGGAGACCACATCTTGAGAAACACTAGGACATGTCAAGGGCTGAGGAAGGTCAAATTGCCCCATCCTCACCACCATCCTGGTGGTGGGGGTGTTGGATATAGAAATTTGATTTGAAGAGTTGGGATGGAATCCTCTCCCTTAGATGAGAGGGGTTACCTTAAGAAGTGAGGCATCTATTCCTAATGCCAGATGAAATGAGTTTTGGAGTTTGGAAGGTGGGGTTGCTGCCTAGCCTGAGGAGATACATCTAGGGATGTGGGCAGATCAGGGGAGTGAGTGCAGCAAATTGGGAACAACTACTTTGTGGGAACACAGGAGGGCTCAAGTAGTTGATTAAAGGGGATTACAAGGGGCCAGTTAGCCCGTGAGCCATAGAAATCCTGTATTTCCTGGAACCTGGTGATAGTGTTTTAGAAATGGCTCATAGTAGTAACCAACATCAAGCACTGCCACATTGGACACGAGCAGAGAGTCAAAGGGTGAAGCTGAGATGACCTTGTTGAGAGAGGGCAGTGGGAGGTGGACAAAACACTGATGCCCTGCGTTTGGAAGAGTCGGTTCCCACAGTGAGGAGATAAAGGGCCACCATCTGGGGAGCTAGAAGTAAAGGTCAGTAGAATTGAGAACGGTAAGATGAAGGAATAGATGTTGTAAGAAAAAGCTAGCAGAGTAATTTGAGGTCTTGAAGTAGAGATCGACATATTCTTGAGGACCTTAGGTTCTGAGGCTGTCACTGACTTTCTCTAATCACATTCAAATTATTTAGCTGCCCTCACAGCAGTTAAGTAATCACCTAACCTGTTCCTTTTTTTTTTTTTTTTTTTTTCTTTACAGAACATTCACCTCTTTTCATTTGACTCTGGATTTCTCTTAATTTCTATACTACTTCACTTTCCTGGTTCTTTCTGCATGTTAGCGATCCTAAACCATAAACTGGTATTCATAACATTTCTTTCACATGAAGTACATGTTATCTCATCTGCCAAACCCATTTAAAACGGACTAGTGGAAATTGCCTCAGAAGCCAAACAGATTGCACCTGTGTACAAGGGACCAGGTGTCTCTGAAGGGCTCCTAGATCTTCTGTATTCTTGCTGGCACGGTGTCAGGCTGGCCAGGCTGGTGAGTGGCTAACAGTTAAGATTTTAGGTGATCTAATCCTTAACTTGATAGATGCTGGGTGTAATCTACAGATTCTGCATAGAAATTAGCACTTACCCCTGGGAGAGCCCCTACCAGCTGTCAAGTGCTTTACCAAATAGCTCTATACTCAAGAATGCGGCTTCTGGGTGAGGGAACAGTCGTAGTCATTTTACATGTGGTTAGAGAGAAGTCTTGGGTGATGAAAGATTTTAGCTAACCTACACGCTATAGGTAAACATTTCCAAAAACATTGCATAACCTGAATACAGAGTGAATTGTTTTCCAGTAAATACTGGCTTCAGCATTTTTCAAAAGTCAAGGAATGGTATATTTTATAGAATGGGAAAACTAAGAAATGAAATTTGACCTGTTGTAAAACTAGGATTTAGTGCTGTTGAATTTCAAGAATGGGCATACAGGGTACATTAGGAGTAAATGTGAAAGCATAGGGTCATGATGGAATCTGATACAGGGTGGAAAAAATTTCTCTTAACCAGAAACACTGGGCCCTAAGAAGTTGTCTTAGGGTCAACCACATGAATTTAACATACAAAAATGGCAATTTAATTTGGTTCAAACATACATTTCAAACTTTTGTCTTTTCCTTGTAAAGAATAAAGTTCAGTTCACGGTATACCAGAGTTAAAATTGCACAGATGTCAGTATTCCAATAGAGAAAAATAATTTTTCTTAAAAAGCGAAAAAATAAAATTTGAGTTCAGGTAGTCAGATATTCTTTTATAGTCTTACTACTTTAGGGAACAAACCCTTCCTCGGTATAAAAATCTGGAAAAACATGCCATAGTTGCCACCCTATTAATAACTAGTTTCCATGCCCCATATTTGTTGGAGAACCTACTTTGTGATGTTTAAATTTTTACCTTAAGTTGCCTCAATTTCCCATTTATTAAAATGGCTGTATTGCCTCTAGAATTAAAGCTGAAGGGGAAAAGCAATTTTTAGCGATTCCCCTTATTCTACCAACTTGTTCTTGAAGCTACAGTCATGCCCAATGTTCCTACCCCCAATTTTTTTTTTTTCAAACCTTCGACCACTCGAGATATGTCAGCATTTCTGCTTAGTAACTGGCATATTACTACGCGGTGCAAACTATTGATATAAACAGTGACTTGTGATCGATTTTTTTTCCCTTCTGTACTAAATCAGATCATTTCTCCTCATCAGCAACTTAACAAGAACAAAGTTAAAGATGTGACCTTAGGAAGGTAACTAAGGTGGAGGAAATACTACGGCAATACTATCAGGACTGATGGAATATTGCTCAAGTGCAGTGGCTAGGGTCTAAAAGAAACTTGAGAGATCTGGTATATTTCCAACTGAATGTTAAGTGAAATAGCATGTTAAAGTCAAATTACGTGGCTTGTTTAAAAGTCACCCTCTTAACAGCAACCACAATTCTACTGCTTCCTGTTCTTCCATTTTCTTTCCTGTTCAATTGCTTGAAACCCTCAAACAACAAGTTCTGATTCTACAGTATTCCTGTAATTCCTTTCTCTGTGGATTTACCTACTTTTATCTTTCAATGTGCATTTCCATCTTGGCACCATAACAAACAATTCAAAAATGCCATCTAATGCATTATGCCACTGAGCACTGTAGCCAGTGATTTTAAGTGGACTAGATTATCTTCAGGTTGAAAAGAGCGTAAGCTGAAGAAATAAATGTCTACATCTTAACTAAAGGCAGGGGTCAAAACAACTTATGAATGGTTAGTTGGAAAATGCTTTAAGGCCCGACTATCAGAGCTGACTGAAAACATTTGAGTTAGGCAGAGTTGTAATGTTATGTGAACAGTGAGAAGTGTTACAAACACAGTAGCCATATATTTTAATTAAAACAGAGTTTATTAGCTTTTCTTTTAATATAAACATGAGGAAGAAAAACCACATAAGTTGTAGCATTCTTTTCAAAATAAAACTGCAATCAGTACTTGAATTTCCAAGCTCCAAACTCCATAAACAATATTTTTTGAGGTGGTAGATTGTAGTATTTTATATACCATAATTTATCATTTATGTCTCTGTCCCTTAAAAATGATGGAACCTGCAGCACTCAGTATAATGTGAAGCCTTGCTATAAAGAGAGAAAGTACTTCTGGCCCAGAAATGCTTTGTTTACAGGCAAAATTCCTAGGATTACATTTGAGAAGGTAGGAGGAGAAAGATTTCACATAGTTGAGAACACTTTTTTTTTTTTTTTTTTTAATATTTCAAGTTTAGGTGACATCGTTACCAATCTCCAAAAAGACTGATTACTGGACCTCCCTGCCTTTTAAAGCCTGAGGTAAGGGTTCCTAAGGTTTATATGTTTCCTCTTACATAGAACTTGAAGTGAGACACCTACAGCCAGGTTAACACACAGGATAGAAAAGCTGTTTCGTATCACTTACTCTCCTGTCACTACTACTAGGGTCCAGTTCTTTTCAATTTATTACATGTGAATTAACACTGTTGTTCATAATTCCTTCACCAAATCTAGAAAAAAGAAACTTAGGTGATCAAGCAGGTAAGCAGCCCAGCCTTGCAAAGGACTATTTTAAAAAGAGGAGGGGAGGTATCCCCTCAAGTCTTAGTGCAATTTTAAGCTTTGATACTTGTAGAAGTATAAATGCCACAAACTTACGAAACATCATTTGAAAGTTTAATCGAATTTCTTCTAAACTCATTTAGTTTTGTAAATTTTAAACGTTAAGCGTTTATTGTTTTATTTTTTATTTTTTAAAATTTATGTATTTATTTATTTATGGCTGTGTTGGGTCTTCGTTTCTGTGCGAGGGCTTTCTCTAGTTGTGGCAAGTGGGGGCCACTCTTCATCGCGGTGCGCGGGCCTCTCATTATCGCGGCCTCTCTTGTTGCGGAGCACAGGCTCCAGACGCGCAGGCTCAGTAATTGTGGCTCACGGGCCTTCCCAAGCCAGGGCTCGAACCTGTGTCCCCAACAAGAGAGCCTGCGACAGTGAGAGGCCCGCGCACCGCGATGAAGAGTGGCCCCCGCTTGCCACAACTAGAGAAAGCCCTCACACAGAAACGACCCAACACGCCATTAAATAAATTAATTCATTTAAAAAAATAAAAAATAAAAAAATAAAAGCTTAATGTTTAAAATGTACAAAAGTAAATGAGTTTAGAAGAAATTCGATTAAAGTTTCAAGTGATGTTTTGCCAGTCTAGCATTTATACTTCTGCGACACTGTTCTGGAGTATCCAAGCACACTATATTAAAGCTTAAAATTGTTCTAAGACTTTTGGGACACCTTCTATTTCATCACCGGCTTGTTAATTACTGGACCACCATGTTGGCTGGAATTATGAAAATATCCTTTAACACAAGTACATAACAAAGAGGAAAATCATCACAAAATCAGAAGCACCATTATAGTTAACAAGAAATGCAGCACGGACCCAATAGAAGGAAATAACCTACTTTCTCTGTTTATGATCGCAAACATGCTAATATGCTAATAAGTACTGCCTGCAAAGAATTTGGATGACATGTGTTATTCAGCAGCTTTTTGGTTTAAATTGATTGCCAATAATGACTAGCAGCTTCAATGATATAGTAGGGAGGAAGAACCCTGCAAAACCTAACGATGCTACAACAGTCTGTTCCGAAGTTTGGCTTTATGAGTTGTTAGGAGTCCCATGTTTTTTTTTTGTTTTTTTTTTTGTGTTTTTTTTCTTTTTTGTTTTTTTTTGTTTTTTTTTCTTTTTTGTTTTTTTTTTGTTTTTTTGGTTTTTTTTCTTTTTTTGTTTTTTTACTTTTTTTTTTTTTTGGAGTCCCATTTTTTGATGGTAATACTGCACTGATTCTAAAGGAATATGCAGCAGTATGGGACAGTGAGGTAAGAAAAACATAGAAGTTATATAGCTAGTGTCTTTAAAGTCTAAAAATCTAAACTATTAATTAAAAAACCTCACATAGCTCACAGCTATCAGATATCTGTGCATGGATTGGGAGCAGATATCTGTGCGTGGATTGGGAGCTTTTAGCTTTGGAGTGGTTTTTGTAACTCTGTTTACAATAAAAAGGACAGAAGAGCGTGTTACATTGACGAGGTCCCGTTCTTTCCTATGAGCATAATCTTCGCTTGTCCATGAGTCTCTTGAATTCAATGTCTTTCTTTAAGGTGAAAATACTAACTTTGCTGGTTTCTGAGCAGGAGAGGTGATATTTCTCCAGTCTTTGTTTCGAGGGGTTTATGATGTTACAACCCCTCACTTCTCCCTTAAGAGAGGATGGCATTGGAGCGCCGAATACCAATGAAATGATCAGCGCTGAAAGACCTTCTCATAGCAGCTCTACACACGTCTTTGTATTTGTCGTCACACAATCTGGAAATGGCCTAGGAAAGTCAATCAGGTAGAACATAGGTATAATTAGGGGGGGAAAAAAATGTTCGGACCTTAGAAAAACAAAAAAAGCATCATTGATAAGCCACACATCTCCATTCGTTTAGATAGTTCATAGTTACTGCTACTTTGGATAGCTGATATCTACACTAACTGACAGTTCCCTAAGGTAATAACCTTTAAGGGCTATGATTAGATTGCTGGGGCAAGGGGTAACTTGCCCTAATAACTTAGAGTTACTTAAAAATTGGCTTCCTAATGATAGGCTCCTAATAGCAATATCATCTGTTACCTACACACGTGATCCTTAAACGTAATGGACATACACTTGGGCAAAATCAGTGTTTACTCAGCTATTCAACTTCTCTTCAGTTTTCATTAGTTATTACATACTCTAAGAAAATTTTAATCAGGTAGGTATGTGCTGAAGGTAGGAGAGGTCTAATGACAAGCGCTGAAAGGTGCTATTTCACTTGCACATAAATTATGGTAGAAAAACATCTTATTCTAAAGTACCACCAAGGTACCACAGAAAGTATCAATTTTAAATGTGTTCATTTCAGTTGTGAATTTTGCTGTATACCCACCAAAAATCATAAGCCATAAGTATTACGTTGTTCCATGTACGTTACCATTTATATTAAAAACTCATGTACTTTCTACATCCAGTATCTGAATCCACATTATACCTTCCAAGTATAGGTCTCTCAGGTTAGCCACGGATGCTTTGTCTAATAAACTCATGGGACTGAACTGTGATACACACACACACACACACACACACACACACACATACACACACACACACACACACACACGAACTGCAAGCTGAGTAAAAAACAGTTAAGAGGGAATTCCCTGGTGGCGCAGTGGTTAAGAATCCGCCTGCCAATGCAGGGGACACGGATTTGGGCCCTGGTCCGGGAAGATCCCACATGCCGAGGAGCAACTAAGCCCGTGCGCCACAACTACTGACCCTGCGCTCTAGAGCCCGTGCTCTGCAACAAGGGCAGCCACTGCAATGAGAAGCCTGCGCACCGCAATGAAGAGCAGCCCCCGCCCGCCGCAGCTAGAGAAAGCCCGCGTGCAGCAGCGAAGACCCAATGCAGCCATAAATAAATAAATACATTTATTTATTTATTAAAAATATCAAGACAGTAGAAATAGTCCAAAACATCAATTATTAAAAAAAAAACAGACAGTTAAGAGTGGTAAGTAGATTATGTAGGTACATCTGATTAGGGATACAATTTTAAGAAATTATTCATGTATGGTTATATGTAAGTGTAGAGGTTCAAATGGAAAACCATTAAGAACAGATTAAATATGATTGAAAGTATTCTGAATTATGGTTACAGAAGAGACAATTTTTTTTTTTTATAATGTGGGATCCCTGTATAAACCATAAAAGACACAGGAAATATGATGCCAACGGGTCAATAAGCTCTTCAAACTGTTAACAGCTTTCCATTTTCCTAATCACTGCTTAATATAATTTAGCTACAGGTGTGGCTTCGGTGGCTGACAGAAAACCCCAGTTAGTGATTTCACAGCCTTACCTCTAAGTTCTGTGCTCTTTCTTTGCTAAGAGGAGTGAATAGAACATTCAGGTTGTTGTCATCTGCTAAGGAGCGAAGGTCAAAGTAGTATTTGGCATACACACTGAAAGGAACATTAATATTAAACTGAAGTAGCTCCACGAAGTGCCTTTCCATCTCATTCCTGGGGGAGGAGGAGAAGACAAAACCAACACAGGACAATTTTAGTCAACTGGGCTATCTTCAAAAATACCATTCTGAGCTACTAGGATGGCTCTAAATACTGTTTTGAAACCAATAATGGCTACCCAGCTGGATTAATACCCTAATGTGCAAACAAGGTACAGCTATTTGTGGTCCTTTCTGCGTCCCAGCACTTTGAGTCTGGGACAAGGGGGAAGAGGTCATGGCCCTCTTATGCACTCATGCTGCTGACTCAGGGGCTCATTCTTCAGAGTTCCATTAGTGCAGCTGTACGATTCATGCTCCACACTCACTCACGAGGCCCCGCTCTAGTGATCAGTTGAAAGGAATGATGTATGCTGTTTATTAGCTCTGAAGAACTTGCAGACATTTTCACCGGGCTGATGACAGGAAGGGGCTTACTGAAGTAGAGACGAGCCAACAAAAGGAGTGGGCACATCACCACGGCAACAAATGGATCCATCGAGAGCCACTGCTATTATCTCTGAGGGGGGAAAACTCTTGAGGCAACAAGGATTCATCTCAAGTAAATAAATAAATAAGCTACATTCGATGGGAAAGGGAATCCCCCCACCCCCACCCCCACCCCGTGCATGGGGCTGTGTCAAAGGGCATAATGCAAGTTTCTGTTCACCTTAAAACCTTACTAGGGTGAGTTGTCGTCACCATGACAGGACAGGATGCACTTTTTAAGCTTAGGAAGGCAGTAAGATTATGTCTCAGCTAGACTAAACCCACTTTACGATACGACCTCTGATAGAGCAGTTGTTGCCCCCGGTGTTAGGAGAGCAGCCCAGAATGTTCAGACCTACCGCCCCTTGCCAGGACAGACTGCACACGCCCACAGAGGGCGAATTCAATGAAGTGGGAAAGTAGAGTGCTGGGAGCAGGCTTCTGCTATATGACCATATCCAGCCATTTGCTTGCCAAATGTTTAAGTAAATAAATATAAAGTTAGAGTAAATCTTACCACTTTTCACAGCAATCACTTTAGAGAGTTGATTAGATAAAAATGATAAATACCCAAACAAACATGCAAGTGGCTTATTTTACAATACATTTGGTTTCTTGGTTTTCAAGTGTTAATATTTTATCCATTGGATAAATCAACAAATGCTCCATGTTCTCCTGTATGGAGAGCAGAGTATGAGCAGAAATGAGGTTTCTCATTTGTTGAACTTTAAACCTAACTGAACCTACTTCCAAAATTAATTTCCTGTTCATACGGCCAGAAGTCTATAGAAATGTAAATCAGATAATGTTTTGATAATCAGCTAATCAGGACTTAATTTACTACAGGAATAAATGCACTTCACTATCCCTTTTATATTTTCTCCACTAATACATTTTAATTGTGTGGAAATACAGTACTTCATAGGATTAACATGTCTATTAATAGAGCTTTAATCACTGAAGAAAAGCATTATGCCTACAGAATATGCATCTTCTGTGTTTTTTGCTGTTTGTAAATGGCTAGGTGGCTGAAGAGCCTACCACTTACAGGCGCAGCAAACTGTCTGAACAGCAGCTGCTCAGTTTAACTTACTCTTTTGAAGGGAAATATATATTTAACAAGACACAGAGATGTTAGAAAGTTTTAAGGAAAAGCTGATAGACAGCAATTTTTCAATTCAGACTCAAAATGAGACCATTACAAATAGTAGTCAACAGCAGAGGGATGAAACAAATGTGTATTAAACACTTTGTTGTAATGCTTTCCAACTCCCAAAGATCATAAACAAAAGCAGCCTATTATAAACATAACTCCTGGTGATTCTCCGTTCTACACAGAAAAGCGTTGTTTAGAATTAGTTTCTTCATAGCTGGACAGTGCCGCCAATGCTCCTGGGCTCAATGTCTATGAACACCCACACGTTTCCCTGCATGTTCTCGGATGTTGTACCTGGAACCAGAGCCCCAGTCAGCTCAGCTGCAGATTCTGAGAAAATTTCAGCTGCCATCATGGCAGGGATGGTGTTCACGATTACAAATTTTCCTTCCTTCAAGGGACCAGTTCAAAGACTGATGATAGTGTTGGTCAACGTCACTTTAGTTTCTGCAACTTCCAAAAGTACTTCTATTCATTTCAAATTCATTATCTGCTGTTCCACTGTTTGCTAAGATTGCTACCAGCAATATCACCACGACCACCTGGTTTACATGATCACCAAAGTGGGCATTTTCACCAAAAGCCACTTTGACAGCTACTGACAGTCACTGGTCCCTTCTCTTAGTCACAGCTTTCCTCGCTTCAGCTGTAAATATGCACTTTGGTAATTGTGAATTATCTAGGGTAAGGGGCAAAGGTAACAAAAACAAACTCTTGCCCCTGCCTGCCATCTTGATCGGCCGCTGCTGTCCAATATAATCAAGAGGTGTCCTTTCACATTTTCCTGAATGCCACCCACAAAGACAGGTTCACTGTCAAGCGGGCACTTCGAGAGTCTGCTGGAATTACCTCTCTGGCTCATCCTGCTTCCCACCCTTGGGGCCCTTCACCAGAGCCAGATTGGAAGCCTGGCGTTTCATGCCAATGTGAGCGTGCCATCTGTGAGGAGAACCTGCCTAGTTAACTCAAGGCCCCACAAAGTGCCGCTGTGTTTGCTGAGTGCCCTGGGTGAGGCCCCAGGGATGCTTCCCGGACGACCTGAGAGGTAGGTGTTTCCTAGCTCAGCAGACTTTAGGGGAGGAGACAGGAACACAGGGATCTGAAACCTTTATATGTGGCTACCTGTACATCATAGTTTCTGTAACAACAGAACCTCAGATAAAAAGGAGAAAAAGACCAGCAAAAGCAAATACACAATGTGTGACTCAGGTTGAAATTATAACCTGTCAGTAGTCTAGAGGCCCTAAGACCTTAACAGTGGCCACTTGCTTCAAAGACCAGGCATGTGCCCCTTAAAAATGGACTGGACCTGGTAGACAGCTTTAAGAAAGCTGTCAAGTTACTTACTGTACCATGTTGCTCTGGTAGTGAGCTTGTAAAATGTTTGGCAAAAACCACCAGAAAAATAATTTCAATTTCTCAAGCAGAATATTACAACAATAACACATCAAGACCTACCAATGAATGAGGGGAAATACAAATTGTTATACTACAGCTAGATAGAAAGAAGGCTGTAATTTTATGTCTATTTCAGCTCTCTGCACAAGGTAACCTTTCTTAAAATGTAACATTTCGTAAAAATGTAAACTTTATGAGAGCAAATGAGGTATTGGAAAATGGTTAGAAAGTTCACGGTAACCTTACAAACTCACATGTCCTCAACTGTAACGTCCTTGAGGATCTGGCAGTCGTCCACATTCCATACAGCCCGATCGTCCCAAAACTCGGAGGCAAGAAGAATGGCTCCCAAAACAATTCTTTTCCAGTTAGTGGGGCAAATGTCGATCTCAGCATAAGTTAAAAGCCTTTCTAAGTAAACCTGCAAAAGTAGAGCACTGATCTTTGATTTTCGTTCAGTTTAAGTGCTGTGATAAGAATTGTTAGGAATGACAGATTTCATCTCTTTTTGACACCCCTTTTATTCCTAGGTTCTACAAAGACTTTGCTCAGCCAAGCCAAGGCCAGAGGCCAGGTCACAGTTGTAAGTCAGATATTTCTGTGAGTCTGATATTTCTACTCTGCCCGTGTGAATTTCCAACCCAATTTTGGTCACAGGAATGAAAGGACATCTCAGCAAAGGGCATTCTAAAGACACGCATTGTATTATTACCTTCCCACTTGTCAAGGGCAGCACATACAGCCCAGTGTCGACTTCAACTGTTCAGTAAATGCTTGAGTGCCTATCACGTGCAATGTTAACTACAAGACTGGTGGTGGTTGCATGGCGATTTTACATAACGCTTGAGTGTGTAAAATTCTGGTAAGACTGAGCACATCTTTACCTTCTCTTCAGAGTCAGTCACCAGTCCTTTTGTGGCATGAACTTGAAGATAAAAACTGGTGGTCAAGAGAGCCTCCCAGTGGCTGCTGCGTGGCACAGCAGGACAGGCAGTACAAAGGGGCTTTACAACTGTCAAGTATTCCCATATTTTAGTGCCTTTTGAAGGAACACACATGCATACAAAGGGTAGTCCTTTTCATAGCCCCAATTTTTCACATCTCCATTATCATTTCATTATTCATTTCTGTCTTACATAATCTGCAGCTTAGTCAATTCTTTTGGTTTTAAGGTGGGAAGACCTGCCTGTGTCTGTATCCCTGGGGCTCCTCTAAACCTGCCGGTTTGTGAGATGATTTCACGGTTTCTTTTACATGTATCAAATGTCTACCCTACAAAGAACTGGATGGAGTTAACAGCTGAGCAAAGATTAGAGAGGTAAGCTGTGATTTGTTGTTACCTCTGTAGAAGAGTGTATATGCCATTTGACAAAAAGAAAAATGTCCAGTTTGAAAGAGTCTGTTTACTCTCTGAAGGGTTATCAGATTGACAGCTCAGATTCGCCCATGCCCTCCAAACTCTACTGTGTTTTCAAACACGGGTATTGAGATTATATGTTCTTAGTGAAATTCGGCTCCCATTCCCCAAAGAACTCAGCACTCTCTAGTACCCTAAGAACGACTCTCCCCGCAAGGTTCAACTCTCTACTTTATGGGACTCATCAGAGGCACTGAAACGACACTGGCAATCTCTCAACTTCCTCTCACCTTTGTACTGGCAAACTTGGTACACGTGCTGATATTCATTTATCCCACTTGCCCTCCTGTCTCGGAGGAAGCGAGATTTCTTTCTTTTCACTGAAGCTAACTCTCCTATGAATGAAGTTGATCCCACCTCACTTCTGCAGAGCACTGTGCCCACAGTTAGTCTCCTTTTGAACAACTTCTCCCTGTCAGAGGCTTCCTCCAGTGTGAATGCTTCCATGTCCCCAGCCTGTCCCCCACTGCCCCTAGACGGCGTCCTCAGGCCTGAGGCCAGCTCCTCATCTCCCATCCTCTCCTTAACCCACTTCAGTCAGCCTCCTGCTGCTACCACTCTACAGAGACTACTCTTGCCGTGGTCACCGGTGCCTTCACACAAACAACCCAGAGCTCTTCGTCCCAGAGCTCCACTCCCCAGGCCTTCCCTCATAAATGAAAGAGCACTGCCACACGCCCAGTCGCTGAGACCAAAAACCTGCACTTGAGTGTATCCTGCTCCAATCTGTTAGGACTTCTTGCTATCTCTACCTTCACTGGTACCCTGACCGCTTTTCTGTCTGTCACTTCTGACTTGTATCGCTGCCACTGCCTAACTTCTCTGCCTCCCAACAGACTACAGTCTGTTCTCCCCAAAGCAGCCAGGAGAGCCTCTTAAATTAAGAGTACTTTATGCGCCTGCTCCAGATCTGCCAGAGGCTTCCCATCAAACAAATACCTTCTTCCCGTGGCCTGCAAGTTACGAGGCCCTGTGCGGTACGGCCTTGTCCTTCCGTGACCTCATCACCTATGCTCTTTCCCTCATTCCCCGCTCGGATCACAATGGCCACCTTGCTTTTCCTTGAACACACAGAACAAGTTCCTGTCTCAGAGCCTTGCACTTGTCCCCTCTGCCCGTAATGCCAGCGTACCTGATCTTCCTCAGTTCAGCCAGGTCCTGGGTTCAAACATTACCTCTTTAAAGAGGCTCTTCCTGAGCTTTCTAGTAAGCCCCTCTAATCACTTTATCCCTTTACCTTGCTTTCTCTTCATGGTTTTTACCACCACTTGAAATAGTCATCTTTTAAAAAACACTCATTAAAAAAAAACACTTATACTTTGCTATACACCTGAAACTAACACAACACTGTAAATCAACTGTACTCCGATAAAAAAAAAAAAAAAAAAAATTTACGTCTTCCACACTTGCTCCATAAAGGCGAGAACTTTATTTATCCAACTTGTTCTCTCCTCCACCCCCCACATGTAGAAAAGTGACACAGAGTAGGTATTCAGTGACATGGTATTTATGACATGAGCAACTTCTTGGTAGCATTTAGCGTTTGGACCATACTCTCCTTCTTGAACCTCTCCTGGTGTCTCTTAGGGTTCTCTGCTGGGTTTCCTACCACTGTAGCCACTCCTCTGGGGATCTGTCCCTTAAGTGCTGACAGTCTCTAGTAGGATCTATCTTCTACCCACTTTTTATTTTACATACTTTCTCTGCATTTGAACAGCTACACTTAATTCCCTCCCTCTAGCTCAGATTCATGCTCCAATCCCATATATTCAAATGATTACTAGACACTGCCATTCTGCTGTCTCGCAGGTACATCAAGCTTAACTTGGCTACAAAGAAATGCCCCTCTTCCAACCCAAATACTCTCCTTCCTGCATTTCCTAGCTCTCCATATGCAAGCACCATTCCTGCCTCTCTCAAGCATGTGCTAAGCACTCCAAGTGGCCTGTAGCGCCAAGAAAAGGCCTGTGTCTGATCCAGTACCCACTGAGGGGTCTCTTTTCAAAAGGACAAGCCTCCTGTCCTAAATTCTGCCTTGATAGGAGCAGGCAGTGAGTGGCCTAAGTATTCCTTCCCTGCAGACCACGCAGCTGACTTTCCCCCCTACAGGTTTGCTATAGGGAGGAGTAAAACAATCCCAACTACCTCTCACTTGAATATGATTTATTATTCAAATGATAAAATCTTACCATAGGAATTAGGAATGGATGACAAAAAGGTCCTTACACAGCTGTAGCTTAGCAGGCTAACTAGAGTAAAGCCTTCTGAAGTCCTACTGGCACCCTAGTCCTGGGCAACTTCACATGCAGGCAATAAGAGGACAGCAGGGATGGTTAACACCATTATCCATTATCCAAGGAACAGAGAACTGAGGGCAGTAGTTCTCAGTCAGGACACACATCAGAACTGCCTAGGCAGTGCAGTCTGGGACTCAGCTTCAAACTGCCCGGAACCTGTTTCTGCCTGTGGACCAGAGCGCTCAGTGATTGCCCCGCCCCACCACCACCACACGCGTCGTCTGTGTGTGCGTGTGTGCACTGTGCGTGCGTGTGTCCCCTCAGGTGTGGAAGGAGAAACCAGAAATCTCTCCTGCTGCCTTTAATAGCAATTGTTTTGTGATGAGAAAAGCAATGGCAACGTTTTAAATCATAATGATGATTAAAGCTCAAATGTGTATACTTTACTTTCTTTTGATAGGTTTCTCTTAATAAAGTTCTAATGATCGTTTCAGGAACCTACTTTCATTTGGGAAAAACAGGACCATACCATGTGTACAAGACAGAAATTTCTACAGATGCTTTATGAAAGAAAAAATATCTTACCAAAGTTACTACTGCACCTTCAGCAGTTAGCTGTGCGGCACTAGAAAGAGTATGAACAAATCCGTAAATGAATTTGTGTTCAGGATCATGCTCGAAGTATTCCTCTGGAATCTTTTCTCGCTGAAGGGAGAAAAAATGCAATTTAAGTATCCACGGAAGAAAAATACTTAAAAGTACCCTTAAGATAGCAGTCTTCACACTTGGGCCCACGTGCCCCTTAAAATAATTCTGATTGGGTGACATGTCTTGTAGTCTTTTAAATCTAAACAATGGGATCCTAAAATACCACAGTGATCCAGTACTCACCACCATTCATTAAAGAAAAATACAGGCACAACCGCAGAAAATTTATGTATTTCCACGTTCCTCCCCACAGAATTCTAACCAAATGTAAACTATTGGGTTGGCCAAAAAGTTCATTTGGTTTTAAGTAAAAATAAAAGACACAGTTTTCATTTTCACCAAGCATTTTATTGAACAATATATTCACTAACCAAACAAACTTTTTGGCCAACCCAATACTTTTAGGCTCAAAAGTCTTGCTGATCACCATATGTCATACTTTTCTGTAGTCAACTTTGAAAACACATTTCCAGTGTCCTGTAACCATAAGGCTCTAAGAATGTGCTGTCCTGTACAGCAGTCGCCAGCCACGTGTGGCCACAGAGCACCCGGAGAAGTGAATTTTAAAACTTTGTCATTTTAATTCGTTTAAAATGTAAACAGTTTTCTAATTTTCTTCTTAGAGGCCTTATCATATTAGGTTTATTTACAAATATTTATATTGTTTGATGCTATGGAACATCATCCTTTAAAAAGATACATTTTCTGTTACTTGGGTATGTTTACTTACCTGCTCACTATTCACACAAAGTGCAACTCGGTTCATATCCATCAACCCCTTATACAACACGCCTTCGGGAAAATGACTAGACACAACATGGCGTGGGGAAGAAGACTTAAAGGAAGATGAATTTGACTTCGAGCTGGAGGAAGTAATTTTCTTCTAGTAATTAATTTCAAAGCAAATCAGCATGAAATAAACACAACTGTATAAGAGAAAAATACCACTTCAATAAAACTGACACTTACTGTGAGTGGATGTAATCTCTCATCAAAAATATCCAAGGATCTATCTGCAACTCTATAAAATAAGAATGTGCATTTAAAAAATTAATTCAGGACTTACTATCTTAGTAAAATATCGGCTAGGAGTAGAGAGAGGGGTAGAGGAAGCTTAACCTTCAACGAAGCAAACAGTTTTATAAATTCTTCTCCTGGATTCCACCCTTAGAAAGGTTTCCTGACCTATTTTTACTCAGCACATCAAGTTCTGTGAAACCTTTTCTACAACAACCAGCCAGAGTTGCCTCTATAAGCACTGACCCTCCCTAACAGGCAATGCTAGTAAACCAATATATTTTCACCCCTCTAACCTCACACTGGAATATGCAAGAACATTTTATGAAGCAGTGGTGGTGGGCAATAAATTCTTCTCACTTCAATCAATGTGAATATGAGATTCATGGTTTTTTCCCGTTTTTTTCTCTTTAGTTCTTTATATTCTTATTGTGTATTTCTTCTTGTCTCTTTTAAATAGTTTGAGTTAAAAATGTAATTGTCTTTTTATTTTAAAAGAAACCAGGCTTTTTAATTTAAAATTTCACCACACTAATACACTGCGCTCATTTGAACAGCGGTTCTCTAAATGTGGTCTGCAGGCCTCTGGGATTCTCCCCTATCCCCTCCTTCAGGAGGCCCAAGAGGTCAAAACTGCTTTTATAAGAATACTAAGACACTACCTGCCCTTCACATTGTGTGACATTTGCTATGGATGTATAAAAGCAAAAGTGGGTAAAACTGCTGGTTTCTGAGCATGAATCAAGGCAGTGGTACCAAACTGAATTAGAAGTCATTCAATTATTCACTGCCACTTGCAGTTAAAAAATCTGCTTGAAGAACATCCTTGATAAAAGAGTAAAAATTAATAGTGTTCTTAAACCTTGGTCCTTCTTTTTAATATTCTGAATAAGTGGAAAGTATGCATTAAGCACTTTTACATACTGAAATATGGCTGTGTTAAGGAAAAGCACTTGTGACTTGGCGGTAAGTCATTTTTTTCATAGAACACCATCTTTATTTGAAACACTTTTTTCATCGAACACCATCGTTATTTGAATGTACAACTGACACAGTCATTCTTTCAAAAATGAACAAAGTGAGCCTGTCACTTCAAGGAAAATAACTCTAAAGTTATTTGTTGCCAATGATAAAATTCAAGCCATCAAGCTAAAAATATCAGGAGTTTTGGAAAACTTCTACCTTCGATTGTGAACTTGACAACTTCTCAACACTTAAAAGACTTTTCTGGTAAGACTGGTGGTGATACTAACAAAAGTGAGTTTTTGACACTGTCTAAAGAAATGTGAACCAATACTTTCCAAATGACCAATGTATAATATTATAAAGTCAGGTACAGGTAAAAAGATCTACTCAGTATGCATGACAGATCAATGGGTATTAATTTAACATAGTATTTATTACAAGTTCATTGATATGATTTAGAATTCCATTTTAACTAATTTAAGAAACTAGCACATGCAGACTTTTGGTACAGTATCAAAGAATATACCAAATTATCTGAAGGCTTTAAAAATACACCTTTTTCCAACTATATATCTGCAAGCGGCTGGATCTTCTTCATATTGTTTCTTCAAAACAAATGACTGAAGACAGAATAGATATGAGAATCAGCTGTCTTCTATTGAGGAGATACTTTTCTCTCAATATTTTTTGTTGTGGAAAATAGTTATTTTTCATTAAAAAAAATGATTTATGTTGAACACTGGGGTTCCCAATCAGGGGTGATTTCGTCCCCCAGGGGACTTCTGGCCATGGCTGGAGACAGTTTTGGTTGTCGTAATGTGGAGGGAAGAAGGTGCTACTGGCATCTAGTGAGTAGAGGCCAAGGGTGCTGCTATATATCCTATAACACACAGGACGACACCCCACAACAAAGCATTATCTAGCTCAAAATTTCAGTAGTGCTAAGGCACACCCTGTTTTAATATACAATGAATTTAATTTTTTAAATTCTCAATTTCAATTTCTAATACAGTAAATTATCAATATAACCCATATAAACAAATACTCTTTGGGATGCTCAGTAACCTAAGAATTAAGGGTCCTAAGAGAAAAATAAATGATTCACTTCTATATTGTAATAAAAGCACTCTAATAATAAAAGCTTATGCCAGTAACATCTATAGTTATTACCTAACACTAAACTTGATACCTTGTAAATTAATTAGCTGGAATAACAAGATAGGTTTCAAAAGAGCTCACCTGTTCTTGATGTGGTAATATATTGCTAAGGTCATACTGTGGAGGAAAAAAAATACATTGTCATCACTGATTTTTATCATATCAGGCCTGAAGACATTTTTAAAAAGGGGTTAGCAAGGAGGGAAGACCTTCCAGAGGCCCAGTGGCCCCGAAATCCTCGAATTCAGAACAGTACCACATGGGTGCTTTCCCCCTTGTTTTAGGTTCTTCAGCTTTTAGCAAAATTAGGAGACCCAAAATGCTAGATATGCTGTTAGAAGGCATGTTTTGGTTGATTATTATAATATATAAATTATTACATATGTCCCCTGTCATTTGTCCTTCTACCCACAAAACCTTCTGTCCTGTACAAGTTATATCTATCTATACACATGCTTAAATTTAAGCCATATAGTAGTTTGTGTGTGGGGGTGTGTGTGTGTGTGTGTGGTTTTTTTGTTAGCCCCTGCATTTCAGTTGATTTAGTTCGCTATCCACCTACCCATCCGTTTTCCATTATTTCCCTAAAAGTAAATAATAAAAGTGCTCTATACCAAAATGATTTCAAATCACTTTTATATAATTATTAGAAAATTTAATAGCAAAATTTTATAGCCACAAAACTGATGATAGGTCTAGCTATCCTGAAATAAGCAGTGCTAATAAGACAGCATAATACTACACAGTATCCTATTAATGACAGGTATTTCCAAATTATTTTAAATAAAGTATTAACGAACAGATAGATACAAGTCCTTAGGTAGTCTTTTTTAAGTTACTATATTCCTAAGTTATTCACAGATGTTGTATATTAGGCAACAAAGGGGTTCTCTGGTTAAGTTATATGCTCCCCTTTGTTCTCAGTGTCTAAAATGAAACTCAAAATAATTGAGGGAAGGCAAATCTGAATTTTAGAATAGGTCTATAGAATCTTAGCACTTGTATAAAGGCCTGTAACACCGTTAGCATCAAAGATGGATACTTCTATAGTGCTTCCAAGTTTCATCTTCAAATTGATTTTAAAATCACAGCATTAGAAGTTTTATGATGGAAAGGACCACTGAACCGTAGATGACATTTAATTAAACCACCCATTTTACAGATAAGGGAACCAAGGCTTAAAACTGACTTACCTAAGGTCCCACTAATTATCAGAAGCAGTTCTCTTTCTCCTGCCCTCTAACCAAATAGTGGCTCCCAAGCTCAGCTGCACACTGGGATCATCTGAGAAGCTTTAAAAACTGCCTGGCTTCTGCTTCAAGATGTTCTGATTTAACCGGCACTGGGTATGACTTGGGCATCAGGACTGTTTTTAAAGATCCCCAGATGACTGCAGCGTGCAGCAAAGTTTAGGGATGAATGAGTTAGGGTTAAGATCGGAGAATCACTCGGGATGCTTTTGTCCATATAATCATGCTTCACATCATTCCCCATCTTGTCAACAGGTGTGTGTGCGTGGGTGAGAGAGAGACAGACAGACAGACAGACACACAGACACTGTGTCTTGGAGGCGGGGGCAGGCGGGTGGACTTTGTGCATCCAGAAACATATATCTTGAAAAGTTGCATAAGTGATTCTAATAAGGCTCACCTACCCCACTGAGAACAGCTACCCCACTGAAAACTAACCCCATGATAAACATTTTCAAAATCATTCCTAAAAGCCAATTGGCCCTATTAATTTTCTCAGTAAACCTTTATTTCACCAATAATGAATGTGATGAATGATCATTTCTAAAACTTCATGAGAGCAAATTAAAATTTACTGTACTTCCAAAAATTAGACTAGGTCGGGAAAAAAAAGGATGAAACCTTCTTGTCTGAGCAAGGTAAATCTTTTTTTTTTTTTTTTAATTTTATTTAATTTTACTTAATTTGGGATGCATGGGGTCTTTGTTACTGCGCGCGGGCTTTCTCTAGTTGCCAAGAGCGGGGGCTGCTCTTTGTCGTGGTGCGCGGCCTTCTCACTGTGGTGGCTTCTCTTGTTGCACGGCACGGGCTCTAGGTGCGTGGGCTTCAGTAGTTGCACACGGGCTCAGTAGTTGTGGCTCGCGGGCTCTACGGCACAGGCTCAGTAGTTGTGGCGCACGGGTTTAATTGCTCTGCGGCATGTGGGATCTTCCCAGACCAGGGCTCGAACCTGTGTCACCTGCGTTGGCAGGCAGATTCTTAAACCACTACACCACCAGGGAAGTCCCTGAGCAAGGTTTACTTTCAAAGTACTTTTGAATTATATACTGGACATCAGACTCTTTTGAATTCAAAAGAAGCTGCGACTCTAGCCAAAGTAGAGTGGTTTTTGTACCCACAGATTCAGTGTCTTGGCTGAAGAAAAACATTGAGTGATTATGTGATAAGTGCCCAAACTCAGGACTTTAGAGATGGGGCTCAGTTTTTGCTGAAACATGACTTGACTGCAACTATTATTGTAAGCAAGAGAGGAAAGTTACATTATTATGACTGTGAACTTGCTGTCTTTAATTAAAGTAGAAGTTACTGAGAATTTAAATAGCTAAAAAAAAAGCTGGCACATTAAAAACCAATTAAAAATACAATTAGCTTATAAAATTAAGACAACAAATAAAATTAAGGATAAGGACATTAATATTTTCAAATAGCATTTCCCAAACTGTGTTCTGGAAAATCAACATTCATATCCTAAGGAGATGTTAATGTTTCGTGGACAACCGCGAGGGAGGAGGCAAGAAGCTCTGCATCCCGTTTGGTTTTTTTCTCTTAAATAAGCTTGAAAGGTTCATCATTAGGGTGTTTTGAAAGTGCATCTCCAATTGTGGACTATGAGGTGCTCCCAGAAATTAAAGAATAGTTTCCATCATCATGACACTGTTCGTGTCTCCTTAAGTATAAGCCTGACCACAGCCATGTTTCCGAAACCTCACCTCTTTTATTGTTCTCTGCTGTGAGTGATACAGTGTGTTGGAGATATATATATATAAACAAAACTTAAATGTGTCTATTAAGTTAAAACCTCAGTTGAACAAATTTCATCTACAAAGAAATTAAGCTTGAGTGTGTATTTCTTAAGACTGGTTTGATATATTCTCCCCCTCTTTGGGGGACAGGAAGGAGAAGTAAAATTTCATACAGAAAGAGTGCAGGAAAAAAAAAAAAGCACAGTGGGATAAATCTGACAAACTCCAATTAAATTTAAATGCAGATTCGCTTTGGTGCCAGCAGGGGACAAGCTGTTCCTTCTTCTAAGAGCAGCTTCCAAAGTAGTGCACGTTGTTTGAGGACTACAACTCATACAGTAATAATTGTCTCTAGAAACAGCCAATCAAAAGCACCTCTCTTTCTCACTGTGTTCAACAATGGCTTAGCAACAGAAACGCGTCAAATAAAGATTTATACTTTTTCTGGGATTTCTTATTTGCTAACTGGCTTTCCCTTCTATCATGCGCTCTAAGATTAAAATGGAAACTGAAAATTCATATTTAGGTCCTTGAAATCAATCTATAGTTGACACCAGTTTTTTAACCTGATCACTGAAAAGGACAATTCAAATGAATGAACTTATGTATGGCTAGGATGCTTTTAGCGATAAGGGGGTCTGTCACTCAGCCCTTGGCAACCTACTTGTACTCACCATTTTACTGTGGTTCTAAGATTAGGCTGGCTGACCGTGCTGTCATCTAGAAATATTGTTGAGCATGAGCTATACTTTTTAGTAAGCTGCCCTGGAGATACCTGAAGGGGAAGGGAAATAGAAGAAAATGTCACAGTAAGTTAAACCTATCAAGTGTGTGTTTTTCCTCGGTTAAAATGTCAAACGATAAAGCATTAAGATTTTTCTTACACTCCATGAACTGCCTGAGTGTGATATCATGTGCAGCTCTATGGGAAACCTCTATACTCTGACTTCCACAGACGAGCTTTGAGAAATGGGTTATAAAATGCTGCCTTGATATAGTACCTATAATCAAACCTGGCAAGCACCTATTATAAATTACCTTTATAATAATGTAAAAAGTTTAGAATAAGATTTCAGGGTTTTTTCCTTAAGCAATGAAATGCAGCTGAGATTTCCTATTTCTATTCATTTACTACAATAAAACGTAATGCTTTATATAATACCGATGTAGGAGCATTTCACTGCAGTAAATGAACACCAATAATAAATGTTCAGGAGACAGTGTGACGAAACAAACGTTTTCCAATCAGAGGCTGGGCATGCCAGGGCTGCTCTATCACTAAAAAGCTGGGGGCCATAAGTCTCTCTGGGCCTCAATTTCCTTATCTGGAGGACAAAAAGGTACTGCTTAAAGATTCTCTCGCATCCAAAAAAAACGGATAAAACAACTCTGAGAATTTAACTTCTCACTTCATGTTTAAGTAAGACTGCCAGTACATTACTCAAGTGAGAACCTCAGAGAATACTTGCCATTCATTTCAAAATTGTACTAATTCTGTTCTACGTGTTATTTGACACTCCTGCCTCACCCATGCTGCTCTCTGCCTGCAATGCCTTTTTCTTCCTCCTGTCCCAGCAAGCTTGACCCCATCTGCCTCTAGGATCCCTTTGCCAGCAGGCACACCACAAAACTTCTCACTTTCTGCACACTCACACATCTAATTTACCAACTGTTCCATGGTCTCAGCTGCTTGCATAGTACCACCCTCTTAAGTAAACAAGCTTCTCCAGGTTAGGAAGATTCTTCTCCTACCTCCAGCTACTGAGCACAGAATCTGGGACAAATTAGGATTCGACAAGTGTTTGAGAAATTATTTAAGATCAGTTACAACTGGAGGTAAATCTTACTAAAGGTACAAATTCGTGAGAATTTATCTACAGTGGTGTTGGATAGGTGACAAAGAACTTTTTGAGACCCTCTAGAGAATGAACTATCTTTAAAACACTTTAGAAGTATCCATTTATTTGTGAAGAGCCCATGAACACGGCAATAGTCAAATACTAAAATGGCCTAAACTATGTTAGGACAACTCTGTTCCTTAAAGTAAGGCCAATAACCAAATCCCAATCACTGAAAGCCACTGGAAGGAAGAGTAGCATTCTTTAATACCACAGAATACGAACAATTTTAAAGCTGGGTTTTGGTTTTGGTTTTTGTTTGTTTACTAATTCAGATGAGCCTTCCTTCCTCCTATTCATATAAAATAGTTTTCACCATGCTGTCACACTCTCCCATCAATGTCCTCCACAAATACATGAAAGGTGAGGCAGGGAGAAAATCTAGTTGATGCTTTTTAAAATACAGAGCATTTAAATAAAAATTGCCAGTATCCAATAATCAGAAATATCCAAATGGCATATATAAAACACCATTTTGCTTGTTTCAGATGCTTTATGCAAAGCCACTTATTCCTTATTAACAAAAAGTTCTAGATGTAACATATTTGAAACAGTATCACTATTTGGAAGACTAATTTCTCCTTCAAGCTAGAAATGTTTTAAACTAAAACTCTGATATGGTCCTTAAGCTATTTGGTTAATGTGTAATTTTAGAATCTCAAAAAACAGATACAGCATGAAAAATGAAAATTCACTCATTCAAATACTTTGATTCTAAACGAAGCAGGTTATCTTTTAAGGTCACTACTATTAGGGTATAATATGACATACACTACACGTAATAAAAGTCAATGCTGACCAAAAATCTATATATATGAGGGGAATAAAAATAGTAAGGAAATGTACCAAAATATAGACTAGTTGGTAGAGCTTTGGGTGCTATTTATCCTGTTTTCCTCTATTAAAAACTTTTTTTTCTATTATGAATGTATATTGATTTGTCTTTGGAAATATTACTGCTAAAACATTTAAAATTTTTAATTAGATGTGCTCTATAATCCTATGGGGGCTCATTTAAGTTGTATCAGCAACTTACAGTCTACTGGCTCGATCCTACAAAAGAAACACTTCCACAGGCCTACTCCTGAAACTATTCAAACTTTCCAGCATCTAGTGTTCACTAAAGGATGGCAGAATTGAAGCCTCTGAGCAAAGCCTAGATATGTTAGCTGCCAGCAGATTACTTTCCTCTCATCTTGCTTGAAAATTTAAGATAACTGTCCCTTATGATTAAAGCTTTACCATTGCTGGCTCACAACCTCAATAAACTGCACTGACACACATAAGGGTATAAAATGCAAATACAAAAAAAAAAAAAAACAAGTAGCAAAAAACACTACTGACAGTTTAATGTTCATAGGTATTATTTCAATTGGTCACTGAAGAAGAGTATTTATCTTCATTCAGCACTAAGGACAAAATACATGGACTTTTACAATCTTTATAAGGGGAAAGGTTGCTTAGTAGACTGCAGGTTTAATGGTGAAGACTAGAAAATAATCATACCTAGGAGGCTAGTAAGTAACAACCCTCAAAGCTTATCATTAAAGGTCAAGTACCTGTTGAAATCCTGCCCCCACCCAATGACTCTTCCTATTGTGCCTACTGCCTCTGATTTTAACCCATTAAAAGAATAAAGCTGGAGAGAGCGAGAGTACGAAGTGCGGCAACCCGAGTCATGGCAGGACAGGCATTTAGAAAGTTTCTTCCCCTCTTTGACCGAGTATTAGTTGAAAGAAGTGCACCCGAAGTTGTAACCAAAGGAGGCATTATGCTTCCAGAAAAATCGCAAGGAAAAGTATTGCAAGCAATGGTAGTAGCTGTTGGATCAGGCTCTAAAGGAAAGGGTGGAGAGATTCAACCAGTTAGTGTGAAAGTTGGAGATAAAGTTCTTCTCCCAGAATATGGAGGCACCAAAGTAGTTCTAGATGACAAGGATTATTTCTTATTTAGAGATGGTGACATTCTTGGAAAATATGTCGACTAAAATAAGTCACTATTGAAATGGCATCACGTGAAGCTGCCCGTTCCCCCAATGGCATCACGTGAAGCTGCCACTGAAGTTCTGAAATCTTTCATCCTGTAAATAATTTCCGTGTTTCTTTTATAATAAAGTAATGATATCCAAACTAATGATATTCATTGTCTCTGAAATTTCGTTTTCTCTGTATTGATTTAAACATTCCCAAATAAAAGTATATAAATGAAAAAAAAAAAAAAAAGAGAGAGAATAAAGCTGAAGTTCACTTTTTTCTTCCCCCTTTTCACAAGTTTTGGATACGTTTATTAAGAATCAATGACTTTCACTGAAAAGTCTGTAATACTCCATCTATGTTGCACATTAATGGACAATATGGTAGGGTGAGTGGTTTGAATAGAATTCATACTCAAGGCCTTAGTAGAAAAGTATAATATTCTAATTATAGGTATAATCAAAAATATTGTCTGAATTAATATCGTTAATTATATTGCATTAAACTTCAAACTCAGAACCTATATTCAAAGAATAAATCTAAGTTTGAGTAGACTGACCACAAATCTATTTCCTCTCCCCCTTCTTTCAGATATCATCTCATTAGAATTAAAGGCATTTTTTAAAAAAGCTATACATAAGACAGGATAAACAGCAGATGATTTTTAATGTTTGAAAGGTGAAAAGACTAGATAAAGGAGTGGTAACTGACATGGCAGAACAGAGGAAGCACAACCTTGGTACCTACAGAGGCTGACTAGGACAGGAACAAGAAAACCAGTTTGTCTTACAGAACCCAAGGCAGGCTCAGAGTTCAGAGGCGTGGTCCCCAAATCCTTGCAGTGAGGCCCATCAGTTAACGAGTTGTCCAAGTGATGCTTCCAATTAGATCTTAACAGACAGCCAAGGACCATCACACGTTTGAGGGAAGCCCCCAACAAGTAAGAGATCAAAACAGGAAGAAGGAATGGGACTTCCCTGGTGGCGCAGTGGTTAAGAATCCGCCTGCCAATGCAGGGGACACGGGTTCGAGCCCTGGCCCAGAAAGATCCCACATACCACAGAGCAACTGAGCCCATGCGCCACAACTACTGAGCCTGCGCTCTAGAGCCCATGAGCCGCAACTACTGAAGCCCGCACGCCCTAGAGCCTGTGCTCCGCAACAAGAGAAGCCACTGCAATGAGAAGCCCACGCACCCAACAAAGAGTAGGCCCAGCTCACCGCAACCAGAGAAAGCCCACGTGCAGAAACCAAGACCCAATGCAGCCAAAAAATAAATAAATAAAATAAAATATAAGGACGCTTTAAAAAAAAACAAAACAAAACGGGAAGAAGGAATTGATGGGAGTGATAAAAACTCAGGAGCAAATGAAAACTTGAAATTGCATCAGTGAAAAAAAGAATGACAGGATATAAGAGAACTCTATAAATTGAAAATAAGGTAGACAAAACAATATATTCAATAGAAGGATTAGAGCACAGTCAAGGAAATCTCCAGGAAGCAGGACAAAAAGACAAAATGCAAAGCAGGAGGGGAAAAAAGTTAGCGATCTGGTAAGTCTAAGACTTCCAACATCTGAATAATAGGAACCTGGAAGAAAAAAACAGAATATCAAAGAAACACACCAAAAAGGTCTATACCAAACCAAATTATGAAATTTCAAAATCCCAGGGAGAGGGAAGGTACTAAAAGGTTCCCGAGAAGGAAGGGATGGGGGAAAATGACTAAAATCGGTAATGTACAATGTACCATACAATGTCAACAGGTTTAAGAGCAACAGTGTAAATGAGAAGATGAGAGGGAAATGTCTTTAGAACGGCAAAAATTAGTTTCAACTGAGAATTCTATACTTTATCAAATAGAAGGAGTTTCAGAGAGGCTAGATCTCTCTAAACTTTCTGCCCATGTGCCCTTTTCCCAGGAAAATGTGCTCCAGTAAAACAAGGAAGTATAACAAGACAAGAGGGAAACAGAATCTAGGACATAGGGGATCCAACATAAGAGAGCAGAGTTATGTGAGATCCCAGATGACTTCACACAGATATCCCAGGAAAAGAGGCATAGAGCAGGCCTAGGGGAACACTAGTCTATATGGGAGTAGGAAGACAAAAGATTGGGGCAAAGTGTCTCCAAGAAAAAAATGGAACAGATGTGGCTTAGTAGACGGAAAATAGTTTTCATAGGCATGTGACAAATGTTAAAACATTTGGGGAAAAAAATAGCTGTTAGAAAACAGGCAAGTGAATATAGTCAGGAAATTAATTCCACAGAAAAAATGAAGAATGTGAAAGCAGGGAGACCGGGCAGGGAGCTACTTACTGCATTTGGCTGTGTGAGATCACGTTGGCTAGGAAAAGGGGGATTGGGTTATCCTAGAGAAGTGCAGAAGTGCTCCAATTTCATTAATATTTAAGAAAAAGAATGAAGGGTGTACAAGGAGGAGGCACAGTCAGAGAACTATATGGCTCAGCAATGCACAATATTTGCAGAGTCGTAGTAATGTAAACATTGATTCTGATTTAATAAAAACTGATACATGTTGAGGGAACACAGGGAGGGAAATAACGTCATGGTGGAGCGAAGAAGCTCAGCTTTCACCTGCTATGACAAGAAGTCAATGGACAGTGCTAAAAATTAACTTACCTGTTATACTTTTATTACTTTGGTTAAAAAATAAGATCAAAAAAATAAGGCAAAAGAATTTAAGGCAGATCTTTATACTACAACCGTAGTAGTGAAATTTAACGTAAATGTCAGAACCCTTAAAAAATGGGCACTACTAAGTCAAAGACTTTCCTGAATCCATTTGATAATTAGGAAAATAGAGATTTAGAAAATCTACAAAAAAGAGGTCCATGCTAACAGTATTGGATCCATCATATTTTTAGGAATCATGGCAGACATATTTTTAATTCAAACTATTAATTTCTTAACTTTTCAACTGTTTACTTACATGGTTTAAATGGTTGCTCCTCCTCTTTTCCCGCACTAAGAATAAAAAAAATTAACTGATGAATTCTGATACAAATGCCATAGAAAAATAAAAGTAGTCACTAATTATCTGATGGATTACCAATAACACAATGAGATAGAATTCCATTCTATTTTTTAAAATAATTTCCAACAAAATATATAATTTAAATCACCCAGCAAGATGAGTCCTATAAATAAAATCTAAAAACTTAGTTTCACTTTTTTGACCTAATAGATATTCTGTATTAGGCACAAATGAAAGACTCCCCATTTACAAAAGAAAAGGACAAAGCAAATCAGGCCAGGTGAGAAACTTAGCTAATAAAAAAATGTACCTGCTGCATAGCTGAACTACTAGCCAGGAGTATTTTCTCAGTCTTCATTTACACACAGCTTACTTTAATTACCACAATCTACAGATGACGACTCTAAGAACCAGTTTCTGGCCAGGCACTCGTCTCCGAACGCACCAGGATCTCTGGAAGCATCCTGAACCACTTAATGGTAACCTACTCAAATACCTTACTGAAAAAATACACAACTGGAAAGTAACCTATGTTAAACGTAAATTTTAAAATGAGTGTGCTGACCTAAATGAACATATCTACAGCACACAAAACGGTTTTGCTCCAACAAAGGCCAGAAGAATAAAAGCCTGAAGAGGGTCTTAGGCCACACTCTTGCTCACATTGCCTCCTTTAACTCCAGACAGGCATCACAGGCACGGATTCCTTAAGGCTGAAGAGAGAGACAGGCATGGGACAGCTTTTCTTTTACTGTCTCCAGAGCCCCTCTACATGTGAGCAGCTCATGGCTCTGGAAGAAACTGAGAAATAGAGCAATCCTAACCAGAAAGGAGTGGCTCAAGTACACACACTAGAAAAATGCAAGTTAGAAACCCCAGGAGCTTCCAGGTTGGTGAGCATGTAGTACCCTTGCAGAGGGCATCAAAGCTCTGTGCCCTGTCCCCATGCCTGGCCCTATGCATCTCTTCCATCTGGCTGTTCCTGAGTTATATCCTTTTATAAAAACCAGTGATCTAACGGAAAAAAACCAAAAGCAAAACAACAACAACAAAAAACCAAACCTCCGTTTTTTATTGTGCTGCATCACTTTAAATATTATGGAATGTTCACTTCTTGTATTCCTGCTCTCGTAATCAACTGAAAAACTTGGTCACGTATGGCTTTTTAGCAAATAAACTAGGATTTAACATAACATTCAGGAAGACAAGCAGGCAAGCAGGAGTGCAAAAAATTCTACGGTTCTGATTCTCATCTTAAAACAAGGAGGACACAGGAAATTTATATGAGTTTCACATGCTGAGGATAATCTTCTGGAAAACCCCATATGGCATGTTGCTCTTATTACCCTGGCACAGCACTACATTAGGATGAGAAAGTTTTGAATAGCTTAAAAGTTCTGAGTAGCATAAATCTGGATGTGAGATAGGCTCGTCTGGTTGAACACTGTGTAAAACAGGGCCAAAATCACAAGGCTCAATTCCCACATATAACAACTGATTTTTCTGATTTGACCAAATGAAAACCTAACTGTGACCTAAACCCTATCATTTGTCTTTAACATATGTGCTCTTCGGAGCAAGGGGAAAAGGACAAAGTAGCATGGAGAAATAGACCACATCTAAATCATGTGGCCAGTTGACTATGTTGATAAAGAGGTGGCAAAATGTATAAACAGATAGTCTAAGTGTTCTCCTCCCTAAAACACTGACAACTAAAGGAAACTGTATCATCAACATATTAAAATAAGACAAGTGAATACATAAAAAAGTGAAACATTTAAACCACTGTAAGAGTTTTTCTAAATACCTCCTATAATACACAAAACAAAAACAGTTTTCACTCTTTTTCTCAGGGAAAAAAAAGCATTGCCTTACCATCTGTTTGAGATTTGCTCGGAAAAATGGTGCTTGCCCTTGGGTGGTCAGAAGGGTTTGGTTCCAAAGCTAAGTCTGTATAGGAAGAAGAGAAAAAGGTGTGGTGATTTAGTTGAGTAGAAAAATACATGATTTTAAAGATAGCTACACATTGATTGAAACCACTTATTAATAGTCTTGAGAAGAGCTTTTAGTAATGACAAAAAGGCAATTTTAGTAAAGGCACAATATAAAAATTCTATTGGGAAACAGCAAAATTGTAGAAACTCTCCATACATGTGGAGAAAAACCATGGCTATGTCTTAGACTTCTTTAACTTGCACCTAAATAATCTATGCCATTTTTAGATGAATCATATATGTGACTCCCCTCCTATTTATCAATTAAAAATTCAGTCACCCTCTTTTAAAGCTGATATTACTAGCACATTCCAGGAACAGTCTCAAGAAGCAAGTTATGCTGTGGCCAACTACTGTCAGATACCAGCTCAATATATCAAATATGCCAAAACGAAGTGAGTTGCTTTTGGCAAATGTTCTTCAGACAATCAAATGGCTAATTCTAACTCCATTCAACAAATGAACTCATTTCATTGGCTGTGGTTTATCTGGGGGCTATTCATCATGGCAGATTTAAGAGGACTACATAAAAGTTCAATGTTCTAATCTAGAGGAACACTTCCATGAGAGTGATTTTTAACTTTGCCCTCTATTTCCAAAGCTAAACTCACTTCTTCATTCCACGCTGCATGATTAATTTGGGGCTTCAATAAGAGTACTTTCTGGAGCAGATCATAGGGCTACTAGAAAAAAATTTTGGCCATACCTACACGAAAAGGTGGGTCTGCCTGTAGCCCACCTTGCACCAAGGTGGGATAGCGTCTTCTATTTAGGCAGAAATACAAAACAAGCACAAGCTACCACACAGGATAGTAAGGTTGTTGTTTCAAACAAACAAACATAAAAGCCCTATGACACTTCCTCAGCAAAGTCCATCTCAAACCATTTAACCAATCTTTTAAGAAACTGGACCAAGATTCAGATAAAGAGTAATGGTTAAGGCAATTATTTCCCAAACCACATAATAACTGATCTGTTTTTGAAAGATGGCTTTGATGGTCAAAGTGAAATACAAATATATCCCTGCCTCTTAGAGAATCCAAAGAATACACACATTGATATATTAAAAACTAATTAGTCTAGTAGTGAATTCTGTCTAACCCAGCATTTCACAAATGTATCTACCTAGAATCCCCTTTTCCCACCCAGAAAGAATGTGGCACGAACAGTAATTTTGGACTTCCCGTTTTAACAGGAATCTGAGCCATCCATTTTAATGTCATTGCCAGCACTAGTAATTTACAGAGCTAAACCAACTGCTTTGTTCTTCATGAAAATTCCTTCACTGAATTTGAAGTTTATCAAGCTGCTTTTGGAGAAAATATTCTATTCAACATTTTTATGTAAAAGACCCATACAATTATTTTAAAGTTTTTTTCTCCTACATATTTGAAAAATTAAGACAATGGGAAAATAAATTATTTCAGCTGTACACAAAATGGCAGGCAGAGACTTTCACAGCTGCCTCTAACCTATAGCTTCCGAAAGAATTCATGACTACTTACCTATACCAAAAAGAAAGTAAATAGACTACATTTGAATCTAAAAAATAAGCAGAAATGTTTGCAAAGTAGCTGTCTTATTTATCAGTGTCTATGGCATGGTAAAACTTAACAATTTTCAATGGAAGTCCAGGAAAATTAAGTGCCAGAATCAAAGAGAAGCAAGCTTTAACACACACACACACACACACACACACACACACACACACACACACACACACACACACAGCCGCCAAACCAAGATGTGCTACTACAGATCTAAATACAAAAGTCAAGAAGGCTGGGATAAAAGAAATGACAACATGCAAAAAAAAAAAAGTAAACTTAGCCCAAGTGACCAGAAAAAAGCTGGCACTCTCCCTACTCTATCCTAGGGGGTTCAAAGGTAGGCACAGGATCCAGGAACGGCCAATCAATCACAGCTGTCCTGGGGCTTGCCAAGAAAAGAGAAAGGCAGAACTGTACTCTAGGATCCTTAGCTAGTCTTGAGCTGCTGGACACTCCCCTTGCTATCATGAGGGGAAAGGCTTTTCAGGAGACATCAACAGAGGAGAGCAGAACTGAGGAGATCATTTAACTCCTGGGTCAAGTAGTGCTTAACTCTGTGATGTTCTTTTAACTTGCAACTGAAGGAGACCTGGTTAATCAGCAGTACTGATGATCACACTAAAGGTGGGGAAAGGTAAAAGTCACTTGCTCATTCCTTTATCAAATATCATGAACAAAAATCTGCATGAGACAAAACGATGCTCTGTTTAAAAGTTACACACAACCATTCACAATCATTAACACACAATGATTCACAACTGTTACTTTTAGTTGCTTTTCTTATACGTTAAAAAAAGCTCTAATTAGTGTACAATTTATGTCTTCTTGTTACTAACAAGCGCTCTCCACCCCACTGTTGCATATTTATTGTTTAATGAATACACACTGGCCCATCAAGTGTTATTCCTATACTGGACTTAGCCAATCCCCTATTGCTGGGGATTGGTGCTTACAAAGTTCTATTCTTAAAATATTATGAGGAAAATCTTTATGTACATAGTTTTTTAAAATAATGGTTTTATCTCCTTAGCAAAGATCTTCGGAAGTGGAATGACTAAGCCAAAAGGTTAGATCACTTTCACGGCTCCATGTACAATGCTAAATTGCTTCCTAAAGAAGGTGGGGGGCACATTAGGGTATAATGCTACCAATCATGACATTTTGATTTCCTACCCTTGCTTTGGATACTTGAAAAAAAAAAAAAAAATTCCTACTGATATGAATGAGGAACCTCACTGTAGATCTAATTTGTATTTCTTCTGATTACACAGTTTGACCATTTTCCCACAGTTATCAGTGTTATTTCCACTTTGGTGAGTTGGCCTATCATTTGAATGTACTGTAAACACCAGGGCCCTACTGCTGTCAGTTTGCATGAGGTTTTCAGAAAATATTAATCTTTTGTTTATAGCCTATATAACTAACAATTTTCTATATAACTTGCACTTTTTGCTAATGAAAAATACCACATCACTATCTTATAGAATGGACATGTGAGCCATTAGACAGTAAACTCATACATACACACAATATTTCTGCACTTCCCATGAACTATCTTCCCAAGAGCCTAAGGAGACTATGATAAAACCTACCACACTCTTCACTATCACAAAGGTAAGACTGCCAACTATTAAGCAAAGCTTTACCACCCACCATCCCTCTCATCCCTCTCCCCACCACATGCACACACAGTAATTTAGAGACTTCAGGGAATTACTGTGCATTCAGGAAATTACATGGATTCTTCCGAAAGTTATTTCTTTAGAAACCTCTAAGAATGTTTTACCCAGGAGAAATATTCTTGAGCTCATGATTAGGGGTTATGATTAAAACTGTATTTTAAGACCCATCATTTTTGTATTATCAATTTAAATTGCAACTTATTTGACAGCATGATAGGTCGATGTAGAAAAAGTATGATTAAAAAAAAATTAAACTCGGTCTTCATGTAAACATTCCTCAGAGGAAACCTGTAAAACACCACCGACACTGAGTACTGTTTTTCCTCCAATCTAAGATTCTACCAGTTGTTAAGATCCATCTCAATTGCAGTTGTTAAAAGTGTGAAAACATAGGCAACTTAGAACAAATGAAATGCATTACTGAAGGCTAAAAGTGTTAAAACTATGCTATCAAACTGTCGATAAATGATTTGTCCTTGTTAAAATATTAGAGGGAGAGGGAAGTGACCAAGAAAGCATCTGACAGAAGCAGCATATTTCAGAAAGCGATTAATATCGACATATTGATTTCAATATATTCCAAATAAACAGGAGATGTCAGCAGTTTCTGGGCCAACTGCTGAGCACCAGTTTACTTAACGGTAACCACTGCATTTACTGAACTGCCCTAGCATCCCTATACTGTGCAGTGTATTAGTTTTATGGCTCATAATACAAACATTACAATCTTTACAATTACCATGTAAACTGATGATTTCATCTCTTTGCGTCCACACTTTCCACCGCAGTCAGGGAGTTCCTGCCAGCCAGCCCTGAGCTGGGCTGCCTCACCAGCGGGTACACAGCAGGCTCCTGCACCTGCCAGGCTACTGCTCACCCAAGCCTTGATCCTGCTTTCCTAGCTTCTGACAATCCTGGCTTCCAAACTTCCCAGCTCTGGTTTCCAACTGCTTCTGTACCTGCCTCTACCCTGGTTCTCAGTTTTGCCTTATTTTAATCCTCAATCAGTGTTACAGTGATCATGACTGAGAGGTGACACATAGGTAAGTACACCTGGCTTTATATATTTCTAAAGAGCACTTTACTCAGTTTCTTGGACTTTTAAGAACCTTTCTGGGTTGCAAGTTACCTTCATTTCATTTCACATTACGCAGTGTTACTGTTTTAACTCTTAAGTTTTATTACTTTAATACACTAAAACAACAACAACAAAAAAGGCTGAGAAAAAAGGTAGTATTCCAAAGAAGCTCACATAATGTCAACAATAAATTCTGTTCCTATATGCCATGCATTTGGAATTTACAGTCCTACTCTCTATCAATACTCATTTTTAAAACCTTGGACAACTCAATTTATACCTAAGAGAAGAATTCCTACACTACCTAACTCAGAACATGGTGAGAATCAAATGAAATGCAAGAGCAATCTATATACTACAGCCTATTTTAGACCCTTATTAATATCGCTTTTTTGTTCAAGCCACTGTTGGCTCTCACCTGAGCTACCGCACCAGCCTCCTAACTGGTCTCCCTCTCTGCTTCCTTCCACCCTTACAGTCTATTCTCACACAGTAGCTGGTCTGATCTCCCTCCGCCCTCTCTACCCCCCTTCCCTTTTTCTAAGAATTAACATCATTCCCCTGCATATAATCCTTCAATGGTTTCCCATTACAATTAGACTAAAATTCATATTTTTTGGTCAAGGCCCACTAGGCATACAAGGTCTTAATCCCCCATATTCCTCCTGGCATTCATTCACTCAGCTGCAGCCACCCATCTTTCTGTCCTTGGCACGCATCAAGCATATTCCCTTCTTAGGAACTGCACAGAAGCCTCTTCTCCCACAGCCTCACACGGCTCTCTTAGGACTGCTCATGGGTCGCTTAAGGAGAGAAGCTGTCTTTAACCACCCCTTGTAAAACTGTCCTCCTCCCCAGCCCATTACCTTCATTTTCTTTCTTAGTGTTCTCACTACCTGATGTTATTCTTGTGTCGTCAGCCCCCAGGCACCTCTAGAAAGTCAGGACCTGAGTTAGGATACGGGTTTTGTCTTGTCTAACCACTGTTTGTCCTGCCTCTGGAATGGTGCCTAATAATCATGTTTCAGTGTACCCAAAACCAGTTAAGGTTTTCCCAATTTTCCCACATCATCTAAGATTTCTTCTAATGCTGTCTTTTGATGTGTCTGTCACCTAGGACCAGAGTTAATTTCAGATCTCTTAGAGTAGTAGTTTAGTTACTCAGAATCAAAGACACAAGACAGGTTACCAAGAACCACGAAAACCTAAAAGAGGAAATCTAATGTTCAGTGAAAAATCAATGGTAACTTTAATTTGGAAAAAGAACATTTAATGTTAAAATACCTTTACTACAAAATGACTCACCCTATGAATTTAATTAAGTCGTAAGACAAAGTGTACAATCAGAATGCTATAGGGAAGTATCAATACAATGCATCAGTTTTTATCTGTGTCCCCTGAATAAAGCATTATAATGGGATTATAAAAGATGCTCAACCATAAAGGCTGGGTAAATGAATTATGCTCCAAGGTTATTCGATGGCCCAGTAAACAGTTGGTAAAAGGCAGGCTGTAGAGCTATGCGCAGTTGCATGGAAATACATCACCCTGGAGCACTCTCTAGGTGTCAGCACGGTTACAGGAGCTTCATGTCGTTACTTTTCTTTATAACAAAAAGTTACAAAGTGGCACATAAAGAACAATCCCATCTTTGTAAAATAAACACAATGTTATGTTTATATGCATACAAAAGGTTCAGGAAGAATCAACACCAAAATATTAATAAAAATTCTGGATATTCTGAGTGTGAGTGAAGGACTTTTCTGTGTTTTCTCAATCTTTCACATCAAATGTTCATTAATACTGTCACCAAAAAAAGGAAAGATCTGTTGCTCAGAGGTTTTTCCACATCATATTGCCAATTCCTTCCCTACCCACTCTTCAGGGGGATGGGAGGTAGGGGTCACTTGAGAGAGCACCTTTCACCAGAAAATTAGCAAAGCTCCTAAGGTCAGAACATAAAGGCTGTATGAAAAGTTGATGAATAAAAATAAAATCAGATAATAGGACCGTAGCATCTTCTTTTCTATTATGACACTACCATCAGTTATATTAGATATACTGTTAAAGACAAAGTAGTAAAAAATTCTTTTGAGTCTATCTGAAATCTATACTACGTTCTTAGGAGTTACTTTTTTGAGATGGCTTGAAGAAATCATGTTCTTCTCCAATGTTTCTGAAGAACAAGACAGAGCATCATTTATGTACGATTTTCTCTAAGTAACCAAATAATTCTTCACTGTAGAAAAGCCAAAATGTTTTATATCTGAGTAGGTATTTCTCAGTTTCCAGGGAAACTGATACAAAATTGTCTGAAATAAAGACATGAAGAGCAAACTTCCAATGTGCCTGTACTTTATATTTGGTGTTCTGACCTTGTTTCTATGGAAACTTAATTAATAGGCAAATGCTGAAATTGAGGTTTCTCTTATCACTTTATCGAATGCCCCCCCAAAAAAGACAAATTGAAATGAAATTTTAACAATCATGTTAAACATAAAAAGGTAAATTCTGTACTCATGAACTCTATTTTTCCAGTTCCTGATTTAGCACTCCTTCCTTATCATACATAGTCGTATGCTAAATGCTTAGTACCTTACCTGCCCGCTTACCAGCTTCCCCTAATGTCCCTCTGTCCAGGGCATTCTCGGCTTCAATTGGATTTCACCAGAACAAACTCTTTAAATTATATCAACGTGTTTACCTGACTGATAAATTTAGGCTATTTCATGACTTCTACTTTTATTCATATCCATTGCAATGTATGTACAGACAGAGAATGGAGAGGTAAATGTTGCTTCTGAGTTGTGTACAATAAACTGGAATGGCAATAATCAAAACTGGAGTATGCTGAGATAGGCCTAACTTATGGATAAATTATAATAAAATATAAGGTGCACTCTAAACAGTTTCTTAAGCATCCCAAGAACTGAATTTGGCATATCTACCACCTCCCAAGTCTGTCTCTTTTGTTCAGTAGCTGTGTTACACAGTCATTTCAGATCTCTAAGTCTTGGCTTCTTCATCGGCAACAGAGGGAGAATATATACGGGCCTTATTTGTAGATGGAAGGGCCGAGTGAAATACACAAGAAAATGCATTGTAAATCTTAAAAGAATTCTATAAAGGTCCAATTTTCGTCTCTCATCCTACACTAGCCAACTACTAACTGTTTTTAAAAATCATTTAGAGGCTTACCTTATAGCAACAAGCAGAGCAGTTTTCACAAGTACTTACATGCTTTGTGTTTAAAGCTACAATTAATTCACATAATTTGTTCATTCTTTCACAATATCTAACGATTCTGAAAAGGGAGTACTTTCCACTTACAAAGCCACGTCCATCATAAGGGTGAATCCACAGGCTTCATTATTCTAACTTTTAAAGAAATTAAATAAACCCAACTAAAATTTAAATAGAAGAGCTGTAAGACATTTCGTCTATGAAATAATGAAATAATCTCTGGCATTTAAATGAAACAAATGGGCCAGTGGGGCTTTAACATCTTTATGATACAATGTTTTATACTTCAAAGAACAGTCTTTATTAAAGTGCCACTATGCTACCCAGAATTTTTTTTTTTTTTAACCTAGAGCCATCCCTTTCCAAAATTCTAGAGGCAAAAATCAAACATTTCCTCTCTTCTCTCTCTCCTCTCCTCCCCGACAACACCCACCCCCAGCCACTTAGTCTACAGAACTTTTACCTGAACATTCCTAAAGTTAAATAGTATTCTACTGGGGGGGGGGGGCGGAGGAGGAGGGAGCCATGGAGACATTTTTCTGCAGGATGGATGTGGTATGTTAACTCCCAAACCTTTATATTACAAATTACAATCTGAATTTGTTTTTTCTCCTTTGAAACTTCTGTCCAGCAGTCTCAGGAACCACCTCACCCCTCCCTTAGAACAGGCAACGTGCAAAAGAAGTCGGTTAAGGCTGTGCAACTGAAGACATACTTGTGTCAAAGTGGGAATTTAAAAGTAATCAGAACTCCATGGGGTCTCCTTTGGTAAAGAAAAAAAACCCAACAACTATTCTCTGCAGCCGTGGCAGTAACGTTTCACACCGTTCACAGTTATTTTAAGCCCCTCTCCCACCATTTTCTTTCCTATCGTGTTCAAATTATAGTTAGAAGGGATAAAGTAGCTTCTATCAGGGCGACTGAAAACATTAAAATCCAAAGAATTTTAGTTAAGAACACCACACTGACTCTGTCCATCTCTATTTTGAATTTAAATGACAAATCCTCTAATGTTTGTCTTAACTGTCTCGAGTATCAACTACCTTAAGGAATAGAAATCTGTCATCAGGCCCTTACCTAGTTCCTTCGCTTAGGTACCATCTGGATAGGGAGACGGGATGGATACGCCGAAGTTAGAGTATTTAAGTTTGCATTAAGAAAAGAGAGACTACACCAGAAAGTCTCTGCTAAGTCCCACGAGATGTTAAATAGAACCACGAACAGGAAGGGCCGCGGATTGGAGGGTCTCAGGCCGGGCTGGGAAATGGGAACGGGGGAAAGAATTGGGCATTCGGGTAGGGAAGAGGGAAGGAGACTGGCCGGACGCGACTGGTAAAGAATAAGGGGTGGGGACGCCAAGCAGAGCCAGCCTTCGTCCCCGGTGCCCAGCCCTGGGAGAGCCAACTCCGGGCAAGAAGGAGCCCTAGGCGGCGTCTCCCTCCCGGGGGACCCTGGGGGCGGCGGAGGCCAGAGGTAAGCCCGAGAGCAGACGGCGCCGACCCCGCGAGGGGCGAGGCGCGCCCGCCGCTTCTTACCTTCGGGCATCTCCCGGTCGCTGATGTGCTGCAGGTGGTGGCCTTCGCCACCTGCGAAATCCAACTCGGCGGGTTCCACGGTAGCCGCCGCCGGAGCTACTGCCACCGCATTCCCGGCCGCCGCCTTGTAGACCTCAGACTCGCAGTCCGGCTCCGCTGACCCCCTGCGCCGGCCCGACTTGGGGCTGGCATTGGGGGACAGGCAACAACACAGCGAGTTCCCCATGGGGCGCCTTCACTCCTCGCCGCCGCCGCCTCCGCTCGTCCCCCGACTCTGCCGAGCACAGAAGCCGCCCCCTCCCCCAACAATGGCGCGGCGGGCACTGGCAGCCCCGGGCTATGCCGGGGCTGTGCCGCACATGCAGACGCGACTTCGCCCGCCGCTCTCCTGTCCGCCCAGCCGCCGGGGCCCCGGGCAGGGGTACGGCCCCGGCCGCACCCCTGCCCAGCCGCTGGGCCCCGGGCAGGGGTCCGGCCCCGGCCGCACCCCCGCCGCTGCCTCCCCGGAACCAACTAGTCTGTGAGGGCGGTGACCAGACCCGCTTATTTAAAAGGGCTGGGAACCAGACAAGCGCTGAGACGCGCAGCCACTGAGGGAGAGAGCGCAGCCGGAGCTCCTCCTCCTTCCGCTGCCACCTCCCGACTGAAAGTAGCTAGCCCGGCCGGCCCTTGCCTACCGGAATGTGTCCTTCGGTTACCTGGTTACGACGGACCAATCACGACCAGAGTTCCCTCCACGCGCCCTCCTCAGAGCGCAGGCATGTGACTCACAATGCCCCGCCCCCGCCCGCGGCTGCCCCGCCCCCCGAGCGGCGCGCCCCAGACTCTGGTTTCCATTCATCTCTCGCGCTCCGAGCTTTCCGGTCCTGCGGGAAGCGCCGCGGGAGTTTGTTAATCGAAGCCGTCCTGAGTCAGTGGGCTCTGTAGAAAGCCCCTGTTCGTAAAATGCCAGTTCAGTTAGCAACTCGCTTTCACTGGGTCCACAGTTGACTCATTTGATGTATTGCTCAACGAACTTAGTTTCACCCCAATTTTTGACCGTTTTTTATAACTGAATGCTCCTCCTGTCTTGCCTTCCAAAGAGTGTTAGTTTCCGCCTACAGTTTAACCATAGCAACCCCCGGGGCCCTGGTCCTACTCTCAATAAAGAGCTGTGGCTGTGTCTTGAATGAGACTCGAGGACACGTCACCCCTCCACTTCCTCATCAGCAAATTAGGGACCAAACTCCCCCCTCCCACCTCTGAGGCGCTGGGATTCAGCAACTCGCTTTTCTCGCCTGTTGCTCTCTTCCACGGCAGGAGTTTCCAGGTTTCCCTACTTTAGCCAACAACAACGCATAAAGCACGATTTTCTCATACAAACTTGAGAGTCACAAAGTGAAGTACCACGGTCTTGATTTGATGAAGATGATAACGATAGTTAACATTTGGCAAACACTATGCGCCCGCCCCCGTTCCAAGTGAGGTACTCATTTAACCCTCGGGAACAAAATCCTCAGAAACCTTCATTTTACAGATTTTACAGACGCTAAGTCACGTTCCCAAGGTCACATGATTGCTCAGGGGTGTGGCCAGGATTTGATCCCTGATTGTGTGGATCCCCAAAGGCACCTTATTGTGATCATCAGAAAATAAAGATCGAAGTCAAATTTGGTTGGAAGTGGCATAGTGTATCAGGATTTTCTTTTTTTAAGGAGGAACAATTTTTTGATGTGGATTTTAAAATACTTTCCCTTCATTCAACATTGATTAGTCCCTCCTACATGCCAGGCACCCGTGTGTGAAAAATAGTCCTGCCCTCAGTGACCTCAGGCACGGTGAGAAAACAAAGGCTTAGAAAGCCCAACAGTCTGAGGTCACACTGCTGCAAAGTACTTAAACCTGAAATTCAAACCTAGATCTATTAACCCCAAGTAGATGCTGGGGTAAAGAGCTTGGTTTTCTTCCCAGAAACATGAGAGCCATTGAATGTTGTGAAGTTAAGGAGTCACTATCAGGTGGTTTGTAGTGAGGTCACGCTTGAGAATAAGTAGGACTGATGGAAGCAACAAAACCCATTAAGAGACTTTATATTCATCTAAGAGAGGAGTGAGGGCTCAAACTAAAGGCAGTGGCAGAGATTGGAGTGGAGGGAAAGGATCTGAGGTCATCTGGGAGGTAGAATAGAAGTGCTCAGTGACTAGATATGGAGCGGGAAGGGGAAAAGAGAAGCAAAAATGGCTGCTAGGGTTCTGGCTTAGGGAACTATGTAGAGTGTGGTTACTTTTTCTTAGATAGTGCAGGAAAAGGAAGAGGTTTGGGAAGGAAGATCATTTTGGGTTCTGTTAAGCGGAACATGGAAATGGAGCTCTCTGGTTGAAAGTAAGCCTCTGCAGGCTAAGTCCATTTTGTGATATCCCAACTTATGTTTTCAAAAATAACACATTAGATTAACCAAGATGGCGGAGTAGAAGGACGTGCTCTCACTCCCTCTTGCGAGAGCACCAGAATCACAACTTGCTGCTGGACAATCATTGACAGGAAGACCCTGGACTTCACCAAGGAGGATACCCCACGTCCAAGGACAGAGGAGAAGCCACAGTGAGACGGTAGGAGGGGTGCAATCAGAGTAAAATCAAATCCCATAACTGCTGGGTGGGTGACTCACAGGCTGGTGAACACTTATACCACAGAAGTCCACCCACTGGAGTGAAGGTTCTGAGCCCCATGTCAGGCTTCCCAACCTGGGGGTCCGGCTACGGGAGGAGGAATTCCTAGAGAATCAGACTTTGAAGCCTAGTGGGAATTGATTGCAGGACTTTGACAGGACTGGGGGAAACAGAGACCCCACTCTTGGAGGGCACATACAAAGTAATGTGTGCATCGGGACCCAGGGGAAGGAGCAGTGACCCTGGGGGAGACTGAACCAGACCTACCTGCTGGTGTTGGGGGGTCTCCTGCAGAGGCGAGTGGTGGCTCTGTTTCACCGTGGGGATAAGGACACTGGCAGCCGAGGTTCTGGGAAGTTCTCCTTGGTGTGAGCCCTCCCAGAGTCTGCCATTAACCCCACCAAACAGCACGGGTAGGCTCCAGTGTTGGGTTGCCTCAGGCAAAACAACCAACAGGGAGGGAACCCAGCCCCACCCATCAACAGTCAAGTGGATTAAGGTTTTACTGAGCTCTGACCGCCACAGCAACAGTCAGCTCTACCCACCACCAGAGCCTCCCATCAAGCCTCTTAGATAGCCTCAACCACCAGAGGGCAGACAACAGAAGCAAGAAAAACTACAATCCTGCAGCCTGTGGACCAAAAACCACAGTTACAGAAAGATAGAGAAGATGAAAAGGCAGAGGGCTATGTACCAGATGAAGGAACAAGAAAAAAACCCAGAAAAACAACTAAATGAAGTGGAGATAGGCAACCTTCCAGAAAAAGAATTCAGAATAATGATAGTGAAGATGATCCAGGACCTCGGAATAAGAATGGAGGCAAAGATTGAGAAGATGCAAGAAATGATTCACAAAGACCTAGAAGAATTAAAGAACAAACAAACAGAGATGACCAATACAATAACTGAAATGAAAACTACACTAGAAGGAATCAATAGCAGAATAACTGAGGCAGAAGAAAGGATAAGTGACCTGGAAGACAGAATGGTGGAATTCACTGCTGCGGAACAGACTAAAGAAAAAAGAATGAAAAGAAATGAAGACAGCCTAAGAGACCTCTGGGACAACATTAAACGCAACAACATTCGCATTATAAGGGTCCCAGAAGGAGAAGAGAGAGAGAAAGGACCAGAGAAAATATTTGAAGAGATTATAGTCGAAAACTTCCCTAACATGAGAAAGGAAATAGCCACCCAAGTCCAGGAAGCGCAGAGAGTCCCATACAGAATAAACCCAAGGAGAAACACGCCGAGACACATAGTAATCAAAGTGGCAAAAATTAAAGACAAAGAAAAATTATTGAAAGCAGCAAGGGAAAAACGACAAATAACATACAAGGGAACTCCCATAAGGTTAACAGCTGATTTCTCAGCAGAAACTCTGCAAGCCAGAAGGGAGTGGCATGATATACTTAATGTGATGAAAGGGAAGAACCTACAACCAAGATTACTCTACCCGGCAAGGATCACATTTAGATTTGATGGAGAAATCAAAAGCTTTACAGACAAGCAAAAGCTAAGAGAATTCAGCACCACCAAACCAGCTCTACAACAAATGCTAAAGGAACTTCTCTAAGTGGGAAACACAAGAGAAGAAAAGGACCTACAAAAACAAACCCAAAACAATTAAGAAAATGGTCATAGGAACATACATATCGATAATTACCTTAAACGTGAATGGATTAAACGCCCCAACCAAAAGACATAGACTGGCTGAATGGATACAAAAACAAGACCCATATATATGCTGTCTACAAGAGACCCACTTTAGACCTAGGGACACATACAGACTGAAAGTGAGGGGATGGAAAAAGATATTCCATGCAAATGGAAATCAAAAGAAAGCTGGAGTAGCTATACTCATATCAGATAAAATAGACTTTAAAATAAAGAATGTTACAAGAGACAAGGAAGGACACTACATAATGATCCAGGGATCAATCCAAGAAGAAGATATAACAATTATAAATATATATGCACCCAACATAGGAGCACCTCAATACATAAGGCAACTACTAACAGCTCTAAAAGAGGAAATCGACAGTAACACAATAATAGTGGGGGACTTTAACACTTCACTTACACCAATGGACAGATCATCCAAAATGAAAATAAATAAGGAAACAGAAGCTTTAAATGACACAATAGACCAGATAGATTTAATTGATATATATAGGACATTCCATCCAAAAACAGCAGATTACACGTTCTTCTCAAGTGCGCACGGAACATTCTCCAGGATAGATCACATCTTGGGTCACAAATCAAGCCTCAGTAAATTTAAGAAAATTGAAATCATACCAAGCATCTTTTCTGACCACAACGCTATGAGATTAGAAATGAATTACAGGGAAAAAAACGTAAAAAAGACAAACACATGGAGGCTAAACAATACGTTACTAAATAACCAAGAGATCACTGAAGAAATCAAAGAGGAAATAAAAAAATACCTAGAGACAAATGACAATGAAAACACGACGACCCAAAACCTATGGGATGCAGCAAAAGCGGTTCTAAGAGGGAAGTTTATAGCTATACAAGCCTACCTAAAGAAACAAGAAAAATCTCAAGTAAACAATCTAACCTTACACCTAAAGAAACTAGAGAAAGAAGAACAAACAAAACCCAAAGTTAGCAGAAGGAAAGAAATCATAAAGATCAGAGCAGAAATAAATGAAATAGAAACAAAGAAAACAATAGCAAAGATCAATAAAACTAAAAGCTGGTTCTTTGAGAAGATAAACAAAATTGATAAGCCATTAGCCAGACTCATCAAGAAAAAGAGGGAGAGGACTCAAATCAATAAAATCAGAAATGAAAAAGGAGAAGTTACAACAGACACCGCAGAAATACAAAACATCCTAAGAGACTACTATAAGCAACTTTACGCCAATAAAATGGACAACCTGGAGGAAATGGACAAATTCTTAGAAAGGTATAACCTTCCAAGACTGAATCAGGAAGAAACAGAAAATATGAACAGACCAATCACAAGTAATGAAATTGAAACTGTGATTAAAAATCTTCCAACAAACAAAAGTCCAGGACCAGATGGCTTCACAGGTGAATTCTATCAAACATTTAGAGAAGAGCTAACACCCATCCTTCTCAAACTCTTCCAAAAAATTGCAGAGGAAGGAACACTCCCAAACTCATTCTATGAGGCCACCATCACCCTGATACCAAAACCAGACAAAGACACTACAAAAAAAGAAAATTAGAGGCCAATATCACTGATGAATATAGATGCAAAAATCCTCAACAAAATACTAGCAAACAGATTCCAACAACACATTAAAAGGATCATACACCACGATCAAGTGGGATTTATCCCGGGGATGCAAGGATTCTTCAATATACGCAAATCAATCAATGTGATACACCATATTAACAAATTGAAGAATAAAAACCATATGATCATCTCAATAGATGCAGAAAAAGCTTTTGACAAAATTCAACACCCATTTCTGATAAAAACTCTCCAGAAAGTGGGCATAGAGGGAACCTACCTCAACATAATAAAGGCCATATATGACAAACCCACAGCAAACATCATTCTCAATGGTGAAAAACTGAAAGCATTTCCTCTAAGATCAGGAACGAGACAAGGATGTCCACTCTCACCACTATTATTCAACATAGTTCTGGAAGTCCTAGCCACGGCAATCAGAGAAGAAAAAGAAATAAAAGGAATACAAATTGGAAAAGAGGAAGTAAAACTGTCACTGTTTGCGGATGACATGATACTATACATAGAGAATCCTAAAACTGCCACCAGAAAACTGCTAGAACTAATTAATGAATATGGTAAAGTTGCAGGATACAAAATTAATGCACAGAAATCTCTTGCATTCCTATACACTAATGATGAAAAATCTGAAAGAGAAATTATGGAAGCACTCCCATTTACCATTGCAACAAAAAGAATAAAATACCTAGGAATAAACCTACCTAGGGAGACAAAAGACCTGTATGCAGAAAACTATAAGACACTGATGAAAGAAATTAAAGATGATACCAACAGATGGAGAGATATACCATGTTCTTGGATTGGAAGAATCAACATTGTGAAAATGAGTATACTACCCAAAGCAATCTACAGATTCAATGCAATCCCTATCAAATTACCAATGGCCTTTTTTACGGAGCTAGAACAAATCATCTTAAAATTTGTATGGAGACACAAAAGACCCCGAATAGCCAAAGCAGTCTTGAGGGGAAAAAAATGGAGCTGGAGGAATCAGACTCCCTGACTTCAGACTATACTACAAAGCTACAGTAATCAAGACAATATGGTACTGGCACAAAAACAGAAACATAGATCAATGGAACAAGATAGAAAGCCCAGAGATTAACCCACGCACCTATGGTCAACTAATCTATGACAAAGGAGGCAAAGATATACAATGGAGAAAAGACAGTCTCTTCAATAAGTGGTGTTGGGAAAACTGGACAGCTACATGTAAAAGAATGAAATTAGAATACTCCCTAACACCATACACAAAAATAAACTCAAAATGGATTAGAGACCTAAATATAAGACTGGACACTATAAAACTCTTAGAGGAAAACATAGGAAGAACACTCTTTGACATAAATCACAGCAAGATCTTTTTTGATCCACCTCCTAGAGTAATGGAATTAAAAACAAAAATAAACAAGTGGGACCTAATGAAACTTCAAAGCTTTTGCACAGCAAAGGAAACCATAAACAAGACGAAAAGACAACCCTCAGAATGGGAGAAAATATTTGCAAATGAATCAACGGACAAAGGATTAATCTCCAAAATATATAAACAGCTCATTCAGCTCAATATCAAAGAAACAATCACCCCAATCCAAAAATGGGCAGAAGACCTAAATAGACATTTCTCCAAAGAAGACATACAGACGGCCACGAAGCACATGAAAAGATGCTCAACATCACTAATTATTAGAGAAATGCAAATCAAAACTACAATGAGGTATCACCTCACTCCTGTTAGAATGGGCATCATCAGAAAATCTACAAACAACAAATGCTGGAGAGGGTGTGGAGAAAAGGGAACCCTCTTGCACTGTTGGTGGGAATGTAAATTGATACAGCCACTATGGAGAACAATATGGAGGTTCCTTAAAGAACTAAAAATAGAATTACCATATGACCCAGCAATCCCACTACTGGGCATATACCCAGAGAAAACCATAATTCAAAAAGACACATGCACCCGAATGTTCATTGCAGCACTATTTACAATAGCCAGGTCATGGAAGCAACCTAAATGCCCATCAACAGACGAATGGATAAAGTTGTGGTACATATATACAATGGAATATTACTCAGCCATAAAAAGGAACGAAATTGAGTCATTTGTTGAGACGTGGATGGAGCTAGAGACTGTCATACAGAGTGAAGTAAGTCAGAAAGAGAAAAACAAATATCATATATTAATGCATGTATGTGGAACCTAGAAAAATGGTACAGATGAGCCAGTTTGCAGGGCAGAAGTTGAGACACAGATGTAGAGAATGGACATATGGACACCAAGGGGGGAAAACTGTGGTGAGGTGGGGATGGTGGTGTGCTGAATTGGGCGATTGGGATTGACATGTATACACTGATGTGTATAAAATTGATGCCTAATAAGAACCTGCAGTATAAAAAAGCAAACAAAACAACTAATACTAAACTTTCATTGGGTTATTTGTATGGAAATATGTTAATATAAATGTTTCAGACATTACATGAAATTTCTAAAAATCTTATATTTGTATTTGTATGGAAATATGTATGGAAATATGTTAATATAAATGTTTCAGACATTACATGAAATTTCTAAAAATCTTATATTTGTATGGAAATATGTATGGAAATATGTTAATATAAATGTTTCAGACATTACATGAAATTTCTAAAAATCTTATATGTTCTGGTATAATGTTATATGTAATAATCCTAGTTATTACTTTAAAATGTATATCTCAGAAATAACTAATTTTCTTGTCAACTGCATTATTATGAACTTTCATCAAATCTTTTACCGTGGTCATTTTTAAGGCTTTTGTCATTTACAGACAGTTCTGGGTGTACTCTGATGATTTTGCAAATATGTTCCTATAAAAGGGTTTCATCTTCAAGAAATTCATGGAAAAGACTCTGACATGTACAGGTTTCTGGTAACTGACTGTACTGCTGAACTGAATGAATAAGCATTTTCAGAACTCTGATGAAAAACTTATGAACTCATAAAAGTGCTAACAAAAGATCAAGATGAAAAAAAACAATTAATTACATGGGACTGAGTGAACTGATGAGGATGAGTATAATTTTTGTGACTTTCTGTCTGAATTAAAAAAAAAAAAAAAAATCCCACAAGGACTCAGAGGCAAAGAATATACAAATCAATTTTCACTGCAAAGTAAAGGAGCTGTTACAGTGGAGGATTACTGGACTGAATGTCAATATTATGACATAGTATGAGTGTGTTTCATGTTTGGTAATGGCAATCATTGTTGCTTTTGTTGTGGTCATCCATGTACAATGCTTGGTGTCAGTCTATTTATCTCTTGTAAAAATAAAATACAGTGTGTGTGTGTGTGTGTGTGTGTGAAAAAAAAAAAAAGGAAATGATATAAATGTGACTATGAATGAGTGTATTCAATAGTTAAAATGATCTATTATATTAGTGATATATATTGTGGAATTAGTATTGTTTTTCTCTAAAGAGCAATGTGGAATAAAAGTTATTTGTTTCATTTAAAAAAAAAAAAAAATAACACATTAAATCAATTTAAAAATGTGATTGGGGAAATTCCCTAATGTTGACGGCTAAGAATATCACATTTTTCATGGAGCAACTTGGAATCTATGGTTTTAGTAAATGAGGCATCCTATGTAAAATAAAACTGGTAAATGAGAGCTCTACCCACCACCAGAGCCTCCCATCAAGCCTCTTAGATAGCCTCAACCACCAGAGGGCAGACAGCAGAAGCAAGAAAAACTACAATCCTGCAGCCTGTGGACCAAGAAACACAGTTAGAGAAAGATAGACAAGATGAAAAGGCAGAGGGCTAGGTACCAGATGAAGGAACAAGAAAAAACCCCAGAAAAACAACTAAATGAAATGGAGATAGGCAACCTTCCAGAGAAAGAATTCAGAATAATGATAGTGAAGATGATCCAGGACCTCGGAATAAGAATGGAGGCAAAGATTGAGAAGATGCAAGAAATGATTCACAAAGACCTACAAGAATTAAAGAACAAACAAACAGAGATGACCAATACAATAACTGAAATGAAAACTACACTAGAAGGAATCAATAGCAGAATAACTGAGGCAGAAGAACGGATAAGTGACCTGGAAGACAGAATGGTGGAATTCACTGCTGTGGAACAGACTAAAGAAAAAAGAATGAAAAGAAATGAAGACAGCCTAAGAGACCTCTGGGACAACATGAAACGCAACAACATTCACATTATAGGGGTCCCAGAAGGAGAAGAGAGAAAGAAAGGACCCGAGAAAATATTGGAAGAGATTATAGTCAAAAATTTCCCTAACATGGGAAAGGAAACAGCCACCCAAGTCCAGGAAGCACAGAGAGTCTCAGGCAGGATAAACCCAAGGAGAAACACGCCAAGACACATAGTAATCAAACTGACAAAAATTAAAGACAAAGAAAAATTATTAAAAGCAACAAGGGACAAACGACAAATAACATACAAGGGAACTCCCATAAGGTTAACAGCTGATTTCTCAGCAGAAACTCTACAAGCCAGAAGGAGTGGGACGATATATTTAAAGTGATGAAGGAGAAGAACTTGTAACTAAGATTACTCTACCTAGCAAGGACCTCATTCAGATTTGATGAAGAAAGCAAAAGCTTTACAGACAAGCAAAAGCTAAGAGAATTCAGCACCACCAAACCAGCTCTGCAACAAATGCTAAAGGAACTTCGTTAAGTGGGAAACACAAGAGAAGAAAAGGACCTACAAAAACAAACCCCAAACAATTAAGAAAATGGTAATAGGAACAAACATATCGAAAACTACCTTAAATGTGAACGGATTAAATGCTCCAACCAAAAGACACAGTCTCGCTAAATGGATACAAAAACAAGACCCACGTATATGCTGTCTACAAGAGACCCACTTCAGACCTAGGGACACATACAGACTGAAAGTGAGGGGATGGAAAAAGATATTCCATGAAAATGGAAATCAAAAGAAAGCTGGAGTAGCAATACTCATATCACATAAAATAGACTTTAAAATAAAGAATGTTACAAGAGACAAAGAAGGACACTACATAATGATCAAGGGATCAATCCAAGAAGAGGATATAACAATTATAAATATATATGCACGCAACATAGGAGCACCTCAATACATAAGGTAAATGCTAACAGCTCTAAAAGAGGAAATCGACAGTAACACAATAAGAGTGGGGGACTTTAACACCTCAATTACACCAATGGACAGATCATCCAGCCAGAAAATTAATAAGGAAACACAAGCTTTAAATGACACAAGAGACCAGATATATTTAATTGATATTTATAGGATATTTCATCTGAAAAGAGCAGATTACACTTTCTTCTCAAGTGCACATGGAACATTCTCCAGGATAGATCATATCTTGGGTCACAAATCTAGCCTTGGTAAATTTAAGAAAACTGAAATCATATCAAGTGGCTTTTCCAAACACAACATTATGAGATTAGAAATCAATTACAGGAAAAAAACATAAACAACACAATCACATGGAGGCTAAACAGTACATTACTAAATAACCAAGAGATCACTGAAGAAATCAAAGAGGAAATCAAAAAATACCTAGAGACAAATGACAATGAAAACATGATGATCCAAAACCTATGGGATGCAGCAAAAGCAGTTCTAAGAGGGAAGTTTATAGTAATGCAATCCTACCTCAAGAAACAAGAAAAATCTCAAATAAACAATCTAACCTTACACCTAAAGGAACTAGAGAAAGAAGAACAAACAAAACCCAAAGTTAGTAGGAGGAAAGAAAACATAAAGATCAGAGCAGAAATAAATGAAATAGAAACAAAACAAGAGCAAATATCAGTGAAACTAAAAGCTGGTTCTTTGAGAAGATAAACAAAATTGATAAACCTTTAGCCAGACTCACCAAGAAAAAGACGGAGAGAACTCAAATTAATAGAATTAGAAATAAAAAAGGAGAAGTTACAACAGACACTGCAGAAATACAAAGGATCATAAGAGACTACTACAAGCAACTCTATGCCAGTAAAATGGACAACCTGGAAGAAATGGACAAATTCTTAGAAAGGTGTAACTTTCCAAGACTGAACCAGGAAGAAATAGAAAATATGAACAGACCAATCACAAGTAATGAAACTGAAACTGTGATTAAAAACAAAAGTCCAGGACCAGATGTCTTCACAGGTGAATTCTAACAAACATTTAGAGACCAGCTAACACCCATCCTTCTCAAACTCTTCCAAAAAATTGCAGAGGAAGGAACACTCCCAAACTCATTCCATGAGACCACCATCACCCTGATACCAAAACCAGACAAAGATACTACAAAAAAAGAAAATTACAGACCAATATCACTGATGAATATAGATGCAAAAATCCTCAACAAAATACTAGCAAACAGAATCCAACAACACATTAAAAGGATCATACACCATGATAAAGTGGGATTTATCCCAGGAATGCAAGAATTCTTCAATATATGCATATTATTCAGTGTGATAAACCATACTAACAAATTGGAGAATAAAAACCATATGATCGTCTCAATAGATGCAGAAAAAGCTTTTGACAGAATTCAAAACCCATTTATGATAAAAATCCTCCAGAAAGTGGGCATAGAGGGAACCTACCTCAACATAATAAAGGCCATACACGACAAACCCACAGCAAACATCATTCTCAGTGGTGAAAAACTGAAACCATTTCCTCTAAGATCAGGAACAAGACAAGGATGTCCACTCTTGCCACTCCTATTCAACATAGTTTTGCAAAAAACTATGTAAATAGTGCTGTCAGGTAGTGCTTCTTCTTTGGAAGAAGAAAAAGAAATAAAAGGAATAGAAACTGAAAAGAAGAAGTAAAACTGTCACTGTTTGCAGATAACATGATACTATACATAGAGAATCCTAAAGATGCCACCAGAAAACTACTAGAGCTAATCAATGAATTTGGTAAAGTTGCAGGATACAAAATTAATGCACAGAAATCTCTTGCATTCCTATGCAGTAACAATGAAAGATCAGAAAGATAAATTAAGGAAATGATCCCATTCACCATTGCAACAAAAAGAATAAAATACCTAAGAATAAACCTACCTAAGGAGATAAAAGACCTCTACTCAGAAAACTTTAAGACACTGATGAAAGAAATCAAGGATGACACAAACAGATGGAGAGATATACCATGTTCTTGGATTGGAAGAATCAATATTGTGAAAATGACTATACTACCCAAAGCAATCTGCAGATTCAATGCAATCCCTATCAAATTACCAATGGCATTTTTTACAGAACTACAACAAAAAATCTTAAAATGTGTATGGAGACACAAAAGACCCCGGATAGCCAAAGCAATCTTGAGGGAAAAAAACGGAGCTGGAGGAATCAGACTCCCTGACTTCAGACTATACTACAAAGCTACAGTAATCAACACAATATGGTACTGGCCCAAAAAAGAAATATAGATCAGTGGAACAGGATAGAAAGCCCAGAGGTAAACCCACACACCTATGGTCAACTAATCTATGACAAAGGAGGCAAGGATATACAATGGAGAAAAGACAGTCTCTTCAATAAGTGGTGCTGGAAAAACTGGACAGCTACATGTAAAAGAATGAAATTAGAACACTCCCTAGCACCATACACAAAAATAAACTCCAAATGGATTAAAGACCTAAAAGTAAGACCAGACACTATAAAACTCTTAGAGGAAAACATAGGAAGAACACTCTTTGACATAAATCACAGCAAGATCTTTTTTGACCCACCTCCTAGAGAAATGAAATAGAAACAAAAATAAACAAATGGGACCTAATGAAACTTAAAAGCTTTTGCACAGCAAAGGAAACTATATACAAGATGAAAAGACAACTCTCAGAATGGGAGAAAATATTTGCAAATGAATCAATGGACAAAGGATTAATCTCTAAAATATATAAACAGCTAATGCAGCTCAATATTAAAAAAAAAAAAAACCCAATCAAAAAATGGGCAGAAGACCTAAATAGACATCTCTCCAAAGAACACATACAGATGGCCAAGAGGCACATGAAAAGCTGCTCAACATCATTAATTATTAAAGAAATGCAAATCAAAACTACAATGAGGTATCACCTCACACTGTTCAGAATGACCATCATCAAAAAATCTACAAACAGTAAATGTTGGAGAGGGTGTGGAGAAAAGGGAACCCTCTTGCAGTGTTGGTGGGAATGTAAATTGATACAGCCACTATGGAGAACAGTATGGAGTTTCCTTAAAAAACTAAAAATAGAATTACCATATGACCCAGCAATCCCACTACTGGGCATATACCCAGAGAAAACCATAATTCAAAAAGACACATGCACGCCAATGTTCATTGCAGCACTATTTATAACAGCCAGGTCATGGAAGCAACCTAAGTGTCCATCGACAGACAAATGGATACAGAAGATGTGGTACATATACGCAGTGGAATATTACTCAGCCATAAAAAGAAACGAAACTGAGTTATTTGTAGAGATGTGGATGGACCCAGAGACTGTCATACTGAGTGAAGTAAGTCAGAAAGAGGAAAACAAATATTGTATATTAACGCATATTTGTGGACTCTAGAAACATGGTACAGATGAACCGGTTTGCAAGGCAGAAATAGAGACACAAATATAGAGAACAAACATACGGACACCAAGGAGGGAAAGCGGGGGCAGGGTGGTGGTGGTGTTGGGATGAATTGGGAGATTGGGAATGACTTATATACACTAATGTGTATAATATAGATAACTAATAAGAGCAAATGATTTTTCCAAATGTGCTATAACATACACACACACATGCACGCACACACTGTCTCCTGTTTGTAATCAATTCTATCCCACCTGGATCTTTTCTTATTAATCCCCCTCAAAAAAAAAGAATTAAATGATAGTCATTATTCTAGAGATATGAGTATCCTCCCTATTTTTCTCCCGACCTTACAGGTGAGTCACACAAAGAAGTTGGTACCTGCTCACCGTCGCACAGAGTCACCTGAGAGCATCCAGGCCCCAGACTCTGGGGTCACAGAGCCAGGGTACAACCGGGCAGCTGATGGTCCAGGCAGCCTCCCGAGACGCCAAGCTGAGCACTTATGATTAACACATACGGTATTCTCGGAAGGTCGTGTCTCTCTCCCTCATAACAGCCATAAACATCTGCGATCATGTTTTCCGTGTGTCACTCTTTTCCTGTGCACACAGCCACAGCCGTACCCCCAGCAACAAGCAGCAGTCACCACTCGGGGCAGGAAGGAAGCACCTGTCGCCCGCCACTCACGCCCCCCTGCCCCGCCCCAAAGCCTGCGCTTCCAGAATCTACCTCCTCTAGTGGTCATGGGTGGGGGGAGCTGGGGGGTGCTCACCGGCATGCACCTTGTGTCTGGACCCCTTCTGTCCTGCTTTGTCCTCTCAGCTCCCAGCACAGCTCCTAACAGGTGCTCACACTTTGCTCTGTTAGTGATGTACACGCATAAATGGTGTGCACGCAGGTGCAGGTACGTACACATCTGTAACCACAAAGTACTTTTCCAAATGACATTTAAGTTTACCTTCATAAAGTCCTGACCCCTTCAGGAAAACCCTCACGGCTGTGGAAAAGGCCAGCTTGGCGCCACTTCTCCTGGCTGCCCTCCCCGGCAGGAAGGCAGTGAAACCTCTGGCGTTTCTAATGCCACAAATGCAGAAGCTGCTATTTGTCTACCTTGTCACACAAGCCATGACAGCCTGGATCTATCACCAAGATGACAGGACTAGCACTGCCTATGTCGAGCCCACACACCTTCCCCAAAGCACTGCTGCCGCCTCAAGGGGTCCGAATGTCCCCAGGTTTACAGTTGAGGAGTAATTTCATGCTCCTCAGCACGTAACAAAAACTTAAGATAATTATAATGTGAAGAGTCAACTAATGGAGCCATTTGGTAAAGTATAATTATCTGAAGAGAAATCATTAAGGATAATATTCAGCAGGATAGAGATGAGAAGAGAATACGGTATATTTTACCATTAACAGTTATGCTGATTTGTAAAATTGATATCAAAATGCAGCAATTATAAAAATATAAAGGCACAATTTTATTCAAACCCGAAATAGCTAATCAGGGATTCCCTGATGGCACAGTGGTTAAGAATCCACCTGCCAATGCAGGGGACACGGGTTCGAGCCCTGGTCCAGGAAGACGCCACATGCCGCGGGGCAACTAAGCCCGTGCGCCACAACTACTGAGCCTGCGCTCTAGTGCCCACGAGCCACAACTACTGAGCCCCCGTGCCACAACTACTGAAGCCCGCACGCCTAGAATCTGTGCTCTGCAGCAAGAGAAGCCCACGCGCAGCAACGAAGACCCAATGCAGCCTAAAATAAATAAATAAATTTACAAAATAGCTAATCATAAATATAAATTCTCAGTACAAGAGCCAGAAACAGAACTTCCTCCCTCTTACAGCATGACATACCATTAATTCAGATAAATACTTATGATTCAACAGTGCGTATCAGCTGTTACGTACCAGGCATGTAATTTATTCACCCAGTCTTGCGTCTCTTTCTGAAAGAAAGGGGAACTTCCCCCCTCACTCACAAGCAGCCTCACTGGCAAAGCTGCAATCATGCCCTTTCCAAAGGCAATCATTGACTTAGACTGGTCCATATTTACACCTGAGGGTGGGATGAGGCCCATAAAGCATACGGGCACCAGATACCCAGACAAACGTGGGTTCTGAAAGCAAGAGAGAAGGGGCGCGGCTGTGACTGGGAATGAGCAGGGCTGATGGAGGCTGGGACAGAGGCCAGGGACGGGGTCAACGTCCAGGGAGAGACGAGAGCGTGAGCAAAGGCCCTGAGGCGGCCTCAAGGGCACGAGCACATCAGACAGAGACATGAGCTGGCTGGGTGGTGCTGCCGTTGTCTGACATATAAACACAGAGAGAGAGCGGGGTTTCGGGATTCAGATTAGGCGGAGGATCTTGGAAGTGTTAACTGGACAGCCAAGCGGGGCTCACCGAGGCACCGTGTTGGGCATCAGTGGGTTAACCAGAGGCAGGTGAGGCCACCTGGAAACATACAGCGAGAAAAGAACCTACAGCAGAAGGTCTGTACACCGCACTCTGAAAGGCAGAGCAGAGGACCAGGTCCCCAAAGAGCCGGAGACGGAAGGAGGAAAAGCAGAGGGTCGGGGAGGGAGGCGTGCCAGGTGAGCCGTCAGCAGCTCAAACCCCTTGGAGGTGAAGCCAGAGGGGCAGCAGGTCTGGGGACACGGTGGCCTAAGTGTTGCAGGGACAGAGGTGAAGATGGTCAGCTGGGGGCAGGGACCACGAAGGGACAGCTCCCAGGGCAACACACTCGGAGGGAAAGAGTCAGGGAGGTGGGTTCAGCTCCCCTGCCACCTCTTGGATTCTGACTTAGCAAGGGAAGCTGGTCTCCCTTTAAAGAAGACCCGACGGCCACCGCACTTAGTTTCTGAAAGTCGTGTCATGCAAAATGTGTGCGAACGTTGTCAAATGTGACATTTATTGTCAATAGAAAGTGTTGTAATTCCTGATAGGAATAATTGGCAGTTATGTCACACTTTATAAATACAGATTATTCTCCTAAACACTAGCTCAATGAACAAAAATGTCCTAATGTAGAATCTGGGTGCATCCATGTGGTTATATTCTTACTGATATGAATTCATAAAACAGACAATAAAATATACACCTGCTGAGAGCATTCACATTCATTCTAGAAATGGAATTGGATTCTTACAATGATTTGTCATTCAAACTACTTCGATTAAAATACAAATAATTACAGTTACTTCTCTTTTAGTCAACGCTTAAATGCAATTACCACTCACTGGAAGGGGAGGGGAGTCAGCCTTCAAGTAAAATCAGCACAAGAAATAAAACAGTATGAATGCTAATAACACCATGAGATTTACAATACTGAACCTTACCATTTATATGATCGTATTTATAATAGTACAATTCAGCGCCATAATACAATGGTATTCATCCAAATTTCAAATGAATTTTGGTGCCTATCAAAACTAGAATTGCTGTCAAATGTCAACAGTTTAGAGTCAGATTTAGTCACTCAGAATAATAAGTGTGACTGTAAATAACCTGCAGACAGTGTTGAGTGCAAAGCGCCGAGACTCAGCCGCTCTGGAAACTCTCACAAGGTCATCGCCGGTGCCAGGGCTCCACGGCAGGGCAGCTCGGCGCCCACACGTAACTGGCCTTTTCTAACTGTTTCCAACAGGGCCTGCTGAGTGGTCCGCTAAGCAAGCTAAGAGTCACATTCACTTTTTAAAAGTCCTACTTCCTTGCTTCATTAAAAGATAGCTAGTTAACAATATTTATGGATGTAAAACTACAGCCTCCGTAGAAAACAGAAACTGTCTCACCAATAATTTCAATTGAGAAATCACAACAGCATAATATTCGCCACACTTTTGCAACAGCCTTGAAGATGAAACGCAAGAGAGGAAGGAGGTGAGGCTGCGGGGAGGCCGGAGGGCGGGCGTCCAGGGCGCCGAGCCTCCGCTGCTCAGCGCAGAATGAGTGGGGACCTCGGTGGCCTGGGGGAAACTGACATCCAGTGTTCCCTGAAAACAAGCCCAAAGCTCTCCAAAGGTACAATCTGAATGACAACATGCAGTAACCAGCTGATACTAAGGAAAAGCACACGCCAGTCGAAACACAAATACTTTTTTCCACGAAATTCGCATGCACTTTTCCCCCAAAAGCATTTCTTGAACCTGCCTTGCTACATTGCAAAAAATACAGGTAGATTCTAATTAGCGAGTTTCTGAGGATGTCGGAATCAGGTCTGAAGTGACTCAGAACCCAGACCACAGGTTCTTCGGGCGAGGGGGAGGCAGGGGACACACGGTTCCCCGTCCCCGTCCCGCCTGGAGCGGCCACCCATCACCCGTGTCCACGTGCCTCAGAGCGAGTGTCTGCTCTGAGAAGGACAGCGCGGGGGCCTGGGGTACAGAGACGGACCTCACGTGCCTGACGCCACCTGCTTCCTGTGGTGGCAGGCGAGCTGCTCTCATAATTCTGCAGCTGGGGTACCCGTGTGACAGAGAGGGAACCGGGCTATAAACTCACTGACACGAGCTCCCTCCCTCCACCCAGCGATAAAGCAGCTCGACGTCTCCGTCTGCCACTCACTCCCTTGACCGAACTCACATCAGTGCTGCCCTCTTGTCACCCTTCGTAAGTGTGTCTCCTGGGACATCTAGGGACATGGAACTAAATTAACGTTGAAATTTAAAAAGCCACATTTATGTTTATGTAGCTATACAGACATGTAGATATAAAAGGTCGCTGTTCTACACATTTGGTGAAATACGGCAATTTTTACATCTGGTATTTTCAATAAATAAGCACACTTTTTAAACTTGGATCTTGGAAACCTATCCAAGATAGGAAACCTATCTCCTGGTAAAGTCAGGTAATTCCCCATCTTAAAATATGTGAATCTTGCTTATGACATCATAGAGATCATCAGAAATTCTACACTTGAAATCAAAGATGAGTCAGCAAGGATGAGAAACACGTGACAAAAGCCTAGAACAAACGGACATCCTTCCCCAGAGGTTACCTGTTTCCTTTAGCTCCCGCGACAACTCACATCTCTAACTAGATGACGAAGTGGTGACATTACTAGATGCATACTTTAAATGACCTGACATGCTCTCACCTTCCAGTCGCCAAGCTCACCGTGAGAACTCACATATGACTGGCTCTCCCAGGCTTCCAGCCCCTCGACTGAAGCAGTGATGTTAATTAAAAACAGAAAATTGCGTTCAGCACAAACCAACAGCAGTGTTTGAACAGGAAAGCAGGACACCTTTACACACTGCACTGGCGGTTCTCCACCCAGGGGTTTAACCACAGGGACACAGGAGACTCAGGGACACAGGTATACGAACTGGCTCAACTTAGGGAATACATGTAACAGGGTACGGCTACCTAAAACGAAAGAGAAAAAGAAGTTCCAATCCTGAGCAAGAGACATTCAAATGTGGCCAAATTCTCATGATTCAAACCAGCAGTCATAAAGAACATGTTGTTTTTCTGACTTCAAAAAAATGTTTACAACTAGAAATATAATGGGTTTGAAACGATTTTCTTGTATGTCATCATTTTTCTAATTAGAAGCACTAAGTTCTCCTTCTTAACTGAAATGATTAAATAACTCTGTAAACTCAATGATGTTATGGACAGTTACTGATAAGAAAAGCAGCAAATCTGCATGCTTGTCTAGACTCCAAGGATTCAAGTGAAAAATTTATGGCCATCAGAGGTCCACAGTGCAAAGATGTTTAGGGCCATTTTCCAGCCAAGGTTCCAGCCATGATTGTGAGCTATGAATGTTCCTGTTTTAAAAGACACATGTGTAGACAGAACAGTTAACAGATTTGTTATAAATGAGCAAGAATCTGAGCTCTGCTGTAGGCTGGAGCACGCAGCATCTGAGCACACCTGATTACTTAGGACACCGGAGGGACCACTCCTGCTATTACGGGATCCATGTTACTATTCCAACACTTGTCCTTTGGTGCTGACAGAACTTCCTGGCTGGAACACAATCATGGCTGGAACCTTGGCTGGAAAATGGCCCTAAACATCTTTGCACTGTGGACCTCTGATGGCCATAAATTTTTCACTTGAATCCTTGGAATCTAGACAAGCATGCAGGTTTGCTGCTTTTCTTATCAGTAACTGTCCATAACATCATTGAGTTTACAGAGTTATTTCATCATTTCAGTTAAGAAGGAGAACTTAGTGCTTCTAATTAGAAAAATGATGACATACAAGAAAGTCGTTTCAAACCCAGTATGAGGCACATAGGATGCATCTTATAATCAAGGTTCTTATTACAAATAAGCACTAGTTACAGCCTCAGCAAATGGGGTATGGAGCCCCTTTCTGAGCCCCCAATTTAGTATCTTAATGGAGTCAACATTTAGCACCCTGGAGAGTACTTATTTGAGAACCTGCAGTTGACATATTTTTTAAAAACTTAAGTTATTGCCAATAACTCGTCCACGGAGTCAATTATGCAGTATGATCAATCCACTTGGTTCTTCCACTATAATTACGGTGGTTACACACAGGACGGCTGCAAGAACACCTCAAGCAGATGCGCAGCTCCTAACCAGCGAGCGCATGGCCGCAAGACTCCAGGCAGTGACAGAACTCCCAGCCTCTTTCTTAAGCACTTGACTTCCGACTACCCCAAGCACGTCTTCCCGGTTTAAGGAAAACTGCTCCGTGACAAAGTACTTTACACAATCAGCACGGAACTTCACATGAAATTTAATTTCAAGATTTTGTGGAAACACCCCAGAATTGTATAACTTGATGGAAGAAGCAACTGTCTCTACATAAGCTTTTTTTTTTTTTTTAAGAAAATCATACAGTCATTAGTACTGCCCTGGTTTAGAAGCATCCTGACACACAGGAATTTATAAAAGCCTTCAACCCATAGTCTCCGAAACATTTCTCTGTTATCCTGAAAAGGACTGCTAGACACACGCCGGTTTTTACTGTCGCTCCCGGGCTTAGGGAGTCTGTGAGGACAAACCCGAAGGGAGGCGGTTCCAGCCGGATTAGTCAATCAGTCGGGGAGCCTCGGCTGCGGTTCCTAAACTGTTTCCAGAACACTCGGTTATGCTGGGGGTGGCGACGCGAAGGCTTCCAAGAACTTTTCGTTTTTGACTGAGCCACATTTCTGTTTTCCCCCAACAGTTAAGTTATTTAGAAGTAAGAGGGTGGAGGGGAGTCGTCTGGGGCAGGGATAAGAAGAGATGTCACACAGACACGCACGCACGAATCGGTATCACGAACTGGGCGTCCAGAGCTGAGCTGTCCCCTAAGTAGCGGGGCGCTCGGCCGGGGGGGCCCCCAGCCCGGGCAGAGGCCCCCCCCAAGACGGAGAGGAGCTCAGGAGGACGCCCGCCGCGGCCCCCGAGGCCAGGAGCCGCTCGCAGGGAGACAGGAGGGGCGAACCCCCAACCCCCAACCCTGGAGAACCTGATTCCCACGGGCCACGGAGCCGCTGCACCTTCACGACGGGGAAAGGCAGACCCTACAAGTTTCCGTCTGGGATGCTGGGCCGGGAGGACGGAGGGTCAGGGGGTCTGCGCCCGCCCGCCCGCCCGCACGAGCCGCCCCGGGAGATGGAGATGGGGACGCAAGAGGGAAGGGGGCGCCGGGTGAGGAGGGGGCGGAGGATGAGGAGGGGGCACGGGGAGGGAAGACGGGTCGCGGAGGAGAGACAGGGGCGCTGAGAAGGGGAGGGCCTGGAGGGAGAAAGGGGTGCAGAGGGGAAGGGGGCGCAGGGAGAGGAGGGGCGCGCGCAGAAAAAACGGCCGGGAGGTCCGGCACTCACCCTCGCGGGCACTAGCAGGCGGCCGGGGCGCCCGCGGGGGGCAGCCGGGGGGAAGGGTCCCTCGGCGCTCATCGCCGCCCACTCGGCGGGACCAACGCTCCGGGCCGCGCGAGCTCAGCGCCGAGGACCCGCGCGAGCCTCCTACGGCCCCGCGGGCGCCACGTCCACGCCCCTCTGCGCTTCGGCGCCGCTCGGGCTCGGCTCGGGCTCCGCGGGCTGCGGCGGGAGGAGCCGAGCACCGCCCACCGCCCGTGAGCACCGCCCACCGTCCTGAGCACCGCCCACCGCCCGTGACCGCCGCCCGCCGCCCGTGAGCACCGCCCACCGTCCTGAGCACCGCCCACCGCCCGTGACCACCGCCCCCCACCCTGAGCACCGCCCACCGCCCGTGATCACCGCTCGCCGCCCGTGAGCACCGCCCACCGACCTGAGCACCGCCCACCGCCCGTGATCACCGCTCGCCGCCCGTGAGCACCGCCCACCGCCCTGAGCACCGCCCACCGCCCGTAACCGCCGCCCACCGCCCGTGACCGCCGCCCGCCGCCCGTGAGCACCGCCCACCGCCCGTGACCGCCGCCCACCGCCCTGAGCACCGCCCACCGCCCGTGACCACCGCCCACCGACCTGAGCACCGCCCACCGCCCGTAACCGCCGCCCGCCGCCCGTGAGCACCGCCCACCGCCCGTGACCACCGCCCACCGCCCTGAGCACCGCCCACCGCCCGTGACCACCGCCCACCGCCCTGAGCACCGCCCACCGCCCGTGACCGCCGCCCACGCGACGCGCCCGAGAGGAGGGGCGCGCGGCTGCCGAGGGGCGGGACGCGTCCCGGGCTGCGGCGCTCCGGGGGAGAGCGGGAGAGGTGATAGCCTCTGGGGGCTGCCGCTCCCCCGGGCCGGGGCCGAGCGCTCCTGCCGCTCGGCGGCCCCTCCCCGCCCCTGCTCCCCGGTGGATCTGACCGGGGGCGTCCCCCCGTCCGCAGTCGGGTGCCTCCGGGCCTTCCCCTCCCTCGGAGGGTCGCAGGGCAGCTGCCTGCCGGGTCCCTGGGGACCCCTCCGCCGGGGTCTCCCCGTCACGTGGAGCTGGTGCTGGACCCTGGGGACTGTCCAGAAGAGGAAAGGACGCCTCTCGCGCCCGCGCGCCCCACCCGCGCCCCGGGCTGGCGGCTCGGCGGCGCCCGTGTCCTCGCTGCGGACCCGGCGACGCCCCGGGGCGCGGGGCTGGGCGCACCTCCGGGCAGTGGGGCAGCAGCCGGTCGGCGAGTCCCTTGCTCTCTCAGGACAGTATCAGGCTGCGTAGACTCAAGTCATCCTCGTTCAAGCGTAAATGAAAGTTTGGCATAAATCTCAGGAAAACACACACACACACCCCCCCCCCAAGCTACCAACCTTTACGAAGGGCGTGGGTTTTCCTCCCTTTCCACATCCCGCGTCTCCCGGTCCCGCAAACTCTCAGGGGCGCAGACGCGCGCGGCCTTTCATCTGCGGAAGCCCGTTCGCTGTCCTTCCGAGGCGGGAAAGCGCGAAGGCCGAGGTGGCAGCACCGGCGTGACCCGTCTCTGCGAGTGGGACGCCTGACGCATGGCGGGCAAGTGGCGGTGGAACAGACACGAGAGACGCTGCTCCTTCTGACGGTAACCTGGTTTTTTCGAGCTTTAGCGGGAAATAATGGATGGATAACAGTGTGTAAATTTAAGGTGTACAGAGTGTTGACTTGATCCACTTATACCGCCGTGTGATTACCACCCTCGGTTAGCTGACCTTCACCAGGTCACATAATTACCATTTCTTTTCAGAAGTGGGAAAATATTCAGAGCAACTTTCAAGTGTATAATACAGTCTTGATAACTAGAATCACCATGCCATACATTAGACCCCCAGAATGTATTCATCTTATAACTGGACAGTTTGTACCCTCTGATCAACACCTTTGCAGACCCCAACTCCCCAGCCCCTGGTACCCACCCACCTACTCTGTTTCTCTGCGTTGGGCTTTCTTAGATTCCATATTGAAGTGAGATCATACAGCATGTGCCTTCCTCTGACTTAACGGAATGCCCTCAAAGTCCATCCATGTGGTTGCAAAACGGCAAGATTTCCTCTTTCTGGTGGCTGAATAATATTCAGTATACGTACATATAATATACATACATATACACATAGGCACATATATATCACATATATACATATATATCTGACATATATCACAATACATATACATACACACAGGCACACACCCCCACGTCTTCCTTATCCATTCATCCGTTGCTGGACACTTGGGTTGTTTCCATGTCTTGGCTATTGTGAATAATGTTGCAATAAACACGGGAGTTCATATACCTTTTCAATACCCTGTTTTCCTTTGGTTATACACCCAGAAGTGGGATTGCTGGGTATAATAATAATTTTATTTATTTTTCGAGGTACTTCCATGCTGCTTTCTCCATCTTCCTATGAGCAGAAAACTAGTGTGTGTTTTTATTTTATTTTATTTATTTATTTTTTTTAAACTGAGGGATTTTTTTAAAATTTATTTTATTTATTTATCTTTGGCTGTGTCAGGTCTTCGTTGCAGTGTGTGGGCTTTCTCTAGCTGCGGCGAGCAGGGATACTCTTCATTGTGGCGTGCAGGCTTCTCATTGCGGTGGCCTCTCTTGTTGTGGAGCACGGGTTCTAGGTGTGCGGGCTTCAGTAGTTGCAGGACCTGGGCTCAGTAGTTGTGGCTTGCGTGCTCTAGAGCGCAGGCTCAGTAGTTGTGGCGCACGGGCTTAGTTGCTCCGTGGCATGTGGGATCTTCCCGGACCAGGGCTCGAACCCGTGTCCCCTGCATTGGCAGGTGGATTCTTAACCACTGTGCCACCAGGGAAGCTCCTTGTGTGTGTTTTGAAAACCATATTTACTACAAAAGAAGTGTGTTTGCATACGCCATAATTTCTCGATGTTGTCTAAACTAGAAATTCACTAAAGAGTAAAAAAACTAATAATTATTTAAGAAAAAAGAGCATCACATGATCATTACCATATTTCTATTTTTAAACCTGATATTAATATGAATTACAACTAAAACTTACAAGAACTACATTGTAGAGCAGGTATCACTTTTTCCCAGTCTTCAGATAATAAATTTTACTGCTAAATTCATATTGTTTAGGAAATTTGTTCATATTTGTGTGCTAAGGAGTTGAAGTGAGTACTATTTTTGAGCTTTTTTGGAAAAAGTGACATTTCACTTTAAAAAGGATGGTGTGATATAATCGACACTAATATGCTACTCAAAGAACGGGAAGGGAAGGAGGGAGGGAGGGAGGAAGGGAAGAGAAGAAGGAGAAAGGAGAGAAAGATTCCACAGCAGTGGAGGGGGATTCCTGTAGGAAACCTCGCCCAGGGGAGCCATGGCTGTTGGGGGCCCTTGAGAATCGGCCCATCCTCGGAGGACTCAGAAACTGACCAGGGCTATAGCACCAGGGTCCTGGGGCCTGTGCAACTGCAGGATAACGCAAGGGCTCTTAAGTCACGGTCCAAGAGTGGGTTTTAGGCAGGTGATCAGTGAATGCCTATAACTGTATGTAAATATTTATATCTTTTACCGCTTTTTTTTTTTTTTTTTTTTAAGATTATGGGCACAGAGCCACCTAGTTCCTAATGTGTTACCTAACACTCTTTTTTTTTTTTTTTTTTTTAATAAATTTATTTATTTATTTTTGGCTGTGTTGGGTCCTCGTTTCTGTGCGAGGGCTTTCTCCAGTTGCGGCAAGCGGGGGCCACTCCTCATCGCGGTGCGCGGGCCCCTCACTGTCGTGGCCTCTCCCGTTGCGGAGCACAGGCTCCAGACGCGCAGACTCAGTAGTTATGGCTCACGGGCCCAGTCGCTCCGCGGCATGTGGGATCTTCCCAGACCAGGGCTCGAACCCGTGTCCCCTGCATTGGCAGGCAGACTCCCAACCACCGCGCCACCAGGGAAGCCCCCTTTTACCGCTTTTAATAGTCAATATTTTTTTCAATCATTCACACATTCAACAACAATTGATTGCTGACCGATGTCTAGATGCCTTAGTAGATATTGGGGATGTGATGAATGTAAGACCACCAGGTCCTCACGGAGCTCAGAGTCTAGTGGGTCACGGACATAAAATTACTGCCTCCCTTATTTGAGGGATTACAGACATTTTATTACCCATGTAATAAAAATGTCCTTCCCAAATCAGGTTCTTAGCTAACGTGTTAAATATCTTTGAGAATGTATGAGTGAACTCAAAACTGATTATGTCACCGTATCCTTACCTGAGTAAGAATATTTGGAGAAGATATTAAATATATCGAGTAGGCATTGTAATATTCAAATATGTACCTGAATTTTTAGAATGGTCTCCAAATAGAAATAAACCATGAATATATTTAGTTTTGACTCATAACCAAGTCCCAAATCTTATCTTCAGTTATATAAGTGTACAGAGGCTCTGAGGAGAGAATTGGTTTCTGAACACAAAGATACTTTGATTCTCATAGGCTTAAGAAAAATGAATAGAAATTTGAGCAACACGATACGATTCTCCTCAACTTTTGCTGTGACAAAAACAATTATGAGGCTAGTTTCTCATTTAATACTTTCTTTTTCTTAATAAGTACATTAGAAATGTACAAAGTGTATGAATTTTGAAAAGTTTGAACTTCTGATTTATTTACTTTTTCTTGCAGAAAATTGCTTGCAATCTACAGGTTTTGGTTTTCTTTTTTTATAAGAAAGTGCTTTAGTAAAACACCCACCTACAACCAAGAATATGGGATTCTTTTGTTTCATAGTTTAATAAGATAATCATTCAGTTACCTCCTTCCTTATTTATTAAAAAATATGCGCTGGACTTGTGTTATGTATCAGGCTTGTGCTACACGGGACCAACACGATGGTGACACAGACCACATGCTCCGGTCCAGTGTGCAGAATACAACACAGGAAGCGTAAGCAGAAACAGCGGGAGCCAAGGGGTTTGGCATTAGTTGGCAAGTGAGTACGGGATGCCCGAGATTCTGTCCAGTCTCCTCAGTCTCCCCTCCCTCAACGCCATGGTCCTCACCGCCCACATCTGCCCCACCAGTCCCAGGAACCAACCACCTGCAGTCCCACTGTCAGTACCCCTCCCGCCAGCTCATTTCCTCTGCACGTCCCCTGTGTCTCACTCTACACTTACAGCCAAATAATCTGCTGGCAACCACTGGCCCCTCCCTCAAAAATGACTTCAATTTCTTCCTTATTCCATTTAAATTATAAAATCCACCACTGTCCTCAGTCTCTTACAAACATTCCTAACTTCCCCCAGTTTTTCTCGCTGTCATGACTTGCCTCGTGAAACCACAGACCTGGTTAAGCCCAACTATCCACCTGTCCCTTACCTTTCCCCAAACACCTGAACCCCATGAGGGAAAACCACAGAGCCCTGCCGACCGGTCTGTTTCCATCCAGGACCACATCTCAAGCAGGCACGCAGTCACTCCTGTGGTTCGGCCACCCCTCCTGGTGGGCTTGACTTCCAGGCTCTAAAACAACTTCCCTCCTCCCTCCTTCCCATATTCTCTCTCTCTCTCTCTCCCCCTTTCCCTCCACCTCCATTCACTCTGCTGCAGATATTCTCTCTAATTCAAAGAGAAACTAGAAACAATTAGATAGGAGCTACCTCATGTGTCTCCCACCCTATAATCAAATCCGCCCACCTTCTGTTCCCTCCACAGACACTTCCTGCTGCCCGTCTCAGGGGACATGCCCTGCCTTATGGAATAGTCCGCCCCACCCCAATTGCTAAGGAACCTGTCACTTTCCCCTTTTCCTGCAGTATCCCTTCCTCCCCCCCATACCCCCTCCCTCATCCTCCGGAGGAATTGCCCATTTTCAGCTCCCTCCCACACGAGATTCTCAAAGAGCTTTAACTCCCCACCTCAGGCTCTCCTCCATCCTCTCCAGCTGGCTTTATCCACCTGCCACCAGGAGTCAGCCTCCTTCAGGGCTCCCTGACAGCCCCCCTCCACCCAGACATTCAGGGTCCCGCACGGATCTGATCAAACTTGAGTGAATATCAACCTGAAAAATCAATTAATGAAAAATGACGAAGTCTTTGTAGTTACTTGAAGGCCCAGTTACAAGTTGATCCTCAGAAAATGAAAACCAGAGTTCTTTTTCCTGGAAATTTTAAGAAAGGGGCCAACAGTCAGGATTAACCTGGACAAAGGGAAACATATACTTTCAGTTCCATTGCTCCTAAGCCAGGTCAGTGGTGTTTCCCTGCTCCTCTTTGGAGAAGAAGGCCTGGTCTCTGCGTCTTCAGAAGGCACAGCGGCGGAAGAGGCACCGTCCCTATCTGCTCACAGGACAGCTCTGTGGGCAGCCGTGCACTTACCCGGTCATTCCAATAACTTTCAGTGCTGGTATCATAGTCCCAATCTGAGGAAGAAAACCAGGGCTTGAGAGGTTGATATGTAAGCCTTTGACTCAGCAATACCACATGTATGAATTTATCATAGTACGTGATAAAAAGAATTGGGCACACACACACACAGATACAGCACTGCTCATTCCAGCCTTACTAAGACAGAAGAATATCAGAACACCATCTTTATACATAAAAAGGGATTAATTAAATAAAATGTCATCCGTACACATTTTTTATGAAGCTGTTACCAAGAATGAGGTATATTTACATTTATGTCTAGTAGACAGAGTCTACAATATGTTAAGAGAAAACAAAGTTATAAAATGTACATACTGAATAATACACTTTATGAGAAAACGTAGTAGCATTTACGTAATAGAGCATGCATGTAAGTAAGGTGTGCTCTGGGGCAGGCTCAGGAGAACCCCAAGTCCTCCGGGCGAGGAGAGGCGTGTTGGCAGCCTGGCTGCAGTCAGGGTACCAGCGCCTGAGAAGGAGGTGTGTGTACGCGCGTTGGCATCTGTACTCCCATAGACGTGGGGATGGTGGCTGCCTTGGAAATGTATGTGATTATGAAGAATACTTTTATCTCATCCTTCATAAAATTTGTAGTTTTCACTTTTCAAAGAGAAAAACTAGTACCTGTATATCAATACAGTTCTATATGCTATCAGTACCATATAGCTTTATATGTAGTATACATATGGTGAATACTACATGATAAACACTATACAGAAACACGTTTTTTCCTTTGGAAAAAATACATGTGAATTTATATTCAACTGAACTCTACAGCAAGTTTCCAAACATGATTTAGTGTGCATACTGTTTCATTGGGGACTATTACTTACAACTCCTTATGAAATTTTATGTAAAATACAGATTTTTATTTCAAGTCATTTATTTTCTTTGACTTTCATTAAAATATCAGTATTTTGTAAGTCTCTCTCTATACACACACACACACACACACACATATATATATAATATGGGAAAAGTGGCAAGTATTTAACACATCATGAATGTTTTTGCACAGAGAGTGAATATCAATTGGGATTTTCTCCAAAAACAAAGATTTTGGAGCATCTCGGGAAACTCTGAACTCTCTGATCCATGGTGAGTGGCTACAAGATATTGACAAGCTTTGATTCCCCTGTGAACCTCCGAAGGTTAATTTACCCATAGCTCCACCCAACTGAATAAATACTCTTGAGATTGTTTATACAAATCACCACCACAGAAGTAACTCCCACCTCAGACGTGGCCCAGCCGTGATGCTTACTCCCCACCTGGTCCCGGAGCTGGTCCCTCACTTTCCACTTCCCTGGTGAGGTGACCTGGGAAGAAGGATGCAGGTAATTTGCAGAGGTCACCTGGTCTGAGGGCAGGGAGGGAGTCACACCCAGTAGTCACGTTTGGAGCCCCGGCTCTGAAACCCCTCCATATTGACCCTGGAGGACACGCATTTTTCAACACGAGATTGTGAGGTTTAAAAGAGACAATTCCCTTTCTCTTTTAAAAATGACAGTGAGAGTAGATTTATTTTTATTTTAAAAGTCCTTTTGAGAAAAATAAAATAATATTTTTAAAAAATGTCATAAAATATATGCCAAATATACCAAATGCAAATACTCAGTTGTTTTACTCTCCCATTAAATTTTTTTAACATCCTTTTTTTCATTTTTTTGGAAGTATAGTTGACATACGATATTATAGTAGTTTCAGATGCACAACAAAGACATTTGACATTTATTTACATTACGAATTGATCACCACTATGTTTAGTAACCATACGTCACCTTGTAAAGTTATTATAATATAACTGACTATATTCCCTGTTCTGTGTATTACATCCCCATGACGTATTCATTTTATAACTGGAAGTTTGTCCTTCTTAATCTCTTTCACCTACTTCACTCATTCCCCCACCCCCATCCCCTCTGGCAACCATCTGTTTGTTCTCTGTGTCTGAGTCTTTTTTCATTTTGTATTGTTTGTTCATTTGTTTTGCTTTAGGCTTTTCTTTCAGATTCCACATATAAGTGAGAACACAACATATTTGTCTTTCTCTGTCTGACTTATTTCCCTAAGCATAATACTCTTTATATCCATCCATCCTGTCACAGATGGTGAGATTTCATTCTTCATTCTTTTTTATAGCTGAGTAATATTCCATTATTAATATTCTGGCATATATAAATATATATATATATATTTCACACCTTCTTTGTCCATTCTTCTGTTTATGGGCACTTAGGTTGCTTCCATATCTTGCCTATTGTAAATAATGCTGTAATGAACACTGGGGTGTGGATATCTATTAGAATTAGAGTTTTCATTTTCTTCAGATAAATACCCAGAAGTGGAATTGCTGGATCCTATAGTAGTTCTATTTTTAATTTTTTGAGGAACCTCCATACTGTTTTCCACAGTGGCTGTACCATTTACATACCCACCGACAACGCACAAAAGTTTCCTTTTCTCCACATTCAATCCTGAGAGATTTACCAGCCTTTATTTACTGACATGTACATCACTACTTGTTTATTATTTTATTTCTACGATTATAATTTTTCTCTAATCTACGTATAGTTCTGTTTCAGTGGGATTTCTAAAAGGATGGAAAATGTGTGAATGATCACCCTGTCATATTCTAGGATTGTTTTTATTGCTTCGGATTTAGGTTGATAGGCTTGAGCTGGTAATACACAACTCCTCTTAAATAATCGACATTGGTTTGTTGAGGGACTTTCTTTATATCACAATAATTCCTCTTCTTTTATCTCCATGCCCATCCCCTATCTTACATGCATATTTATTTATATATGTATTTCTTTAGAATTATGTAGTGGGGTGTGTGTGTGTGGTATTTTGCTATAGAAATCATTCTATTTCTAACATTCTCCACCTTACTATGTTTTTAGAACTATTTTTCTAAACCTAGTAAAATTTTATTTTATTTTTTATTGGAGTATAGTTGCTTTACAATGTTGTGTTAGTTTCTGCTGTACAGCACAGTGAATCAGCTATATGTATATCCCCTCCTTTTTGGATTTCTTTCCCATTTAGTTCACTGCAGAGCATTGAGTAGAGTTCCCCGTGCTATACAGTAGGCTCTCATTAGTTATCTATTTTATACATAGTATCAATAGTGTATATATGTCAATCCCAATCTCCCAGTTCATCCCACCCCCTATCCCCCGTGGGTATCCATGCATTTGTTTTCTACATCTGTGTCTCTATTTCTGCTTTGCAAATAAGTTCGTCTATACCATTTTCTAGATTCCACATATATGCAATAATGTACGATATTTGTTTTTCTCTTTCTGATTTACTTCACTCTGTATGGCAGTCTCTAGATCCATCCATATCTCTGCAATGGCACAATTTCATTCATTTTTATGGTTGAGTAATATTCTGTCGTATATATGTACCACATCTTCTTTATCCATTCCTCTGTTGATGGACATTTAGGTTGTTTCCATGACCTGGCCATTGTAAATAGTGCTGCAATGAACATTAGGGTGCATGTGTCATTTTGAATTATGGTTTTCTCCAGGTATATGCCCAGAAGTGGGATTGCTGGGTCGTATGCTAGTTCTATTTTTAGTTTTTTAAGGAACCTCCATACTGTTCTGCATAGTGGCTGTATCAGTTTACATTCCCACCAACAGTGTAAGAGGGTTCCCTTTTCTCCACACCCTCTCCAGCATTTAATGTTTGTAGATTTTTTGATGATGGTCATTCTGACCAGTGTGAGGTGATACCTCATTGTAGTTTTGATTTGCATTTCTCTGATAATTAGTGATGTTGAGCATCTTCTCATATGCCTCTTGGCCATCTGTATGTCTTCTTTGGAGAAATGTCTGTTTAGGTCTTCTGCCCATTTTTTTGATTGGGTTGTTGTTTTTTTTGATATTGAGCTGCTTTAATATGACATATAAACAATGCATTATCTCAATTACTTCATAAAATTCCACTATTTTACTTATCTAATTGCCAGATAAATAAATGATAAATCTTTAGTTTATCTATGAATTTTGCTGCTATAGCAACCTTGTGATTAAAATCCCTTTCACTTTGTCTCCTTGTGGATGCCTGAGGAGCGTCTTTGAAACAGGTATATCACTTAGTATTAACAAATTACACAGAAAATCCTGTACAAAATTTATCATTGTTGTTCATCCTTCCCACACATTAAAAAAATCCAAACCCAGCCTTCAAATCTGTCTCATAAACAATCGCTTTGCTTGCCCAGCGATCTTTTTGCCTGTTGCTGCCATTCTTCCAAATTACTATACTTCAGAATTTCAGATAATGGGAACTTTGATTGTAAAATGAGTCAGTGCAACAAATAAAGAACAATGGAAAACTCATTGCAAATTTATTTCTAAAGAAGGAGGACATGAATTTTGAATGTTGAAAGGTGTTTACAGTTTTTGTGAAAAGGCTTCAGAACATGGAAGCTTAACTCCTTTTCTTAAGTGGTCAATGATTTGAATTAAAAAAGTGGAACCCGAAATGTTGCACTGCTCTTTCAAAACTTTGCAGAGTGTTAGGTGTGATGCATGATAGTCGTGTGCTGGGGAGGACAGAAATTGTTGCTGCATGGACCTAATGTCACCACCCCACAGAATACCTTCAATGGTAACAATAATTGATTTTAGGGGCAACTAAGGTTCTCCTGAGCTTTCTATACAATGGGCCAGAAGCTAAGTGTCATCTGTGGATGAGCTCACGGTATTTTCTCTGGAGCCCTGTGAGCTCAATGCCAGTCTCATCCCATTTTACAGATGAGGGGTGGAGGCCTGTTTTGGCCCAGGGCTGGTGAGCAGGGGCCTGCGGTTGGAGCACAGTGTGTGGCCTTAGCACGGAGCCCTGCGTGCCGTCTGTGCGCCTGACTAATGAATCGACGTACTTTATTCCTTGAACTTCGATTTCAAAGCCCAAATCCTAACGCCTACTTTGGAGAGTTGTTATAATGACTAATTTGTCAAATGTCTGGTGTCATCTGGAATATAAAAGGAGCTCAGTAAATTTACTCACTACAATTATTACCAATTTCATCAATTGCTATGACAATTAGTCGTATTGTAGACATAATAGCTGCCATCACAGATAGACTGGGAGTCCTGACCTGACTCCGAGAAGTGTCACATCCTCTCCCCTTAAACACAAATGACTTCTCCCTCAGAAAGTGTGCTGTAACGTTAAAAAGAAATCAATCTACAGTGTTGCCCACAATCCTTTGCTTTTAATGGGCTCTTCATTTCATTACGTATTATGATAATTCTGCTAATTCGCCCTTCAGTAAACTACAACGTGAAAACTCAGTAGAAGAAAGTATTGTTTGCCTTAGCAAAAATTAGCCTCTGGCATACAACCAGACACAAAAAACTATCTATTTGGCGTGGGATTTGCAAACAAGTTTTCCTAATAGTAATTCTCAGACTCTGTATTAGAGCCCCTTCTACTTTATGGAAAGTAATTCTGATCTGCTGTGAGTATAACTCCTACTTAGTTGTGGCTGGAGCTCACAAAGGCAGCCTGTTCTGTAAGAGTTGATAAGCTTATAAGCAGAACACCAACCCCCGTAGGATTTTGTTAATTTGGAGATCTTTAATGTTCTTTAATTGCCTGATAATATTTTTTGAACTGATTTTAAGAATTACCTTTTAAAAATCATTTTCCCCCCATTTCCTTGGTTAAGATGGTGGAAAAAATAGAAAGGACTGAGCTATACTTTTCTTGAGCTAGAAATTGCCATCAGCTTGATTTTTCAGATGTTGCATTACTATGAAGCACGGTTATTTCTCAACACGCTTTTTACATGCCGAGTAGGAATGTGTTAAGGTGAGTGTGGAGGAGTGCTATTTTACTGCCCTAGAGGGTTTTTGTTGTTGTGGCTTTGTTTCATTTTGTATATTTTTATAATTGCCTAAGTCCAGCTGAAAAAGCATAAGATATATGGTTGTAGATTATAACACGCAGCTCTGTCCTGCAGGCAAATATTGCCCAAAGTACAAATAAATGAGAGGTCTTTTATTAGAAAAAATACATAACTATAAAATGGCTAATACATTTGCTCTGTAAATTGAGAATAGATATTCAGGATAAATTCAGGCAAGAAATCCTCCTCCCAGATACTTCTGTGCTAGCTCTTTCCCTCATTCTGTAGCCATTTGTAAACACCTTTAGGCTGGTACTTATTAAAAATGATCTTGTGTTAGTGTAAATTATGCACACACACTCACACGCACACACACTCACACGCACAGATGCACATACATACACATTCACGTGCCCTGGAAGTGAAGACAGGCCTGGAGGTGAGGACAGACTGGGTCTGGCAGTGTCAACAAAGGTTCGTCCTAAAGGAACCCCGACCACTTCTGCCAACGCTCAGTGTCCACGGTTAGTCCTGTGGCCCCTCCCTGCCCAGGTGGGCACCGGCCCTGTGCCCTGGCCGGCAGGAGCAGTGACCAATTCCAAAGTCACCCAGGTGCGCGGCACAGCTTCCCATGCTTTCACAGGCCGAACGGGCTCCTGCACGTCCCAGGACAGCAGGACGGCCCCTCAGACCCTGGGGATGGAAGCCCGACTTGGCATCAGGAGGTTTCACGCTGCTGCCTCTTGTTCAGGTCCTGCTGCGGCAGCTCTCGGCCTGCAGACCTGGATCTGCTTCTCACGGAGAAGGTTCCCTTCCCTCCTTTCCTCTCCGTGCAGCCGGACAGGAGCAAACTCACCGCCTTGAGCACCCTCCGGGGAGAAGCGCCCAGGTCAGGGCCCTCCGCCCGGGAGGACGGGTCCTCAGTGAGTCCCCATTTTGTTCCCTGACAGACACTCCCTTTTGCATGCGACCTGCGGCTGCACTTCGGGGACGCCTTTGGTTTTGCATCCTCACCTCTGGCGCGGCCTGTGACCCCCAACCTGCCTCCCCCAAGCCTGCCCCGCTGTGGGAGAGTGATCGAGCATCATTTAAATTCTCTGGCACTCGCAGACCTTCTTCAGGCTCAGGGTTTCCTCTACAATCAACTATTTCAAACTCTTGGCGAGCTTCTTATTTGGGGCTCCTTGCGACAATAGCTACACTCTGGTATTAGGGCCACCCAGCAGGTGTGTGGGAAGCACATCTTTAGCCCATTTCCTGGAGACAGACGTGTAATTGAGGAGACGCCGAGGGTACCATCCCACCGTTGAAATTAACCGCCTCCCTGCCAGGCTGTGCGTCACAGGTTGGCCGCTAAAATTATCTACGTTCCAACTTCTGTAAGTGATGGTCTTACTAAGTATTCATCACTGCAGAACAATTTCCCGTGGTCGCTGTCACAGACCGCCACAACCTCGGTGGCTTTCATTGGTTCATAAACTGGCCCCATCCCCAAGAGGACAGGGAGAGACCGAAGAAACTGGCAGACCTCCAGACTGGGGGGTGGCAGGTGTAACCAGCGGGGGGCTTACTTATGAGGCTTGCCTTGGACCGCAAGACAAGTGGCTATCTGCACCCACCAGCCAGATTTTAGAAGTTTATAGAGGGCTTACCTGGGTTCCATCAGGTTCACTGTCTAGACGGCCTCGACCTCGAGGCTGTGTCTAGGGTGGGGATGGTGCAAACATCCCAAGGTCAGGGGTGAGGAGCCCCAGTTGCCCGGGACCAACTCGTGGGTCCTCTCAATTACTTTCTCCATCAGCTTTGAAACAGTACAGATCTAATTCTTACAGTTCTGCAGGCCAGGGTCCAAGGGGGTTTACAGTCTAACAGCCAGGTGTTGGTGGGCTGCCCTCCTTCCACAGGTGCCAGGGGAAGGTCCAGCTCCCAGGGGCTGCCGTGCTGTCTGCGTCCTGGCCCTCCTCCCACCTGGGCCAGGAGCACTGCCTCACCTGCATCACCTGGACTTTGACATGTTGCCCTCTCATCACATACGTGGACTTGTGATCACACTGCCCGCACCCCCTCCCTGACAGTCCGGGATGACCTCCCTTCTCAAGGTCAGCTGACCACTGGCCACAGTTCCGTCTGCAACCTTCACTTGCTTTGCCACGTTACGCACGTAACCACAGGCCTCGAGCAGGACGTGCATGTGTTTGGGGACCAATTATTCCACCTGCGGCTTGCTTTCTTCCCTCCATGCTTTTAAAATAATTTTTTTGGATCACCCTCAATGGACATCCCACTTGTGGTCCCATTTTTTATTTCAGTCAGGGTAGGTCTACAGTATTAACCACCACCCCCAAATCTGCATCCCTCACACAATGAAGATTTAATTCCTGATCCGGCTGCATGTACACGCGTGTGGGCCTCACCAGAGGAAAAGAGGAAAAGAGCCCTGACACCACTCACACTGGCCCTGAACGGGCATCCTTGCCCAGATCTGGTCATGGGCCCCTCTGCCACCGTCTGATATTGACACTAATGACACCACATCTGGCACCTTGTTTTTGCTAAGACAATGTTTTAGTTCTTTAAGCAACCTTTAAAGCTATCATTCTGCTCTTGTTATAGATTGTATTGTCAGCTTATGCTATGTTATCTTTCTTTTTCATAATATGATTTCAATTAATATACTGATCTCTCTAATCTTCAGATTTCTTATTCTATTTTTTTCAGATATGTTTTCCTTAATCCTTCTTAATTGTAAGGTTCTTAACTCCTGTTTTTAATCTTTAATTCTACCCACTGCTCTCATTTTAATTTTTCTCTCATTAATATTCTAACTATTTAATTATAATATTGTATCATTTATTTACTGAGTTCCTAGGTTTTTATCTTGAAGTTCATTTACTTTAGATCTCGTTATTATTTTTCTTTTACCCAACCGTTAGTCTATTATGCCCTTACTTCTCTTATTTTCAAATTGTACTAATTACCTTTACTTTGAATTTTATTTTAAATAACTCTTTTTTTATGTGTGAATATGGAAAACGTAGTTAACGGATATTACTTCTCTTCATCACAGCTTGTTCTTTCTTTAGGGAAGGAGCTAACCTTTTCCATAACGTAATTCATGGTCCCTCATACGGTGGTCATGTTGAAACAGTCATTTCTACTGCACGATCCACGGCCTGGTGGGTGGAAGTTTACCCCTCCAGCTTTACAAATTTACATCACAGATGTAAGAAATGAGGAGGAGGAGACCCGTAGAGAGAGAGCAGACATTAAAAATAAAGAATGGAAGTTGTTTACCCAAAATTTTCTTTGGGAACAAGCACTGGACTGAATCTCTTTCAAGGGTTTTGTGCCATACCTTTTAAAGAAAGCAGAAAACTTCTGCACCCCAGGCTCTGGGAGGGGAAGTTTCGTTAAAAGGCACCTGTTCTAAATGGTTGTCTTCTGCCTTCTGTGTCCTCATGCTGCTTTAACAAAGCACACCACACTGGGCGGCTTAGAACAACAGACCTTAAGGTCTTATAAGTCTGGGGGCTACAAGCCCAAAGTCAAGGTGTAGGCAGGGCCACGCCCCCCTGAGACCCGCCCCTTCCGACCTTCTGGGGACCCCTCCTGGGAAGCATAGCTCCAGCTTCACGCGGCTTCTCGTAAGGACACCAGACCTACTGGATTAGGGCCCACGCCGCTCCAGGGTGACTCATCTTAGCTAACAGTACTTCCATTGACCCTGTTTCCAAATAAGGTTGCATCCACGGATATTAGGGGCGAGGACTTCAACGTCTCTTATGGAGACACAGCTCAATCCACAACATACATCAAGGTGCTGATTTCCAGACACCAGATTAACACCGACATCAAGTCATTTGTGGTGAGGAACACGCTGGCGAGAACTTCATCCTGAAACACAGAAGCTGGCGACTCATCCGTGGCCGAGGCTGGACCCTGCACAGCTGGTCCGAGTTTTTTTTTTTTTTTTTTTTTTGACGCTTTGGAAGCCATTTTATTTTTCTTTAATCATTCCTTTACCTCAGTTAATTTTAAAATCTTAGTTTGCAGAGAGGCAATTTTAGGCTCCTGATAATATTTGGAAGCCTCAAAACACCAGTCAAAACAAGCATTCGATTCAGTTTTGGAAATTTTAGAGCTATGGTTGTCCAATTCAGTTTTGTGTTTTTTTTTTTAACATCTTTATTGGAGTATAATTGCTTTACAATGGTGTGTTGGTTTCTGCTGTATAACAAAGGGAATCAGCTATATATATACATATATTCCCATTTCTCCTCCCTCTCGCGTCTCCCTCCCACTCTCCCTACCTGAGTTTTAACTGGTGCCCCTGAGGCTGCTGGTGGGGAAGCAAGCAGAGCGCTGGCCGCGAGCCGTGTGGCTGTGTGGACTCTGAAAACCACAGAGCGCTTCAGATGCACAAATGGGAAGGTCAGCAAAAAGGCCCTGGAATGTGGACAACCCTTCACTTAATCTCATTCTTTACAGCCAAACCCATTTTTTTAATACCTACGTGAGACAGAAAAGTGAATGCATTCATTAGCATGACCCAGGGGTAGAGCCCGTTTACAGCATATAAAAACAAGTGCCAACTGAATTCTATTGTTCCAAGATCTTTGCTTAACTGATGACCTTGACAACTATTTTGAAGGTCACGCACCACAATACATAATTACTCTTGCCATAAAAGTGTATGTCGGAATCATAACTGTATTTAATTAAAAGTGTACATATTTTTTAATCTTAAAGATGATATAGGTGTATTATTAGTTTATCCAGAGTAAATCAGTGTAAGAAATTTAGAAAATTTAAATTATCTAGATTTGTCATGAGAAAACTCAGACCTCATAACAGCTTAAATGAAAAATTATAATATATTGCACAGACTTTTTAAATCAAAATTATCAAACCAAATTGATCTGTCCAAGGCTTATCTTCGTTTGAATCGATTTCTTATAGGAAAAAATACTTCCATGCTAGCACTTTCTCAAAAGTTTGTTCTTTTTATTTTTTTTCATTGAAGTCTAGTACACTTCAAGTGTTAGCAGTTCCGTTTTTTTTTTTTTTTGTAAATGTTCTTGGAATTCAAGGAATATTAGATTTATGCAAACACTTACTAGTCTAAAACCAGCCGGAGAAGGGCTCCTTTATTTCAAGGGGCCCCATAGTCTAATTTATTGATTACTCTGGAGGCAGGACTATCTCACAGTGGCAGGTGAGGCCTTTTTCTGACTACAGGTGTGCAGACTCGCAGGGCACCTGCAGCGGCTTCGGCTTCTCAAGTTCAGCCTGGGGTGGAGAAACACAGACACACCGCAAGGCACGTCCGTATCCCTCTCTGCCGTGTCCAGACAGTCCTTGTCCAGACACAGACCAGACGGCAGACTCGCAAATCCTCCGCTGTTGCTGCCGACGGACCTCGTCACAAGCCGGCTCCTTGCCCTCCGCTGCCCCCAGCTGAGAACAAGTCATCGAGCACGCCCGACCAGGACCAGCGAGGAAGCCTGGGGAGGGCAGGCCTAGCGTCGCTCAGGCTGTGGCTCTGAAGGCCCTTTGTCCACAACCAGCGGACTTTGAGCGAAGGAGACTTTCCTCCGTAATGTGGGTGGGAGGGCTTGAGAGCAAAAGCTGCGGTCTCCCAAAGAAGAAATTCTCCCTGAAACACCCAATCCCGGCTGCTGGCCTGCCCTCCAGACTCCAGACTGCCTCAGCCATCTCCCTCTTTGTTCCTCTCTCTCAGCACATGTAGGGACCCAAGGTTTCAGCAGGGGAGACAAATCGAATTGACTATCTGACCTTCGCCGCACTTCACACTGCCGACTTTATTCTCACCATGGACTCTACAGTTTATATCTGGTAAGTTGTACGGAGTCGGGCCTGAGTTTGCTTCCTAGGGCTACTGCTTATCAGCTCTGTGCTCTGAATGTATTTCACATCTTCTCCTTTAGTTTTATCACCTGTAAAATGGAGGCGAATCCACTTCCTAGAGATTTTCAAATATTGACATGAAGCAGTGCAGGCAAAGCACTTAGCCATGAAATAAGCATGTCATGGAGCAAGTGCTCAGGAGATGTCAGCAGCCCTCACACCTCCTGCTGCTGTTGGTCTGATTACATGTGCAATATATACGTATTATTACCACTTGCATCTCTTCCAAAAAGTTGGGATAAATTAAATGTCCAATATTATGTTTTAAAGCCTCACTAGAAAGAATCTGATGGATTTGCTATTCTCTATTCCCCCAATTTTTGTGACTTTTCTCTCCCTACGTTTTATGATAAAATCACTGATTTGTTTGTTCAGTAATTCTTTGCAAATAAGACTAACAGAAATAGATGTTCTTTCACTGGGCAAAGGGGATCATAGGAAGGAAGTTTATTGATTTTGGCTATTTTGTCTTTGGGGAGGAAAAACGTAATTGTTTCTTGGCAGAGTTTAGTCTGCTTCCGTCCAGGGTCGCTGAGCCTCACTCACTCGAACTCTGAAGCCGGGAAGAGAGGAGAGTTAACCCTTCAGAGGTCTTACTGATACTGAAAAGTGCCGTGATGCTTTGGACAGAGGAAGGCCAGATGTAAGGGCCAGAAGAGAGAGAGAGCCCCTTTGACTCTGCTTTGAGGGTTATCCTGACTTCACTGCATCCTCTGCACTGCTAGGGATTTGCCCTGGAGCGTGGAGCAACTCGCTGGACCATCGTCGTGATCTAGCTGAGATGGGGAATCAGTGTCTCTTCCCATCACGGGGAACAGTGAATAGCGAAGCCTCCTGGAGAAGGGACGGCTGTCTCGGGGGCGTCCTCCGAGGTCCAGGGCGGCAGTGCTGCTGTTGGGTTCTCTTCCTGATTAGTTCTCACTTGGCAGTTCCACTGAAATGTCAGAGTAGAAGCTCATTTCTGAAATACGGAAACGGCGTGAGCGTGGGTAGACCTTGGTCTCCCCACAGCAGCGTGGACAGTTTTCGGCATCAGAGCTTACAGTGAGCACAAGTCTCCCAATCGCTGGGATGGATTTCCCAGTTCAGTGGTTACAATTTTCCAAATGACTGAATTTGACGTACAGTTTACCCAGAACCGACAATAACTTTCAGGCTTTTTGATAACAAACCTTCTCAGTTTGGGAATATAGTTTACTTTTTCGACACGGATTGTTGAAGGCTGATTTAATTTGTCTTATTTAGTAGCCACAGAAAAAGCCTAAGTCCTGTGCTTGTTTAATTATTATTGCTCAGGCCAGCATTTTAGGGGAGAAATAGGCTTTTTGCTGATGTTTGAAGGAAGATTCTGTTATGCCGCTTCTGTTAACCATGGGACAAGTTAAGGAAATGTCTCTCTTTCACGTTGAGTACCCTTAAGTTTACTTCACTGAAGCTAAATATCCTTCAGAGCAAGGAAGGTCCCTAACCCTTGATTTACTTGCCTGATGTTCTAATATGTGTTTTTTGTTTACATCCTCACAAGCATTTTGACCTTTTCCATTTAACAAACAAGGGCTTTATGTTTTCACTTTAGTTTTCCAACACCAGGTATTTTATGTCAAATTCCTGGGCCTTTGACAGCAGCTGTTACAACCAGTAACTGTTGTAACACTGTTCCCTTTCCAGGAGAGCAAGGAAACTGTGCCAAAAAGATTGATTTGCTGATATTTTGCTGTTATAAGACATAGAGTTAAACTGTTAGGAGAAATTCCCAAAGCCAAAAGGAGTTCTGCAAATATCAGCCAACTGCCCTGAAACGTATCTGGCTTTATTAAAATGCCTACAACTCTCCACCCGCCTAATCTCATGGAAACAGAAGTTTGATCTCCTTACTAAGTATGACTTCACTACAAATGTTTTGCATGGCTTTATTTAAAAAGTATCAACATTTAAATAGAAGAATCAGTGTGAGTTTTTCACTCTGATTTAATGGAAATGTCAAAGAAAAAATAAAACTATCAAATCTGTACTATTGGAAAATGTCAAACTTATGGACACACACACACACAAAACCATTTCATATATCTTATCTCATTATATATTTCCAACAGCTTTCGGATGTAAGTAGAAAGGCAGACAGAAGATATATAGCATGGTAAGAACATGAGCCCTCGGGGATGGAAGACCAGGGCATCTTACCAGCAAACACTGAGTTATAAATTTAACGCGCTTATCACCTCCTGAAGCTCCACCTGAAACAGCGCCACTAACTTCCTTCTTTCTTGTCGGATGCTTTACCAGGTCCAGGTCCGGGTGACTGGAGGTGGTGGTGGATGGGATGCGTCTATCCTCACAGGCACTGGGGCAGGGCTGCCACACGGACACACCTTCTTTAGGAGGCGAGACCAGACCTTCCGTTAGGATGAACTGCAATCTTATCACTCATCTCAGTACTGTTCGCCAATTCCTGGACACAAGCAGAAAACCAACGTGTACAGTTTCTTGAGCAGCCTGAGAACTGAGTAAGAGATTTTGGTTGTGCTGTCATTGTTCATTTATGTGTTGATTTCCTCAGGACACTAAGCCTTTGAAGTATTTTAGCTCTTGAATTCATCTTTATAGACTCATTAATTAGCAGACACCTAGCACAGAAATAAAATCACAGAATATTTGTTAAATAAGTAAACACATAGGATTTGTTTCTTTTTCATACATTAATAAGGCAACTTGTTAGATCTGGACTGTGAGAATTGAAATAAAAGTAAATAAAATGTTTAGAAAATCTAGAACTTAAACAGTAATACTAACAATATATTGTATTAATTGATCACATATTTTTAAAGTAATTACTTTGTGCTGAGAGTGGTTTTCGGTGGTACAGATCCAATGGAAGCAAGATTGATTTGATTTGTGTCCTTACCCTTAGAGAGCTTACGATGTAGCCACACGGCTGTTTTATTAGGATGAGTTATCTTTACCAGATGGAGGAGAGATCAGCACCATAGGAATGAGCAATATATTATTTGCAATGTTTTGGTGCCTTGAGAAGATTCTGTGCCCTTGCGAACTCACACTAGGATATCTTTTCAGCACATTTGGACGCTCAGTAGGAGTTTGGAATATATTTCCTCAGAAATAAACCCTTGACACTGGACTAGTTACAGAGCAGGATTGTGTACAGAGCAAAGCATAGGAAATTGGTAAAAGGTTCTTCCAGGACACGGTTAATCCTACCGTTGTCTGGACCAAGATCTGGGCTCTGCACCTCTTCCAGCTCCCATTAGGGTCATTAGCAGCTCTCAGGATGACGCCGAGAGGATCTAAAAACTGAAACGTCAGAGCTGGAATGAACTTTAGAAATCATCTGGTCATTTGACAGACCAGGAAACCCCAGAGCCAAGAAAGTTCCTGCCCAGCCCGTGACAGGCCCTCTTGGTCATGGGTTTGGAAATTTCATTCCCAGCCCCGCCCACTGTCTGAGAACTCAGAGTAACAGATGCCAGCGCACGCATTGCTGAGACAGAGCCAGAACAAGTCCCCGTCCCCCCAGTTCTCCATGCCCTCCTGCTCAGAAACAGATAAGGCTGCCAACCCATGACTTCCCTCCCACCCCGGTCTCTAACCAGGGTAGCCTCTCTCCAACCAGAAACTGAGAAGGTGGCTCCAGCCTCCCAGGAAGGGGAAGCCACCCTGGAGGGCATGGGAAGACCCAAGCACTAGAGTCCCCCCATCACCCTTCTCCAGGGGAGCAAAGCAGTGTCATCAGTGCAGGTGAACTTGGAGACCCCAGCCAAGCCAGTGGTCAGAACAGCTGGGGAGTGCAGATAAGGAGAGCAGACAGCAATAACCAGGGCTGGATGCAGCTTCAGAAGCACAGCCCCATCCATCTCCTTTGTGTTTCGTCTTCTCCTACCTTTTCAGTTGAACTTCAAGATGAGAAGTGGGAAAGTCAGACAGATAATTAACAACCCACAGCAGAGAAGGGAGACAAACCCCTCCCTGCGGTGGGCAGGGAAGGAAGAGAACCACTTAGAGTAGCAAGTACTGTGTATTTACTACTGGGTACCAAGGATGTCTGCTCCTCACAAGGGCCCTATGAGGGGCATATCCTTATCCCTACCCTACAGATGAGAAAACTGAAATTCAGAGAAAACCCGATCCAAGGTCCCACAGCAGGCGAGCAGCAGAGATAGGTCTGAACCCGGATCTGACGTCTGACTTAAGAGTGCCCTTTGCTTTTACACCTGCCTGGAGCAAAAGCCCCTGAAGCCCCCACCAGTCACCTGTGTGAATAGGCCAATACCAACACGTGGGGCCAGCTGAGGTAGTGAAGACCTTGCTCATTGACACCAATTCCTTTTCCCTCGTAGAAAGTCGATCTTTGCCAGAGCCCCGGGTTAGGAGGCAGGGAGCTGAGTTCTTGTCCTGGCTCTGGTCCTGACTCCACTGTGTGAGTCAGGGCTGGCCACCGCACATCTCTGGGCTCAAGTTTTCTCATCCGTAAAGCAAGTGCACTGAACCAAAAGATCAAAGTCCATTCGGACTCTAAGAGTCTCTGCTTTTGAACGAACAGCCTAACAGACCAGAGCAGAAGGCTTCAGGGCGGAATGACTTGCTTCCTAAAGAATCTCCGCCGGATGTGAAAATGGTCTGGACGATGGCTACAGAGGCAGAGGCACAGGGCATGACCTGGGCCTGGGGGTAGCCATAACTCCCTCTCCTCCCAGACTGCCCTCTGGACCCTGCGGCCAGCATCTCCTGGGTCTCACTCACCACAGAGCCTGCAGAGAAACAGCGACACGCTGCAGAAGAGAAAGAGTACGAGGCAGGAAGTCAAGAGATCTGGGCTCAAGTTCTAACTCTGTCACTAACTAGTTGTGGGGATCCAGGCAAATGACCTCCTTTGGCCTCCTTTTCCCCCAAATCAGCCCACATCGGGGAAAGGAAGAGGGATTAGTTACCCGAACCAGAGAGTGGAAAGCTAGACTCATCCAGCCAGGCATTTCCCAGACTGCTCTAAAGAGCACTGCCCCAAGAGATGTTAATGGATGAGCTCAGAAACAGATAAGTCTGAAAAACAACCCATATCCCCTTTTGGAAATTCACAAGGCACAATGGCATAGGAAGCCTCTGAGAAGTTCTGCACTGAGCAAACGTGTTCACCTTTGTTCCTTCAAACATCCTTAAGCCTGGAACATTGTTATCAGGGCACACCTAGTTACCATCCTGTGGCGTGCTGGCCAGGCCACCTTTGATTTACAGATGGACCTCAGAATGATTCATGTCCTAACTCCTCATATCGTAAAACCCCTGTCCTCACCCCCAGCCCCTCAGAATAGTCACATTCAGTACCAGGCATGCCCCCTCACTCTCAGAGCCAGCTCAACGCCCGGATCCTCTGCGAGGGGCCTTCCTCTCCCCTGTCCCCAGAGCCGCTATAATCTCCAAAACGGGACTCACTGCCAAGGGCTGGGGGACATCTCCAGCACAGAGCCAGGAGGCTGCGATCCCCTAACATCGCCTTCATGTAATAGGAAAAAATACCAATCGTTACATATGAGAATAAGGACTCATTCTCATCCTCCTCCCTGACCCTCTAGGTACCTGGCACTGTGGCCTGTGGACTTCTGGGCATCATTTCTACTTTAAAACAAGGCCCAGGTTTTGGCCTAGATCCCCAGAATCAGGGTTGGAAGATTCTGTCAAGGCCATCTCCTCCACAGCATTCCCAACAGAATACTCCAGAAAGCCCACATCAGGGTTAACCATACTGTTAGCAGAGACCTTCTCCCCAAGTTGCTGTATGAGCTTCCACTCTGGCCCTTCCAGTGTGTGTCCCTTGCCTGGGGCTTCTGCTCTTTCTGAAGGGTACAGGGTGACAAGTTTGGGGGATGGAAGTGCTCTTCCAGCTGAGCCATTCCCCTGGGAGGAGGCTGAGCTGAGGTGGCTATTACCCCAGCTCATGAAGTGAGGTTCTCCCCACACCTGAGGGGTACCCTGTCAGTACCTCTCTGAGGTGCCTGTTTTTACAGGTGAGGCCCTGAGGTCACGGCACAAGATGACAGGAAGCCAGGGCACTTGACCCCGTGTGGTCCCACCACTACTTTCTAAGTTTGAAACTGGGTCTCGGGGTCCTCACGGCTGGAGAGGTGGGGAGAGCAGGCAGGTGAGGAGGAAGCATGGCTGCCCCCTTGCCCCTGACAAAGCAGCCCCAAGGAAGCACCTGGCTCCTCCTGCCACCACCGGCCAAGCCAAAGGCGCCAGCTTTGAAACCAAAGCTCACCAGTGAGATGAATATTTCAGAGCCCCAGAGAACTGGACACCCGAGGGACCTTCCATGACATCTGCCTCTGACCCTGGTTCCCAGGCCTACCCCCCTCATCCCATGTCCAGGTTCCTCAGGGGGAACCCCAACCCCTGGATACCACACAGAGGCCACCGTGGGGTCAGAAGGGATAGTGACCCCCAGCGGACAAGAGCTGGTGCAGAACCCGCAAGATCAGGGCCGAGCCTCCCAGCAGCCTTCCTCCACTGCCCCTCCCGCTGTCCTCTGTCTCCACGGTTTTCCCCTTTCCCATTTTCCTGTTTGGTTTTTACTCTGACCCGAAGAGGCCATGTGGAGGATAGTATTGATACTTCCGGGTAGCTTTCTGAATCCAGTCTGAGGGCAGTGGCTAGAAGGGGGTGGACTGAGGCAAAGTCGTGGTGACAGAGGTGGCAGGTTCCCCACGCGAAGAATGGGGGCTGCTCATGGCTTCCACCCGGTCCCCAACTCACTCAAATACTCAGTCACCTGTCTACACCAAAGCTGCCACCAGGGCGTGCAGAGCCAAGCCGAGGCCAGGCCAGGCCCTGGGCCGCCTCCCCTCCCCCTCCCACCAGCTTAAGGCCGTGACAGCCTTTATCCCACTCACAGCTGGCCACCCTGGGGCTGGCACTGTGGACACGCCCAGCGACAGATACGCGCCAGGAAGCGGGGGACAGGACACCCTCAGACTCTGGCCCGATTGTGCCCACAACCCGCGGCTCGGCTCCCAAGGCTAAACAGGCGCCACTCGCCCGCCCGGGGCGCACAGGGAAAGAGAAACGCCAAAGGTGAGGGAGACAGAGCCCCATTCTGGCCCGCTGCGCACTCCAAGAAAGTTTGCGACCCCATCCCAGCGCCGCCCCAGCCCTGGCCGGGTCCCCGCCGGCCCGCGGCCCCCCACTCCCGCCGGCCCCGGGCCCCTGGCTTGCCTGCCGCTCCCGACGGTGCGTCCCCGGCCTCCCGGTGTCGCAAGTTGAGTACCCCCTCGCCGGCCTGGACTGGACTGGTGTTCCACGCCCCGCCCCGTCGCGCAGGCCCCAGCCGGGCGCTGGGGTCCGCCCCGGTCCCGCCCGCATCCGCCCCGGTCCCGCCCGCGTCTGCCCTGTTCGCGCTCCTCCCAAGTCCCTGAGGACTTCCTAGTGTCTTTGGATTTTAAGGCATTACGTGATCATTGTTGGAAACTCAAAACTACAGGAAAAGATCACTTCTTCCCACTCCTCCCGACTCCCAGCGGCAAGCGCTTGCTTTTGATGCTTCTTTGCCTATATATATCTACGTATTTGACTTGTTTTATACGATGTTTTGCTTGTCGCTTTTTTTTTTACTTCACATTTTTGCATGAACATTTTTCTTGTCACTAAATATTCTTCAAAAGCATAATTTTAAAGCCACAAAGTATTCTATCACACAGCTATTGCTGATTTATTAAATCGGTTTCCTACTTTTAAGGACTTTGAAATTGTTTCCCATTTTTCTCATTATGAAACATAAATCAGTGATGAACATCCTTGACAATTCTATGCTTTGAAGCCAAATGTACTTTTCAAGTTTTAAACTTCAAACGTCCAAATGCAGAGATAGATGCAACTTAGAACCTCTGCCCCTGGGAACTAAGACATTGCCTGCCTGAAGTTACTTCAACCAGGAAAGCAGGTGTTTTAGAGTCAGAAATCCTGGGGTGTAGATCACTACAATCAGTGCACAACATTGTGTCGGGGGCTTTGCACCTGTAGTCTCAACCCTCACAGCCACTAACGGTAGAATGTACTAGTCATTCCATTTTACAGGCAAGGAAATAGGTTCTGGGAAGTTTTGAAACGTTGCCGGAGTTTACGTAGTTCCAAAGTCCATGGTTTTTTTCCATTACGCCAAGGCTACCGGTAGATGAACGGCTTTGTTTAAGGTGCTTATCTCGTGCTAGTAGCTGCAGATCTGCACTGCACTGAATGTTGTTCACAGCCTGTTGACACTTTTCCTTTTTGAATGGGGAGGGGTGTGACTTGACAAAACACAGCTTGAAATGAATGCGGTTGGACAACCTCGGGATTCCAAACCCATCACTAAGCACTTTTCTTTACATTATTATCTCCAGCGGCCAGTCCTGCTCTTTCACAGAGCAAGGCTTAGGAAGGAGGAACCTGTGGACTCATCTGGAAGCTCATTTGCATACTAAACATAAGTGAAAGCAGTGTGTTTACTACTAGAAAGCATAGTAAGCAAGGTTACCACTTGGACTGTATTGAGATCAATTAAAATAAAGGTGTTGTTTAAATTGCCCCCTCCACACACACTGTGTATGTTTGTTTGTATATAACTTAAGTAGGAGTTACTCAGGGGCACTGGTGGACATTATGGTGGGCTAACTCCCCCAGCCACCCCAACCCTTCAGTGTAAGTTCGGTTTGGGGTCAAAGACCTCACTTTAGGAAGTCCCCTCCCAAAGGGAGCAAGAACGCACCGGGGCAAGTACAGTTCTGCTCAATATCAGTTTACCCCTGGATCACAGGACAGAGCCCTCATGAACTGCAAAGCCCTGCCGCATCTGGCCGCGTCTCCTGACATCCCTTCATGCTGCCTGCACTTGGGCCCCTTCTCCAGAAAGTACGCTCCACTTTCTAGAACTGCTACAATGATATCAAGCGGATTCATTTTCCAGCCAGCAAGCACATCCACCCCCTGGGAAAGTGGGCCGTGGGGATGCACACAGACAAGCCCAACACAAGCCTTGCTCCATGTTCTTTCTCCTGAGCCCATTTTCTGATCATGGAATCAAGATTGTGTTGACTGAAAGAAAAACACACAACGTAAAACTTCTGAGTTAAGTTTTATTCGGGGACCTTACTAAGGACCATAGCCTCTCAGATAGCTCTGAGAAACTGCTCCAAAGAGATTAAGGAGGAGCCGGAATATACAGGATCTTTTTTGCTGGGAAAAACATGTATTCAAGCATAAAAAGGTTACTGCTGATCACAAAGAACAGATATCTCAAGTTGATGATTTTAGTGTTCTATGTATGGGAAGATGCAAGAATCTGGGGTCATTAAAATTTTTTCTTAGATATGCATCTTAACTATCTAAGGACACTGATATCCAAAGCACAGAATGCCTCCTGTTGTTTTTTTTTCCCCCCACCCGGAATTCCCCTCAGGGTGCACTGTTGGTGGGTGACTGCAGTGACCAATGGCTTGATCCTGTAGAACTGGAATGGCAAGCAATGTTTTTTTCTTGACAATGATAATCCTAAAAGAACATCAGAAGCCCCAGGCCCAGGGTGACCATTCACAATAGGTAGTCAATAGTGATGTCTCCTTCTCTGGACCCCATTGTATGCCTGGATAAAAGGGATAGGGCCTTATCTGCAGAATCCTTAGCAGATTATTAATTAAGGCCCTACTGTCTGCCAAGCAGACAGGAATTTCCGGTTCTAAAGATGACAAAACTGAAGGACACAGCCCTTGACTTCAAGAAACTCACAATCTAAGGGAGATAGTAAAAGACCAGATAATTACAATTTTGTCAATTTTACCAGTGCTGGGATAGAGGAGTGTTCACTTGGTTCTGTGGGATCCCAGAAAAAGGAGCATGGTGTGGGAGTGAGGGATGTTTCAAGAAAGACTCTTGAGGGGGAATTCCCTGGCAGTCCAGTGGTTAGGACTCCAGGCTTCCACTGCAGGGGACCCAGATCGATCCCTGGTCGGGGAACTAGGATCCCACAAGCCGCACCACATGGCGGCTGGGGAAAAAAAAAAAAAAGAAAGAAAGACTCTGGAGAGGCAGTAACACCTGATTCCATGTTGGTGGATGTTTAAGAATCAGCCTAGCTCGTGCAGGGGCAGGGAAGCAGGTTCTCCAGGCAGACAGAACAGCATCTGAAGCAAGGAGCTTAGGGCCCCTTGTCCCAGCAATCTTGGATGGGGCGGGTGGAGTGGGGCGAGAGTGGTAAGAAATAGGGCTGGGCAAGGAAGCAGGGGTCCAGGAATTGAAATTTTACCCTAGGGCAACAGGGAGCCAAGAGACTGTCAACAGCCATCTAGAGGGAGGTTGGGAGGACGGGGGAAGCTTGGTGGTACCCCTGGGGTAAAGTTGCCAGCTTCAGCAAAGAAAGATGCAGGACGATCAGTTAAATTGAACTTCAGACAAACAACAAATCACTTTTAGCATAAGTATGTCCCATTGCCCCATACAATGTTGGGAAATACTTACACTATTTATTTGTTTCTTATCTGAAGTTCAGATTTAAGTGGGTGTCATGTATTTTTCTGGTGACCCTGCTCTGGGAGGAGAGTCAAGTCAGTGGCCGCAGGAAGGTTGGGGGATGAAAGGCATCAGGCTGATGTTTATTTTAGGGATGGAGTAGCCTAAGTTTAGTGATTGATGACAGGGGGTGGAGTGGTTCCCTGGAGCCCAGATGGACCCCAGGGAGTGGGTGGGAAAACTTGACTGGAGTGGGGGTAAAACCGAGCAAAGGGCTCGCCTGCCCACGGCACGGAAAGCCAAACACTGACAGCTGGAGTTTGCAGCAAAGTAAGGGTTGATTACAGGGCGCCAAGCAAGGGAGTGGAGTGGGAGGCAAGCCTCAAATCCACTCCAACTTGGTCTTTGAGTTAGGGGGCTTTTTAAAGGGGAAGCACAAAGAGACTGGGATTAATCATCATTTTATGACATTTCTGTGACATTTCTTAATCATAGTTTTGGGAGTCGCGATGTCTCTTGTTTACAATTCTCTGCCCAGGTGATCCATGACTCCAGGGTCCATTAGCTCATCATGCCCAGAAGAAACAACCTGAGTTTGTATGTTAATGATGATATCCATAATAACAATTTTAGTATATTAACGATGTTACCGACAACAGCAATTTTAGTCATCTGACTCGATTAGTGTTCAGTTAGCATAGAATTGAAATCAGAGGGGACAAGAAAGGGAATGAAGTTTTGGATAGAGAGGTTAATCATAAAGTCAGTAAGGGAACTCAGTTTTAGGGGGACTTGGTTTCAGAGGATCCAGAGAAACTTCTCTGCTGCCCGACCCCAGGGCTCCACTAACTGGTTCCACACATTCCTCCTGCCATATGCCCTGTTACTTAGAGCTTATGTGTTACTCCACCCAAGAGAGGTCTTTTCATTTCTCACTAACTTTCTCAAAGAAGCTGCCCTTTTCCAGAAGGCTTTGTATTACTGAATTGAGGCATTTAACCTGGCCTGGAGTAAATATGCCTCTTTCTCCTTTTGGAAGGCAAGGACAAAGTCTCATTTATCTCTAGGCCTCAGCACAGCCCATCCCCATCATCCATGGAATTTAAGGAATTCTAATGCTCTAAATTGGCATCAGGGCAAGGCTCTCAGGCAGGAATGACAGATTATTAGAGTAGGGGGAAGGACATTAGAGTTCTTTCCCCTAAAAATTAGCCTTAATATCCATAAACATTAGTTAGCACTTTCATAAAGAAATAGGGAGTGGGAAGAATGGTGGATTCAATGTCCCAGGAGCAAGAGCATGTCCCAGCTTTGCCAGGAGTGGCTGTGAGGCCTGGGCCCACCTCTTTATCTCTAATGGGTTTAATGGGTCTAATTGTACTGCTCTTTCCTATCTCCTACGACTTTCAATGCCTCAAATGAAATCATCTATGTGAAAGGCATTGAAAATGGCACACAGTGATGTTGTTAGTGACTCTACCAGACTAGACAGAGCTGGAATCAGGTTAGATAAGAACTTCTCCTTCCCAGGAGGAAGGCTGGACTACAGAACCAGCCTGACATTCACCACACCGCGATGGCCAGGCAGGGTGCAGGGTACAATGCTTTCCAATCTTCCCTGACCATCAGAATCACCCGAGGGGCTTGTGAAAATATATAGATTTGCTTGGAGAGTCCTCTTTCTAGATCTCTGAATCAGAATCTTCAGGGAATGTGGAAATGAATCCCCGAAGGAGAAAGTAATTATCAGCCAGCTTTGGTGCTAGACAGACCTGGGTTCTGTTTAAATTGCTTAACAGTGGTTTTGTTACATCGGTCATATTACTTCTCTGAGCCTTGGTATCCTTATCCATATAAAAGGAGGTGATAATATAGGACGGTAAGGATTTAAAATAGTTTTAAAGTGCTTGGGACCTAGCAGAAACTCAATTGCTATTGTTGTTTGTGAGATAGAAACCCAGTGACTCAGTGATTAACACAACCTCAGTTTGGCCAGCTATATGATTTCGTTTGGAAGACTAAACAGGACGTAGATGGAGGAATTTGCGGTAGCTCAAGAGGCCCAGGTTCCTTCCAGCTGCGTCCTCTCACACCCTGCCCATGGCCGCCCACCGTGGACCTCGGCCTTCTGAGTCATCCCCACCTGTGGGGGGGTTCTCAGCTTTTGCAGCCCCCCTCCTGGTCAGATTGAGAAACCCTTCCTCATATTTCACTTGCATTTGTCTAAACAACTCCCCTGTCGAAAAAAACCCAACAGCCATTTCCTCTTATTTCCAGCCCAAGATAATAGCTGCCCTGGAACCTCTCATTACCATTAACTGCATCCGCTATGATCTCAATTTCAAGCGCCCCACGCTCTGACCACCATCTCTCTTTCCAGCTCAAGGACCCTGCCGCCAACAACTCCGTGACCACATTGGGACTGCCCATCTGTGAACTGTCTTCCCTGTGTCTCCCAGCCTCGAGTCCCTCCTTAACCAGCTCAGATCCATCATTAGAATCACTCCATTCCGTTACCCCTCTCTGCCTTGTGGTACTCAGCAGGCAAAACTGCAGCTCTGCACCCACATGCTGAAAAGGAGGAGAAAAACACGCAAGGCACTGACTGATCTCACTCTGAGTTCAGAAGACTTAGGTTCCTCTCCTCCATTCATGTTAACATTCCCATCCACACTTTCTCCAGTCTCTTCAAAACTCCAGCACCTGCTCCACAGCCTCACTCTCAGCCTTGACCTTGCTTCCTATGTCACTGAGCAAAGAAAAGAACTGCCACCTGTATCTCCACTTGGCTATCTAATAGCTGACCGCTTCTCAAAATTTATGTGCAAACAGATCACGTGGGGATCTTGTTAAATGCAGATTCTGCTGCAGTAGGGTGGGTGGGGCCTGAGAGTCTGCATTTCTAATGTGTTCCAGGTGATGCTGGGCTGCTGGTGTGGGGACCACTCTCTGAGTGGTGAGGTCATGGGCATCTCAACCTTAATAGGTCCAACATTGAACTTCTAATCCCTACCCCCATCCATAGCCCAGTCTGAATGAGGATTCTCGCAGCTTCCTCCTTCTCCATCAAGGATGCAAGATGCACAGGAGGGGATGGAGGGAGGGATATCAAAAGGAACTCCAGCTTTGTGAGTGCTGTCCAACAGAAATATGGTGTGAGCCACATGAGTAATTTAAAAATTTCCAGTAGCCACACTTAAAAAGTAAAAAGAAACAGGTGAATTTAATTTTAGTAATATATTTATTTAACCCAACATATCTAAAAATGTTATTTCAACATTTAATCAGTATAAAAAATTATTAATGAGATTTTTTTTCATGCCAAGTCTTTGAAATCCAGTATGTAGAGTACACTTACAGCACATCTCAATTTGGATGTTCAATTTTCATCAGAAAGATTGAATCTTTATCTAGATTTTATAAAATGTACAGTTGAAAAAGTGAATTGACATACAAAGTTTGTTCCAAACATATTTGAGTGTTTTCCAGTAACTGGAACAAGTATCGATTTTTATATTTAAATTTAAATGAATTAAAATTAATATTAGATTTCTCAGTTGCACTAGCCATATTTTAAGTATTCAGTGCCTAGTGGCTACCATATTGGACAGCACAGACCTAGAGCAATTACACTGTGGTCATCAGTTGGGAGAAGACTCTTGGGGTCAGGGTCTATGCTGTAATTCATCTCAGAGCCCACCACCTCAGATGCATGGCCTAGGGCCTGCACTCAGTACTTTTTCCTGGAAAGAATTTATTCCCCAGTCAAAAATTGACCTCTAGGAAGACACGATCAGTTTCCAAACATGACCACTAGGGGGCAGGATCTGGCTATCATCCCTTGGCAAGGAAAGGGGGACCCTTAACAATTTTCTAGGTGGAAGATCATTCAGCGCAGCGTTTTTCATGCTGCTGGTCATGACCCATTAGTAGCATCAATTAAGTGGGTGATACCTACATTCAAAAAAAGACTAGAAAAAAATGAGAATATAAGCATTGCTATTGTTCTGTGTAACTTTGTTTCAGTTTTATTTATATATGTATTGTGTATGGGTCTCCATGTAAAAAAAAAAAATGTCTTTCTTAACTGTGAGTCACGGTCAAAAAAGTCTTAAAATCACTTTAATCTCCCTTGTCTACAGATAATGAAACCAAAGCCACAAGTTGACCAGTGTTGAAGCTAGAAAATGGGGACATGAGAGCTCCTTCTCTTTTCTCCTCTTTCTTCACATGTTTTACATTCTCCATAATAAAAAGTTAATTTAAGAAGAAACTGAGCTCAGAACAGTGAAATGTCATCTGATGGGCTCACAGTTAGGAATGGCAGAGCCAGGACTCAACCCAACCCTTTAATACTAATTTAGCAGGTATTTCTGAGGGGCAGACTATGTGTCAGGTGCTGTGCTAAACAACGGGGAGACAGGAGGGGATGAAATAAGCACAGCCCCTGCCCGCCTGGAGCTTGCAGACCAGTCGGGAAGATAGACATTAGTCACTAACCTCACAAGTAAATGTATTGTTACAAACAATAATACCTGCACTGAAGGACAATGGACTCAGCACCCAAGAGAACAGCACACGGGGACCCCGCTTAGATTGGAGAGGCCAAGGCAGCTGCTCTGAGAAGCTGGCATCGAAGAGCAGCCTGAGTCACACAGGCTGTGTGTGTGTGTGTGTGTGTGTGTGTGTGTGTGGTATGGGTGTATATATGGTGTGTGTGTGGTATGTGTGCATATACTGTGTGTAAGTGTGTATAGTGTGTGTGTATGGTGTGTGTATGTATGAGTGTGTATGATATGGATGTGTGTATGGTATGTATGTGTGTTTGGGAGTGTACATGGGTGGTATGTATGTGAATGTGTGTATATGTGTATATATGTACATGTATCATATGGGTGTGTTTATGGTATACGTGTGTATGTGATATGTGGGTATATGTATGAATGGTGTGTGTGTAGGGGTATATGTGTATATAGTGTGTGGGTATAGGTGTATGGTGTGTGTGTGTGTGTGTGTGTGTGTGTGTGTGCAGTGACAGGCATGCTGTTATTATTCCCTGAGTGAACAAGCTATGTGAAGGCGGTGGAGGCTACTCGAAAGCTGAAAGAGCTTGGGGTGTTCCAGAAATTTCCAGGAGACTCGTGTGCCTGGAGAGTGGTGAGCACTGGGCATGGCCTAAGAGGAGACGGGGGAGGTGGGCAGGGCCAGATCTGCAGGACCTCCTGGGTCTTGTTAAGGATTTGGAGTTTTACCTTATAGGGAAGCCATTGAATCGTTTTGAATAGGGAAGGGACATGATTTGGGCTGTATTTTAAGAAAACCCTCTGGTTCTGAGTGGAGAATGGGTTGAGGGGTGGAGCATGGGAGCAGGGAGGCCGGTTAGGAGCTGTCTCAGTGAGTGGGTGAAAAGTGGTATCCGGCCTTCACCTCTGAAGGGTCAATACGCCCCCAAACCCACATATCTTCTTTGGCCTCATTTGGCTGCCTACCTTCCATTTGTCCCCAAACCCATCTCCACCCTTCTCCACTGTGCTCAGGGCTGGCCTGGGTGGACACAGCAGGGGGCCCTTTGTCCTCCAGCTTCAGCTGGGTTTGGCCAATGGAGAGCCCCACAGGAGAGGGTCGGCCAGGAGCCAGTGGGGCTGGGGTATTTGTTCTTCTCCCGCCCAAAGGGTCATCCCACAACCAGAGGTCACAACTGCAGTCAGGTGGCCCTGTCCTCGAAACTCTGTCCCTCCAAGTTCCATAACTGCTCACTCCCCGCACCTGTCAGGACCTAGAGGTGGTGACACAGTCCCACTGTCCCTAGCCCTGGAGAACTGCACTGTCCCTTGTGTTTCCTATCCCCTGCCCATCACCTGTAGAGTAGTCCTTCCATAAAGTTCTCCTCCGGTTACCACTCTGACCGAACCACTTCCTACCCCACTCCCTACTCCACTCCCTACCCCAGCTGGCAAAACAGTTTCAGTGGAAAGAGCCTGGACTCGGGTCAGATAAAACCAGGACTGGACCTGGCTCTGTCATTTACTAGCTCTGTGTGGGGTAGTCACAGCCTCTCTGAGCCAGTGTGTTCATAGTAATGTAAGGACACCATTATCTTAGGACGATGAAATAACACATGCGAGGGCTTGGTGCATGCCTAGGGCGTAACAGACAGTCACACACGCTAGTTCTGTTCTTCTTCCTTGCCCCGCACCGAGCAAACACTTATGCCTCTGTAATGGGTCGGCGCTAGGTGCTGGGGTGACGGGCACACCAGGAAGCACAGGGCACCATTTCTGCCTGCTCGGAGGCCACAGTGGCTCCCCCAGCTCAACTCCTCCTAATTCAAAGTGGAAAGTAGTGAGGGTAACATTTCAAACCATTCATTTCTTTTTGACTACTAGGTGGCAGGCATTTTTCCAGAGTCTCGAGGTAGATTAGTGACCAGGCATTGCAAAGAGTTGTGGTGATCAGAGGGGCTTCAAAGAGGACGTTGCATTTACTTTTAGCTTTAAAGGAACTGTTACTTAAAGGTAGGGGCATATCAGTCTCCCTGGTCCTGAACTTTACCCTCCTTCCTTCCTCCCCCTGGGAGAGCCTGCAAAATTCCCCAGACTGAGAACCTGGGCCTTAATTAGTTACAGTTACTCCTGGAGTGTCTTAGATCATGTGTGCTGGGGTGGAAGGCATCTTGAGAAGTGAGCCTTAAAAGACTTCTCCAGGTGTGGTAAGGCAGGTGTAAGGGGGCAAAAGCACAGGACAGTGACCACTGCAGGCTCACTGAAAGCTGGGGACATGGAAGGGAGAGGTGGGAGCACAAAACACTAGAAAACTGGGTTGAGACCATATTGCTAAACCAAGCCATGTGAATTTAATGCTGCAGATACTGGCTTTGAGCAGGGGGCAGACACAATTCAGAGCTGGGCTTCCAAAGCCTTTGTCTGATAACCTAAGTAAGGTGGACAGGGGCTGGAGGTGCCCACTATGGACCACGTGTTGGGACTCAAGTGCCCAAATTTGGGTGATGGCTGAGCACTCACGAGGACCAGACCTTGATGTTGCAAGAATGATACATGGTACAATAACATCAGTGAACATTTAGTAAGTACCCGTGATGAACTTGGCACTATGTCCTTTACTTGGGTAATTGTGGTTAATCCTTAGTAAATAGCTCGGTGCAAACTATCAGTCCTTTTTGCAGAGAAGAGTCTAAGCCCCTCACCCCCTACACCTGCCCCACCACCCTTGGAGATGACCAGAAAGAGGATGGGCATTTAGGTTTGGAACTCCAGGGGGAAGCCCGGGTGGACATTTCTCTTTGGGAGTAATGAGTGATATCAAGTGATTGCTGAAGTCAGGGGAAGCAGTGAATGTGAGGGACAGCAGCAGAGGGGGAAGCATCTAGGGATGCGAGAAGAGAACCAGAAGACACTGTCACAGGGAAGGCGAAGAAGAAAGAAGGCTCTGCCCGGAGGTTAAGTGACAAGGACTGAACATTGACAAATGCGTTTGAGGTTCAAGGGGTCAGAGCCAAATTCGGATGGAATGGTGAGGGCAGAGGCTCAGTGGGGTGGCCTGAGAATAGATGGGAAGTGAAAGTAGAGGCAGCAAGGAGGACACTTTCTTTGTTTTAATAAAATAATACTTTTAAAATTAAAATAGTATTACCTTCTCATCATAGACGGTCAGAAAATATCTTTTTATACAAATGTGATTTTTTTTAAGTTTTATTTATTTTTGGCTGAGTTGGGTCTTCGTTGCTGCACGTGGGCTTTCTCTAGTTGCGGCAAGTGGGGTCTGCTCTTCATTGCGGCACGCGGGCTTCTCATTGCAGTGGCTTCTCTTGTTGCGGAGCACGGGCTCTAGGCGTGCGGGCGTCAGTAGTTGCAGCACGCGGGCTCAGTAGTTGCGACATGCAGTCCCTAGAGCACAGGGGCTTCAGTAGTTGCCGCACGTGGGCTCAGCAGTTGTGGTGCACGGGCTTAGTTGCTCTGCGGCATGTGGGATCTTCCCAGACCAGGGATTGAACCCGTGTCCCCTGCATTGGCAGGTGGATTCTTTTTTTTTTTTTTTTTAGCAGGTGGATTCTTAACCACTGCGCCACCAGGGAAGTCCCCAGAACATATTTTTAAAGTATAAAAAAAATAAAACAAGTGATACCACATGAACCCATCAATTGAAGATCATCACTGATAGCATTTTAGATATTTTTATGCATTTTTGCTTATAGCAGTCATATCAATTACACAAAATTTATACTGCTTTTCCTCCCACTTTAGATTAAAATGTAAAATTTACCCGCAGTACTAGTTTGGGTGCTTTTGGCTGCAAGTATCAAAAAACCCAACTAAAAGTGGTTTGAACAATAAGGACAATTTTTATCTCACATAACAATAAGTCCAGGGGCCAATCCAGACTGGTTAATTTAGGGGGTCAGTTATGTCTTCAAGGACACTAGCTCCATCCCCACTTTTGCTCTGCCATCTTCAGCTGTTGGAATAGCCTCTTAGGCTGCTTACTCACAGTCCTAAAATGCCTGCCATAGTTCCAGGCATCACAGGCAAATGACAGCACCCTGGAGCACGAAAAGAGCATAGCCCTGTATATCCCGTTTTTTTGTTTGTTTTTTTAAAAAATAAATTTATTTATTTATTTATTTTTGGCTGCGTTGGGTCTTCGTTGCTGTGCGCGGGCTTTTCTCTAGTTGCGGTGAGCGGGGACTACTCTTCGTTGTGGTGTGCAGGCTTCTCATTGCGGTGGCTTCTCTTGTTGCAGAGCAAGGGCTCTAGCCACGCAGACTCAGTAGTTGTGGCATGCGGGCTTCAGTAGTTGTGGTGCACGGGCTCAGTAGTTGTGGCACATGGGCTTAGTTGCTCCGCGGCATGTGGGATCTTCCCGGACCAGGGCTTGAACCCGTGTCTCCTGCATTGGCTGGCAGATTCTTAACCACTGCGCCACCAGGGAAGTCCCTATATCCCGTTTAGAAAACTAGGAAAGGCCTATTTAGAAGGCCTCCAACCTATTTCCCTCCCCATCTCAACCTGGAGCAAATCACCGTGTGACCTTGTCCATCCGCAGAGGCCAGGCGCTTTCCACTTTCTCAGACATTCTCAAGACATTCCCAGCCTAATTCCCCATTCACCCCCCTCCCCTCCCCACCCCCTGCAGACAGGCTCTGCTCAGGGGCCCTTTCTCTACTCAAACCTCCTCAACTACCACTGAGAAGGCAAAGGGGCAAAAGGGAAACTGAGGCATGAAGCAGGAGGCACACATAGGGGAGCACACACTCCGGATCCCAGCCTCCTCAGGCACACCCTGTTCCTCCTGGGGGAAACTGTCATGCCCTGCCTCCTGCCACTTAGGGTCCCTTTTCACATGCTCCTCTCCCCGACTCCTTGAGAACGGCGACCAGACTCTGCTCATATCAGTGATCCCACAGTCTCGACCCAGGGCAGTTGGGGGGGGTCACTGAACGAATGAAGGGATGTGGGATTTCCTGATGGTACATGGGCAGGATAGACTTGGAAGACAGGAGTAGAAGCATGTAAGGAAGCTCCAAAAAAAAAAAAAAAAAAAAAAGTAACGGACTTCCCTGGTGGTCCAGTGGTTAAGACTCCATGCCTCGGGCTTCCCTGGCGGCGCAGTGGTTAAGAATCCACCAGCCAATGCAGGAGACACGGGTTCAAGCCCTGGTCCGGGAAGATCCCACATGCCGCGGAGCAATTAAGCCCGTGCGCCACAACTACCGAGCCTGTGTGCCACAACTACTGAGGCTGTGTGCCACAACTACTGAAGTCCGCGCACCCTGGAGCCCATGCTCCGCAACAAGAGAAGCCACCGCAATGAGAGCCCCGTGCACCACAACGAAGAGTAGCCCCCAGCTCTCCGCAACTAGAGAAAGCCCGTGCGCAGCAACGAAGACCCAACGCAGCCAAAAATAAATAAACAAGTAAATACATTTATAAAAGAAAAAAAAAGACTCCGTGCCTCCACTGCAGGGGGCACCGGTTCGATCCTTGGTCAGGTAACTAAGATCCCACGTGCCGCATGGTGCAGCCAAAAAAAAAAAAAAAAGGAAGTTGACAAGCTATCTGGGCGCCTATCTAAAAAAAAACAAAGGAAGCTCCAGAAGGAGCCATGGCCCACCGCCATGTATCCTCCCTCCCACCCATCCCTCATGCTATAGAATGAGCAATTGCTAACATTTCCTGAGCACTTACTACAAGCCAGGCCCTACGTAGAATTTCATTTGATCCTCACAGGAGCGCTGTGAGATAGGCACTATCACCAGGCCCCTTTACAGATGCAAACAACTGAGGCACAGAGAGGCTGAGTTATTTGTCCAAGGTCACGTGGCTACTAAGGCACAAAAGCTAGGATTCAAAAGCAGATTGTCTGTCCCCACATGCTATATGCTTAACTACTACACGCTGCCTCCCAGGCCCCGCAGAGTCCCAAATGTGTGTGTCTGCCTCAGGCTAGCCCAAATCAACCCTGCATTGCGCCCAGTTATCCCCATCCCAAGACAATGGTGGTTATGTTTGAGGAAAGCCCTTAATAACTCTGTCAAACACCAGTGAGTATTGTTATTAATGATAACATCAACAACGACTCCTCTCCCAGCCATTGCTTCCTATCTCCATCATCCACTTTCCAGCCTCCAGTAGAATCCTCTACTTGTGGTCCCCTCAGCCACACATTTAGGGTGGAGTGTGCCCATGCGCTCTGCCCCTCCCATCATGTCCTGACCCATCCTGTCCCCCTCCCTCTCCATCCTTCCTGGAGGCACCCTCACAGCATTGACACCTGCCCATTTCCCTCAGACCGTTTCCTGCTAACACCCCCTGTCCCTCCCAGCAGCCAGTGGCTTCTCCCCCAAGGGACTGGACTGATTGTTTCCCAGACCCTGGAGGGGCAGGATCTGGGATTCTGATTCCAGGCACGCCCTTCTGCTCTGCAAATTTGGGGAGTTGGTTCCAAGGCAACCTTGAAATCCAGCCACAGGAAAGCCCACAGAATACTGAATTCCAAAGAAGCTCTCTGAGAATTCCAAGTTTGAGGATTTGGAAACTCCCAGACCCCAAGTTCCAGGAATAGCCAAACCCTCAGGATTCTGAGGTGGCGACCTTGGGAATTTTGATCTCAGGACTTCTGATTCCAGTCTCTTGTGGAACCTTTATTTTTCACTTCCTCAGGCCATTTGTGTGATTTCAATGTTACCAATTTTGAAAGCTGGAAGTAGATTTAAAAATCCCTCCCCAAATAGAGCAATAAAATTTCTATAAATGTTGTAAGGAGAAATTTTTTTTTAATCCTAAATATGCAGATATTTGAATATTTGTAAATCTCATTATTTTAATGCAGAGCAGTGGTGACTTAGTCGGAGCATCACTGAGAATGTGACCAATGTTTGGGCTGTTAGAGATGCGAATGCCCCAAAAGGCACATGTGCAAGATTCCCCCCCAACCTATGTTTTTCCAGTTTGCCCCCCACTGGGCCCTTATATCTCTTTGTCTTAGAGTGAGTGTGAGCACAATCCTAGGGGTGAAGCTTCTGGGATATCTGGGGTGGTCGGGGAGGAGGGGTGAATTGTACAATGTCTTCTCTGAAACTCAGGAAATTCCCGGCTTAGGTCCTCCCCCGAGCCTGGCCTGGGGCCAGGGCTCCCATAGTTCCCAGGCCCAACATCACTGTCCTTCAACTGGGGCCTGAGGTCCTGCCCCCTGGCCCTGCTGGTAATGGGAAGGGGACAGAGACCCTAGGAAGCCTTCCTCTTGTGGCTCCTTCGCTGCCTCTTAGTGTTTCTGTGGCAGAACAGGGCTGGTCGCCAACCTTGCTTGGTCCAGGAAGGAGTCGAAGTAGCTGGAAGGGAAGAATGAGGACTGGGGTGGGAGTGGGGGTGGTCAGAAAGGAAAAAGTCATTGGAGGTCAGTGAACCAGCAACAAGTCAGGCTGAGTGATTAGGGTCGGATTTCACAGCCTGAGGCTTATGACTGGGGCCAGGATTGGTGGGGGAGGGGACTGAAGGAAAGGGACAGACTGACCTACAGAGTTGGGACTCTCTGTTGGGACAGAAGAGCTTACATTGAATGGTAGGGAATTGAGCGATGGGGAGGGGGACAGGGACACATGGAAGGGGTTAGCGGTTTCACGTGAGACTTAGACGGTCTGAGACATGCCTTCTCACCAGCACCTGCCACTGGAGGAACTTGCGGGGGTGGCGGGAGCCCGGGCTCCTGCACCTGCTCTCTTTTTCCAGCTCCCTTGTCTCCAGCCCCTCATCTGGCTCTTTTCTCCAGATGTCCTCTCAACGCCCCCTTTCTCTGGCTACCCTGGCCTGCTCCCCACACCCCCCCCCCCCCCGCCGCAAACTGCTTTCCCCAGCCCAGCCCAATTTTCCACCCCCAACTGCTCTTCCTCAGTCCCCCCAGATCAGTGGCTTCTCCAGCCTGCCTCTCCGATCGCTCTTCTCTGGCCCTGGATCCCCTAGCCCTAGCCCCGTCAGAACCCCTAAACCCTCCCCCGGCACCCCTCTCAGTCCCCCTTTCCAGCGCGACCGCTTTCCCGAGCCCCGCATCCCGCCGGAGCCCGGCACGAACCCGATTCGGAAGAGCAGCCGCTGGCTACGCGCCGTGAACAGGCTGCGGAGGGTCCGCCGCGCTCGGCAGCTGCTGGGGCTCACGAGCAGGACGAGGACCAGGAGCAGCAGCCCGCAGCTGGCGACCCACAGCCACGACGAAGGCCAGCCTTGCCAGGCCATGCTGGGGGTAGGCGCCCGAGGCCGCCCAGGGGGCGGGGCGGGGCGTTGCTAGGCGACGGCTCGGCCCAGGCCCCCACTTGGGGAACCTGAGGGGTTGGGGCCACGCCCCCTGCACCCGCAAGCTGGGGGACTGGGGGCGTTCTGGTCCGGCCCCTCCATTGGCTGGCGTTCGCACCCGCCCACTCGCCGCCCCTGGCCTGGTGCACGCCCGGAATATCACCGGGCTGCAGGCGGCCTGGCCCCGCCCCCGGCTGGCCGATCGGGAGGCGTGGCCGGAGCCGGCTTCTGATCTGCGCTAATCCCGGTATAAAATCGCTGGAGTCCGGGGCTCGGCCCCACACCCTCCCACCTTCCCCCAACGGGGAACTCTGAGAGAGGCCCTGGAATGGGCCTCTTGGCGGGAAACCGTAGCCTCATAAACTTTTTCAGCTGGAAGGAACCTGGGAGATCACATGGGTCAGCTGCCATTCATTCTTTTTATTCATTCACTAAATTACTTTTCTGTGTCCTCCTTTGTGCCAGGCACTGTGCCAGGCTCTGAGAATGCAAGGGTCAAAGACACACAATCTCTTCATTCCTGGAGCCTACAATCTAGAATCCAGCAGAGAAACAAACCAAATGAGCAAACAAATATAATTATATATGTATTTATCTATACTTACATATACGTGTATATATACACATACATAGCTACCTGTGTGTGATTACAAATTGTGGTGCTATAAAGAAATCGAACAGAAGGGGCAATGATATGGAGGACAGAGAGGGCCAATTTAGATGGGGGAGGGCCTCCCTGAGCAGGTGACATGTAAGCCATGCCCTGAAGGATAAGAAGAGGCCACAGAGGCTGAGGGAGTGATTCGACCAAGATTATACAGCAATGGATGGCAGAGGCAGGACTAGGACCCAAGGTATCCCAAGACCAGTGGGGTTTCCACCTCATTAACCACCGCCCCTCCACACCATGCTGCCTTACCAATGAGTTCTAGAAGTTGTTAAGGTCAGTGGGTTGGAAGGAATTGTAAAGACAGGTGTGGTGACATCTACAGATTTGGGCAAACCGGAGCTAAGGTTGGGCTCTTTCTGGCTCCAGCTCTAGCCCTAGCCCAGCACAGGGAGGGAAAGAAATCTGCAAACAGTGAAGGTAGCTATCTCCCCAGCGGGGAGATAGTTGGGGAGGGAAGCAGGGGAGGCACTGCTCTTGTTTTCTTCTCTTGCTTTTTGGGCTTCGGCCTGTGCTCTGGCCTGAGAGAGGCTAGATAACCTGACCCCCAAATCACACTTTTTCTCTCCCTCTGATGTACCCTTATTAGACAGCTGAATCTAAAGACTGAGTCCCCAGTGTGGAGAGTATAGAGGTATAGGATCATTACACACAATGAACTGGAGGCCTCATTCCTCCCCCCGCCCCAAAAAAGCCAAGAGGTGGGTTAAATTATCCCCAATGAATTGTAATCCCAACACCGAATCCTGGGTTTCATTCAGTAACCCCAGACATGAAGTTTCTCTTATGTGGATACATCTTAAAGGCCGGAGCTATAGCCTGCTCCCTCCCTGTCTCCTTACCCACAATTCAGCTTCTTCTCAGTGTCTGGCACATAAAAGGCTCTCAATAAACAAAAATCAGATAGAATTGAATTACACCCCTGTGTATGCCGCAAAAGAGGCGGGAGTGAGAAGACTGACAAGCTAGTTTGTAGAAGGCCCTTCCGGGCCAAGGGAGCTTGCATGTCTCTAAATCCGTGTCTATACATGCAAAGTGAAGAATTACAGAACCTCATCAAAAGTCACTGTGAACACACTTTTCTGCAGGTAAGGCTGTGCCAGGCATTATATTGAGAAATTAAAACACAGTCCCTGTCATCTGAAACAGGAAATGCAGGCTCAAGCATGAGCCTGCAGAGATACAGAGACGACTGAATCCTAAATCTAATCTCATGCTACACACACATTTACAAGATTATAGCTAATCATCCAAGATACATTTTAGGAAATGCAGGGAGCTGGACAAGGCTGGGGATAAGGAATGAGAGTGGGTGTTTTGGGGGACTCATGCAGGGCTAGGAAGCCACCCTCCCCTCCCCCGGCCTGTTCTGGAAGACTTCCAGAACGAATCTGCTCCAAATCTGCTTTGGTTTCACCTCCTCTCCCATGAGAATCTTCTGCCCCAGCCAGACTGATGCTTCATTATTCACCCCCTCCTACACTTTATACCTGATAATACCTCATTGCTTGCAGACATTTGGCTTGGGGGGCACTGTCAGGGTTAAGGTCTGCCTCTGTTTGGCAGATCTTTTACTTTGCTGAGATCTCCTCTCATTATCCACAGTTGTTATTGGAAACCTCAGGCCCAGCTCCAATTCCTTTGCTTTCAACAAATATGCTTTTTAGGGTAAATAATTTCTGTGCCCACCCACCCCTCCACCCCTTTTCTCACTCTATATAAGCAAACTCGAGTACCTCCTTGCCTAAAAAACTTCTCTTGGGGCTTCCCTCGTGGTGCAGTGGTTAAGAATCTGCCTGCCAACGCAGGGGACAAGGGTTCAAGCCCTGGTCCGGGAAAATCCCACATGCCACGGAGTAGCTAGACGCCTGTGCCACAACTACTGAGCCTGCGCTCTACAGCCCGCGAGCCACAACTATGGTGCTCACGTGCCACAGCTACTGAAGCCCACGCACCTAGAGCCCGTGCTCCGCAACAAGAGAAGCCACCGCAATGAGAAGCCCGTGCACCACAACAAAGAGTAGCCCCCGCTCGCCGCAACTAGAGAAAGCCCACACGCAACAACGAAGACCCAACGCAGCCAAAAATAAAATAAAGAAATTAAAACAAAACAAACTTCTCTTGACCTTGGGTCCCTATCTAGATTCTGTTCTGCCTTTATCTTAACACAACCTAGTTTCCTGAAAGACTGTTTCCGTGGGTGTGGTAGATTGATTGCATTTCGGTTCTCAATTCTTCATCTCTCCCTGAAAACACACCCTTCACCATGTGACTATGCACCATCTCCATGGAGGTGAAATATTTCTCCCGCACCACTGATGTTGGGCCTGACCTTGTGACTTGCTTTGGCCAATGGAATGATACAAGCAGAGGTCTTAAATGTGCTATTACAGTTGAACTTGGTCTCTGTAGCCATGCCTTTCACCATGAGAACATCCCTCGGGTAGTTAGTTGCTGGTTTAAGGAGAGTGAAAGACACATGGAAGTGACCTGATCCCACTCACAGCTTGGAAGCCAGCCCAGCCTAGATGAGCTGAAACTTAACCTGCCCACAGGGGCACGAATGAGAAGTACATGCTTGTTGTTGTATGCCCCTCAGTTTTGGATTTGCTTGTTATGCGGCATTATTGCAACAATAGCTAACACTGACAGTGGGAAGCAGAAAGATTAGTTAGTAGTAGTGCTGAAAGCAAGGTGCTTAGATAACTGATTAGCTATTTGGAAAAGAGCAATTTAGACCCATGCTTCACAGAATACACCAAAATAAATTCCAGGTGAATTAAAGTGCTAAGGACATAAAATTAAAACATAGCAAATTAGAAGAAAATTAAATACATGTCCAATCTCTGGACAGTGGAAGACTTTCTAGGGCTAAAAGCAATATAAGTGTTTTTCTAATTTTCTTTAATAGGCATATGTTACTCTTAAACTCAGACAAAAAGCAACTGAAGACTTAACAAGGGAAAGAATTACTCTTCTGGTTCCTTAAAAAAAAATTTAACCTTTATGTTATGAGATAATATGAACAAAAGAAAAAGCCAAAAAAAAAATTTTGTGGAAAATACTTGTCTCAAATTTGTCAAAAAGTTAATCTACTTAATATATAAAGACCTTAAATAAATGAGAGAACACAGACCCCCAATTAATAAAGGGATAAATGGCTAATATATACATGAAAAAATGTTAAACCTCAAAAGAATCAAGGAAATGCAAGCTAAACAATGAGATAAGATTTTCATCTATCAAAATAGCAGAGATTAAAGACAGTAATACAATTCTGAAGGCTTCTAAGAATATGGGAAGATGAGTATTTATACATTACTTCTGGAGGTATCAACTGGTACAGTTTTCTAGAAAGCAATTCCCAACATGCATCAAGGCTTTAAAAATATTCATATCCTTTGACTCAGTAATTCCTTTTTAGCCACCTGCCCAAAAGATCTGCCCCAAATATATCATTTGAAATGTACACAATGGTGACGTTGTAAACAGCCAACAGGTCCGGCAGTAAGGGAAGAGTTAAGGTTCTGCGAACATCTGTGCAGCTTTAAAATGGTGTTTATAGTTAAAACCCAATGTATTGCATGATCCTGGACCAGAAAAAGGACGCTGGGGGACAACTGGTAACATTTGAGTAAAGACGGTAAAGGGGTTTTTAGAATTGTATCAATGTTAATTTCCTGGTTTTGATACTAACACTGTAGTTAAAAGTAAGAAGTGAACATTTGGGGAAGCTAGGTGTCAGGTGTATGGGACCTCCTTGTACCTTTTTGCAAGTATTTTGTAAGCCTGAAATGACTTCAGAATAAAAAGTTAAAAAAAAACAAAACAGAATACACACATGTAGAACAGTGTTCATATGTCGATAAACATTGTTTTTAAAAAACGATACAGGGGACTTCCCTGGTGGTCCAGTGGTTAAGACTCCATGCCTCGGGCTTCCCTGGCGGCGCAGTGGTTAAGAATCCACCAGCCAATGCAGGAGACACGGGTTCAAGCCCTGGTCCGGGAAGATCCCACATGCCGCGGAGCAATTAAGCCCGTGCGCCACAACTACCGAGCCTGTGTGCCACAACTACTGAGGCTGTGTGCCACAACTACTGAAGTCCGCGCACCCTGGAGCCCATGCTCCGCAACAAGAGAAGCCACCGCAATGAGAGCCCCGTGCACCACAACGAAGAGTAGCCCCCAGCTCTCCGCAACTAGAGAAAGCCCGTGCGCAGCAACGAAGACCCAACGCAGCCAAAAATAAATAAACAAGTAAATACATTTATAAAAGAAAAAAAAAGACTCCGTGCCTCCACTGCAGGGGGCACCGGTTCGATCCTTGGTCAGGTAACTAAGATCCCACGTGCCGCATGGTGCAGCCAAAAAAAAAAAAAAAAGGAAGTTGACAAGCTATCTGGGCGCCTATCTAAAAAAAAACAAAGGAAGCTCCAGAAGGAGCCATGGCCCACCGCCATGTATCCTCCCTCCCACCCATCCCTCATGCTATAGAATGAGCAATTGCTAACATTTCCTGAGCACTTACTACAAGCCAGGCCCTACGTAGAATTTCATTTGATCCTCACAGGAGCGCTGTGAGATAGGCACTATCACCAGGCCCGTTTACAGATGCAAACAACTGAGGCACAGAGAGGCTGAGTTATTTGTCCAAGGTCACGTGGCTACTAAGGCACAAAAGCTAGGATTCAAAAGCAGATTGTCTGTCCCCACATGCTATATGCTTAACTACTACACGCTGCCTCCCAGGCCCCGCAGAGTCCCAAATGTGTGTGTCTGCCTCAGGCTAGCCCAAATCAACCCTGCATTGCGCCCAGTTATCCCCATCCCAAGACAATGGTGGTTATGTTTGAGGAAAGCCCTTAATAACTCTGTCAAACACCAGTGAGTATTGTTATTAATGATAACATCAACAACGACTCCTCTCCCAGCCATTGCTTCCTATCTCCATCATCCACTTTCCAGCCTCCAGTAGAATCCTCTACTTGTGGTCCCCTCAGCCACACATTTAGGGTGGAGTGTGCCCATGCGCTCTGCCCCTCCCATCATGTCCTGACCCATCCTGTCCCCCTCCCTCTCCATCCTTCCTGGAGGCACCCTCACAGCATTGACACCTGCCCATTTCCCTCAGACCGTTTCCTGCTAACACCCCCTGTCCCTCCCAGCAGCCAGTGGCTTCTCCCCCAAGGGACTGGACTGATTGTTTCCCAGACCCTGGAGGGGCAGGATCTGGGATTCTGATTCCAGGCACGCCCTTCTGCTCTGCAAATTTGGGGAGTTGGTTCCAAGGCAACCTTGAAATCCAGCCACAGGAAAGCCCACAGAATACTGAATTCCAAAGAAGCTCTCTGAGAATTCCAAGTTTGAGGATTTGGAAACTCCCAGACCCCAAGTTCCAGGAATAGCCAAACCCTCAGGATTCTGAGGTGGCGACCTTGGGAATTTTGATCTCAGGACTTCTGATTCCAGTCTCTTGTGGAACCTTTATTTTTCACTTCCTCAGGCCATTTGTGTGATTTCAATGTTACCAATTTTGAAAGCTGGAAGTAGATTTAAAAATCCCTCCCCAAATAGAGCAATAAAATTTCTATAAATGTTGTAAGGAGAAATTTTTTTTTAATCCTAAATATGCAGATATTTGAATATTTGTAAATCTCATTATTTTAATGCAGAGCAGTGGTGACTTAGTCGGAGCATCACTGAGAATGTGACCAATGTTTGGGCTGTTAGAGATGCGAATGCCCCAAAAGGCACATGTGCAAGATTCCCCCCCAACCTATGTTTTTCCAGTTTGCCCCCCACTGGGCCCTTATATCTCTTTGTCTTAGAGTGAGTGTGAGCACAATCCTAGGGGTGAAGCTTCTGGGATATCTGGGGTGGTCGGGGAGGAGGGGTGAATTGTACAATGTCTTCTCTGAAACTCAGGAAATTCCCGGCTTAGGTCCTCCCCCGAGCCTGGCCTGGGGCCAGGGCTCCCATAGTTCCCAGGCCCAACATCACTGTCCTTCAACTGGGGCCTGAGGTCCTGCCCCCTGGCCCTGCTGGTAATGGGAAGGGGACAGAGACCCTAGGAAGCCTTCCTCTTGTGGCTCCTTCGCTGCCTCTTAGTGTTTCTGTGGCAGAACAGGGCTGGTCGCCAACCTTGCTTGGTCCAGGAAGGAGTCGAAGTAGCTGGAAGGGAAGAATGAGGACTGGGGTGGGAGTGGGGGTGGTCAGAAAGGAAAAAGTCATTGGAGGTCAGTGAACCAGCAACAAGTCAGGCTGAGTGATTAGGGTCGGATTTCACAGCCTGAGGCTTATGACTGGGGCCAGGATTGGTGGGGGAGGGGACTGAAGGAAAGGGACAGACTGACCTACAGAGTTGGGACTCTCTGTTGGGACAGAAGAGCTTACATTGAATGGTAGGGAATTGAGCGATGGGGAGGGGGACAGGGACACATGGAAGGGGTTAGCGGTTTCACGTGAGACTTAGACGGTCTGAGACATGCCTTCTCACCAGCACCTGCCACTGGAGGAACTTGCGGGGGTGGCGGGAGCCCGGGCTCCTGCACCTGCTCTCTTTTTCCAGCTCCCTTGTCTCCAGCCCCTCATCTGGCTCTTTTCTCCAGATGTCCTCTCAACGCCCCCTTTCTCTGGCTACCCTGGCCTGCTCCCCACACCCCCCCCCCCCGCCGCAAACTGCTTTCCCCAGCCCAGCCCAATTTTCCACCCCCAACTGCTCTTCCTCAGTCCCCCCAGATCAGTGGCTTCTCCAGCCTGCCTCTCCGATCGCTCTTCTCTGGCCCTGGATCCCCTAGCCCTAGCCCCGTCAGAACCCCTAAACCCTCCCCCGGCACCCCTCTCAGTCCCCCTTTCCAGCGCGACCGCTTTCCCGAGCCCCGCATCCCGCCGGAGCCCGGCACGAACCCGATTCGGAAGAGCAGCCGCTGGCTACGCGCCGTGAACAGGCTGCGGAGGGTCCGCCGCGCTCGGCAGCTGCTGGGGCTCACGAGCAGGACGAGGACCAGGAGCAGCAGCCCGCAGCTGGCGACCCACAGCCACGACGAAGGCCAGCCTTGCCAGGCCATGCTGGGGGTAGGCGCCCGAGGCCGCCCAGGGGGCGGGGCGGGGCGTTGCTAGGCGACGGCTCGGCCCAGGCCCCCACTTGGGGAACCTGAGGGGTTGGGGCCACGCCCCCTGCACCCGCAAGCTGGGGGACTGGGGGCGTTCTGGTCCGGCCCCTCCATTGGCTGGCGTTCGCACCCGCCCACTCGCCGCCCCTGGCCTGGTGCACGCCCGGAATATCACCGGGCTGCAGGCGGCCTGGCCCCGCCCCCGGCTGGCCGATCGGGAGGCGTGGCCGGAGCCGGCTTCTGATCTGCGCTAATCCCGGTATAAAATCGCTGGAGTCCGGGGCTCGGCCCCACACCCTCCCACCTTCCCCCAACGGGGAACTCTGAGAGAGGCCCTGGAATGGGCCTCTTGGCGGGAAACCGTAGCCTCATAAACTTTTTCAGCTGGAAGGAACCTGGGAGATCACATGGGTCAGCTGCCATTCATTCTTTTTATTCATTCACTAAATTACTTTTCTGTGTCCTCCTTTGTGCCAGGCACTGTGCCAGGCTCTGAGAATGCAAGGGTCAAAGACACACAATCTCTTCATTCCTGGAGCCTACAATCTAGAATCCAGCAGAGAAACAAACCAAATGAGCAAACAAATATAATTATATATGTATTTATCTATACTTACATATACGTGTATATATACACATACATAGCTACCTGTGTGTGATTACAAATTGTGGTGCTATAAAGAAATCGAACAGAAGGGGCAATGATATGGAGGACAGAGAGGGCCAATTTAGATGGGGGAGGGCCTCCCTGAGCAGGTGACATGTAAGCCATGCCCTGAAGGATAAGAAGAGGCCACAGAGGCTGAGGGAGTGATTCGACCAAGATTATACAGCAATGGATGGCAGAGGCAGGACTAGGACCCAAGGTATCCCAAGACCAGTGGGGTTTCCACCTCATTAACCACCGCCCCTCCACACCATGCTGCCTTACCAATGAGTTCTAGAAGTTGTTAAGGTCAGTGGGTTGGAAGGAATTGTAAAGACAGGTGTGGTGACATCTACAGATTTGGGCAAACCGGAGCTAAGGTTGGGCTCTTTCTGGCTCCAGCTCTAGCCCTAGCCCAGCACAGGGAGGGAAAGAAATCTGCAAACAGTGAAGGTAGCTATCTCCCCAGCGGGGAGATAGTTGGGGAGGGAAGCAGGGGAGGCACTGCTCTTGTTTTCTTCTCTTGCTTTTTGGGCTTCGGCCTGTGCTCTGGCCTGAGAGAGGCTAGATAACCTGACCCCCAAATCACACTTTTTCTCTCCCTCTGATGTACCCTTATTAGACAGCTGAATCTAAAGACTGAGTCCCCAGTGTGGAGAGTATAGAGGTATAGGATCATTACACACAATGAACTGGAGGCCTCATTCCTCCCCCCGCCCCAAAAAAGCCAAGAGGTGGGTTAAATTATCCCCAATGAATTGTAATCCCAACACCGAATCCTGGGTTTCATTCAGTAACCCCAGACATGAAGTTTCTCTTATGTGGATACATCTTAAAGGCCGGAGCTATAGCCTGCTCCCTCCCTGTCTCCTTACCCACAATTCAGCTTCTTCTCAGTGTCTGGCACATAAAAGGCTCTCAATAAACAAAAATCAGATAGAATTGAATTACACCCCTGTGTATGCCGCAAAAGAGGCGGGAGTGAGAAGACTGACAAGCTAGTTTGTAGAAGGCCCTTCCGGGCCAAGGGAGCTTGCATGTCTCTAAATCCGTGTCTATACATGCAAAGTGAAGAATTACAGAACCTCATCAAAAGTCACTGTGAACACACTTTTCTGCAGGTAAGGCTGTGCCAGGCATTATATTGAGAAATTAAAACACAGTCCCTGTCATCTGAAACAGGAAATGCAGGCTCAAGCATGAGCCTGCAGAGATACAGAGACGACTGAATCCTAAATCTAATCTCATGCTACACACACATTTACAAGATTATAGCTAATCATCCAAGATACATTTTAGGAAATGCAGGGAGCTGGACAAGGCTGGGGATAAGGAATGAGAGTGGGTGTTTTGGGGGACTCATGCAGGGCTAGGAAGCCACCCTCCCCTCCCCCGGCCTGTTCTGGAAGACTTCCAGAACGAATCTGCTCCAAATCTGCTTTGGTTTCACCTCCTCTCCCATGAGAATCTTCTGCCCCAGCCAGACTGATGCTTCATTATTCACCCCCTCCTACACTTTATACCTGATAATACCTCATTGCTTGCAGACATTTGGCTTGGGGGGCACTGTCAGGGTTAAGGTCTGCCTCTGTTTGGCAGATCTTTTACTTTGCTGAGATCTCCTCTCATTATCCACAGTTGTTATTGGAAACCTCAGGCCCAGCTCCAATTCCTTTGCTTTCAACAAATATGCTTTTTAGGGTAAATAATTTCTGTGCCCACCCACCCCTCCACCCCTTTTCTCACTCTATATAAGCAAACTCGAGTACCTCCTTGCCTAAAAAACTTCTCTTGGGGCTTCCCTCGTGGTGCAGTGGTTAAGAATCTGCCTGCCAACGCAGGGGACAAGGGTTCAAGCCCTGGTCCGGGAAAATCCCACATGCCACGGAGTAGCTAGACGCCTGTGCCACAACTACTGAGCCTGCGCTCTACAGCCCGCGAGCCACAACTATGGTGCTCACGTGCCACAGCTACTGAAGCCCACGCACCTAGAGCCCGTGCTCCGCAACAAGAGAAGCCACCGCAATGAGAAGCCCGTGCACCACAACAAAGAGTAGCCCCCGCTCGCCGCAACTAGAGAAAGCCCACACGCAACAACGAAGACCCAACGCAGCCAAAAATAAAATAAAGAAATTAAAACAAAACAAACTTCTCTTGACCTTGGGTCCCTATCTAGATTCTGTTCTGCCTTTATCTTAACACAACCTAGTTTCCTGAAAGACTGTTTCCGTGGGTGTGGTAGATTGATTGCATTTCGGTTCTCAATTCTTCATCTCTCCCTGAAAACACACCCTTCACCATGTGACTATGCACCATCTCCATGGAGGTGAAATATTTCTCCCGCACCACTGATGTTGGGCCTGACCTTGTGACTTGCTTTGGCCAATGGAATGATACAAGCAGAGGTCTTAAATGTGCTATTACAGTTGAACTTGGTCTCTGTAGCCATGCCTTTCACCATGAGAACATCCCTCGGGTAGTTAGTTGCTGGTTTAAGGAGAGTGAAAGACACATGGAAGTGACCTGATCCCACTCACAGCTTGGAAGCCAGCCCAGCCTAGATGAGCTGAAACTTAACCTGCCCACAGGGGCACGAATGAGAAGTACATGCTTGTTGTTGTATGCCCCTCAGTTTTGGATTTGCTTGTTATGCGGCATTATTGCAACAATAGCTAACACTGACAGTGGGAAGCAGAAAGATTAGTTAGTAGTAGTGCTGAAAGCAAGGTGCTTAGATAACTGATTAGCTATTTGGAAAAGAGCAATTTAGACCCATGCTTCACAGAATACACCAAAATAAATTCCAGGTGAATTAAAGTGCTAAGGACATAAAATTAAAACATAGCAAATTAGAAGAAAATTAAATACATGTCCAATCTCTGGACAGTGGAAGACTTTCTAGGGCTAAAAGCAATATAAGTGTTTTTCTAATTTTCTTTAATAGGCATATGTTACTCTTAAACTCAGACAAAAAGCAACTGAAGACTTAACAAGGGAAAGAATTACTCTTCTGGTTCCTTAAAAAAAAATTTAACCTTTATGTTATGAGATAATATGAACAAAAGAAAAAGCCAAAAAAAAAATTTTGTGGAAAATACTTGTCTCAAATTTGTCAAAAAGTTAATCTACTTAATATATAAAGACCTTAAATAAATGAGAGAACACAGACCCCCAATTAATAAAGGGATAAATGGCTAATATATACATGAAAAAATGTTAAACCTCAAAAGAATCAAGGAAATGCAAGCTAAACAATGAGATAAGATTTTCATCTATCAAAATAGCAGAGATTAAAGACAGTAATACAATTCTGAAGGCTTCTAAGAATATGGGAAGATGAGTATTTATACATTACTTCTGGAGGTATCAACTGGTACAGTTTTCTAGAAAGCAATTCCCAACATGCATCAAGGCTTTAAAAATATTCATATCCTTTGACTCAGTAATTCCTTTTTAGCCACCTGCCCAAAAGATCTGCCCCAAATATATCATTTGAAATGTACACAATGGTGACGTTGTAAACAGCCAACAGGTCCGGCAGTAAGGGAAGAGTTAAGGTTCTGCGAACATCTGTGCAGCTTTAAAATGGTGTTTATAGTTAAAACCCAATGTATTGCATGATCCTGGACCAGAAAAAGGACGCTGGGGGACAACTGGTAACATTTGAGTAAAGACGGTAAAGGGGTTTTTAGAATTGTATCAATGTTAATTTCCTGGTTTTGATACTAACACTGTAGTTAAAAGTAAGAAGTGAACATTTGGGGAAGCTAGGTGTCAGGTGTATGGGACCTCCTTGTACCTTTTTGCAAGTATTTTGTAAGCCTGAAATGACTTCAGAATAAAAAGTTAAAAAAAAACAAAACAGAATACACACATGTAGAACAGTGTTCATATGTCGATAAACATTGTTTTTAAAAAACGATACAGGGGACTTCCCTGGTGGTCCAGTGGTTAAGACTCCATGCCTCGGGCTTCCCTGGCGGCGCAGTGGTTAAGAATCCACCAGCCAATGCAGGAGACACGGGTTCAAGCCCTGGTCCGGGAAGATCCCACATGCCGCGGAGCAATTAAGCCCGTGCGCCACAACTACCGAGCCTGTGTGCCACAACTACTGAGGCTGTGTGCCACAACTACTGAAGTCCGCGCACCCTGGAGCCCATGCTCCGCAACAAGAGAAGCCACCGCAATGAGAGCCCCGTGCACCACAACGAAGAGTAGCCCCCAGCTCTCCGCAACTAGAGAAAGCCCGTGCGCAGCAACGAAGACCCAACGCAGCCAAAAATAAATAAACAAGTAAATACATTTATAAAAGAAAAAAAAAGACTCCGTGCCTCCACTGCAGGGGGCACCGGTTCGATCCTTGGTCAGGTAACTAAGATCCCACGTGCCGCATGGTGCAGCCAAAAAAAAAAAAAAAAGGAAGTTGACAAGCTATCTGGGCGCCTATCTAAAAAAAAACAAAGGAAGCTCCAGAAGGAGCCATGGCCCACCGCCATGTATCCTCCCTCCCACCCATCCCTCATGCTATAGAATGAGCAATTGCTAACATTTCCTGAGCACTTACTACAAGCCAGGCCCTACGTAGAATTTCATTTGATCCTCACAGGAGCGCTGTGAGATAGGCACTATCACCAGGCCCCTTTACAGATGCAAACAACTGAGGCACAGAGAGGCTGAGTTATTTGTCCAAGGTCACGTGGCTACTAAGGCACAAAAGCTAGGATTCAAAAGCAGATTGTCTGTCCCCACATGCTATATGCTTAACTACTACACGCTGCCTCCCAGGCCCCGCAGAGTCCCAAATGTGTGTGTCTGCCTCAGGCTAGCCCAAATCAACCCTGCATTGCGCCCAGTTATCCCCATCCCAAGACAATGGTGGTTATGTTTGAGGAAAGCCCTTAATAACTCTGTCAAACACCAGTGAGTATTGTTATTAATGATAACATCAACAACGACTCCTCTCCCAGCCATTGCTTCCTATCTCCATCATCCACTTTCCAGCCTCCAGTAGAATCCTCTACTTGTGGTCCCCTCAGCCACACATTTAGGGTGGAGTGTGCCCATGCGCTCTGCCCCTCCCATCATGTCCTGACCCATCCTGTCCCCCTCCCTCTCCATCCTTCCTGGAGGCACCCTCACAGCATTGACACCTGCCCATTTCCCTCAGACCGTTTCCTGCTAACACCCCCTGTCCCTCCCAGCAGCCAGTGGCTTCTCCCCCAAGGGACTGGACTGATTGTTTCCCAGACCCTGGAGGGGCAGGATCTGGGATTCTGATTCCAGGCACGCCCTTCTGCTCTGCAAATTTGGGGAGTTGGTTCCAAGGCAACCTTGAAATCCAGCCACAGGAAAGCCCACAGAATACTGAATTCCAAAGAAGCTCTCTGAGAATTCCAAGTTTGAGGATTTGGAAACTCCCAGACCCCAAGTTCCAGGAATAGCCAAACCCTCAGGATTCTGAGGTGGCGACCTTGGGAATTTTGATCTCAGGACTTCTGATTCCAGTCTCTTGTGGAACCTTTATTTTTCACTTCCTCAGGCCATTTGTGTGATTTCAATGTTACCAATTTTGAAAGCTGGAAGTAGATTTAAAAATCCCTCCCCAAATAGAGCAATAAAATTTCTATAAATGTTGTAAGGAGAAATTTTTTTTTAATCCTAAATATGCAGATATTTGAATATTTGTAAATCTCATTATTTTAATGCAGAGCAGTGGTGACTTAGTCGGAGCATCACTGAGAATGTGACCAATGTTTGGGCTGTTAGAGATGCGAATGCCCCAAAAGGCACATGTGCAAGATTCCCCCCCAACCTATGTTTTTCCAGTTTGCCCCCCACTGGGCCCTTATATCTCTTTGTCTTAGAGTGAGTGTGAGCACAATCCTAGGGGTGAAGCTTCTGGGATATCTGGGGTGGTCGGGGAGGAGGGGTGAATTGTACAATGTCTTCTCTGAAACTCAGGAAATTCCCGGCTTAGGTCCTCCCCCGAGCCTGGCCTGGGGCCAGGGCTCCCATAGTTCCCAGGCCCAACATCACTGTCCTTCAACTGGGGCCTGAGGTCCTGCCCCCTGGCCCTGCTGGTAATGGGAAGGGGACAGAGACCCTAGGAAGCCTTCCTCTTGTGGCTCCTTCGCTGCCTCTTAGTGTTTCTGTGGCAGAACAGGGCTGGTCGCCAACCTTGCTTGGTCCAGGAAGGAGTCGAAGTAGCTGGAAGGGAAGAATGAGGACTGGGGTGGGAGTGGGGGTGGTCAGAAAGGAAAAAGTCATTGGAGGTCAGTGAACCAGCAACAAGTCAGGCTGAGTGATTAGGGTCGGATTTCACAGCCTGAGGCTTATGACTGGGGCCAGGATTGGTGGGGGAGGGGACTGAAGGAAAGGGACAGACTGACCTACAGAGTTGGGACTCTCTGTTGGGACAGAAGAGCTTACATTGAATGGTAGGGAATTGAGCGATGGGGAGGGGGACAGGGACACATGGAAGGGGTTAGCGGTTTCACGTGAGACTTAGACGGTCTGAGACATGCCTTCTCACCAGCACCTGCCACTGGAGGAACTTGCGGGGGTGGCGGGAGCCCGGGCTCCTGCACCTGCTCTCTTTTTCCAGCTCCCTTGTCTCCAGCCCCTCATCTGGCTCTTTTCTCCAGATGTCCTCTCAACGCCCCCTTTCTCTGGCTACCCTGGCCTGCTCCCCACACCCCCCCCCCCCCGCCGCAAACTGCTTTCCCCAGCCCAGCCCAATTTTCCACCCCCAACTGCTCTTCCTCAGTCCCCCCAGATCAGTGGCTTCTCCAGCCTGCCTCTCCGATCGCTCTTCTCTGGCCCTGGATCCCCTAGCCCTAGCCCCGTCAGAACCCCTAAACCCTCCCCCGGCACCCCTCTCAGTCCCCCTTTCCAGCGCGACCGCTTTCCCGAGCCCCGCATCCCGCCGGAGCCCGGCACGAACCCGATTCGGAAGAGCAGCCGCTGGCTACGCGCCGTGAACAGGCTGCGGAGGGTCCGCCGCGCTCGGCAGCTGCTGGGGCTCACGAGCAGGACGAGGACCAGGAGCAGCAGCCCGCAGCTGGCGACCCACAGCCACGACGAAGGCCAGCCTTGCCAGGCCATGCTGGGGGTAGGCGCCCGAGGCCGCCCAGGGGGCGGGGCGGGGCGTTGCTAGGCGACGGCTCGGCCCAGGCCCCCACTTGGGGAACCTGAGGGGTTGGGGCCACGCCCCCTGCACCCGCAAGCTGGGGGACTGGGGGCGTTCTGGTCCGGCCCCTCCATTGGCTGGCGTTCGCACCCGCCCACTCGCCGCCCCTGGCCTGGTGCACGCCCGGAATATCACCGGGCTGCAGGCGGCCTGGCCCCGCCCCCGGCTGGCCGATCGGGAGGCGTGGCCGGAGCCGGCTTCTGATCTGCGCTAATCCCGGTATAAAATCGCTGGAGTCCGGGGCTCGGCCCCACACCCTCCCACCTTCCCCCAACGGGGAACTCTGAGAGAGGCCCTGGAATGGGCCTCTTGGCGGGAAACCGTAGCCTCATAAACTTTTTCAGCTGGAAGGAACCTGGGAGATCACATGGGTCAGCTGCCATTCATTCTTTTTATTCATTCACTAAATTACTTTTCTGTGTCCTCCTTTGTGCCAGGCACTGTGCCAGGCTCTGAGAATGCAAGGGTCAAAGACACACAATCTCTTCATTCCTGGAGCCTACAATCTAGAATCCAGCAGAGAAACAAACCAAATGAGCAAACAAATATAATTATATATGTATTTATCTATACTTACATATACGTGTATATATACACATACATAGCTACCTGTGTGTGATTACAAATTGTGGTGCTATAAAGAAATCGAACAGAAGGGGCAATGATATGGAGGACAGAGAGGGCCAATTTAGATGGGGGAGGGCCTCCCTGAGCAGGTGACATGTAAGCCATGCCCTGAAGGATAAGAAGAGGCCACAGAGGCTGAGGGAGTGATTCGACCAAGATTATACAGCAATGGATGGCAGAGGCAGGACTAGGACCCAAGGTATCCCAAGACCAGTGGGGTTTCCACCTCATTAACCACCGCCCCTCCACACCATGCTGCCTTACCAATGAGTTCTAGAAGTTGTTAAGGTCAGTGGGTTGGAAGGAATTGTAAAGACAGGTGTGGTGACATCTACAGATTTGGGCAAACCGGAGCTAAGGTTGGGCTCTTTCTGGCTCCAGCTCTAGCCCTAGCCCAGCACAGGGAGGGAAAGAAATCTGCAAACAGTGAAGGTAGCTATCTCCCCAGCGGGGAGATAGTTGGGGAGGGAAGCAGGGGAGGCACTGCTCTTGTTTTCTTCTCTTGCTTTTTGGGCTTCGGCCTGTGCTCTGGCCTGAGAGAGGCTAGATAACCTGACCCCCAAATCACACTTTTTCTCTCCCTCTGATGTACCCTTATTAGACAGCTGAATCTAAAGACTGAGTCCCCAGTGTGGAGAGTATAGAGGTATAGGATCATTACACACAATGAACTGGAGGCCTCATTCCTCCCCCCGCCCCAAAAAAGCCAAGAGGTGGGTTAAATTATCCCCAATGAATTGTAATCCCAACACCGAATCCTGGGTTTCATTCAGTAACCCCAGACATGAAGTTTCTCTTATGTGGATACATCTTAAAGGCCGGAGCTATAGCCTGCTCCCTCCCTGTCTCCTTACCCACAATTCAGCTTCTTCTCAGTGTCTGGCACATAAAAGGCTCTCAATAAACAAAAATCAGATAGAATTGAATTACACCCCTGTGTATGCCGCAAAAGAGGCGGGAGTGAGAAGACTGACAAGCTAGTTTGTAGAAGGCCCTTCCGGGCCAAGGGAGCTTGCATGTCTCTAAATCCGTGTCTATACATGCAAAGTGAAGAATTACAGAACCTCATCAAAAGTCACTGTGAACACACTTTTCTGCAGGTAAGGCTGTGCCAGGCATTATATTGAGAAATTAAAACACAGTCCCTGTCATCTGAAACAGGAAATGCAGGCTCAAGCATGAGCCTGCAGAGATACAGAGACGACTGAATCCTAAATCTAATCTCATGCTACACACACATTTACAAGATTATAGCTAATCATCCAAGATACATTTTAGGAAATGCAGGGAGCTGGACAAGGCTGGGGATAAGGAATGAGAGTGGGTGTTTTGGGGGACTCATGCAGGGCTAGGAAGCCACCCTCCCCTCCCCCGGCCTGTTCTGGAAGACTTCCAGAACGAATCTGCTCCAAATCTGCTTTGGTTTCACCTCCTCTCCCATGAGAATCTTCTGCCCCAGCCAGACTGATGCTTCATTATTCACCCCCTCCTACACTTTATACCTGATAATACCTCATTGCTTGCAGACATTTGGCTTGGGGGGCACTGTCAGGGTTAAGGTCTGCCTCTGTTTGGCAGATCTTTTACTTTGCTGAGATCTCCTCTCATTATCCACAGTTGTTATTGGAAACCTCAGGCCCAGCTCCAATTCCTTTGCTTTCAACAAATATGCTTTTTAGGGTAAATAATTTCTGTGCCCACCCACCCCTCCACCCCTTTTCTCACTCTATATAAGCAAACTCGAGTACCTCCTTGCCTAAAAAACTTCTCTTGGGGCTTCCCTCGTGGTGCAGTGGTTAAGAATCTGCCTGCCAACGCAGGGGACAAGGGTTCAAGCCCTGGTCCGGGAAAATCCCACATGCCACGGAGTAGCTAGACGCCTGTGCCACAACTACTGAGCCTGCGCTCTAGAGCCCGCGAGCCACAACTATGGTGCTCACGTGCCACAGCTACTGAAGCCCACGCACCTAGAGCCCGTGCTCCGCAACAAGAGAAGCCACCGCAATGAGAAGCCCGTGCACCACAACAAAGAGTAGCCCCCGCTCGCCGCAACTAGAGAAAGCCCACACGCAACAACGAAGACCCAACGCAGCCAAAAATAAAATAAAGAAATTAAAACAAAACAAACTTCTCTTGACCTTGGGTCCCTATCTAGATTCTGTTCTGCCTTTATCTTAACACAACCTAGTTTCCTGAAAGACTGTTTCCGTGGGTGTGGTAGATTGATTGCATTTCGGTTCTCAATTCTTCATCTCTCCCTGAAAACACACCCTTCACCATGTGACTATGCACCATCTCCATGGAGGTGAAATATTTCTCCCGCACCACTGATGTTGGGCCTGACCTTGTGACTTGCTTTGGCCAATGGAATGATACAAGCAGAGGTCTTAAATGTGCTATTACAGTTGAACTTGGTCTCTGTAGCCATGCCTTTCACCATGAGAACATCCCTCGGGTAGTTAGTTGCTGGTTTAAGGAGAGTGAAAGACACATGGAAGTGACCTGATCCCACTCACAGCTTGGAAGCCAGCCCAGCCTAGATGAGCTGAAACTTAACCTGCCCACAGGGGCACGAATGAGAAGTACATGCTTGTTGTTGTATGCCCCTCAGTTTTGGATTTGCTTGTTATGCGGCATTATTGCAACAATAGCTAACACTGACAGTGGGAAGCAGAAAGATTAGTTAGTAGTAGTGCTGAAAGCAAGGTGCTTAGATAACTGATTAGCTATTTGGAAAAGAGCAATTTAGACCCATGCTTCACAGAATACACCAAAATAAATTCCAGGTGAATTAAAGTGCTAAGGACATAAAATTAAAACATAGCAAATTAGAAGAAAATTAAATACATGTCCAATCTCTGGACAGTGGAAGACTTTCTAGGGCTAAAAGCAATATAAGTGTTTTTCTAATTTTCTTTAATAGGCATATGTTACTCTTAAACTCAGACAAAAAGCAACTGAAGACTTAACAAGGGAAAGAATTACTCTTCTGGTTCCTTAAAAAAAAATTTAACCTTTATGTTATGAGATAATATGAACAAAAGAAAAAGCCAAAAAAAAAATTTTGTGGAAAATACTTGTCTCAAATTTGTCAAAAAGTTAATCTACTTAATATATAAAGACCTTAAATAAATGAGAGAACACAGACCCCCAATTAATAAAGGGATAAATGGCTAATATATACATGAAAAAATGTTAAACCTCAAAAGAATCAAGGAAATGCAAGCTAAACAATGAGATAAGATTTTCATCTATCAAAATAGCAGAGATTAAAGACAGTAATACAATTCTGAAGGCTTCTAAGAATATGGGAAGATGAGTATTTATACATTACTTCTGGAGGTATCAACTGGTACAGTTTTCTAGAAAGCAATTCCCAACATGCATCAAGGCTTTAAAAATATTCATATCCTTTGACTCAGTAATTCCTTTTTAGCCACCTGCCCAAAAGATCTGCCCCAAATATATCATTTGAAATGTACACAATGGTGACGTTGTAAACAGCCAACAGGTCCGGCAGTAAGGGAAGAGTTAAGGTTCTGCGAACATCTGTGCAGCTTTAAAATGGTGTTTATAGTTAAAACCCAATGTATTGCATGATCCTGGACCAGAAAAAGGACGCTGGGGGACAACTGGTAACATTTGAGTAAAGACGGTAAAGGGGTTTTTAGAATTGTATCAATGTTAATTTCCTGGTTTTGATACTAACACTGTAGTTAAAAGTAAGAAGTGAACATTTGGGGAAGCTAGGTGTCAGGTGTATGGGACCTCCTTGTACCTTTTTGCAAGTATTTTGTAAGCCTGAAATGACTTCAGAATAAAAAGTTAAAAAAAAACAAAACAGAATACACACATGTAGAACAGTGTTCATATGTCGATAAACATTGTTTTTAAAAAACGATACAGGGGACTTCCCTGGTGGTCCAGTGGTTAAGACTCCATGCCTCGGGCTTCCCTGGCGGCGCAGTGGTTAAGAATCCACCAGCCAATGCAGGAGACACGGGTTCAAGCCCTGGTCCGGGAAGATCCCACATGCCGCGGAGCAATTAAGCCCGTGCGCCACAACTACCGAGCCTGTGTGCCACAACTACTGAGGCTGTGTGCCACAACTACTGAAGTCCGCGCACCCTGGAGCCCATGCTCCGCAACAAGAGAAGCCACCGCAATGAGAGCCCCGTGCACCACAACGAAGAGTAGCCCCCAGCTCTCCGCAACTAGAGAAAGCCCGTGCGCAGCAACGAAGACCCAACGCAGCCAAAAATAAATAAACAAGTAAATACATTTATAAAAGAAAAAAAAAGACTCCGTGCCTCCACTGCAGGGGGCACCGGTTCGATCCTTGGTCAGGTAACTAAGATCCCACGTGCCGCATGGTGCAGCCAAAAAAAAAAAAAAAAGGAAGTTGACAAGCTATCTGGGCGCCTATCTAAAAAAAAACAAAGGAAGCTCCAGAAGGAGCCATGGCCCACCGCCATGTATCCTCCCTCCCACCCATCCCTCATGCTATAGAATGAGCAATTGCTAACATTTCCTGAGCACTTACTACAAGCCAGGCCCTACGTAGAATTTCATTTGATCCTCACAGGAGCGCTGTGAGATAGGCACTATCACCAGGCCCGTTTACAGATGCAAACAACTGAGGCACAGAGAGGCTGAGTTATTTGTCCAAGGTCACGTGGCTACTAAGGCACAAAAGCTAGGATTCAAAAGCAGATTGTCTGTCCCCACATGCTATATGCTTAACTACTACACGCTGCCTCCCAGGCCCCGCAGAGTCCCAAATGTGTGTGTCTGCCTCAGGCTAGCCCAAATCAACCCTGCATTGCGCCCAGTTATCCCCATCCCAAGACAATGGTGGTTATGTTTGAGGAAAGCCCTTAATAACTCTGTCAAACACCAGTGAGTATTGTTATTAATGATAACATCAACAACGACTCCTCTCCCAGCCATTGCTTCCTATCTCCATCATCCACTTTCCAGCCTCCAGTAGAATCCTCTACTTGTGGTCCCCTCAGCCACACATTTAGGGTGGAGTGTGCCCATGCGCTCTGCCCCTCCCATCATGTCCTCACCCATCCTGTCCCCCTCCCTCTCCATCCTTCCTGGAGGCACCCTCACAGCATTGACACCTGCCCATTTCCCTCAGACCGTTTCCTGCTAACACCCCCTGTCCCTCCCAGCAGCCAGTGGCTTCTCCCCCAAGGGACTGGACTGATTGTTTCCCAGACCCTGGAGGGGCAGGATCTGGGATTCTGATTCCAGGCACGCCCTTCTGCTCTGCAAATTTGGGGAGTTGGTTCCAAGGCAACCTTGAAATCCAGCCACAGGAAAGCCCACAGAATACTGAATTCCAAAGAAGCTCTCTGAGAATTCCAAGTTTGAGGATTTGGAAACTCCCAGACCCCAAGTTCCAGGAATAGCCAAACCCTCAGGATTCTGAGGTGGCGACCTTGGGAATTTTGATCTCAGGACTTCTGATTCCAGTCTCTTGTGGAACCTTTATTTTTCACTTCCTCAGGCCATTTGTGTGATTTCAATGTTACCAATTTTGAAAGCTGGAAGTAGATTTAAAAATCCCTCCCCAAATAGAGCAATAAAATTTCTATAAATGTTGTAAGGAGAAATTTTTTTTTAATCCTAAATATGCAGATATTTGAATATTTGTAAATCTCATTATTTTAATGCAGAGCAGTGGTGACTTAGTCGGAGCATCACTGAGAATGTGACCAATGTTTGGGCTGTTAGAGATGCGAATGCCCCAAAAGGCACATGTGCAAGATTCCCCCCCAACCTATGTTTTTCCAGTTTGCCCCCCACTGGGCCCTTATATCTCTTTGTCTTAGAGTGAGTGTGAGCACAATCCTAGGGGTGAAGCTTCTGGGATATCTGGGGTGGTCGGGGAGGAGGGGTGAATTGTACAATGTCTTCTCTGAAACTCAGGAAATTCCCGGCTTAGGTCCTCCCCCGAGCCTGGCCTGGGGCCAGGGCTCCCATAGTTCCCAGGCCCAACATCACTGTCCTTCAACTGGGGCCTGAGGTCCTGCCCCCTGGCCCTGCTGGTAATGGGAAGGGGACAGAGACCCTAGGAAGCCTTCCTCTTGTGGCTCCTTCGCTGCCTCTTAGTGTTTCTGTGGCAGAACAGGGCTGGTCGCCAACCTTGCTTGGTCCAGGAAGGAGTCGAAGTAGCTGGAAGGGAAGAATGAGGACTGGGGTGGGAGTGGGGGTGGTCAGAAAGGAAAAAGTCATTGGAGGTCAGTGAACCAGCAACAAGTCAGGCTGAGTGATTAGGGTCGGATTTCACAGCCTGAGGCTTATGACTGGGGCCAGGATTGGTGGGGGAGGGGACTGAAGGAAAGGGACAGACTGACCTACAGAGTTGGGACTCTCTGTTGGGACAGAAGAGCTTACATTGAATGGTAGGGAATTGAGCGATGGGGAGGGGGACAGGGACACATGGAAGGGGTTAGCGGTTTCACGTGAGACTTAGACGGTCTGAGACATGCCTTCTCACCAGCACCTGCCACTGGAGGAACTTGCGGGGGTGGCGGGAGCCCGGGCTCCTGCACCTGCTCTCTTTTTCCAGCTCCCTTGTCTCCAGCCCCTCATCTGGCTCTTTTCTCCAGATGTCCTCTCAACGCCCCCTTTCTCTGGCTACCCTGGCCTGCTCCCCACACCCCCCCCCCCGCCGCAAACTGCTTTCCCCAGCCCAGCCCAATTTTCCACCCCCAACTGCTCTTCCTCAGTCCCCCCAGATCAGTGGCTTCTCCAGCCTGCCTCTCCGATCGCTCTTCTCTGGCCCTGGATCCCCTAGCCCTAGCCCCGTCAGAACCCCTAAACCCTCCCCCGGCACCCCTCTCAGTCCCCCTTTCCAGCGCGACCGCTTTCCCGAGCCCCGCATCCCGCCGGAGCCCGGCACGAACCCGATTCGGAAGAGCAGCCGCTGGCTACGCGCCGTGAACAGGCTGCGGAGGGTCCGCCGCGCTCGGCAGCTGCTGGGGCTCACGAGCAGGACGAGGACCAGGAGCAGCAGCCCGCAGCTGGCGACCCACAGCCACGACGAAGGCCAGCCTTGCCAGGCCATGCTGGGGGTAGGCGCCCGAGGCCGCCCAGGGGGCGGGGCGGGGCGTTGCTAGGCGACGGCTCGGCCCAGGCCCCCACTTGGGGAACCTGAGGGGTTGGGGCCACGCCCCCTGCACCCGCAAGCTGGGGGACTGGGGGCGTTCTGGTCCGGCCCCTCCATTGGCTGGCGTTCGCACCCGCCCACTCGCCGCCCCTGGCCTGGTGCACGCCCGGAATATCACCGGGCTGCAGGCGGCCTGGCCCCGCCCCCGGCTGGCCGATCGGGAGGCGTGGCCGGAGCCGGCTTCTGATCTGCGCTAATCCCGGTATAAAATCGCTGGAGTCCGGGGCTCGGCCCCACACCCTCCCACCTTCCCCCAACGGGGAACTCTGAGAGAGGCCCTGGAATGGGCCTCTTGGCGGGAAACCGTAGCCTCATAAACTTTTTCAGCTGGAAGGAACCTGGGAGATCACATGGGTCAGCTGCCATTCATTCTTTTTATTCATTCACTAAATTACTTTTCTGTGTCCTCCTTTGTGCCAGGCACTGTGCCAGGCTCTGAGAATGCAAGGGTCAAAGACACACAATCTCTTCATTCCTGGAGCCTACAATCTAGAATCCAGCAGAGAAACAAACCAAATGAGCAAACAAATATAATTATATATGTATTTATCTATACTTACATATACGTGTATATATACACATACATAGCTACCTGTGTGTGATTACAAATTGTGGTGCTATAAAGAAATCGAACAGAAGGGGCAATGATATGGAGGACAGAGAGGGCCAATTTAGATGGGGGAGGGCCTCCCTGAGCAGGTGACATGTAAGCCATGCCCTGAAGGATAAGAAGAGGCCACAGAGGCTGAGGGAGTGATTCGACCAAGATTATACAGCAATGGATGGCAGAGGCAGGACTAGGACCCAAGGTATCCCAAGACCAGTGGGGTTTCCACCTCATTAACCACCGCCCCTCCACACCATGCTGCCTTACCAATGAGTTCTAGAAGTTGTTAAGGTCAGTGGGTTGGAAGGAATTGTAAAGACAGGTGTGGTGACATCTACAGATTTGGGCAAACCGGAGCTAAGGTTGGGCTCTTTCTGGCTCCAGCTCTAGCCCTAGCCCAGCACAGGGAGGGAAAGAAATCTGCAAACAGTGAAGGTAGCTATCTCCCCAGCGGGGAGATAGTTGGGGAGGGAAGCAGGGGAGGCACTGCTCTTGTTTTCTTCTCTTGCTTTTTGGGCTTCGGCCTGTGCTCTGGCCTGAGAGAGGCTAGATAACCTGACCCCCAAATCACACTTTTTCTCTCCCTCTGATGTACCCTTATTAGACAGCTGAATCTAAAGACTGAGTCCCCAGTGTGGAGAGTATAGAGGTATAGGATCATTACACACAATGAACTGGAGGCCTCATTCCTCCCCCCGCCCCAAAAAAGCCAAGAGGTGGGTTAAATTATCCCCAATGAATTGTAATCCCAACACCGAATCCTGGGTTTCATTCAGTAACCCCAGACATGAAGTTTCTCTTATGTGGATACATCTTAAAGGCCGGAGCTATAGCCTGCTCCCTCCCTGTCTCCTTACCCACAATTCAGCTTCTTCTCAGTGTCTGGCACATAAAAGGCTCTCAATAAACAAAAATCAGATAGAATTGAATTACACCCCTGTGTATGCCGCAAAAGAGGCGGGAGTGAGAAGACTGACAAGCTAGTTTGTAGAAGGCCCTTCCGGGCCAAGGGAGCTTGCATGTCTCTAAATCCGTGTCTATACATGCAAAGTGAAGAATTACAGAACCTCATCAAAAGTCACTGTGAACACACTTTTCTGCAGGTAAGGCTGTGCCAGGCATTATATTGAGAAATTAAAACACAGTCCCTGTCATCTGAAACAGGAAATGCAGGCTCAAGCATGAGCCTGCAGAGATACAGAGACGACTGAATCCTAAATCTAATCTCATGCTACACACACATTTACAAGATTATAGCTAATCATCCAAGATACATTTTAGGAAATGCAGGGAGCTGGACAAGGCTGGGGATAAGGAATGAGAGTGGGTGTTTTGGGGGACTCATGCAGGGCTAGGAAGCCACCCTCCCCTCCCCCGGCCTGTTCTGGAAGACTTCCAGAACGAATCTGCTCCAAATCTGCTTTGGTTTCACCTCCTCTCCCATGAGAATCTTCTGCCCCAGCCAGACTGATGCTTCATTATTCACCCCCTCCTACACTTTATACCTGATAATACCTCATTGCTTGCAGACATTTGGCTTGGGGGGCACTGTCAGGGTTAAGGTCTGCCTCTGTTTGGCAGATCTTTTACTTTGCTGAGATCTCCTCTCATTATCCACAGTTGTTATTGGAAACCTCAGGCCCAGCTCCAATTCCTTTGCTTTCAACAAATATGCTTTTTAGGGTAAATAATTTCTGTGCCCACCCACCCCTCCACCCCTTTTCTCACTCTATATAAGCAAACTCGAGTACCTCCTTGCCTAAAAAACTTCTCTTGGGGCTTCCCTCGTGGTGCAGTGGTTAAGAATCTGCCTGCCAACGCAGGGGACAAGGGTTCAAGCCCTGGTCCGGGAAAATCCCACATGCCACGGAGTAGCTAGACGCCTGTGCCACAACTACTGAGCCTGCGCTCTAGAGCCCGCGAGCCACAACTATGGTGCTCACGTGCCACAGCTACTGAAGCCCACGCACCTAGAGCCCGTGCTCCGCAACAAGAGAAGCCACCGCAATGAGAAGCCCGTGCACCACAACAAAGAGTAGCCCCCGCTCGCCGCAACTAGAGAAAGCCCACACGCAACAACGAAGACCCAACGCAGCCAAAAATAAAATAAAGAAATTAAAACAAAACAAACTTCTCTTGACCTTGGGTCCCTATCTAGATTCTGTTCTGCCTTTATCTTAACACAACCTAGTTTCCTGAAAGACTGTTTCCGTGGGTGTGGTAGATTGATTGCATTTCGGTTCTCAATTCTTCATCTCTCCCTGAAAACACACCCTTCACCATGTGACTATGCACCATCTCCATGGAGGTGAAATATTTCTCCCGCACCACTGATGTTGGGCCTGACCTTGTGACTTGCTTTGGCCAATGGAATGATACAAGCAGAGGTCTTAAATGTGCTATTACAGTTGAACTTGGTCTCTGTAGCCATGCCTTTCACCATGAGAACATCCCTCGGGTAGTTAGTTGCTGGTTTAAGGAGAGTGAAAGACACATGGAAGTGACCTGATCCCACTCACAGCTTGGAAGCCAGCCCAGCCTAGATGAGCTGAAACTTAACCTGCCCACAGGGGCACGAATGAGAAGTACATGCTTGTTGTTGTATGCCCCTCAGTTTTGGATTTGCTTGTTATGCGGCATTATTGCAACAATAGCTAACACTGACAGTGGGAAGCAGAAAGATTAGTTAGTAGTAGTGCTGAAAGCAAGGTGCTTAGATAACTGATTAGCTATTTGGAAAAGAGCAATTTAGACCCATGCTTCACAGAATACACCAAAATAAATTCCAGGTGAATTAAAGTGCTAAGGACATAAAATTAAAACATAGCAAATTAGAAGAAAATTAAATACATGTCCAATCTCTGGACAGTGGAAGACTTTCTAGGGCTAAAAGCAATATAAGTGTTTTTCTAATTTTCTTTAATAGGCATATGTTACTCTTAAACTCAGACAAAAAGCAACTGAAGACTTAACAAGGGAAAGAATTACTCTTCTGGTTCCTTAAAAAAAAATTTAACCTTTATGTTATGAGATAATATGAACAAAAGAAAAAGCCAAAAAAAAAATTTTGTGGAAAATACTTGTCTCAAATTTGTCAAAAAGTTAATCTACTTAATATATAAAGACCTTAAATAAATGAGAGAACACAGACCCCCAATTAATAAAGGGATAAATGGCTAATATATACATGAAAAAATGTTAAACCTCAAAAGAATCAAGGAAATGCAAGCTAAACAATGAGATAAGATTTTCATCTATCAAAATAGCAGAGATTAAAGACAGTAATACAATTCTGAAGGCTTCTAAGAATATGGGAAGATGAGTATTTATACATTACTTCTGGAGGTATCAACTGGTACAGTTTTCTAGAAAGCAATTCCCAACATGCATCAAGGCTTTAAAAATATTCATATCCTTTGACTCAGTAATTCCTTTTTAGCCACCTGCCCAAAAGATCTGCCCCAAATATATCATTTGAAATGTACACAATGGTGACGTTGTAAACAGCCAACAGGTCCGGCAGTAAGGGAAGAGTTAAGGTTCTGCGAACATCTGTGCAGCTTTAAAATGGTGTTTATAGTTAAAACCCAATGTATTGCATGATCCTGGACCAGAAAAAGGACGCTGGGGGACAACTGGTAACATTTGAGTAAAGACGGTAAAGGGGTTTTTAGAATTGTATCAATGTTAATTTCCTGGTTTTGATACTAACACTGTAGTTAAAAGTAAGAAGTGAACATTTGGGGAAGCTAGGTGTCAGGTGTATGGGACCTCCTTGTACCTTTTTGCAAGTATTTTGTAAGCCTGAAATGACTTCAGAATAAAAAGTTAAAAAAAAACAAAACAGAATACACACATGTAGAACAGTGTTCATATGTCGATAAACATTGTTTTTAAAAAACGATACAGGGGACTTCCCTGGTGGTCCAGTGGTTAAAACTCCATGCCTCGGGCTTCCCTGGCGGCGCAGTGGTTAAGAATCCACCAGCCAATGCAGGAGACACGGGTTCAAGCCCTGGTCCGGGAAGATCCCACATGCCGCGGAGCAATTAAGCCCGTGCGCCACAACTACCGAGCCTGTGTGCCACAACTACTGAGGCTGTGTGCCACAACTACTGAAGTCCGCGCACCCTGGAGCCCATGCTCCGCAACAAGAGAAGCCACCGCAATGAGAGCCCCGTGCACCACAACGAAGAGTAGCCCCCAGCTCTCCGCAACTAGAGAAAGCCCGTGCGCAGCAACGAAGACCCAACGCAGCCAAAAATAAATAAACAAGTAAATACATTTATAAAAGAAAAAAAAAGACTCCGTGCCTCCACTGCAGGGGGCACCGGTTCGATCCTTGGTCAGGTAACTAAGATCCCACGTGCCGCATGGTGCAGCCAAAAAAAAAAAAAAAAGGAAGTTGACAAGCTATCTGGGCGCCTATCTAAAAAAAAACAAAGGAAGCTCCAGAAGGAGCCATGGCCCACCGCCATGTATCCTCCCTCCCACCCATCCCTCATGCTATAGAATGAGCAATTGCTAACATTTCCTGAGCACTTACTACAAGCCAGGCTCTACGTAGAATTTCATTTGATCCTCACAGGAGCGCTGTGAGATAGGCACTATCACCAGGCCCGTTTACAGATGCAAACAACTGAGGCACAGAGAGGCTGAGTTATTTGTCCAAGGTCACGTGGCTACTAAGGCACAAAAGCTAGGATTCAAAAGCAGATTGTCTGTCCCCACATGCTATATGCTTAACTACTACACGCTGCCTCCCAGGCCCCGCAGAGTCCCAAATGTGTGTGTCTGCCTCAGGCTAGCCCAAATCAACCCTGCATTGCGCCCAGTTATCCCCATCCCAAGACAATGGTGGTTATGTTTGAGGAAAGCCCTTAATAACTCTGTCAAACACCAGTGAGTATTGTTATTAATGATAACATCAACAACGACTCCTCTCCCAGCCATTGCTTCCTATCTCCATCATCCACTTTCCAGCCTCCAGTAGAATCCTCTACTTGTGGTCCCCTCAGCCACACATTTAGGGTGGAGTGTGCCCATGCGCTCTGCCCCTCCCATCATGTCCTGACCCATCCTGTCCCCCTCCCTCTCCATCCTTCCTGGAGGCACCCTCACAGCATTGACACCTGCCCATTTCCCTCAGACCGTTTCCTGCTAACACCCCCTGTCCCTCCCAGCAGCCAGTGGCTTCTCCCCCAAGGGACTGGACTGATTGTTTCCCAGACCCTGGAGGGGCAGGATCTGGGATTCTGATTCCAGGCACGCCCTTCTGCTCTGCAAATTTGGGGAGTTGGTTCCAAGGCAACCTTGAAATCCAGCCACAGGAAAGCCCACAGAATACTGAATTCCAAAGAAGCTCTCTGAGAATTCCAAGTTTGAGGATTTGGAAACTCCCAGACCCCAAGTTCCAGGAATAGCCAAACCCTCAGGATTCTGAGGTGGCGACCTTGGGAATTTTGATCTCAGGACTTCTGATTCCAGTCTCTTGTGGAACCTTTATTTTTCACTTCCTCAGGCCATTTGTGTGATTTCAATGTTACCAATTTTGAAAGCTGGAAGTAGATTTAAAAATCCCTCCCCAAATAGAGCAATAAAATTTCTATAAATGTTGTAAGGAGAAATTTTTTTTTAATCCTAAATATGCAGATATTTGAATATTTGTAAATCTCATTATTTTAATGCAGAGCAGTGGTGACTTAGTCGGAGCATCACTGAGAATGTGACCAATGTTTGGGCTGTTAGAGATGCGAATGCCCCAAAAGGCACATGTGCAAGATTCCCCCCCAACCTATGTTTTTCCAGTTTGCCCCCCACTGGGCCCTTATATCTCTTTGTCTTAGAGTGAGTGTGAGCACAATCCTAGGGGTGAAGCTTCTGGGATATCTGGGGTGGTCGGGGAGGAGGGGTGAATTGTACAATGTCTTCTCTGAAACTCAGGAAATTCCCGGCTTAGGTCCTCCCCCGAGCCTGGCCTGGGGCCAGGGCTCCCATAGTTCCCAGGCCCAACATCACTGTCCTTCAACTGGGGCCTGAGGTCCTGCCCCCTGGCCCTGCTGGTAATGGGAAGGGGACAGAGACCCTAGGAAGCCTTCCTCTTGTGGCTCCTTCGCTGCCTCTTAGTGTTTCTGTGGCAGAACAGGGCTGGTCGCCAACCTTGCTTGGTCCAGGAAGGAGTCGAAGTAGCTGGAAGGGAAGAATGAGGACTGGGGTGGGAGTGGGGGTGGTCAGAAAGGAAAAAGTCATTGGAGGTCAGTGAACCAGCAACAAGTCAGGCTGAGTGATTAGGGTCGGATTTCACAGCCTGAGGCTTATGACTGGGGCCAGGATTGGTGGGGGAGGGGACTGAAGGAAAGGGACAGACTGACCTACAGAGTTGGGACTCTCTGTTGGGACAGAAGAGCTTACATTGAATGGTAGGGAATTGAGCGATGGGGAGGGGGACAGGGACACATGGAAGGGGTTAGCGGTTTCACGTGAGACTTAGACGGTCTGAGACATGCCTTCTCACCAGCACCTGCCACTGGAGGAACTTGCGGGGGTGGCGGGAGCCCGGGCTCCTGCACCTGCTCTCTTTTTCCAGCTCCCTTGTCTCCAGCCCCTCATCTGGCTCTTTTCTCCAGATGTCCTCTCAACGCCCCCTTTCTCTGGCTACCCTGGCCTGCTCCCCACACCCCCCCACCCCCGCCGCAAACTGCTTTCCCCAGCCCAGCCCAATTTTCCACCCCCAACTGCTCTTCCTCAGTCCCCCCAGATCAGTGGCTTCTCCAGCCTGCCTCTCCGATCGCTCTTCTCTGGCCCTGGATCCCCTAGCCCTAGCCCCGTCAGAACCCCTAAACCCTCCCCCGGCACCCCTCTCAGTCCCCCTTTCCAGCGCGACCGCTTTCCCGAGCCCCGCATCCCGCCGGAGCCCGGCACGAACCCGATTCGGAAGAGCAGCCGCTGGCTACGCGCCGTGAACAGGCTGCGGAGGGTCCGCCGCGCTCGGCAGCTGCTGGGGCTCACGAGCAGGACGAGGACCAGGAGCAGCAGCCCGCAGCTGGCGACCCACAGCCACGACGAAGGCCAGCCTTGCCAGGCCATGCTGGGGGTAGGCGCCCGAGGCCGCCCAGGGGGCGGGGCGGGGCGTTGCTAGGCGACGGCTCGGCCCAGGCCCCCACTTGGGGAACCTGAGGGGTTGGGGCCACGCCCCCTGCACCCGCAAGCTGGGGGACTGGGGGCGTTCTGGTCCGGCCCCTCCATTGGCTGGCGTTCGCACCCGCCCACTCGCCGCCCCTGGCCTGGTGCACGCCCGGAATATCACCGGGCTGCAGGCGGCCTGGCCCCGCCCCCGGCTGGCCGATCGGGAGGCGTGGCCGGAGCCGGCTTCTGATCTGCGCTAATCCCGGTATAAAATCGCTGGAGTCCGGGGCTCGGCCCCACACCCTCCCACCTTCCCCCAACGGGGAACTCTGAGAGAGGCCCTGGAATGGGCCTCTTGGCGGGAAACCGTAGCCTCATAAACTTTTTCAGCTGGAAGGAACCTGGGAGATCACATGGGTCAGCTGCCATTCATTCTTTTTATTCATTCACTAAATTACTTTTCTGTGTCCTCCTTTGTGCCAGGCACTGTGCCAGGCTCTGAGAATGCAAGGGTCAAAGACACACAATCTCTTCATTCCTGGAGCCTACAATCTAGAATCCAGCAGAGAAACAAACCAAATGAGCAAACAAATATAATTATATATGTATTTATCTATACTTACATATACGTGTATATATACACATACATAGCTACCTGTGTGTGATTACAAATTGTGGTGCTATAAAGAAATCGAACAGAAGGGGCAATGATATGGAGGACAGAGAGGGCCAATTTAGATGGGGGAGGGCCTCCCTGAGCAGGTGACATGTAAGCCATGCCCTGAAGGATAAGAAGAGGCCACAGAGGCTGAGGGAGTGATTCGACCAAGATTATACAGCAATGGATGGCAGAGGCAGGACTAGGACCCAAGGTATCCCAAGACCAGTGGGGTTTCCACCTCATTAACCACCGCCCCTCCACACCATGCTGCCTTACCAATGAGTTCTAGAAGTTGTTAAGGTCAGTGGGTTGGAAGGAATTGTAAAGACAGGTGTGGTGACATCTACAGATTTGGGCAAACCGGAGCTAAGGTTGGGCTCTTTCTGGCTCCAGCTCTAGCCCTAGCCCAGCACAGGGAGGGAAAGAAATCTGCAAACAGTGAAGGTAGCTATCTCCCCAGCGGGGAGATAGTTGGGGAGGGAAGCAGGGGAGGCACTGCTCTTGTTTTCTTCTCTTGCTTTTTGGGCTTCGGCCTGTGCTCTGGCCTGAGAGAGGCTAGATAACCTGACCCCCAAATCACACTTTTTCTCTCCCTCTGATGTACCCTTATTAGACAGCTGAATCTAAAGACTGAGTCCCCAGTGTGGAGAGTATAGAGGTATAGGATCATTACACACAATGAACTGGAGGCCTCATTCCTCCCCCCGCCCCAAAAAAGCCAAGAGGTGGGTTAAATTATCCCCAATGAATTGTAATCCCAACACCGAATCCTGGGTTTCATTCAGTAACCCCAGACATGAAGTTTCTCTTATGTGGATACATCTTAAAGGCCGGAGCTATAGCCTGCTCCCTCCCTGTCTCCTTACCCACAATTCAGCTTCTTCTCAGTGTCTGGCACATAAAAGGCTCTCAATAAACAAAAATCAGATAGAATTGAATTACACCCCTGTGTATGCCGCAAAAGAGGCGGGAGTGAGAAGACTGACAAGCTAGTTTGTAGAAGGCCCTTCCGGGCCAAGGGAGCTTGCATGTCTCTAAATCCGTGTCTATACATGCAAAGTGAAGAATTACAGAACCTCATCAAAAGTCACTGTGAACACACTTTTCTGCAGGTAAGGCTGTGCCAGGCATTATATTGAGAAATTAAAACACAGTCCCTGTCATCTGAAACAGGAAATGCAGGCTCAAGCATGAGCCTGCAGAGATACAGAGACGACTGAATCCTAAATCTAATCTCATGCTACACACACATTTACAAGATTATAGCTAATCATCCAAGATACATTTTAGGAAATGCAGGGAGCTGGACAAGGCTGGGGATAAGGAATGAGAGTGGGTGTTTTGGGGGACTCATGCAGGGCTAGGAAGCCACCCTCCCCTCCCCCGGCCTGTTCTGGAAGACTTCCAGAACGAATCTGCTCCAAATCTGCTTTGGTTTCACCTCCTCTCCCATGAGAATCTTCTGCCCCAGCCAGACTGATGCTTCATTATTCACCCCCTCCTACACTTTATACCTGATAATACCTCATTGCTTGCAGACATTTGGCTTGGGGGGCACTGTCAGGGTTAAGGTCTGCCTCTGTTTGGCAGATCTTTTACTTTGCTGAGATCTCCTCTCATTATCCACAGTTGTTATTGGAAACCTCAGGCCCAGCTCCAATTCCTTTGCTTTCAACAAATATGCTTTTTAGGGTAAATAATTTCTGTGCCCACCCACCCCTCCACCCCTTTTCTCACTCTATATAAGCAAACTCGAGTACCTCCTTGCCTAAAAAACTTCTCTTGGGGCTTCCCTCGTGGTGCAGTGGTTAAGAATCTGCCTGCCAACGCAGGGGACAAGGGTTCAAGCCCTGGTCCGGGAAAATCCCACATGCCACGGAGTAGCTAGACGCCTGTGCCACAACTACTGAGCCTGCGCTCTAGAGCCCGCGAGCCACAACTATGGTGCTCACGTGCCACAGCTACTGAAGCCCACGCACCTAGAGCCCGTGCTCCGCAACAAGAGAAGCCACCGCAATGAGAAGCCCGTGCACCACAACAAAGAGTAGCCCCCGCTCGCCGCAACTAGAGAAAGCCCACACGCAACAACGAAGACCCAACGCAGCCAAAAATAAAATAAAGAAATTAAAACAAAACAAACTTCTCTTGACCTTGGGTCCCTATCTAGATTCTGTTCTGCCTTTATCTTAACACAACCTAGTTTCCTGAAAGACTGTTTCCGTGGGTGTGGTAGATTGATTGCATTTCGGTTCTCAATTCTTCATCTCTCCCTGAAAACACACCCTTCACCATGTGACTATGCACCATCTCCATGGAGGTGAAATATTTCTCCCGCACCACTGATGTTGGGCCTGACCTTGTGACTTGCTTTGGCCAATGGAATGATACAAGCAGAGGTCTTAAATGTGCTATTACAGTTGAACTTGGTCTCTGTAGCCATGCCTTTCACCATGAGAACATCCCTCGGGTAGTTAGTTGCTGGTTTAAGGAGAGTGAAAGACACATGGAAGTGACCTGATCCCACTCACAGCTTGGAAGCCAGCCCAGCCTAGATGAGCTGAAACTTAACCTGCCCACAGGGGCACGAATGAGAAGTACATGCTTGTTGTTGTATGCCCCTCAGTTTTGGATTTGCTTGTTATGCGGCATTATTGCAACAATAGCTAACACTGACAGTGGGAAGCAGAAAGATTAGTTAGTAGTAGTGCTGAAAGCAAGGTGCTTAGATAACTGATTAGCTATTTGGAAAAGAGCAATTTAGACCCATGCTTCACAGAATACACCAAAATAAATTCCAGGTGAATTAAAGTGCTAAGGACATAAAATTAAAACATAGCAAATTAGAAGAAAATTAAATACATGTCCAATCTCTGGACAGTGGAAGACTTTCTAGGGCTAAAAGCAATATAAGTGTTTTTCTAATTTTCTTTAATAGGCATATGTTACTCTTAAACTCAGACAAAAAGCAACTGAAGACTTAACAAGGGAAAGAATTACTCTTCTGGTTCCTTAAAAAAAAATTTAACCTTTATGTTATGAGATAATATGAACAAAAGAAAAAGCCAAAAAAAAAATTTTGTGGAAAATACTTGTCTCAAATTTGTCAAAAAGTTAATCTACTTAATATATAAAGACCTTAAATAAATGAGAGAACACAGACCCCCAATTAATAAAGGGATAAATGGCTAATATATACATGAAAAAATGTTAAACCTCAAAAGAATCAAGGAAATGCAAGCTAAACAATGAGATAAGATTTTCATCTATCAAAATAGCAGAGATTAAAGACAGTAATACAATTCTGAAGGCTTCTAAGAATATGGGAAGATGAGTATTTATACATTACTTCTGGAGGTATCAACTGGTACAGTTTTCTAGAAAGCAATTCCCAACATGCATCAAGGCTTTAAAAATATTCATATCCTTTGACTCAGTAATTCCTTTTTAGCCACCTGCCCAAAAGATCTGCCCCAAATATATCATTTGAAATGTACACAATGGTGACGTTGTAAACAGCCAACAGGTCCGGCAGTAAGGGAAGAGTTAAGGTTCTGCGAACATCTGTGCAGCTTTAAAATGGTGTTTATAGTTAAAACCCAATGTATTGCATGATCCTGGACCAGAAAAAGGACGCTGGGGGACAACTGGTAACATTTGAGTAAAGACGGTAAAGGGATTTTTAGAATTGTATCAATGTTAATTTCCTGGTTTTGATACTAACACTGTAGTTAAAAGTAAGAAGTGAACATTTGGGGAAGCTAGGTGTCAGGTGTATGGGACCTCCTTGTACCTTTTTGCAAGTATTTTGTAAGCCTGAAATGACTTCAGAATAAAAAGTTAAAAAAAAACAAAACAGAATACACACATGTAGAACAGTGTTCATATGTCGATAAACATTGTTTTTAAAAAACGATACAGGGGACTTCCCTGGTGGTCCAGTGGTTAAGACTCCATGCCTCGGGCTTCCCTGGCGGCGCAGTGGTTAAGAATCCACCAGCCAATGCAGGAGACACGGGTTCAAGCCCTGGTCCGGGAAGATCCCACATGCCGCGGAGCAATTAAGCCCGTGCGCCACAACTACCGAGCCTGTGTGCCACAACTACTGAGGCTGTGTGCCACAACTACTGAAGTCCGCGCACCCTGGAGCCCATGCTCCGCAACAAGAGAAGCCACCGCAATGAGAGCCCCGTGCACCACAACGAAGAGTAGCCCCCAGCTCTCCGCAACTAGAGAAAGCCCGTGCGCAGCAACGAAGACCCAACGCAGCCAAAAATAAATAAACAAGTAAATACATTTATAAAAGAAAAAAAAAGACTCCGTGCCTCCACTGCAGGGGGCACCGGTTCGATCCTTGGTCAGGTAACTAAGATCCCACGTGCCGCATGGTGCAGCCAAAAAAAAAAAAAAAAGGAAGTTGACAAGCTATCTGGGCGCCTATCTAAAAAAAAACAAAGGAAGCTCCAGAAGGAGCCATGGCCCACCGCCATGTATCCTCCCTCCCACCCATCCCTCATGCTATAGAATGAGCAATTGCTAACATTTCCTGAGCACTTACTACAAGCCAGGCTCTACGTAGAATTTCATTTGATCCTCACAGGAGCGCTGTGAGATAGGCACTATCACCAGGCCCGTTTACAGATGCAAACAACTGAGGCACAGAGAGGCTGAGTTATTTGTCCAAGGTCACGTGGCTACTAAGGCACAAAAGCTAGGATTCAAAAGCAGATTGTCTGTCCCCACATGCTATATGCTTAACTACTACACGCTGCCTCCCAGGCCCCGCAGAGTCCCAAATGTGTGTGTCTGCCTCAGGCTAGCCCAAATCAACCCTGCATTGCGCCCAGTTATCCCCATCCCAAGACAATGGTGGTTATGTTTGAGGAAAGCCCTTAATAACTCTGTCAAACACCAGTGAGTATTGTTATTAATGATAACATCAACAACGACTCCTCTCCCAGCCATTGCTTCCTATCTCCATCATCCACTTTCCAGCCTCCAGTAGAATCCTCTACTTGTGGTCCCCTCAGCCACACATTTAGGGTGGAGTGTGCCCATGCGCTCTGCCCCTCCCATCATGTCCTCACCCATCCTGTCCCCCTCCCTCTCCATCCTTCCTGGAGGCACCCTCACAGCATTGACACCTGCCCATTTCCCTCAGACCGTTTCCTGCTAACACCCCCTGTCCCTCCCAGCAGCCAGTGGCTTCTCCCCCAAGGGACTGGACTGATTGTTTCCCAGACCCTGGAGGGGCAGGATCTGGGATTCTGATTCCAGGCACGCCCTTCTGCTCTGCAAATTTGGGGAGTTGGTTCCAAGGCAACCTTGAAATCCAGCCACAGGAAAGCCCACAGAATACTGAATTCCAAAGAAGCTCTCTGAGAATTCCAAGTTTGAGGATTTGGAAACTCCCAGACCCCAAGTTCCAGGAATAGCCAAACCCTCAGGATTCTGAGGTGGCGACCTTGGGAATTTTGATCTCAGGACTTCTGATTCCAGTCTCTTGTGGAACCTTTATTTTTCACTTCCTCAGGCCATTTGTGTGATTTCAATGTTACCAATTTTGAAAGCTGGAAGTAGATTTAAAAATCCCTCCCCAAATAGAGCAATAAAATTTCTATAAATGTTGTAAGGAGAAATTTTTTTTTAATCCTAAATATGCAGATATTTGAATATTTGTAAATCTCATTATTTTAATGCAGAGCAGTGGTGACTTAGTCGGAGCATCACTGAGAATGTGACCAATGTTTGGGCTGTTAGAGATGCGAATGCCCCAAAAGGCACATGTGCAAGATTCCCCCCCAACCTATGTTTTTCCAGTTTGCCCCCCACTGGGCCCTTATATCTCTTTGTCTTAGAGTGAGTGTGAGCACAATCCTAGGGGTGAAGCTTCTGGGATATCTGGGGTGGTCGGGGAGGAGGGGTGAATTGTACAATGTCTTCTCTGAAACTCAGGAAATTCCCGGCTTAGGTCCTCCCCCGAGCCTGGCCTGGGGCCAGGGCTCCCATAGTTCCCAGGCCCAACATCACTGTCCTTCAACTGGGGCCTGAGGTCCTGCCCCCTGGCCCTGCTGGTAATGGGAAGGGGACAGAGACCCTAGGAAGCCTTCCTCTTGTGGCTCCTTCGCTGCCTCTTAGTGTTTCTGTGGCAGAACAGGGCTGGTCGCCAACCTTGCTTGGTCCAGGAAGGAGTCGAAGTAGCTGGAAGGGAAGAATGAGGACTGGGGTGGGAGTGGGGGTGGTCAGAAAGGAAAAAGTCATTGGAGGTCAGTGAACCAGCAACAAGTCAGGCTGAGTGATTAGGGTCGGATTTCACAGCCTGAGGCTTATGACTGGGGCCAGGATTGGTGGGGGAGGGGACTGAAGGAAAGGGACAGACTGACCTACAGAGTTGGGACTCTCTGTTGGGACAGAAGAGCTTACATTGAATGGTAGGGAATTGAGCGATGGGGAGGGGGACAGGGACACATGGAAGGGGTTAGCGGTTTCACGTGAGACTTAGACGGTCTGAGACATGCCTTCTCACCAGCACCTGCCACTGGAGGAACTTGCGGGGGTGGCGGGAGCCCGGGCTCCTGCACCTGCTCTCTTTTTCCAGCTCCCTTGTCTCCAGCCCCTCATCTGGCTCTTTTCTCCAGATGTCCTCTCAACGCCCCCTTTCTCTGGCTACCCTGGCCTGCTCCCCACACCCCCCCACCCCCGCCGCAAACTGCTTTCCCCAGCCCAGCCCAATTTTCCACCCCCAACTGCTCTTCCTCAGTCCCCCCAGATCAGTGGCTTCTCCAGCCTGCCTCTCCGATCGCTCTTCTCTGGCCCTGGATCCCCTAGCCCTAGCCCCGTCAGAACCCCTAAACCCTCCCCCGGCACCCCTCTCAGTCCCCCTTTCCAGCGCGACCGCTTTCCCGAGCCCCGCATCCCGCCGGAGCCCGGCACGAACCCGATTCGGAAGAGCAGCCGCTGGCTACGCGCCGTGAACAGGCTGCGGAGGGTCCGCCGCGCTCGGCAGCTGCTGGGGCTCACGAGCAGGACGAGGACCAGGAGCAGCAGCCCGCAGCTGGCGACCCACAGCCACGACGAAGGCCAGCCTTGCCAGGCCATGCTGGGGGTAGGCGCCCGAGGCCGCCCAGGGGGCGGGGCGGGGCGTTGCTAGGCGACGGCTCGGCCCAGGCCCCCACTTGGGGAACCTGAGGGGTTGGGGCCACGCCCCCTGCACCCGCAAGCTGGGGGACTGGGGGCGTTCTGGTCCGGCCCCTCCATTGGCTGGCGTTCGCACCCGCCCACTCGCCGCCCCTGGCCTGGTGCACGCCCGGAATATCACCGGGCTGCAGGCGGCCTGGCCCCGCCCCCGGCTGGCCGATCGGGAGGCGTGGCCGGAGCCGGCTTCTGATCTGCGCTAATCCCGGTATAAAATCGCTGGAGTCCGGGGCTCGGCCCCACACCCTCCCACCTTCCCCCAACGGGGAACTCTGAGAGAGGCCCTGGAATGGGCCTCTTGGCGGGAAACCGTAGCCTCATAAACTTTTTCAGCTGGAAGGAACCTGGGAGATCACATGGGTCAGCTGCCATTCATTCTTTTTATTCATTCACTAAATTACTTTTCTGTGTCCTCCTTTGTGCCAGGCACTGTGCCAGGCTCTGAGAATGCAAGGGTCAAAGACACACAATCTCTTCATTCCTGGAGCCTACAATCTAGAATCCAGCAGAGAAACAAACCAAATGAGCAAACAAATATAATTATATATGTATTTATCTATACTTACATATACGTGTATATATACACATACATAGCTACCTGTGTGTGATTACAAATTGTGGTGCTATAAAGAAATCGAACAGAAGGGGCAATGATATGGAGGACAGAGAGGGCCAATTTAGATGGGGGAGGGCCTCCCTGAGCAGGTGACATGTAAGCCATGCCCTGAAGGATAAGAAGAGGCCACAGAGGCTGAGGGAGTGATTCGACCAAGATTATACAGCAATGGATGGCAGAGGCAGGACTAGGACCCAAGGTATCCCAAGACCAGTGGGGTTTCCACCTCATTAACCACCGCCCCTCCACACCATGCTGCCTTACCAATGAGTTCTAGAAGTTGTTAAGGTCAGTGGGTTGGAAGGAATTGTAAAGACAGGTGTGGTGACATCTACAGATTTGGGCAAACCGGAGCTAAGGTTGGGCTCTTTCTGGCTCCAGCTCTAGCCCTAGCCCAGCACAGGGAGGGAAAGAAATCTGCAAACAGTGAAGGTAGCTATCTCCCCAGCGGGGAGATAGTTGGGGAGGGAAGCAGGGGAGGCACTGCTCTTGTTTTCTTCTCTTGCTTTTTGGGCTTCGGCCTGTGCTCTGGCCTGAGAGAGGCTAGATAACCTGACCCCCAAATCACACTTTTTCTCTCCCTCTGATGTACCCTTATTAGACAGCTGAATCTAAAGACTGAGTCCCCAGTGTGGAGAGTATAGAGGTATAGGATCATTACACACAATGAACTGGAGGCCTCATTCCTCCCCCCGCCCCAAAAAAGCCAAGAGGTGGGTTAAATTATCCCCAATGAATTGTAATCCCAACACCGAATCCTGGGTTTCATTCAGTAACCCCAGACATGAAGTTTCTCTTATGTGGATACATCTTAAAGGCCGGAGCTATAGCCTGCTCCCTCCCTGTCTCCTTACCCACAATTCAGCTTCTTCTCAGTGTCTGGCACATAAAAGGCTCTCAATAAACAAAAATCAGATAGAATTGAATTACACCCCTGTGTATGCCGCAAAAGAGGCGGGAGTGAGAAGACTGACAAGCTAGTTTGTAGAAGGCCCTTCCGGGCCAAGGGAGCTTGCATGTCTCTAAATCCGTGTCTATACATGCAAAGTGAAGAATTACAGAACCTCATCAAAAGTCACTGTGAACACACTTTTCTGCAGGTAAGGCTGTGCCAGGCATTATATTGAGAAATTAAAACACAGTCCCTGTCATCTGAAACAGGAAATGCAGGCTCAAGCATGAGCCTGCAGAGATACAGAGACGACTGAATCCTAAATCTAATCTCATGCTACACACACATTTACAAGATTATAGCTAATCATCCAAGATACATTTTAGGAAATGCAGGGAGCTGGACAAGGCTGGGGATAAGGAATGAGAGTGGGTGTTTTGGGGGACTCATGCAGGGCTAGGAAGCCACCCTCCCCTCCCCCGGCCTGTTCTGGAAGACTTCCAGAACGAATCTGCTCCAAATCTGCTTTGGTTTCACCTCCTCTCCCATGAGAATCTTCTGCCCCAGCCAGACTGATGCTTCATTATTCACCCCCTCCTACACTTTATACCTGATAATACCTCATTGCTTGCAGACATTTGGCTTGGGGGGCACTGTCAGGGTTAAGGTCTGCCTCTGTTTGGCAGATCTTTTACTTTGCTGAGATCTCCTCTCATTATCCACAGTTGTTATTGGAAACCTCAGGCCCAGCTCCAATTCCTTTGCTTTCAACAAATATGCTTTTTAGGGTAAATAATTTCTGTGCCCACCCACCCCTCCACCCCTTTTCTCACTCTATATAAGCAAACTCGAGTACCTCCTTGCCTAAAAAACTTCTCTTGGGGCTTCCCTCGTGGTGCAGTGGTTAAGAATCTGCCTGCCAACGCAGGGGACAAGGGTTCAAGCCCTGGTCCGGGAAAATCCCACATGCCACGGAGTAGCTAGACGCCTGTGCCACAACTACTGAGCCTGCGCTCTAGAGCCCGCGAGCCACAACTATGGTGCTCACGTGCCACAGCTACTGAAGCCCACGCACCTAGAGCCCGTGCTCCGCAACAAGAGAAGCCACCGCAATGAGAAGCCCGTGCACCACAACAAAGAGTAGCCCCCGCTCGCCGCAACTAGAGAAAGCCCACACGCAACAACGAAGACCCAACGCAGCCAAAAATAAAATAAAGAAATTAAAACAAAACAAACTTCTCTTGACCTTGGGTCCCTATCTAGATTCTGTTCTGCCTTTATCTTAACACAACCTAGTTTCCTGAAAGACTGTTTCCGTGGGTGTGGTAGATTGATTGCATTTCGGTTCTCAATTCTTCATCTCTCCCTGAAAACACACCCTTCACCATGTGACTATGCACCATCTCCATGGAGGTGAAATATTTCTCCCGCACCACTGATGTTGGGCCTGACCTTGTGACTTGCTTTGGCCAATGGAATGATACAAGCAGAGGTCTTAAATGTGCTATTACAGTTGAACTTGGTCTCTGTAGCCATGCCTTTCACCATGAGAACATCCCTCGGGTAGTTAGTTGCTGGTTTAAGGAGAGTGAAAGACACATGGAAGTGACCTGATCCCACTCACAGCTTGGAAGCCAGCCCAGCCTAGATGAGCTGAAACTTAACCTGCCCACAGGGGCACGAATGAGAAGTACATGCTTGTTGTTGTATGCCCCTCAGTTTTGGATTTGCTTGTTATGCGGCATTATTGCAACAATAGCTAACACTGACAGTGGGAAGCAGAAAGATTAGTTAGTAGTAGTGCTGAAAGCAAGGTGCTTAGATAACTGATTAGCTATTTGGAAAAGAGCAATTTAGACCCATGCTTCACAGAATACACCAAAATAAATTCCAGGTGAATTAAAGTGCTAAGGACATAAAATTAAAACATAGCAAATTAGAAGAAAATTAAATACATGTCCAATCTCTGGACAGTGGAAGACTTTCTAGGGCTAAAAGCAATATAAGTGTTTTTCTAATTTTCTTTAATAGGCATATGTTACTCTTAAACTCAGACAAAAAGCAACTGAAGACTTAACAAGGGAAAGAATTACTCTTCTGGTTCCTTAAAAAAAAATTTAACCTTTATGTTATGAGATAATATGAACAAAAGAAAAAGCCAAAAAAAAAATTTTGTGGAAAATACTTGTCTCAAATTTGTCAAAAAGTTAATCTACTTAATATATAAAGACCTTAAATAAATGAGAGAACACAGACCCCCAATTAATAAAGGGATAAATGGCTAATATATACATGAAAAAATGTTAAACCTCAAAAGAATCAAGGAAATGCAAGCTAAACAATGAGATAAGATTTTCATCTATCAAAATAGCAGAGATTAAAGACAGTAATACAATTCTGAAGGCTTCTAAGAATATGGGAAGATGAGTATTTATACATTACTTCTGGAGGTATCAACTGGTACAGTTTTCTAGAAAGCAATTCCCAACATGCATCAAGGCTTTAAAAATATTCATATCCTTTGACTCAGTAATTCCTTTTTAGCCACCTGCCCAAAAGATCTGCCCCAAATATATCATTTGAAATGTACACAATGGTGACGTTGTAAACAGCCAACAGGTCCGGCAGTAAGGGAGAGTTAAGGTTCTGCGAACATCTGTGCAGCTTTAAAATGGTGTTTATAGTTAAAACCCAATGTATTGCATGATCCTGGACCAGAAAAAGGACGCTGGGGGACAACTGGTAACATTTGAGTAAAGACGGTAAAGGGATTTTTAGAATTGTATCAATGTTAATTTCCTGGTTTTGATACTAACACTGTAGTTAAAAGTAAGAAGTGAACATTTGGGGAAGCTAGGTGTCAGGTGTATGGGACCTCCTTGTACTTTTTTGCAAGTATTTTGTAAGCCTGAAATGACTTCAGAATAAAAAGTTAAAAAAAAACAAAACAGAATACACACATGTAGAACAGTGTTCATATGTCGATAAACATTGTTTTTAAAAAACGATACAGGGGACTTCCCTGGTGGTCCAGTGGTTAAGACTCTGCGCTTCCACTGCAGGGCGCATGGGTTCAATCCCAGGTGTGTGTGAGGGGAGGAGATCCCGCAAGACAGCGAGGCCAATAATTAATTAATTAATTAATTAATTAATGCTTGACATGGTGCCTGGTACAACTAAGCATTCAATAAATTAAAAAAAATACAGGTGTGGCAGATCCTGTTGGATGATTAATACCCATTCTCCAACTCTCCCTTTTTTCCTTGCTAACCCCTGTTTTGCCTATGAACAGTCATAGCTTCCAAGTGAGCCCCTCCCCAGCCCTGGTGGGTGGATCCTGATTGGTCCAAGCCCACTGGCCCTCTCATTGCCCTGCCAAATGATTGGTTAGACCGAGGAATATGACGCAATTCTTGACATCAGATAATAATAGCAAATATTTTTAGAGCACAAATCATGTGCCAAGCATTGTTCTAAGTGCTTTACACAGATTGTCAGTTCTCATGACAACCTTATGAATCAAACACGGGTATAATTCCCATTGGCAAAGAACACCAAGGCACCAAGAGATCAAGTCAGTTGCTCCAGGTCACACGGTGATTTGCTCCAGGTTGAGATGGGGAGGGAAATAGGTGGGAGGCCTTCTAAATAGGCCTTTCCTAGTTGTCTAAACGGGATATAGGGACTTCCCTGGTGGCGCAGTGGTTAAGAATCTGCCAGCCAATGCAGGAGACACGGGTTCTAAGCCCTGGTCCGGGAAGATCCCACATGCCGCGGAGCAACTAAGCCCATGTGCCACAACTACTGAGCCCGTGCACCACAACTACTGAAGCCCGCATGCCACAACTACTGAGTCTGCGTGGCTAGAGCCCTTGCTCTGCAACAAGAGAAGCCACCGCAATGAGAAGCCTGCACACCACAACGAAGAGTAGTCCCCGCTCACCGCAACTAGAGAAAAGCCCGCGCACAGCAACGAAGACCCAACGCAGCCAAAAATAAATAAATAAATAAATTTATTTTTTAAAAAAACAAACAAAAAAACGGGATATACAGGGCTATGCTCTTTTCGTGCTCCAGGGTGCTGTCATTTGCCTGTGATGCCTGGAACTATGGCAGGCATTTTAGGACTGTGAGTAAGCAGCCTAAGAGGCTATTCCAACAGCTGAAGATGGCAGAGCAAAAGTGGGGATGGAGCTAGTGTCCTTGAAGACATAACTGACCCCCTAAATTAACCAGTCTGGATTGGCCCCTGGACTTATTGTTATGTGAGATAAAAATTGTCCTTATTGTTCAAACCACTTTTAGTTGGGTTTTTTGATACTTGCAGCCAAAAGCACCCAAACTAGTACTGCGGGTAAATTTTACATTTTAATCTAAAGTGGGAGGAAAAGCAGTATAAATTTTGTGTAATTGATATGACTGCTATAAGCAAAAATGCATAAAAATATCTAAAATGCTATCAGTGATGATCTTCAATTGATGGGTTCATGTGGTATCACTTGTTTTATTTTTTTTATACTTTAAAAATATGTTCTGGGGACTTCCCTGGTGGCGCAGTGGTTAAGAATCCACCTGCTAAAAAAAAAAAAAAAAAGAATCCACCTGCCAATGCAGGGGACACGGGTTCAATCCCTGGTCTGGGAAGATCCCACATGCCGCAGAGCAACTAAGCCCGTGCACCACAACTGCTGAGCCCACGTGCGGCAACTACTGAAGCCCCTGTGCTCTAGGGACTGCATGTCGCAACTACTGAGCCCGCGTGCTGCAACTACTGACGCCCGCACGCCTAGAGCCCGTGCTCCGCAACAAGAGAAGCCACTGCAATGAGAAGCCCGCGTGCCGCAATGAAGAGCAGACCCCACTTGCCGCAACTAGAGAAAGCCCACGTGCAGCAACGAAGACCCAACTCAGCCAAAAATAAATAAAACTTAAAAAAAATCACATTTGTATAAAAAGATATTTTCTGACCGTCTATGATGAGAAGGTAATACTATTTTAATTTTAAAAGTATTATTTTATTAAAACAAAGAAAGTGTCCTCCTTGCTGCCTCTACTTTCACTTCCCATCTATTCTCAGGCCACCCCACTGAGCCTCTGCCCTCACCATTCCATCCGAATTTGGCTCTGACCCCTTGAACCTCAAACGCATTTGTCAATGTTCAGTCCTTGTCACTTAACCTCCGGGCAGAGCCTTCTTTCTTCTTCGCCTTCCCTGTGACAGTGTCTTCTGGTTCTCTTCTCGCATCCCTAGATGCTTCCCCCTCTGCTGCTGTCCCTCACATTCACTGCTTCCCCTGACTTCAGCAATCACTTGATATCACTCATTACTCCCAAAGAGAAATGTCCACCCGGGCTTCCCCCTGGAGTTCCAAACCTAAATGCCCATCCTCTTTCTGGTCATCTCCAAGGGTGGTGGGGCAGGTGTAGGGGGTGAGGGGCTTAGACTCTTCTCTGCAAAAAGGACTGATAGTTTGCACCGAGCTATTTACTAAGGATTAACCACAATTACCCAAGTAAAGGACATAGTGCCAAGTTCATCACGGGTACTTACTAAATGTTCACTGATGTTATTGTACCATGTATCATTCTTGCAACATCAAGGTCTGGTCCTCGTGAGTGCTCAGCCATCACCCAAATTTGGGCACTTGAGTCCCAACACGTGGTCCATAGTGGGCACCTCCAGCCCCTGTCCACCTTACTTAGGTTATCAGACAAAGGCTTTGGAAGCCCAGCTCTGAATTGTGTCTGCCCCCTGCTCAAAGCCAGTATCTGCAGCATTAAATTCACATGGCTTGGTTTAGCAATATGGTCTCAACCCAGTTTTCTAGTGTTTTGTGCTCCCACCTCTCCCTTCCATGTCCCCAGCTTTCAGTGAGCCTGCAGTGGTCACTGTCCTGTGCTTTTGCCCCCTTACACCTGCCTTACCACACCTGGAGAAGTCTTTTAAGGCTCACTTCTCAAGATGCCTTCCACCCCAGCACACATGATCTAAGACACTCCAGGAGTAACTGTAACTAATTAAGGCCCAGGTTCTCAGTCTGGGGAATTTTGCAGGCTCTCCCAGGGGGAGGAAGGAAGGAGGGTAAAGTTCAGGACCAGGGAGACTGATATGCCCCTACCTTTAAGTAACAGTTCCTTTAAAGCTAAAAGTAAATGCAACGTCCTCTTTGAAGCCCCTCTGATCACCACAACTCTTTGCAATGCCTGGTCACTAATCTACCTCGAGACTCTGGAAAAATGCCTGCCACCTAGTAGTCAAAAAGAAATGAATGGTTTGAAATGTTACCCTCACTACTTTCCACTTTGAATTAGGAGGAGTTGAGCTGGGGGAGCCACTGTGGCCTCCGAGCAGGCAGAAATGGTGCCCTGTGCTTCCTGGTGTGCCCGTCACCCCAGCACCTAGCGCCGACCCATTACAGAGGCATAAGTGTTTGCTCGGTGCGGGGCAAGGAAGAAGAACGGAACTAGCGTGTGTGACTGTCTGTTACGCCCTAGGCATGCACCAAGCCCTCGCATGTGTTATTTCATCGTCCTAAGATAATGGTGTCCTTACATTACTATGAACACACTGGCTCAGAGAGGCTGTGACTACCCCACACAGAGCTAGTAAATGACAGAGCCAGGTCCAGTCCTGGTTTTATCTGACCCGAGTCCAGGCTCTTTCCACTGAAACTGTTTTGCCAGCTGGGGTAGGGAGTGGAGTAGGGAGTGGGGTAGGAAGTGGTTCGGTCAGAGTGGTAACCGGAGGAGAACTTTATGGAAGGACTACTCTACAGGTGATGGGCAGGGGATAGGAAACACAAGGGACAGTGCAGTTCTCCAGGGCTAGGGACAGTGGGACTGTGTCACCACCTCTAGGTCCTGACAGGTGCGGGGAGTGAGCAGTTATGGAACTTGGAGGGACAGAGTTTCGAGGACAGGGCCACCTGACTGCAGTTGTGACCTCTGGTTGTGGGATGACCCTTTGGGCGGGAGAAGAACAAATACCCCAGCCCCACTGGCTCCTGGCCGACCCTCTCCTGTGGGGCTCTCCATTGGCCAAACCCAGCTGAAGCTGGAGGACAAAGGGCCCCCTGCTGTGTCCACCCAGGCCAGCCCTGAGCACAGTGGAGAAGGGTGGAGATGGGTTTGGGGACAAATGGAAGGTAGGCAGCCAAATGAGGCCAAAGAAGATATGTGGGTTTGGGGGCGTATTGACCCTTCAGAGGTGAAGGCCGGATACCACTTTTCACCCACTCACTGAGACAGCTCCTAACCGGCCTCCCTGCTCCCATGCTCCACCCCTCAACCCATTCTCCACTCAGAACCAGAGGGTTTTCTTAAAATACAGCCCAAATCATGTCCCTTCCCTATTCAAAACGATTCAATGGCTTCCCTATAAGGTAAAACTCCAAATCCTTAACAAGACCCAGGAGGTCCTGCAGATCTGGCCCTGCCCACCTCCCCCGTCTCCTCTTAGGCCATGCCCAGTGCTCACCACTCTCCAGGCACACGAGTCTCCTGGAAATTTCTGGAACACCCCAAGCTCTTTCAGCTTTCGAGTAGCCTCCACCGCCTTCACATAGCTTGTTCACTCAGGGAATAATAACAGCATGCCTGTCACTGCACACACACACACACACACACACACACACACACCATACACCTATACCCACACACTATATACACATATACCCCTACACACACACCATTCATACATATACCCACATATCACATACACATGTATACCATAAACACACCCATATGATACATGTACATATATACACATATACACACATTCACATACATACCACCCATGTACACTCCCAAACACACACATACATACCATACACACATCCATATCATACACACTCATACATACACACACCATACACACACACTATACACACACACAGTATATGCACACATACCACACACACACCATATATACACCCATACCACACACACACACACACACACACACACACAGCCTGTGTGACTCAGGCTGCTCTTCGATGCCAGCTTCTCAGAGCAGCTGCCTTGGCCTCTCCAATCTAAGCGGGGTCCCCGTGTGCTGTTCTCTTGGGTGCTGAGTCCATTGTCCTTCAGTGCAGGTATTATTGTTTGTAACAATACATTTACTTGTGAGGTTAGTGACTAATGTCTATCTTCCCGACTGGTCTGCAAGCTCCAGGCGGGCAGGGGCTGTGCTTATTTCATCCCCTCCTGTCTCCCCGTTGTTTAGCACAGCACCTGACACATAGTCTGCCCCTCAGAAATACCTGCTAAATTAGTATTAAAGGGTTGGGTTGAGTCCTGGCTCTGCCATTCCTAACTGTGAGCCCATCAGATGACATTTCACTGTTCTGAGCTCAGTTTCTTCTTAAATTAACTTTTTATTATGGAGAATGTAAAACATGTGAAGAAAGAGGAGAAAAGAGAAGGAGCTCTCATGTCCCCATTTTCTAGCTTCAACACTGGTCAACTTGTGGCTTTGGTTTCATTATCTGTAGACAAGGGAGATTAAAGTGATTTTAAGACTTTTTTGACCGTGACTCACAGTTAAGAAAGACATTTTTTTTTTTTACATGGAGACCCATACACAATACATATATAAATAAAACTGAAACAAAGTTACACAGAACAATAGCAATGCTTATATTCTCATTTTTTTCTAGTCTTTTTTTGAATGTAGGTATCACCCACTTAATTGATGCTACTAATGGGTCATGACCAGCAGCATGAAAAACGCTGCGCTGAATGATCTTCCACCTAGAAAATTGTTAAGGGTCCCCCTTTCCTTGCCAAGGGATGATAGCCAGATCCTGCCCCCTAGTGGTCATGTTTGGAAACTGATCGTGTCTTCCTAGAGGTCAATTTTTGACTGGGGAATAAATTCTTTCCAGGAAAAAGTACTGAGTGCAGGCCCTAGGCCATGCATCTGAGGTGGTGGGCTCTGAGATGAATTACAGCATAGACCCTGACCCCAAGAGTCTTCTCCCAACTGATGACCACAGTGTAATTGCTCTAGGTCTGTGCTGTCCAATATGGTAGCCACTAGGCACTGAATACTTAAAATATGGCTAGTGCAACTGAGAAATCTAATATTAATTTTAATTCATTTAAATTTAAATATAAAAATCGATACTTGTTCCAGTTACTGGAAAACACTCAAATATGTTTGGAACAAACTTTGTATGTCAATTCACTTTTTCAACTGTACATTTTATAAAATCTAGATAAAGATTCAATCTTTCTGATGAAAATTGAACATCCAAATTGAGATGTGATGTAAGTGTACTCTACATACTGGATTTCAAAGACTTGGCATGAAAAAAATCTCATTAATAATTTTTTATACTGATTAAATGTTGAAATAACATTTTTAGATATGTTGGGTTAAATAAATATATTACTAAAATTAAATTCACCTGTTTCTTTTTACTTTTTAAGTGTGGCTACTGGAAATTTTTAAATTACTCATGTGGCTCACACCATATTTCTGTTGGACAGCACTCACAAAGCTGGAGTTCCTTTTGATATCCCTCCCTCCATCCCCTCCTGTGCATCTTGCATCCTTGATGGAGAAGGAGGAAGCTGCGAGAAACCTCATTCAGACTGGGCTATGGATGGGGGTAAGGATTAGGAGTTAAATGTTGGACCTATTAAGGTTGAGATGCCCATGACCTCACCACTCAGAGAGTGGTCCCCACACCAGCAGCTCAGCGTCACCTGGAACACATTAGAAATGCAGACTCTCAGGCCCCACCCACCCTACTGCAGCAGAATCTGCATTTAACAAGATCCCCACGTGATCTGTTTGCACATAAATTTTGAGAAGCGGTCAGCTATTAGATAGCCAAGTGGAGATACAGGTGGCAGTTCTTTTCTTTGCTCAGTGACATAGGAAACAAGATCAAGGCTGAGAGTGAGGCTGTGGAGCAGGTGCTGGAGTTTTGAAGCGACTGGAGAAAGTGTGGATGGGAATGTTAACATGAATGGAGGAGAAGAACCTAAGTCTTCTGAACTCAGAGTGAGATCAGTCAGTGCCTTGCGTGTTTTTCTCCTCCTTTTCAGCATGTGGGTGCAGAGCTGCAGTTTTGCCTGCTGAGTACCACAAGGCAGAGAGGGGTAACGGAATGGAGTGATTCTAATGATGGATCTGAGCTGGTTAAGGAGGGACTCGAGGCTGGGAGACACAGGGAAGACAGTTCACAGATGGGCAGTCCCAATGTGGTCACGGAGTTGTTGGCGGCAGGGTCCTTGAGCTGGAAAGAGAGATGGTGGTCAGAGCGTGGGGCGCTTGAAATTGAGATCATAGCGGATGCAGTTAATGGTAATGAGAGGTTCCAGGGCAGCTATTATCTTGGGCTGGAAATAAGAGGAAATGGCTGTTGGGTTTTTTTCGACAGGGGAGTTGTTTAGACAAATGCAAGTGAAATATGAGGAAGGGTTTCTCAATCTGACCAGGAGGGGGGCTGCAAAAGCTGAGAACCCCCCCACAGGTGGGGATGACTCAGAAGGCCGAGGTCCACGGTGGGCGGCCATGGGCAGGGTGTGAGAGGACGCAGCTGGAAGGAACCTGGGCCTCTTGAGCTACCGCAAATTCCTCCATCTACGTCCTGTTTAGTCTTCCAAACGAAATCATATAGCTGGCCAAACTGAGGTTGTGTTAATCACTGAGTCACTGGGTTTCTATCTCACAAACAACAATAGCAATTGAGTTTCTGCTAGGTCCCAAGCACTTTAAAACTGCTATTTTAAATCCTTACCGTCCTATATTATCACCTCCTTTTATATGGATAAGGATACCAAGGCTCAGAGAAGTAATATGACCGATGTCACAAAACCACTATTAAGCAATTTAAACAGAACCCAGGTCTGTCTAGCACCAAAGCTGGCTGATAATTACTTTCTCCTTCGGGGATTCATTTCCACATTCCCTGAAGATTCTGATTCAGAGATCTAGAAAGAGGACTCTCCAAGCAAATCTATATATTTTCACAAGCCCCTCGGGTGATTCTGATGGTCAGGGAAGATTGGAAAGCATTGTACCCTGCACCCTGCCTGGCCATCGCGGTGTGGTGAATGTCAGGCTGGTTCTGTAGTCCAGCCTTCCTCCTGGGAAGGAGAAGTTCTTATCTAACCTGATTCCAGCTCTGTCTAGTCTGGTAGAGTCACTAACAACATCACTGTGTGCCATTTTCAATGCCTTTCACATAGATGATTTCATTTGAGGCATTGAAAGTCGTAGGAGACAGGAAAGAGCAGTACAATTAGACCCATTAAACCCATTAGAGATAAAGAGGTGGGCCCAGGCCTCACAGCCACTCCTGGCAAAGCTGGGACATGCTCTTGCTCCTGGGACATTGAATCCACCATTCTTCCCACTCCCTATTTCTTTATGAAAGTGCTAACTAATGTTTATGGATATTAAGGCTAATTTTTAGGGGAAAGAACTCTAATGTCCTTCCCCCTACTCTAATAATCTGTCATTCCTGCCTGAGAGCCTTGCCCTGATGCCAATTTAGAGCATTAGAATTCCTTAAATTCCATGGATGATGGGGATGGGCTGTGCTGAGGCCTAGAGATAAATGAGACTTTGTCCTTGCCTTCCAAAAGGAGAAAGAGGCATATTTACTCCAGGCCAGGTTAAATGCCTCAATTCAGTAATACAAAGCCTTCTGGAAAAGGGCAGCTTCTTTGAGAAAGTTAGTGAGAAATGAAAAGACCTCTCTTGGGTGGAGTAACACATAAGCTCTAAGTAACAGGGCATATGGCAGGAGGAATGTGTGGAACCAGTTAGTGGAGCCCTGGGGTCGGGCAGCAGAGAAGTTTCTCTGGATCCTCTGAAACCAAGTCCCCCTAAAACTGAGTTCCCTTACTGACTTTATGATTAACCTCTCTATCCAAAACTTCATTCCCTTTCTTGTCCCCTCTGATTTCAATTCTATGCTAACTGAACACTAATCGAGTCAGATGACTAAAATTGCTGTTGTCGGTAACATCGTTAATATACTAAAATTGTTATTATGGATATCATCATTAACATACAAACTCAGGTTGTTTCTTCTGGGCATGATGAGCTAATGGACCCTGGAGTCATGGATCACCTGGGCAGAGAATTGTAAACAAGAGACATCGCGACTCCCAAAACTATGATTAAGAAATGTCACAGAAATGTCATAAAATGATGATTAATCCCAGTCTCTTTGTGCTTCCCCTTTAAAAAGCCCCCTAACTCAAAGACCAAGTTGGAGTGGATTTGAGGCTTGCCTCCCACTCCACTCCCTTGCTTGGCGCCCTGTAATCAACCCTTACTTTGCTGCAAACTCCAGCTGTCAGTGTTTGGCTTTCCGTGCCGTGGGCAGGCGAGCCCTTTGCTCGGTTTTACCCCCACTCCAGTCAAGTTTTCCCACCCACTCCCTGGGGTCCATCTGGGCTCCAGGGAACCACTCCACCCCCTGTCATCAATCACTAAACTTAGGCTACTCCATCCCTAAAATAAACATCAGCCTGATGCCTTTCATCCCCCAACCTTCCTGCGGCCACTGACTTGACTCTCCTCCCAGAGCAGGGTCACCAGAAAAATACATGACACCCACTTAAATCTGAACTTCAGATAAGAAACAAATAAATAGTGTAAGTATTTCCCAACATTGTATGGGGCAATGGGACATACTTATGCTAAAAGTGATTTGTTGTTTGTCTGAAGTTCAATTTAACTGATCGTCCTGCATCTTTCTTTGCTGAAGCTGGCAACTTTACCCCAGGGGTACCACCAAGCTTCCCCCGTCCTCCCAACCTCCCTCTAGATGGCTGTTGACAGTCTCTTGGCTCCCTGTTGCCCTAGGGTAAAATTTCAATTCCTGGACCCCCTGCTTCCTTGCCCAGCCCTATTTCTTACCACTCTCGCCCCACTCCACCCGCCCCATCCAAGATTGCTGGGACAAGGGGCCCTAAGCTCCTTGCTTCAGATGCTGTTCTGTCTGCCTGGAGAACCTGCTTCCCTGCCCCTGCACGAGCTAGGCTGATTCTTAAACATCCACCAACATGGAATCAGGTGTTACTGCCTCTCCAGAGTCTTTCTTTCTTTTTTTTTTTTTTCCCCAGCCGCCATGTGGTGCGGCTTGTGGGATCCTAGTTCCCCGACCAGGGATCGATCTGGGTCCCCTGCAGTGGAAGCCTGGAGTCCTAACCACTGGACTGCCAGGGAATTCCCCCTCAAGAGTCTTTCTTGAAACATCCCTCACTCCCACACCATGCTCCTTTTTCTGGGATCCCACAGAACCAAGTGAACACTCCTCTATCCCAGCACTGGTAAAATTGACAAAATTGTAATTATCTGGTCTTTTACTATCTCCCTTAGATTGTGAGTTTCTTGAAGTCAAGGGCTGTGTCCTTCAGTTTTGTCATCTTTAGAACCGGAAATTCCTGTCTGCTTGGCAGACAGTAGGGCCTTAATTAATAATCTGCTAAGGATTCTGCAGATAAGGCCCTATCCCTTTTATCCAGGCATACAATGGGGTCCAGAGAAGGAGACATCACTATTGACTACCTATTGTGAATGGTCACCCTGGGCCTGGGGCTTCTGATGTTCTTTTAGGATTATCATTGTCAAGAAAAAAACATTGCTTGCCCTTCCAGTTCTACAGGATCAAGCCATTGGTCACTGCAGTCACCCACCAACAGTGCACCCTGAGGGGAATTCCGGGTGGGGGGAAAAAAAAACAACAGGAGGCATTCTGTGCTTTGGATATCAGTGTCCTTAGATAGTTAAGATGCATATCTAAGAAAAAATTTTAATGACCCCAGATTCTTGCATCTTCCCATACATAGAACACTAAAATCATCAACTTGAGATATCTGTTCTTTGTGATCAGCAGTAACCTTTTTATGCTTGAATACATGTTTTTCCCAGCAAAAAAGATCCTGTATATTCCGGCTCCTCCTTAATCTCTTTGGAGCAGTTTCTCAGAGCTATCTGAGAGGCTATGGTCCTTAGTAAGGTCCCCGAATAAAACTTAACTCAGAAGTTTTACGTTGTGTGTTTTTCTTTCAGTCAACACAATCTTGATTCCATGATCAGAAAATGGGCTCAGGAGAAAGAACATGGAGCAAGGCTTGTGTTGGGCTTGTCTGTGTGCATCCCCACGGCCCACTTTCCCAGGGGGTGGATGTGCTTGCTGGCTGGAAAATGAATCCGCTTGAAATCATTGTAGCAGTTCTAGAAAGTGGAGCGTACTTTCTGGAGAAGGGGCCCAAGTGCAGGCAGCATGAAGGGATGTCAGGAGACGCGGCCAGATGCGGCAGGGCTTTGCAGTTCATGAGGGCTCTGTCCTGTGATCCAGGGGTAAACTGATATTGAGCAGAACTGTACTTGCCCCGGTGCGTTCTTGCTCCCTTTGGGAGGGGACTTCCTAAAGTGAGGTCTTTGACCCCAAACCGAACTTACACTGAAGGGTTGGGGTGGCTGGGGGAGTTAGCCCACCATAATGTCCACCAGTGCCCCTGAGTAACTCCTACTTAAGTTATATACAAACAAACATACACAGTGTGTGTGGAGGGGGCAATTTAAACAACACCTTTATTTTAATTGATCTCAATACAGTCCAAGTGGTAACCTTGCTTACTATGCTTTCTAGTAGTAAACACACTGCTTTCACTTATGTTTAGTATGCAAATGAGCTTCCAGATGAGTCCACAGGTTCCTCCTTCCTAAGCCTTGCTCTGTGAAAGAGCAGGACTGGCCGCTGGAGATAATAATGTAAAGAAAAGTGCTTAGTGATGGGTTTGGAATCCCGAGGTTGTCCAACCGCATTCATTTCAAGCTGTGTTTTGTCAAGTCACACCCCTCCCCATTCAAAAAGGAAAAGTGTCAACAGGCTGTGAACAACATTCAGTGCAGTGCAGATCTGCAGCTACTAGCACGAGATAAGCACCTTAAACAAAGCCGTTCATCTACCGGTAGCCTTGGCGTAATGGAAAAAAACCATGGACTTTGGAACTACGTAAACTCCGGCAACGTTTCAAAACTTCCCAGAACCTATTTCCTTGCCTGTAAAATGGAATGACTAGTACATTCTACCGTTAGTGGCTGTGAGGGTTGAGACTACAGGTGCAAAGCCCCCGACACAATGTTGTGCACTGATTGTAGTGATCTACACCCCAGGATTTCTGACTCTAAAACACCTGCTTTCCTGGTTGAAGTAACTTCAGGCAGGCAATGTCTTAGTTCCCAGGGGCAGAGGTTCTAAGTTGCATCTATCTCTGCATTTGGACGTTTGAAGTTTAAAACTTGAAAAGTACATTTGGCTTCAAAGCATAGAATTGTCAAGGATGTTCATCACTGATTTATGTTTCATAATGAGAAAAATGGGAAACAATTTCAAAGTCCTTAAAAGTAGGAAACCGATTTAATAAATCAGCAATAGCTGTGTGATAGAATACTTTGTGGCTTTAAAATTATGCTTTTGAAGAATATTTAGTGACAAGAAAAATGTTCATGCAAAAATGTGAAGTAAAAAAAAAAGCGACAAGCAAAACATCGTATAAAACAAGTCAAATACGTAGATATATATAGGCAAAGAAGCATCAAAAGCAAGCGCTTGCCGCTGGGAGTCGGGAGGAGTGGGAAGAAGTGATCTTTTCCTGTAGTTTTGAGTTTCCAACAATGATCACGTAATGCCTTAAAATCCAAAGACACTAGGAAGTCCTCAGGGACTTGGGAGGAGCGCGAACAGGGCAGACGCGGGCGGGACCGGGGCGGATGCGGGCGGGACCGGGGCGGACCCCAGCGCCCGGCTGGGGCCTGCGCGACGGGGCGGGGCGTGGAACACCAGTCCAGTCCAGGCCGGCGAGGGGGTACTCAACTTGCGACACCGGGAGGCCGGGGACGCACCGTCGGGAGCGGCAGGCAAGCCAGGGGCCCGGGGCCGGCGGGAGTGGGGGGCCGCGGGCCGGCGGGGACCCGGCCAGGGCTGGGGCGGCGCTGGGATGGGGTCGCAAACTTTCTTGGAGTGCGCAGCGGGCCAGAATGGGGCTCTGTCTCCCTCACCTTTGGCGTTTCTCTTTCCCTGTGCGCCCCGGGCGGGCGAGTGGCGCCTGTTTAGCCTTGGGAGCCGAGCCGCGGGTTGTGGGCACAATCGGGCCAGAGTCTGAGGGTGTCCTGTCCCCCGCTTCCTGGCGCGTATCTGTCGCTGGGCGTGTCCACAGTGCCAGCCCCAGGGTGGCCAGCTGTGAGTGGGATAAAGGCTGTCACGGCCTTAAGCTGGTGGGAGGGGGAGGGGAGGCGGCCCAGGGCCTGGCCTGGCCTCGGCTTGGCTCTGCACGCCCTGGTGGCAGCTTTGGTGTAGACAGGTGACTGAGTATTTGAGTGAGTTGGGGACCGGGTGGAAGCCATGAGCAGCCCCCATTCTTCGCGTGGGGAACCTGCCACCTCTGTCACCACGACTTTGCCTCAGTCCACCCCCTTCTAGCCACTGCCCTCAGACTGGATTCAGAAAGCTACCCGGAAGTATCAATACTATCCTCCACATGGCCTCTTCGGGTCAGAGTAAAAACCAAACAGGAAAATGGGAAAGGGGAAAACCGTGGAGACAGAGGACAGCGGGAGGGGCAGTGGAGGAAGGCTGCTGGGAGGCTCGGCCCTGATCTTGCGGGTTCTGCACCAGCTCTTGTCCGCTGGGGGTCACTATCCCTTCTGACCCCACGGTGGCCTCTGTGTGGTATCCAGGGGTTGGGGTTCCCCCTGAGGAACCTGGACATGGGATGAGGGGGGTAGGCCTGGGAACCAGGGTCAGAGGCAGATGTCATGGAAGGTCCCTCGGGTGTCCAGTTCTCTGGGGCTCTGAAATATTCATCTCACTGGTGAGCTTTGGTTTCAAAGCTGGCGCCTTTGGCTTGGCCGGTGGTGGCAGGAGGAGCCAGGTGCTTCCTTGGGGCTGCTTTGTCAGGGGCAAGGGGGCAGCCATGCTTCCTCCTCACCTGCCTGCTCTCCCCACCTCTCCAGCCGTGAGGACCCCGAGACCCAGTTTCAAACTTAGAAAGTAGTGGTGGGACCACACGGGGTCAAGTGCCCTGGCTTCCTGTCATCTTGTGCCGTGACCTCAGGGCCTCACCTGTAAAAACAGGCACCTCAGAGAGGTACTGACAGGGTACCCCTCAGGTGTGGGGAGAACCTCACTTCATGAGCTGGGGTAATAGCCACCTCAGCTCAGCCTCCTCCCAGGGGAATGGCTCAGCTGGAAGAGCACTTCCATCCCCCAAACTTGTCACCCTGTACCCTTCAGAAAGAGCAGAAGCCCCAGGCAAGGGACACACACTGGAAGGGCCAGAGTGGAAGCTCATACAGCAACTTGGGGAGAAGGTCTCTGCTAACAGTATGGTTAACCCTGATGTGGGCTTTCTGGAGTATTCTGTTGGGAATGCTGTGGAGGAGATGGCCTTGACAGAATCTTCCAACCCTGATTCTGGGGATCTAGGCCAAAACCTGGGCCTTGTTTTAAAGTAGAAATGATGCCCAGAAGTCCACAGGCCACAGTGCCAGGTACCTAGAGGGTCAGGGAGGAGGATGAGAATGAGTCCTTATTCTCATATGTAACGATTGGTATTTTTTCCTATTACATGAAGGCGATGTTAGGGGATCGCAGCCTCCTGGCTCTGTGCTGGAGATGTCCCCCAGCCCTTGGCAGTGAGTCCCGTTTTGGAGATTATAGCGGCTCTGGGGACAGGGGAGAGGAAGGCCCCTCGCAGAGGATCCGGGCGTTGAGCTGGCTCTGAGAGTGAGGGGGCATGCCTGGTACTGAATGTGACTATTCTGAGGGGCTGGGGGTGAGGACAGGGGTTTTACGATATGAGGAGTTAGGACATGAATCATTCTGAGGTCCATCTGTAAATCAAAGGTGGCCTGGCCAGCACGCCACAGGATGGTAACTAGGTGTGCCCTGATAACAATGTTCCAGGCTTAAGGATGTTTGAAGGAACAAAGGTGAACACGTTTGCTCAGTGCAGAACTTCTCAGAGGCTTCCTATGCCATTGTGCCTTGTGAATTTCCAAAAGGGGATATGGGTTGTTTTTCAGACTTATCTGTTTCTGAGCTCATCCATTAACATCTCTTGGGGCAGTGCTCTTTAGAGCAGTCTGGGAAATGCCTGGCTGGATGAGTCTAGCTTTCCACTCTCTGGTTCGGGTAACTAATCCCTCTTCCTTTCCCCGATGTGGGCTGATTTGGGGGAAAAGGAGGCCAAAGGAGGTCATTTGCCTGGATCCCCACAACTAGTTAGTGACAGAGTTAGAACTTGAGCCCAGATCTCTTGACTTCCTGCCTCGTACTCTTTCTCTTCTGCAGCGTGTCGCTGTTTCTCTGCAGGCTCTGTGGTGAGTGAGACCCAGGAGATGCTGGCCGCAGGGTCCAGAGGGCAGTCTGGGAGGAGAGGGAGTTATGGCTACCCCCAGGCCCAGGTCATGCCCTGTGCCTCTGCCTCTGTAGCCATCGTCCAGACCATTTTCACATCCGGCGGAGATTCTTTAGGAAGCAAGTCATTCCGCCCTGAAGCCTTCTGCTCTGGTCTGTTAGGCTGTTCGTTCAAAAGCAGAGACTCTTAGAGTCCGAATGGACTTTGATCTTTTGGTTCAGTGCACTTGCTTTACGGATGAGAAAACTTGAGCCCAGAGATGTGCGGTGGCCAGCCCTGACTCACACAGTGGAGTCAGGACCAGAGCCAGGACAAGAACTCAGCTCCCTGCCTCCTAACCCGGGGCTCTGGCAAAGATCGACTTTCTACGAGGGAAAAGGAATTGGTGTCAATGAGCAAGGTCTTCACTACCTCAGCTGGCCCCACGTGTTGGTATTGGCCTATTCACACAGGTGACTGGTGGGGGCTTCAGGGGCTTTTGCTCCAGGCAGGTGTAAAAGCAAAGGGCACTCTTAAGTCAGACGTCAGATCCGGGTTCAGACCTATCTCTGCTGCTCGCCTGCTGTGGGACCTTGGATCGGGTTTTCTCTGAATTTCAGTTTTCTCATCTGTAGGGTAGGGATAAGGATATGCCCCTCATAGGGCCCTTGTGAGGAGCAGACATCCTTGGTACCCAGTAGTAAATACACAGTACTTGCTACTCTAAGTGGTTCTCTTCCTTCCCTGCCCACCGCAGGGAGGGGTTTGTCTCCCTTCTCTGCTGTGGGTTGTTAATTATCTGTCTGACTTTCCCACTTCTCATCTTGAAGTTCAACTGAAAAGGTAGGAGAAGACGAAACACAAAGGAGATGGATGGGGCTGTGCTTCTGAAGCTGCATCCAGCCCTGGTTATTGCTGTCTGCTCTCCTTATCTGCACTCCCCAGCTGTTCTGACCACTGGCTTGGCTGGGGTCTCCAAGTTCACCTGCACTGATGACACTGCTTTGCTCCCCTGGAGAAGGGTGATGGGGGGACTCTAGTGCTTGGGTCTTCCCATGCCCTCCAGGGTGGCTTCCCCTTCCTGGGAGGCTGGAGCCACCTTCTCAGTTTCTGGTTGGAGAGAGGCTACCCTGGTTAGAGACCGGGGTGGGAGGGAAGTCATGGGTTGGCAGCCTTATCTGTTTCTGAGCAGGAGGGCATGGAGAACTGGGGGGACGGGGACTTGTTCTGGCTCTGTCTCAGCAATGCGTGCGCTGGCATCTGTTACTCTGAGTTCTCAGACAGTGGGCGGGGCTGGGAATGAAATTTCCAAACCCATGACCAAGAGGGCCTGTCACGGGCTGGGCAGGAACTTTCTTGGCTCTGGGGTTTCCTGGTCTGTCAAATGACCAGATGATTTCTAAAGTTCATTCCAGCTCTGACGTTTCAGTTTTTAGATCCTCTCGGCGTCATCCTGAGAGCTGCTAATGACCCTAATGGGAGCTGGAAGAGGTGCAGAGCCCAGATCTTGGTCCAGACAACGGTAGGATTAACCGTGTCCTGGAAGAACCTTTTACCAATTTCCTATGCTTTGCTCTGTACACAATCCTGCTCTGTAACTAGTCCAGTGTCAAGGGTTTATTTCTGAGGAAATATATTCCAAACTCCTACTGAGCGTCCAAATGTGCTGAAAAGATATCCTAGTGTGAGTTCGCAAGGGCACAGAATCTTCTCAAGGCACCAAAACATTGCAAATAATATATTGCTCATTCCTATGGTGCTGATCTCTCCTCCATCTGGTAAAGATAACTCATCCTAATAAAACAGCCGTGTGGCTACATCGTAAGCTCTCTAAGGGTAAGGACACAAATCAAATCAATCTTGCTTCCATTGGATCTGTACCACCGAAAACCACTCTCAGCACAAAGTAATTACTTTAAAAATATGTGATCAATTAATACAATATATTGTTAGTATTACTGTTTAAGTTCTAGATTTTCTAAACATTTTATTTACTTTTATTTCAATTCTCACAGTCCAGATCTAACAAGTTGCCTTATTAATGTATGAAAAAGAAACAAATCCTATGTGTTTACTTATTTAACAAATATTCTGTGATTTTATTTCTGTGCTAGGTGTCTGCTAATTAATGAGTCTATAAAGATGAATTCAAGAGCTAAAATACTTCAAAGGCTTAGTGTCCTGAGGAAATCAACACATAAATGAACAATGACAGCACAACCAAAATCTCTTACTCAGTTCTCAGGCTGCTCAAGAAACTGTACACGTTGGTTTTCTGCTTGTGTCCAGGAATTGGCGAACAGTACTGAGATGAGTGATAAGATTGCAGTTCATCCTAACGGAAGGTCTGGTCTCGCCTCCTAAAGAAGGTGTGTCCGTGTGGCAGCCCTGCCCCAGTGCCTGTGAGGATAGACGCATCCCATCCACCACCACCTCCAGTCACCCGGACCTGGACCTGGTAAAGCATCCGACAAGAAAGAAGGAAGTTAGTGGCGCTGTTTCAGGTGGAGCTTCAGGAGGTGATAAGCGCGTTAAATTTATAACTCAGTGTTTGCTGGTAAGATGCCCTGGTCTTCCATCCCCGAGGGCTCATGTTCTTACCATGCTATATATCTTCTGTCTGCCTTTCTACTTACATCCGAAAGCTGTTGGAAATATATAATGAGATAAGATATATGAAATGGTTTTGTGTGTGTGTGTGTCCATAAGTTTGACATTTTCCAATAGTACAGATTTGATAGTTTTATTTTTTCTTTGACATTTCCATTAAATCAGAGTGAAAAACTCACACTGATTCTTCTATTTAAATGTTGATACTTTTTAAATAAAGCCATGCAAAACATTTGTAGTGAAGTCATACTTAGTAAGGAGATCAAACTTCTGTTTCCATGAGATTAGGCGGGTGGAGAGTTGTAGGCATTTTAATAAAGCCAGATACGTTTCAGGGCAGTTGGCTGATATTTGCAGAACTCCTTTTGGCTTTGGGAATTTCTCCTAACAGTTTAACTCTATGTCTTATAACAGCAAAATATCAGCAAATCAATCTTTTTGGCACAGTTTCCTTGCTCTCCTGGAAAGGGAACAGTGTTACAACAGTTACTGGTTGTAACAGCTGCTGTCAAAGGCCCAGGAATTTGACATAAAATACCTGGTGTTGGAAAACTAAAGTGAAAACATAAAGCCCTTGTTTGTTAAATGGAAAAGGTCAAAATGCTTGTGAGGATGTAAACAAAAAACACATATTAGAACATCAGGCAAGTAAATCAAGGGTTAGGGACCTTCCTTGCTCTGAAGGATATTTAGCTTCAGTGAAGTAAACTTAAGGGTACTCAACGTGAAAGAGAGACATTTCCTTAACTTGTCCCATGGTTAACAGAAGCGGCATAACAGAATCTTCCTTCAAACATCAGCAAAAAGCCTATTTCTCCCCTAAAATGCTGGCCTGAGCAATAATAATTAAACAAGCACAGGACTTAGGCTTTTTCTGTGGCTACTAAATAAGACAAATTAAATCAGCCTTCAACAATCCGTGTCGAAAAAGTAAACTATATTCCCAAACTGAGAAGGTTTGTTATCAAAAAGCCTGAAAGTTATTGTCGGTTCTGGGTAAACTGTACGTCAAATTCAGTCATTTGGAAAATTGTAACCACTGAACTGGGAAATCCATCCCAGCGATTGGGAGACTTGTGCTCACTGTAAGCTCTGATGCCGAAAACTGTCCACGCTGCTGTGGGGAGACCAAGGTCTACCCACGCTCACGCCGTTTCCGTATTTCAGAAATGAGCTTCTACTCTGACATTTCAGTGGAACTGCCAAGTGAGAACTAATCAGGAAGAGAACCCAACAGCAGCACTGCCGCCCTGGACCTCGGAGGACGCCCCCGAGACAGCCGTCCCTTCTCCAGGAGGCTTCGCTATTCACTGTTCCCCGTGATGGGAAGAGACACTGATTCCCCATCTCAGCTAGATCACGACGATGGTCCAGCGAGTTGCTCCACGCTCCAGGGCAAATCCCTAGCAGTGCAGAGGATGCAGTGAAGTCAGGATAACCCTCAAAGCAGAGTCAAAGGGGCTCTCTCTCTCTTCTGGCCCTTACATCTGGCCTTCCTCTGTCCAAAGCATCACGGCACTTTTCAGTATCAGTAAGACCTCTGAAGGGTTAACTCTCCTCTCTTCCCGGCTTCAGAGTTCGAGTGAGTGAGGCTCAGCGACCCTGGACGGAAGCAGACTAAACTCTGCCAAGAAACAATTACGTTTTTCCTCCCCAAAGACAAAATAGCCAAAATCAATAAACTTCCTTCCTATGATCCCCTTTGCCCAGTGAAAGAACATCTATTTCTGTTAGTCTTATTTGCAAAGAATTACTGAACAAACAAATCAGTGATTTTATCATAAAACGTAGGGAGAGAAAAGTCACAAAAATTGGGGGAATAGAGAATAGCAAATCCATCAGATTCTTTCTAGTGAGGCTTTAAAACATAATATTGGACATTTAATTTATCCCAACTTTTTGGAAGAGATGCAAGTGGTAATAATACGTATATATTGCACATGTAATCAGACCAACAGCAGCAGGAGGTGTGAGGGCTGCTGACATCTCCTGAGCACTTGCTCCATGACATGCTTATTTCATGGCTAAGTGCTTTGCCTGCACTGCTTCATGTCAATATTTGAAAATCTCTAGGAAGTGGATTCGCCTCCATTTTACAGGTGATAAAACTAAAGGAGAAGATGTGAAATACATTCAGAGCACAGAGCTGATAAGCAGTAGCCCTAGGAAGCAAACTCAGGCCCGACTCCGTACAACTTACCAGATATAAACTGTAGAGTCCATGGTGAGAATAAAGTCGGCAGTGTGAAGTGCGGCGAAGGTCAGATAGTCAATTCGATTTGTCTCCCCTGCTGAAACCTTGGGTCCCTACATGTGCTGAGAGAGAGGAACAAAGAGGGAGATGGCTGAGGCAGTCTGGAGTCTGGAGGGCAGGCCAGCAGCCGGGATTGGGTGTTTCAGGGAGAATTTCTTCTTTGGGAGACCGCAGCTTTTGCTCTCAAGCCCTCCCACCCACATTACGGAGGAAAGTCTCCTTCGCTCAAAGTCCGCTGGTTGTGGACAAAGGGCCTTCAGAGCCACAGCCTGAGCGACGCTAGGCCTGCCCTCCCCAGGCTTCCTCGCTGGTCCTGGTCGGGCGTGCTCGATGACTTGTTCTCAGCTGGGGGCAGCGGAGGGCAAGGAGCCGGCTTGTGACGAGGTCCGTCGGCAGCAACAGCGGAGGATTTGCGAGTCTGCCGTCTGGTCTGTGTCTGGACAAGGACTGTCTGGACACGGCAGAGAGGGATACGGACGTGCCTTGCGGTGTGTCTGTGTTTCTCCACCCCAGGCTGAACTTGAGAAGCCGAAGCCGCTGCAGGTGCCCTGCGAGTCTGCACACCTGTAGTCAGAAAAAGGCCTCACCTGCCACTGTGAGATAGTCCTGCCTCCAGAGTAATCAATAAATTAGACTATGGGGCCCCTTGAAATAAAGGAGCCCTTCTCCGGCTGGTTTTAGACTAGTAAGTGTTTGCATAAATCTAATATTCCTTGAATTCCAAGAACATTTACAAAAAAAAAAAAAAACGGAACTGCTAACACTTGAAGTGTACTAGACTTCAATGAAAAAAAATAAAAAGAACAAACTTTTGAGAAAGTGCTAGCATGGAAGTATTTTTTCCTATAAGAAATCGATTCAAACGAAGATAAGCCTTGGACAGATCAATTTGGTTTGATAATTTTGATTTAAAAAGTCTGTGCAATATATTATAATTTTTCATTTAAGCTGTTATGAGGTCTGAGTTTTCTCATGACAAATCTAGATAATTTAAATTTTCTAAATTTCTTACACTGATTTACTCTGGATAAACTAATAATACACCTATATCATCTTTAAGATTAAAAAATATGTACACTTTTAATTAAATACAGTTATGATTCCGACATACACTTTTATGGCAAGAGTAATTATGTATTGTGGTGCGTGACCTTCAAAATAGTTGTCAAGGTCATCAGTTAAGCAAAGATCTTGGAACAATAGAATTCAGTTGGCACTTGTTTTTATATGCTGTAAACGGGCTCTACCCCTGGGTCATGCTAATGAATGCATTCACTTTTCTGTCTCACGTAGGTATTAAAAAAATGGGTTTGGCTGTAAAGAATGAGATTAAGTGAAGGGTTGTCCACATTCCAGGGCCTTTTTGCTGACCTTCCCATTTGTGCATCTGAAGCGCTCTGTGGTTTTCAGAGTCCACACAGCCACACGGCTCGCGGCCAGCGCTCTGCTTGCTTCCCCACCAGCAGCCTCAGGGGCACCAGTTAAAACTCAGGTAGGGAGAGTGGGAGGGAGACGCGAGAGGGAGGAGAAATGGGAATATATGTATATATATAGCTGATTCCCTTTGTTATACAGCAGAAACCAACACACCATTGTAAAGCAATTATACTCCAATAAAGATGTTAAAAAAAAAAACACAAAACTGAATTGGACAACCATAGCTCTAAAATTTCCAAAACTGAATCGAATGCTTGTTTTGACTGGTGTTTTGAGGCTTCCAAATATTATCAGGAGCCTAAAATTGCCTCTCTGCAAACTAAGATTTTAAAATTAACTGAGGTAAAGGAATGATTAAAGAAAAATAAAATGGCTTCCAAAGCGTCAAAAAAAAAAAAAAAAAAAAAACTCGGACCAGCTGTGCAGGGTCCAGCCTCGGCCACGGATGAGTCGCCAGCTTCTGTGTTTCAGGATGAAGTTCTCGCCAGCGTGTTCCTCACCACAAATGACTTGATGTCGGTGTTAATCTGGTGTCTGGAAATCAGCACCTTGATGTATGTTGTGGATTGAGCTGTGTCTCCATAAGAGACGTTGAAGTCCTCGCCCCTAATATCCGTGGATGCAACCTTATTTGGAAACAGGGTCAATGGAAGTACTGTTAGCTAAGATGAGTCACCCTGGAGCGGCGTGGGCCCTAATCCAGTAGGTCTGGTGTCCTTACGAGAAGCCGCGTGAAGCTGGAGCTATGCTTCCCAGGAGGGGTCCCCAGAAGGTCGGAAGGGGCGGGTCTCAGGGGGGCGTGGCCCTGCCTACACCTTGACTTTGGGCTTGTAGCCCCCAGACTTATAAGACCTTAAGGTCTGTTGTTCTAAGCCGCCCAGTGTGGTGTGCTTTGTTAAAGCAGCATGAGGACACAGAAGGCAGAAGACAACCATTTAGAACAGGTGCCTTTTAACGAAACTTCCCCTCCCAGAGCCTGGGGTGCAGAAGTTTTCTGCTTTCTTTAAAAGGTATGGCACAAAACCCTTGAAAGAGATTCAGTCCAGTGCTTGTTCCCAAAGAAAATTTTGGGTAAACAACTTCCATTCTTTATTTTTAATGTCTGCTCTCTCTCTACGGGTCTCCTCCTCCTCATTTCTTACATCTGTGATGTAAATTTGTAAAGCTGGAGGGGTAAACTTCCACCCACCAGGCCGTGGATCGTGCAGTAGAAATGACTGTTTCAACATGACCACCGTATGAGGGACCATGAATTACGTTATGGAAAAGGTTAGCTCCTTCCCTAAAGAAAGAACAAGCTGTGATGAAGAGAAGTAATATCCGTTAACTACGTTTTCCATATTCACACATAAAAAAAGAGTTATTTAAAATAAAATTCAAAGTAAAGGTAATTAGTACAATTTGAAAATAAGAGAAGTAAGGGCATAATAGACTAACGGTTGGGTAAAAGAAAAATAATAACGAGATCTAAAGTAAATGAACTTCAAGATAAAAACCTAGGAACTCAGTAAATAAATGATACAATATTATAATTAAATAGTTAGAATATTAATGAGAGAAAAATTAAAATGAGAGCAGTGGGTAGAATTAAAGATTAAAAACAGGAGTTAAGAACCTTACAATTAAGAAGGATTAAGGAAAACATATCTGAAAAAAATAGAATAAGAAATCTGAAGATTAGAGAGATCAGTATATTAATTGAAATCATATTATGAAAAAGAAAGATAACATAGCATAAGCTGACAATACAATCTATAACAAGAGCAGAATGATAGCTTTAAAGGTTGCTTAAAGAACTAAAATATTGTCTTAGCAAAAACAAGGTGCCAGATGTGGTGTCATTAGTGTCAATATCAGACGGTGGCAGAGGGGCCCATGACCAGATCTGGGCAAGGATGCCCGTTCAGGGCCAGTGTGAGTGGTGTCAGGGCTCTTTTCCTCTTTTCCTCTGGTGAGGCCCACACGCGTGTACATGCAGCCGGATCAGGAATTAAATCTTCATTGTGTGAGGGATGCAGATTTGGGGGTGGTGGTTAATACTGTAGACCTACCCTGACTGAAATAAAAAATGGGACCACAAGTGGGATGTCCATTGAGGGTGATCCAAAAAAATTATTTTAAAAGCATGGAGGGAAGAAAGCAAGCCGCAGGTGGAATAATTGGTCCCCAAACACATGCACGTCCTGCTCGAGGCCTGTGGTTACGTGCGTAACGTGGCAAAGCAAGTGAAGGTTGCAGACGGAACTGTGGCCAGTGGTCAGCTGACCTTGAGAAGGGAGGTCATCCCGGACTGTCAGGGAGGGGGTGCGGGCAGTGTGATCACAAGTCCACGTATGTGATGAGAGGGCAACATGTCAAAGTCCAGGTGATGCAGGTGAGGCAGTGCTCCTGGCCCAGGTGGGAGGAGGGCCAGGACGCAGACAGCACGGCAGCCCCTGGGAGCTGGACCTTCCCCTGGCACCTGTGGAAGGAGGGCAGCCCACCAACACCTGGCTGTTAGACTGTAAACCCCCTTGGACCCTGGCCTGCAGAACTGTAAGAATTAGATCTGTACTGTTTCAAAGCTGATGGAGAAAGTAATTGAGAGGACCCACGAGTTGGTCCCGGGCAACTGGGGCTCCTCACCCCTGACCTTGGGATGTTTGCACCATCCCCACCCTAGACACAGCCTCGAGGTCGAGGCCGTCTAGACAGTGAACCTGATGGAACCCAGGTAAGCCCTCTATAAACTTCTAAAATCTGGCTGGTGGGTGCAGATAGCCACTTGTCTTGCGGTCCAAGGCAAGCCTCATAAGTAAGCCCCCCGCTGGTTACACCTGCCACCCCCCAGTCTGGAGGTCTGCCAGTTTCTTCGGTCTCTCCCTGTCCTCTTGGGGATGGGGCCAGTTTATGAACCAATGAAAGCCACCAAGGTTGTGGCGGTCTGTGACAGCGACCACGGGAAATTGTTCTGCAGTGATGAATACTTAGTAAGACCATCACTTACAGAAGTTGGAATGTAGATAATTTTAGCGGCCAACCTGTGACGCACAGCCTGGCAGGGAGGCGGTTAATTTCAACGGTGGGATGGTACCCTCGGCGTCTCCTCAATTACACGTCTGTCTCCAGGAAATGGGCTAAAGATGTGCTTCCCACACACCTGCTGGGTGGCCCTAATACCAGAGTGTAGCTATTGTCGCAAGGAGCCCCAAATAAGAAGCTCGCCAAGAGTTTGAAATAGTTGATTGTAGAGGAAACCCTGAGCCTGAAGAAGGTCTGCGAGTGCCAGAGAATTTAAATGATGCTCCATCACTCTCCCACAGCGGGGCAGGCTTGGGGGAGGCAGGTTGGGGGTCACAGGCCGCGCCAGAGGTGAGGATGCAAAACCAAAGGCGTCCCCGAAGTGCAGCCGCAGGTCGCATGCAAAAGGGAGTGTCTGTCAGGGAACAAAATGGGGACTCACTGAGGACCCGTCCTCCCGGGCGGAGGGCCCTGACCTGGGCGCTTCTCCCCGGAGGGTGCTCAAGGCGGTGAGTTTGCTCCTGTCCGGCTGCACGGAGAGGAAAGGAGGGAAGGGAACCTTCTCCGTAAGAAGCAGATCCAGGTCTGCAGGCCGAGAGCTGCCGCAGCAGGACCTGAACGAGAGGCAGCAGCGTGAAACCTCCTGATGCCAAGTCGGGCTTCCATCCCCAGGGTCTGAGGGGCCGTCCTGCTGTCCTGGGACGTGCAGGAGCCCGTTCGGCCTGTGAAAGCATGGGAAGCTGTGCCGCGCACCTGGGTGACTTTGGAATTGGTCACTGCTCCTGCCGGCCAGGGCACAGGGCCGGTGCCCACCTGGGCAGGGAGGGGCCACAGGACTAACCGTGGACGCTGAGCGTTGGCAGAAGTCGTCGGGGTTCCTTTAGGACGAACCTTTGTTGACACTGCCAGACCCAGTCTGTCCTCACCTCCAGGCCTGTCTTCACTTCCAGGGCACGTGAATGTGTATGTATGTGCATCTGTGCGTGTTCATGTGTGTGCGTGTGAGTGTGTGTGCATAATTTACACTAACACAAGATCATTTTTAATAAGTACCAGCCTAAAGGTGTTTACAAATGGCTACAGAATGAGGGAAAGAGCTAGCACAGAAGTATCTGGGAGGAGGATTTCTTGCCTGAATTTATCCTGAATATCTATTCTCAATTTACAGAGCAAATGTATTAGCCATTTTATAGTTATGTATTTTTTCTAATAAAAGACCTCTCATTTATTTGTACTTTGGGCAATATTTGCCTGCAGGACAGAGCTGCGTGTTATAATCTACAACCATATATCTTATGCTTTTTCAGCTGGACTTAGGCAATTATAAAAATATACAAAATGAAACAAAGCCACAACAACAAAAACCCTCTAGGGCAGTAAAATAGCACTCCTCCACACTCACCTTAACACATTCCTACTCGGCATGTAAAAAGCGTGTTGAGAAATAACCGTGCTTCATAGTAATGCAACATCTGAAAAATCAAGCTGATGGCAATTTCTAGCTCAAGAAAAGTATAGCTCAGTCCTTTCTATTTTTTCCACCATCTTAACCAAGGAAATGGGGGGAAAATGATTTTTAAAAGGTAATTCTTAAAATCAGTTCAAAAAATATTATCAGGCAATTAAAGAACATTAAAGATCTCCAAATTAACAAAATCCTACGGGGGTTGGTGTTCTGCTTATAAGCTTATCAACTCTTACAGAACAGGCTGCCTTTGTGAGCTCCAGCCACAGCTAAGTAGGAGTTATACTCACAGCAGATCAGAATTACTTTCAATAAAGTAGAAGGGGCTCTAATATAGAGTCTGAGAATTACTATTAGGAAAACTTGTTTGCAAATCCCATGCCAAATAGATAGTTTTTTGTGTCTGGTTGTATGCCAGAGGCTAATTTTTGCTAAGGCAAACAATACTTTCTTCTACTGAGTTTTCACGTTGTAGTTTACTGAAGGGCGAATTAGCAGAATTATCATAATACGTAATGAAATGAAGAGCCCATTAAAAGCAAAGGATTGTGGGCAACACTGTAGATTGATTTCTTTTTAACGTTACAGCACACTTTCTGAGGGAGAAGTCATTTGTGTTTAAGGGGAGAGGATGTGACACTTCTCGGAGTCAGGTCAGGACTCCCAGTCTATCTGTGATGGCAGCTATTATGTCTACAATACGACTAATTGTCATAGCAATTGATGAAATTGGTAATAATTATAGTGAGTAAATTTACTGAGCTCCTTTTATATTCCAGATGACACCAGACATTTGACAAATTAGTCATTATAACAACTCTCCAAAGTAGGCGTTAGGATTTGGGCTTTGAAATCGAAGTTCAAGGAATAAAGTACGTCGATTCATTAGTCAGGCGCACAGACGGCACGCAGGGCTCCGTGCTAAGGCCACACACTGTGCTCCAACCGCAGGCCCCTGCTCACCAGCCCTGGGCCAAAACAGGCCTCCACCCCTCATCTGTAAAATGGGATGAGACTGGCATTGAGCTCACAGGGCTCCAGAGAAAATACCGTGAGCTCATCCACAGATGACACTTAGCTTCTGGCCCATTGTATAGAAAGCTCAGGAGAACCTTAGTTGCCCCTAAAATCAATTATTGTTACCATTGAAGGTATTCTGTGGGGTGGTGACATTAGGTCCATGCAGCAACAATTTCTGTCCTCCCCAGCACACCACTATCGTGCATCACACCTAACACTCTGCAAAGTTTTGAAAGAGCAGTGCAACATTTCGGGTTCCACTTTTTTAATTCAAATCATTGACCACTTAAGAAAAGGAGTTAAGCTTCCATGTTCTGAAGCCTTTTCACAAAAACTGTAAACACCTTTCAACATTCAAAATTCATGTCCTCCTTCTTTAGAAATAAATTTGCAATGAGTTTTCCATTGTTCTTTATTTGTTGCACTGACTCATTTTACAATCAAAGTTCCCATTATCTGAAATTCTGAAGTATAGTAATTTGGAAGAATGGCAGCAACAGGCAAAAAGATCGCTGGGCAAGCAAAGCGATTGTTTATGAGACAGATTTGAAGGCTGGGTTTGGATTTTTTTTAATGTGTGGGAAGGATGAACAACAATGATAAATTTTGTACAGGATTTTCTGTGTAATTTGTTAATACTAAGTGATATACCTGTTTCAAAGAGGCTCCTCAGGCATCCACAAGGAGACAAAGTGAAAGGGATTTTAATCACAAGGTTGCTATAGCAGCAAAATTCATAGATAAACTAAAGATTTATCATTTATTTATCTGGCAATTAGGTAAGTAAAATAGTGGAATTTTATGAAGTAATTGAGATAATGCATTGTTTATATGTCATATTAAAGCAGCTCAATATCAAAAAAAACAACAACCCAATCAAAAAAATGGGCAGAAGACCTAAACAGACATTTCTCCAAAGAAGACATACAGATGGCCAAGAGGCATATGAGAAGATGCTCAACATCACTAATTATTAGAGAAATGCAAATCAAAACTACAATGAGGTATCACCTCACACTGGTCAGAATGACCATCATCAAAAAATCTACAAACATGAAATGCTGGAGAGGGTGTGGAGAAAAGGGAACCCTCTTACACTGTTGGTGGGAATGTAAACTGATACAGCCACTATGCAGAACAGTATGGAGGTTCCTTAAAAAACTAAAAATAGAACTAGCATACGACCCAGCAATCCCACTTCTGGGCATATACCTGGAGAAAACCATAATTCAAAATGACACATGCACCCTAATGTTCATTGCAGCACTATTTACAATGGCCAGGTCATGGAAACAACCTAAATGTCCATCAACAGAGGAATGGATAAAGAAGATGTGGTACATATATACGACAGAATATTACTCAACCATAAAAAGGAATGAAATTGTGCCATTGCAGAGATATGGATGGATCTAGAGACTGCCATACAGAGTGAAGTAAATCAGAAAGAGAAAAACAAATATCGTACATTATTGCATATATGTGGAATCTAGAAAATGGTATAGACGAACTTATTTGCAAAGCAGAAATAGAGACACAGATGTAGAAAACAAATGCATGGATACCCACGGGGGATAGGGGGTGGGATGAACTGGGAGATTGGGATTGACATATATACACTATTGATACTATGTATAAAATAGATAACTAATGAGAGCCTACTGTATAGCACGGGGAACTCTACTCAATGCTCTGCAGTGAACTAAATGGGAAAGAAATCCAAAAAGGAGGGGATATACATATAGCTGATTCACTGTGCTGTACAGCAGAAACTAACACAACATTGTAAAGCAACTATACTCCAATAAAAAATAAAATAAAATTTTACTAGGTTTAGAAAAATAGTTCTAAAAACATAGTAAGGTGGAGAATGTTAGAAATAGAATGATTTCTATAGCAAAATACCACACACACACCCCCCACTACATAATTCTAAAGAAATACATATATAAATAAATATGCATGTAAGATAGGGGATGGGCATGGAGATAAAAGAAGAGGAATTATTGTGATATAAAGAAAGTCCCTCAACAAACCAATGTCGATTATTTAAGAGGAGTTGTGTATTACCAGCTCAAGCCTATCAACCTAAATCCGAAGCAATAAAAACAATCCTAGAATATGACAGGGTGATCATTCACACATTTTCCATCCTTTTAGAAATCCCACTGAAACAGAACTATACGTAGATTAGAGAAAAATTATAATCGTAGAAATAAAATAATAAACAAGTAGTGATGTACATGTCAGTAAATAAAGGCTGGTAAATCTCTCAGGATTGAATGTGGAGAAAAGGAAACTTTTGTGCGTTGTCGGTGGGTATGTAAATGGTACAGCCACTGTGGAAAACAGTATGGAGGTTCCTCAAAAAATTAAAAATAGAACTACTATAGGATCCAGCAATTCCACTTCTGGGTATTTATCTGAAGAAAATGAAAACTCTAATTCTAATAGATATCCACACCCCAGTGTTCATTACAGCATTATTTACAATAGGCAAGATATGGAAGCAACCTAAGTGCCCATAAACAGAAGAATGGACAAAGAAGGTGTGAAATATATATATATATATATTTATATATGCCAGAATATTAATAATGGAATATTACTCAGCTATAAAAAAGAATGAAGAATGAAATCTCACCATCTGTGACAGGATGGATGGATATAAAGAGTATTATGCTTAGGGAAATAAGTCAGACAGAGAAAGACAAATATGTTGTGTTCTCACTTATATGTGGAATCTGAAAGAAAAGCCTAAAGCAAAACAAATGAACAAACAATACAAAATGAAAAAAGACTCAGACACAGAGAACAAACAGATGGTTGCCAGAGGGGATGGGGGTGGGGGAATGAGTGAAGTAGGTGAAAGAGATTAAGAAGGACAAACTTCCAGTTATAAAATGAATACGTCATGGGGATGTAATACACAGAACAGGGAATATAGTCAGTTATATTATAATAACTTTACAAGGTGACGTATGGTTACTAAACATAGTGGTGATCAATTCGTAATGTAAATAAATGTCAAATGTCTTTGTTGTGCATCTGAAACTACTATAATATCGTATGTCAACTATACTTCCAAAAAAATGAAAAAAAGGATGTTAAAAAAATTTAATGGGAGAGTAAAACAACTGAGTATTTGCATTTGGTATATTTGGCATATATTTTATGACTTTTTAAAACATATTATTTTATTTTTATCAAAAGGACTTTTAAAATAAAAATAAATCTACTCTCACTGTCATTTTTAAAAGAGAAAGGGAATTGTCTCTTTTAAACCTCACAATCTCGTGTTGAAAAATGCGTGTCCTCCAGGGTCAATATGGAGGGGTTTCAGAGCCGGGGCTCCAAACGTGACTACTGGGTGTGACTCCCTCCCTGCCCTCAGACCAGGTGACCTCTGCAAATTACCTGCATCCTTCTTCCCAGGTCACCTCACCAGGGAAGTGGAAAGTGAGGGACCAGCTCCGGGACCAGGTGGGTAGTAAGCATCACGGCTGGGCCACGTCTGAGGTGGGAGTTACTTCTGTGGTGGTGATTTGTATAAACAATCTCAAGAGTATTTATTCAGTTGGGTGGATCTATGGGTAAATTAACCTTCGGAGGTTCACAGGGGAATCAAAGCTTGTCAATATCTTGTAGCCACTCACCATGGATCAGAGAGTTCAGAGTTTCCCGAGATGCTCCAAAATCTTTGTTTTTGGAGAAAATCCCAATTGATATTCACTCTCTGTGCAAAAACATTCATGATGTGTTAAATACTTGCCACTTTTCCCATATTATATATATATGTGTGTGTGTGTGTGTGTGTGTGTATAGAGAGAGACTTACAAAATACTGATATTTTAATGAAAGTCAAAGAAAATAAATGACTTGAAATAAAAATCTGTATTTTACATAAAATTTCATAAGGAGTTGTAAGTAATAGTCCCCAATGAAACAGTATGCACACTAAATCATGTTTGGAAACTTGCTGTAGAGTTCAGTTGAATATAAATTCACATGTATTTTTTCCAAAGGAAAAAACGTGTTTCTGTATAGTGTTTATCATGTAGTATTCACCATATGTATACTACATATAAAGCTATATGGTACTGATAGCATATAGAACTGTATTGATATACAGGTACTAGTTTTTCTCTTTGAAAAGTGAAAACTACAAATTTTATGAAGGATGAGATAAAAGTATTCTTCATAATCACATACATTTCCAAGGCAGCCACCATCCCCACGTCTATGGGAGTACAGATGCCAACGCGCGTACACACACCTCCTTCTCAGGCGCTGGTACCCTGACTGCAGCCAGGCTGCCAACACGCCTCTCCTCGCCCGGAGGACTTGGGGTTCTCCTGAGCCTGCCCCAGAGCACACCTTACTTACATGCATGCTCTATTACGTAAATGCTACTACGTTTTCTCATAAAGTGTATTATTCAGTATGTACATTTTATAACTTTGTTTTCTCTTAACATATTGTAGACTCTGTCTACTAGACATAAATGTAAATATACCTCATTCTTGGTAACAGCTTCATAAAAAATGTGTACGGATGACATTTTATTTAATTAATCCCTTTTTATGTATAAAGATGGTGTTCTGATATTCTTCTGTCTTAGTAAGGCTGGAATGAGCAGTGCTGTATCTGTGTGTGTGTGTGCCCAATTCTTTTTATCACGTACTATGATAAATTCATACATGTGGTATTGCTGAGTCAAAGGCTTACATATCAACCTCTCAAGCCCTGGTTTTCTTCCTCAGATTGGGACTATGATACCAGCACTGAAAGTTATTGGAATGACCGGGTAAGTGCACGGCTGCCCACAGAGCTGTCCTGTGAGCAGATAGGGACGGTGCCTCTTCCGCCGCTGTGCCTTCTGAAGACGCAGAGACCAGGCCTTCTTCTCCAAAGAGGAGCAGGGAAACACCACTGACCTGGCTTAGGAGCAATGGAACTGAAAGTATATGTTTCCCTTTGTCCAGGTTAATCCTGACTGTTGGCCCCTTTCTTAAAATTTCCAGGAAAAAGAACTCTGGTTTTCATTTTCTGAGGATCAACTTGTAACTGGGCCTTCAAGTAACTACAAAGACTTCGTCATTTTTCATTAATTGATTTTTCAGGTTGATATTCACTCAAGTTTGATCAGATCCGTGCGGGACCCTGAATGTCTGGGTGGAGGGGGGCTGTCAGGGAGCCCTGAAGGAGGCTGACTCCTGGTGGCAGGTGGATAAAGCCAGCTGGAGAGGATGGAGGAGAGCCTGAGGTGGGGAGTTAAAGCTCTTTGAGAATCTGGTGTGGGAGGGAGCTGAAAATGGGCAATTCCTCCGGAGGATGAGGGAGGGGGTATGGGGGGGAGGAAGGGATACTGCAGGAAAAGGGGAAAGTGACAGGTTCCTTAGCAATTGGGGTGGGGTGGACTATTCCATAAGGCAGGGCATGTCCCCTGAGACGGGCAGCAGGAAGTGTCTGTGGAGGGAACAGAAGGTGGGCGGATTTGATTATAGGGTGGGAGACACATGAGGTAGCTCCTATCTAATTGTTTCTAGTTTCTCTTTGAATTAGAGAGAATATCTGCAGCAGAGTGAATGGAGGTGGAGGGAAAGGGGGAGAGAGAGAGAGAGAGAGAGAGAATATGGGAAGGAGGGAGGAGGGAAGTTGTTTTAGAGCCTGGAAGTCAAGCCCACCAGGAGGGGTGGCCGAACCACAGGAGTGACTGCGTGCCTGCTTGAGATGTGGTCCTGGATGGAAACAGACCGGTCGGCAGGGCTCTGTGGTTTTCCCTCATGGGGTTCAGGTGTTTGGGGAAAGGTAAGGGACAGGTGGATAGTTGGGCTTAACCAGGTCTGTGGTTTCACGAGGCAAGTCATGACAGCGAGAAAAACTGGGGGAAGTTAGGAATGTTTGTAAGAGACTGAGGACAGTGGTGGATTTTATAATTTAAATGGAATAAGGAAGAAATTGAAGTCATTTTTGAGGGAGGGGCCAGTGGTTGCCAGCAGATTATTTGGCTGTAAGTGTAGAGTGAGACACAGGGGACGTGCAGAGGAAATGAGCTGGCGGGAGGGGTACTGACAGTGGGACTGCAGGTGGTTGGTTCCTGGGGCTGGTGGGGCAGATGTGGGCGGTGAGGACCATGGCGTTGAGGGAGGGGAGACTGAGGAGACTGGACAGAATCTCGGGCATCCCGTACTCACTTGCCAACTAATGCCAAACCCCTTGGCTCCCGCTGTTTCTGCTTACGCTTCCTGTGTTGTATTCTGCACACTGGACCGGAGCATGTGGTCTGTGTCACCATCGTGTTGGTCCCGTGTAGCACAAGCCTGATACATAACACAAGTCCAGCGCATATTTTTTAATAAATAAGGAAGGAGGTAACTGAATGATTATCTTATTAAACTATGAAACAAAAGAATCCCATATTCTTGGTTGTAGGTGGGTGTTTTACTAAAGCACTTTCTTATAAAAAAAGAAAACCAAAACCTGTAGATTGCAAGCAATTTTCTGCAAGAAAAAGTAAATAAATCAGAAGTTCAAACTTTTCAAAATTCATACACTTTGTACATTTCTAATGTACTTATTAAGAAAAAGAAAGTATTAAATGAGAAACTAGCCTCATAATTGTTTTTGTCACAGCAAAAGTTGAGGAGAATCGTATCGTGTTGCTCAAATTTCTATTCATTTTTCTTAAGCCTATGAGAATCAAAGTATCTTTGTGTTCAGAAACCAATTCTCTCCTCAGAGCCTCTGTACACTTATATAACTGAAGATAAGATTTGGGACTTGGTTATGAGTCAAAACTAAATATATTCATGGTTTATTTCTATTTGGAGACCATTCTAAAAATTCAGGTACATATTTGAATATTACAATGCCTACTCGATATATTTAATATCTTCTCCAAATATTCTTACTCAGGTAAGGATACGGTGACATAATCAGTTTTGAGTTCACTCATACATTCTCAAAGATATTTAACACGTTAGCTAAGAACCTGATTTGGGAAGGACATTTTTATTACATGGGTAATAAAATGTCTGTAATCCCTCAAATAAGGGAGGCAGTAATTTTATGTCCGTGACCCACTAGACTCTGAGCTCCGTGAGGACCTGGTGGTCTTACATTCATCACATCCCCAATATCTACTAAGGCATCTAGACATCGGTCAGCAATCAATTGTTGTTGAATGTGTGAATGATTGAAAAAAATATTGACTATTAAAAGCGGTAAAAGGGGGCTTCCCTGGTGGCGCGGTGGTTGGGAGTCTGCCTGCCAATGCAGGGGACACGGGTTCGAGCCCTGGTCTGGGAAGATCCCACATGCCGCGGAGCGACTGGGCCCGTGAGCCATAACTACTGAGTCTGCGCGTCTGGAGCCTGTGCTCTGCAACGGGAGAGGCCACGACAGTGAGGGGCCCGCGCACCGCGATGAGGAGTGGTCCCCGCTTGCCGCAACTGGAGAAAGCCCTCGCACAGAAACGAGGACCCAACACAGCCAAAAATAAATAAATAAATTTATTAAAAAAAAAAAAAAAAAAAGAGTGTTAGGTAACACATTAGGAACTAGGTGGCTCTGTGCCCATAATCTTAAAAAAAAAAAAAAAAAAAAGCGGTAAAAGATATAAATATTTACATACAGTTATAGGCATTCACTGATCACCTGCCTAAAACCCACTCTTGGACCGTGACTTAAGAGCCCTTGCGTTATCCTGCAGTTGCACAGGCCCCAGGACCCTGGTGCTATAGCCCTGGTCAGTTTCTGAGTCCTCCGAGGATGGGCCGATTCTCAAGGGCCCCCAACAGCCATGGCTCCCCTGGGCGAGGTTTCCTACAGGAATCCCCCTCCACTGCTGTGGAATCTTTCTCTCCTTTCTCCTTCTTCTCTTCCCTTCCTCCCTCCCTCCCTCCTTCCCTTCCCGTTCTTTGAGTAGCATATTAGTGTCGATTATATCACACCATCCTTTTTAAAGTGAAATGTCACTTTTTCCAAAAAAGCTCAAAAATAGTACTCACTTCAACTCCTTAGCACACAAATATGAACAAATTTCCTAAACAATATGAATTTAGCAGTAAAATTTATTATCTGAAGACTGGGAAAAAGTGATACCTGCTCTACAATGTAGTTCTTGTAAGTTTTAGTTGTAATTCATATTAATATCAGGTTTAAAAATAGAAATATGGTAATGATCATGTGATGCTCTTTTTCTTAAATAATTATTAGTTTTTTTACTCTTTAGTGAATTTCTAGTTTAGACAACATCGAGAAATTATGGCGTATGCAAACACACTTCTTTTGTAGTAAATATGGTTTTCAAAACACACACAAGGAGCTTCCCTGGTGGCACAGTGGTTAAGAATCCACCTGCCAATGCAGGGGACACGGGTTCGAGCCCTGGTCCGGGAAGATCCCACATGCCACGGAGCAACTAAGCCCGTGCGCCACAACTACTGAGCCTGCGCTCTAGAGCACGCAAGCCACAATTACTGAGCCCAGGTCCTGCAACTACTGAAGCCCGCACACCTAGAACCCGTGCTCCACAACAAGAGAGGCCACCGCAATGAGAAGCCTGCACGCCACAATGAAGAGTATCCCTGCTCGCCGCAGCTAGAGAAAGCCCACACACTGCAACGAAGACCTGACACAGCCAAAGATAAATAAATAAAATAAATTTTAAAAAAATCCCTCAGTTTAAAAAAAATAAATAAATAAAATAAAAACACACACTAGTTTTCTGCTCATAGGAAGATGGAGAAAGCAGCATGGAAGTACCTCGAAAAATAAATAAAATTATTATTATACCCAGCAATCCCACTTCTGGGTGTATAACCAAAGGAAAACAGGGTATTGAAAAGGTATATGAACTCCCGTGTTTATTGCAACATTATTCACAATAGCCAAGACATGGAAACAACCCAAGTGTCCAGCAACGGATGAATGGATAAGGAAGACGTGGGGGTGTGTGCCTGTGTGTATGTATATGTATTGTGATATATGTCAGATATATATGTATATATGTGATATATATGTGCCTATGTGTATATGTATGTATATTATATGTACGTATAATGAATATTATTCAGCCACCAGAAAGAGGAAATCTTGCCGTTTTGCAACCACATGGATGGACTTTGAGGGCATTCCGTTAAGTCAGAGGAAGGCACATGCTGTATGATCTCACTTCAATATGGAATCTAAGAAAGCCCAACGCAGAGAAACAGAGTAGGTGGGTGGGTACCAGGGGCTGGGGAGTTGGGGTCTGCAAAGGTGTTGATCAGAGGGTACAAACTGTCCAGTTATAAGATGAATACATTCTGGGGGTCTAATGTATGGCATGGTGATTCTAGTTATCAAGACTGTATTATACACTTGAAAGTTGCTCTGAATATTTTCCCACTTCTGAAAAGAAATGGTAATTATGTGACCTGGTGAAGGTCAGCTAACCGAGGGTGGTAATCACACGGCGGTATAAGTGGATCAAGTCAACACTCTGTACACCTTAAATTTACACACTGTTATCCATCCATTATTTCCCGCTAAAGCTCGAAAAAACCAGGTTACCGTCAGAAGGAGCAGCGTCTCTCGTGTCTGTTCCACCGCCACTTGCCCGCCATGCGTCAGGCGTCCCACTCGCAGAGACGGGTCACGCCGGTGCTGCCACCTCGGCCTTCGCGCTTTCCCGCCTCGGAAGGACAGCGAACGGGCTTCCGCAGATGAAAGGCCGCGCGCGTCTGCGCCCCTGAGAGTTTGCGGGACCGGGAGACGCGGGATGTGGAAAGGGAGGAAAACCCACGCCCTTCGTAAAGGTTGGTAGCTTGGGGGGGGGGTGTGTGTGTGTTTTCCTGAGATTTATGCCAAACTTTCATTTACGCTTGAACGAGGATGACTTGAGTCTACGCAGCCTGATACTGTCCTGAGAGAGCAAGGGACTCGCCGACCGGCTGCTGCCCCACTGCCCGGAGGTGCGCCCAGCCCCGCGCCCCGGGGCGTCGCCGGGTCCGCAGCGAGGACACGGGCGCCGCCGAGCCGCCAGCCCGGGGCGCGGGTGGGGCGCGCGGGCGCGAGAGGCGTCCTTTCCTCTTCTGGACAGTCCCCAGGGTCCAGCACCAGCTCCACGTGACGGGGAGACCCCGGCGGAGGGGTCCCCAGGGACCCGGCAGGCAGCTGCCCTGCGACCCTCCGAGGGAGGGGAAGGCCCGGAGGCACCCGACTGCGGACGGGGGGACGCCCCAGGTCAGATCCACCGGGGAGCAGGGGCGGGGAGGGGCCGCCGAGCGGCAGGAGCGCTCGGCCCCGGCCCGGGGGAGCGGCAGCCCCCAGAGGCTATCACCTCTCCCGCTCTCCCCCGGAGCGCCGCAGCCCGGGACGCGTCCCGCCCCTCGGCAGCCGCGCGCCCCTCCTCTCGGGCGCGTCGCGTGGGCGGCGGTCACGGGCGGTGGGCGGTGCTCAGGGCGGTGGGCGGTGGTCACGGGCGGTGGGCGGTGCTCAGGGCGGTGGGCGGTGGTCACGGGCGGTGGGCGGTGCTCAGGGCGGGGGGCGGTGGTCACGGGCGGTGGGCGGTGCTCAGGACGGTGGGCGGTGCTCACGGGCGGCGGGCGGCGGTTACGGGCGGTGGGCGGTGCTCAGGTCGGTGGGCGGTGGTCACGGGCGGTGGGCGGTGCTCAGGGCGGTGGGCGGCGGTCACGGGCGGTGGGCGGTGCTCACGGGCGGCGGGCGGCGGTCACGGGCGGTGGGCGGCGGTTACGGGCGGTGGGCGGTGCTCAGGGCGGTGGGCGGTGCTCACGGGCGGCGAGCGGTGATCACGGGCGGTGGGCGGTGCTCAGGGTGGGGGGCGGTGGTCACGGGCGGTGGGCGGTGCTCAGGACGGTGGGCGGTGCTCACGGGCGGCGGGCGGCGGTCACGGGCGGTGGGCGGTGCTCAGGACGGTGGGCGGTGCTCACGGGCGGTGGGCGGTGCTCGGCTCCTCCCGCCGCAGCCCGCGGAGCCCGAGCCGAGCCCGAGCGGCGCCGAAGCGCAGAGGGGCGTGGACGTGGCGCCCGCGGGGCCGTAGGAGGCTCGCGCGGGTCCTCGGCGCTGAGCTCGCGCGGCCCGGAGCGTTGGTCCCGCCGAGTGGGCGGCGATGAGCGCCGAGGGACCCTTCCCCCCGGCTGCCCCCCGCGGGCGCCCCGGCCGCCTGCTAGTGCCCGCGAGGGTGAGTGCCGGACCTCCCGGCCGTTTTTTCTGCGCGCGCCCCTCCTCTCCCTGCGCCCCCTTCCCCTCTGCACCCCTTTCTCCCTCCAGGCCCTCCCCTTCTCAGCGCCCCTGTCTCTCCTCCGCGACCCGTCTTCCCTCCCCGTGCCCCCTCCTCATCCTCCGCCCCCTCCTCACCCGGCGCCCCCTTCCCTCTTGCGTCCCCATCTCCATCTCCCGGGGCGGCTCGTGCGGGCGGGCGGGCGGGCGCAGACCCCCTGACCCTCCGTCCTCCCGGCCCAGCATCCCAGACGGAAACTTGTAGGGTCTGCCTTTCCCCGTCGTGAAGGTGCAGCGGCTCCGTGGCCCGTGGGAATCAGGTTCTCCAGGGTTGGGGGTTGGGGGTTCGCCCCTCCTGTCTCCCTGCGAGCGGCTCCTGGCCTCGGGGGCCGCGGCGGGCGTCCTCCTGAGCTCCTCTCCGTCTTGGGGGGGGCCTCTGCCCGGGCTGGGGGCCCCCCCGGCCGAGCGCCCCGCTACTTAGGGGACAGCTCAGCTCTGGACGCCCAGTTCGTGATACCGATTCGTGCGTGCGTGTCTGTGTGACATCTCTTCTTATCCCTGCCCCAGACGACTCCCCTCCACCCTCTTACTTCTAAATAACTTAACTGTTGGGGGAAAACAGAAATGTGGCTCAGTCAAAAACGAAAAGTTCTTGGAAGCCTTCGCGTCGCCACCCCCAGCATAACCGAGTGTTCTGGAAACAGTTTAGGAACCGCAGCCGAGGCTCCCCGACTGATTGACTAATCCGGCTGGAACCGCCTCCCTTCGGGTTTGTCCTCACAGACTCCCTAAGCCCGGGAGCGACAGTAAAAACCGGCGTGTGTCTAGCAGTCCTTTTCAGGATAACAGAGAAATGTTTCGGAGACTATGGGTTGAAGGCTTTTATAAATTCCTGTGTGTCAGGATGCTTCTAAACCAGGGCAGTACTAATGACTGTATGATTTTCTTAAAAAAAAAAAAAAAGCTTATGTAGAGACAGTTGCTTCTTCCATCAAGTTATACAATTCTGGGGTGTTTCCACAAAATCTTGAAATTAAATTTCATGTGAAGTTCCGTGCTGATTGTGTAAAGTACTTTGTCACGGAGCAGTTTTCCTTAAACCGGGAAGACGTGCTTGGGGTAGTCGGAAGTCAAGTGCTTAAGAAAGAGGCTGGGAGTTCTGTCACTGCCTGGAGTCTTGCGGCCATGCGCTCGCTGGTTAGGAGCTGCGCATCTGCTTGAGGTGTTCTTGCAGCCGTCCTGTGTGTAACCACCGTAATTATAGTGGAAGAACCAAGTGGATTGATCATACTGCATAATTGACTCCGTGGACGAGTTATTGGCAATAACTTAAGTTTTTAAAAAATATGTCAACTGCAAGTTCTCAAATAAGTACTCTCCAGGGTGCTAAATGTTGACTCCATTAAGATACTAAATTGGGGGCTCAGAAAGGGGCTCCATACCCCATTTGCTGAGGCTGTAACTAGTGCTTATTTGTAATAAGAACCTTGATTATAAGATGCATCCTATGTGCCTCATACTGGGTTTGAAACGACTTTCTTGTATGTCATCATTTTTCTAATTAGAAGCACTAAGTTCTCCTTCTTAACTGAAATGATGAAATAACTCTGTAAACTCAATGATGTTATGGACAGTTACTGATAAGAAAAGCAGCAAACCTGCATGCTTGTCTAGATTCCAAGGATTCAAGTGAAAAATTTATGGCCATCAGAGGTCCACAGTGCAAAGATGTTTAGGGCCATTTTCCAGCCAAGGTTCCAGCCATGATTGTGTTCCAGCCAGGAAGTTCTGTCAGCACCAAAGGACAAGTGTTGGAATAGTAACATGGATCCCGTAATAGCAGGAGTGGTCCCTCCGGTGTCCTAAGTAATCAGGTGTGCTCAGATGCTGCGTGCTCCAGCCTACAGCAGAGCTCAGATTCTTGCTCATTTATAACAAATCTGTTAACTGTTCTGTCTACACATGTGTCTTTTAAAACAGGAACATTCATAGCTCACAATCATGGCTGGAACCTTGGCTGGAAAATGGCCCTAAACATCTTTGCACTGTGGACCTCTGATGGCCATAAATTTTTCACTTGAATCCTTGGAGTCTAGACAAGCATGCAGATTTGCTGCTTTTCTTATCAGTAACTGTCCATAACATCATTGAGTTTACAGAGTTATTTAATCATTTCAGTTAAGAAGGAGAACTTAGTGCTTCTAATTAGAAAAATGATGACATACAAGAAAATCGTTTCAAACCCATTATATTTCTAGTTGTAAACATTTTTTTGAAGTCAGAAAAACAACATGTTCTTTATGACTGCTGGTTTGAATCATGAGAATTTGGCCACATTTGAATGTCTCTTGCTCAGGATTGGAACTTCTTTTTCTCTTTCGTTTTAGGTAGCCGTACCCTGTTACATGTATTCCCTAAGTTGAGCCAGTTCGTATACCTGTGTCCCTGAGTCTCCTGTGTCCCTGTGGTTAAACCCCTGGGTGGAGAACCGCCAGTGCAGTGTGTAAAGGTGTCCTGCTTTCCTGTTCAAACACTGCTGTTGGTTTGTGCTGAACGCAATTTTCTGTTTTTAATTAACATCACTGCTTCAGTCGAGGGGCTGGAAGCCTGGGAGAGCCAGTCATATGTGAGTTCTCACGGTGAGCTTGGCGACTGGAAGGTGAGAGCATGTCAGGTCATTTAAAGTATGCATCTAGTAATGTCACCACTTCGTCATCTAGTTAGAGATGTGAGTTGTCGCGGGAGCTAAAGGAAACAGGTAACCTCTGGGGAAGGATGTCCGTTTGTTCTAGGCTTTTGTCACGTGTTTCTCATCCTTGCTGACTCATCTTTGATTTCAAGTGTAGAATTTCTGATGATCTCTATGATGTCATAAGCAAGATTCACATATTTTAAGATGGGGAATTACCTGACTTTACCAGGAGATAGGTTTCCTATCTTGGATAGGTTTCCAAGATCCAAGTTTAAAAAGTGTGCTTATTTATTGAAAATACCAGATGTAAAAATTGCCGTATTTCACCAAATGTGTAGAACAGCGACCTTTTATATCTACATGTCTGTATAGCTACATAAACATAAATGTGGCTTTTTAAATTTCAACGTTAATTTAGTTCCATGTCCCTAGATGTCCCAGGAGACACACTTACGAAGGGTGACAAGAGGGCAGCACTGATGTGAGTTCGGTCAAGGGAGTGAGTGGCAGACGGAGACGTCGAGCTGCTTTATCGCTGGGTGGAGGGAGGGAGCTCGTGTCAGTGAGTTTATAGCCCGGTTCCCTCTCTGTCACACGGGTACCCCAGCTGCAGAATTATGAGAGCAGCTCGCCTGCCACCACAGGAAGCAGGTGGCGTCAGGCACGTGAGGTCCGTCTCTGTACCCCAGGCCCCCGCGCTGTCCTTCTCAGAGCAGACACTCGCTCTGAGGCACGTGGACACGGGTGATGGGTGGCCGCTCCAGGCGGGACGGGGACGGGGAACCGTGTGTCCCCTGCCTCCCCCTCGCCCAAAGAACCTGTGGTCTGGGTTCTGAGTCACTTCAGACCTGATTCCGACATCCTCAGAAACTCGCTAATTAGAATCTACCTGTATTTTTTGCAATGTAGCAAGGCAGGTTCAAGAAATGCTTTTGGGGGAAAAGTGCATGCGAATTTCGTGGAAAAAAGTATTTGTGTTTCGACTGGCGTGTGCTTTTCCTTAGTATCAGCTGGTTACTGCATGTTGTCATTCAGATTGTACCTTTGGAGAGCTTTGGGCTTGTTTTCAGGGAACACTGGATGTCAGTTTCCCCCAGGCCACCGAGGTCCCCACTCATTCTGCGCTGAGCAGCGGAGGCTCGGCGCCCTGGACGCCCGCCCTCCGGCCTCCCCGCAGCCTCACCTCCTTCCTCTCTTGCGTTTCATCTTCAAGGCTGTTGCAAAAGTGTGGCGAATATTATGCTGTTGTGATTTCTCAATTGAAATTATTGGTGAGACAGTTTCTGTTTTCTACGGAGGCTGTAGTTTTACATCCATAAATATTGTTAACTAGCTATCTTTTAATGAAGCAAGGAAGTAGGACTTTTAAAAAGTGAATGTGACTCTTAGCTTGCTTAGCGGACCACTCAGCAGGCCCTGTTGGAAACAGTTAGAAAAGGCCAGTTACGTGTGGGCGCCGAGCTGCCCTGCCGTGGAGCCCTGGCACCGGCGATGACCTTGTGAGAGTTTCCAGAGCGGCTGAGTCTCGGCGCTTTGCACTCAACACTGTCTGCAGGTTATTTACAGTCACACTTATTATTCTGAGTGACTAAATCTGACTCTAAACTGTTGACATTTGACAGCAATTCTAGTTTTGATAGGCACCAAAATTCATTTGAAATTTGGATGAATACCATTGTATTATGGCGCTGAATTGTACTATTATAAATACGATCATATAAATGGTAAGGTTCAGTATTGTAAATCTCATGGTGTTATTAGCATTCATACTGTTTTATTTCTTGTGCTGATTTTACTTGAAGGCTGACTCCCCTCCCCTTCCAGTGAGTGGTAATTGCATTTAAGCGTTGACTAAAAGAGAAGTAACTGTAATTATTTGTATTTTAATCGAAGTAGTTTGAATGACAAATCATTGTAAGAATCCAATTCCATTTCTAGAATGAATGTGAATGCTCTCAGCAGGTGTATATTTTATTGTCTGTTTTATGAATTCATATCAGTAAGAATATAACCACATGGATGCACCCAGATTCTACATTAGGACATTTTTGTTCATTGAGCTAGTGTTTAGGAGAATAATCTGTATTTATAAAGTGTGACATAACTGCCAATTATTCCTATCAGGAATTACAACACTTTCTATTGACAATAAATGTCACATTTGACAACGTTCGCACACATTTTGCATGACACGACTTTCAGAAACTAAGTGCGGTGGCCGTCGGGTCTTCTTTAAAGGGAGACCAGCTTCCCTTGCTAAGTCAGAATCCAAGAGGTGGCAGGGGAGCTGAACCCACCTCCCTGACTCTTTCCCTCCGAGTGTGTTGCCCTGGGAGCTGTCCCTTCGTGGTCCCTGCCCCCAGCTGACCATCTTCACCTCTGTCCCTGCAACACTTAGGCCACCGTGTCCCCAGACCTGCTGCCCCTCTGGCTTCACCTCCAAGGGGTTTGAGCTGCTGACGGCTCACCTGGCACGCCTCCCTCCCCGACCCTCTGCTTTTCCTCCTTCCGTCTCCGGCTCTTTGGGGACCTGGTCCTCTGCTCTGCCTTTCAGAGTGCGGTGTACAGACCTTCTGCTGTAGGTTCTTTTCTCGCTGTATGTTTCCAGGTGGCCTCACCTGCCTCTGGTTAACCCACTGATGCCCAACACGGTGCCTCGGTGAGCCCCGCTTGGCTGTCCAGTTAACACTTCCAAGATCCTCCGCCTAATCTGAATCCCGAAACCCCGCTCTCTCTCTGTGTTTATATGTCAGACAACGGCAGCACCACCCAGCCAGCTCATGTCTCTGTCTGATGTGCTCGTGCCCTTGAGGCCGCCTCAGGGCCTTTGCTCACGCTCTCGTCTCTCCCTGGACGTTGACCCCGTCCCTGGCCTCTGTCCCAGCCTCCATCAGCCCTGCTCATTCCCAGTCACAGCCGCGCCCCTTCTCTCTTGCTTTCAGAACCCACGTTTGTCTGGGTATCTGGTGCCCGTATGCTTTATGGGCCTCATCCCACCCTCAGGTGTAAATATGGACCAGTCTAAGTCAATGATTGCCTTTGGAAAGGGCATGATTGCAGCTTTGCCAGTGAGGCTGCTTGTGAGTGAGGGGGGAAGTTCCCCTTTCTTTCAGAAAGAGACGCAAGACTGGGTGAATAAATTACATGCCTGGTACGTAACAGCTGATACGCACTGTTGAATCATAAGTATTTATCTGAATTAATGGTATGTCATGCTGTAAGAGGGAGGAAGTTCTGTTTCTGGCTCTTGTACTGAGAATTTATATTTATGATTAGCTATTTTGTAAATTTATTTATTTATTTTAGGCTGCATTGGGTCTTCGTTGCTGCGCGTGGGCTTCTCTTGCTGCAGAGCACAGATTCTAGGCGTGCGGGCTTCAGTAGTTGTGGCACGGGGGCTCAGTAGTTGTGGCTCGTGGGCACTAGAGCGCAGGCTCAGTAGTTGTGGCGCACGGGCTTAGTTGCCCCGCGGCATGTGGCGTCTTCCTGGACCAGGGCTCGAACCCGTGTCCCCTGCATTGGCAGGTGGATTCTTAACCACTGTGCCATCAGGGAATCCCTGATTAGCTATTTCGGGTTTGAATAAAATTGTGCCTTTATATTTTTATAATTGCTGCATTTTGATATCAATTTTACAAATCAGCATAACTGTTAATGGTAAAATATACCGTATTCTCTTCTCATCTCTATCCTGCTGAATATTATCCTTAATGATTTCTCTTCAGATAATTATACTTTACCAAATGGCTCCATTAGTTGACTCTTCACATTATAATTATCTTAAGTTTTTGTTACGTGCTGAGGAGCATGAAATTACTCCTCAACTGTAAACCTGGGGACATTCGGACCCCTTGAGGCGGCAGCAGTGCTTTGGGGAAGGTGTGTGGGCTCGACATAGGCAGTGCTAGTCCTGTCATCTTGGTGATAGATCCAGGCTGTCATGGCTTGTGTGACAAGGTAGACAAATAGCAGCTTCTGCATTTGTGGCATTAGAAACGCCAGAGGTTTCACTGCCTTCCTGCCGGGGAGGGCAGCCAGGAGAAGTGGCGCCAAGCTGGCCTTTTCCACAGCCGTGAGGGTTTTCCTGAAGGGGTCAGGACTTTATGAAGGTAAACTTAAATGTCATTTGGAAAAGTACTTTGTGGTTACAGATGTGTACGTACCTGCACCTGCGTGCACACCATTTATGCGTGTACATCACTAACAGAGCAAAGTGTGAGCACCTGTTAGGAGCTGTGCTGGGAGCTGAGAGGACAAAGCAGGACAGAAGGGGTCCAGACACAAGGTGCATGCCGGTGAGCACCCCCCAGCTCCCCCCACCCATGACCACTAGCGGAGGTAGATTCTGGAAGCGCAGGCTTTGGGGCGGGGCAGGGGGGCGTGAGTGGCGGGCGACAGGTGCTTCCTTCCTGCCCCGAGTGGTGACTGCTGCTTGTTGCTGGGGGTGCGGCTGTGGCTGTGTGCACAGGAAAAGAGTGACACACGGAAAACATGATCGCAGATGTTTATGGCTGTTATGAGGGAGAGAGACACGACCTTCCGAGAATACCGTATGTGTTAATCATAAGTGCTCAGCTTGGCGTCTCGGGAGGCTGCCTGGACCATCAGCTGCCCGGTTGTACCCTGGCTCTGTGACCCCAGAGTCTGGGGCCTGGATGCTCTCAGGTGACTCTGTGCGACGGTGAGCAGGTACCAACTTCTTTGTGTGACTCACCTGTAAGGTCGGGAGAAAAATAGGGAGGATACTCATATCTCTAGAATAATGACTATCATTTAATTCTTTTTTTTTGAGGGGGATTAATAAGAAAAGATCCAGGTGGGATAGAATTGATTACAAACAGGAGACAGTGTGTGCGTGCATGTGTGTGTGTATGTTATAGCACATTTGGAAAAATCATTTGCTCTTATTAGTTATCTATATTATACACATTAGTGTATATAAGTCATTCCCAATCTCCCAATTCATCCCAACACCACCACCACCCTGCCCCCGCTTTCCCTCCTTGGTGTCCGTATGTTTGTTCTCTATATTTGTGTCTCTATTTCTGCCTTGCAAACCGGTTCATCTGTACCATGTTTCTAGAGTCCACAAATATGCGTTAATATACAATATTTGTTTTCCTCTTTCTGACTTACTTCACTCAGTATGACAGTCTCTGGGTCCATCCACATCTCTACAAATAACTCAGTTTCGTTTCTTTTTATGGCTGAGTAATATTCCACTGCGTATATGTACCACATCTTCTGTATCCATTTGTCTGTCGATGGACACTTAGGTTGCTTCCATGACCTGGCTGTTATAAATAGTGCTGCAATGAACATTGGCGTGCATGTGTCTTTTTGAATTATGGTTTTCTCTGGGTATATGCCCAGTAGTGGGATTGCTGGGTCATATGGTAATTCTATTTTTAGTTTTTTAAGGAAACTCCATACTGTTCTCCATAGTGGCTGTATCAATTTACATTCCCACCAACACTGCAAGAGGGTTCCCTTTTCTCCACACCCTCTCCAACATTTACTGTTTGTAGATTTTTTGATGATGGTCATTCTGAACAGTGTGAGGTGATACCTCATTGTAGTTTTGATTTGCATTTCTTTAATAATTAATGATGTTGAGCAGCTTTTCATGTGCCTCTTGGCCATCTGTATGTGTTCTTTGGAGAGATGTCTATTTAGGTCTTCTGCCCATTTTTTGATTGGGTTTTTTTTTTTTTTAATATTGAGCTGCATTAGCTGTTTATATATTTTAGAGATTAATCCTTTGTCCATTGATTCATTTGCAAATATTTTCTCCCATTCTGAGAGTTGTCTTTTCATCTTGTATATAGTTTCCTTTGCTGTGCAAAAGCTTTTAAGTTTCATTAGGTCCCATTTGTTTATTTTTGTTTCTATTTCATTTCTCTAGGAGGTGGGTCAAAAAAGATCTTGCTGTGATTTATGTCAAAGAGTGTTCTTCCTATGTTTTCCTCTAAGAGTTTTATAGTGTCTGGTCTTACTTTTAGGTCTTTAATCCATTTGGAGTTTATTTTTGTGTATGGTGCTAGGGAGTGTTCTAATTTCATTCTTTTACATGTAGCTGTCCAGTTTTTCCAGCACCACTTATTGAAGAGACTGTCTTTTCTCCATTGTATATCCTTGCCTCCTTTGTCATAGATTAGTTGACCATAGGTGTGTGGGTTTACCTCTGGGCTTTCTATCCTGTTCCACTGATCTATATTTCTTTTTTGGGCCAGTACCATATTGTGTTGATTACTGTAGCTTTGTAGTATAGTCTGAAGTCAGGGAGTCTGATTCCTCCAGCTCCGTTTTTTTCCCTCAAGATTGCTTTGGCTATCCGGGGTCTTTTGTGTCTCCATACACATTTTAAGATTTTTTGTTGTAGTTCTGTAAAAAATGCCATTGGTAATTTGATAGGGATTGCATTGAATCTGCAGATTGCTTTGGGTAGTATAGTCATTTTCACAATATTGATTCTTCCAATCCAAGAACATGGTATATCTCTCCATCTGTTTGTGTCATCCTTGATTTCTTTCATCAGTGTCTTAAAGTTTTCTGAGTAGAGGTCTTTTATCTCCTTAGGTAGGTTTATTCTTAGGTATTTTATTCTTTTTGTTGCAATGGTGAATGGGATCATTTCCTTAATTTATCTTTCTGATCTTTCATTGTTACTGCATAGGAATGCAAGAGATTTCTGTGCATTAATTTTGTATCCTGCAACTTTACCAAATTCATTGATTAGCTCTAGTAGTTTTCTGGTGGCATCTTTAGGATTCTCTATGTATAGTATCATGTTATCTGCAAACAGTGACAGTTTTACTTCTTCTTTTCAGTTTCTATTCCTTTTATTTCTTTTTCTTCTTCCAAAGAAGAAGCACTACCTGACAGCACTATTTACATAGTTTTTTGCAAAACTATGTTGAATAGGAGTGGCAAGAGTGGACATCCTTGTCTTGTTCCTGATCTTAGAGGAAATGGTTTCAGTTTTTCACCACTGAGAATGATGTTTGCTGTGGGTTTGTCGTGTATGGCCTTTATTATGTTGAGGTAGGTTCCCTCTATGCCCACTTTCTGGAGGATTTTTATCATAAATGGGTTTTGAATTCTGTCAAAAGCTTTTTCTGCATCTATTGAGACGATCATATGGTTTTTATTCTCCAATTTGTTAGTATGGTTTATCACACTGAATAATATGCATATATTGAAGAATTCTTGCATTCCTGGGATAAATCCCACTTTATCATGGTGTATGATCCTTTTAATGTGTTGTTGGATTCTGTTTGCTAGTATTTTGTTGAGGATTTTTGCATCTATATTCATCAGTGATATTGGTCTGTAATTTTCTTTTTTTGTAGTATCTTTGTCTGGTTTTGGTATCAGGGTGATGGTGGTCTCATGGAATGAGTTTGGGAGTGTTCCTTCCTCTGCAATTTTTTGGAAGAGTTTGAGAAGGATGGGTGTTAGCTGGTCTCTAAATGTTTGTTAGAATTCACCTGTGAAGACATCTGGTCCTGGACTTTTGTTTTTAATCACAGTTTCAGTTTCATTACTTGTGATTGGTCTGTTCATATTTTCTATTTCTTCCTGGTTCAGTCTTGGAAAGTTACACCTTTCTAAGAATTTGTCCATTTCTTCCAGGTTGTCCATTTTACTGGCATAGAGTTGCTTGTAGTAGTCTCTTATGATCCTTTGTATTTCTGCAGTGTCTGTTGTAACTTCTCCTTTTTTATTTCTAATTCTATTAATTTGAGTTCTCTCCGTCTTTTTCTTGGTGAGTCTGGCTAAAGGTTTATCAATTTTGTTTATCTTCTCAAAGAACCAGCTTTTAGTTTCACTGATATTTGCTCTTGTTTTGTTTCTATTTCATTTATTTCTGCTCTGATCTTTATGTTTTCTTTCCTCCTACTAACTTTGGGTTTTGTTTGTTCTTCTTTCTCTAGTTCCTTTAGGTGTAAGGTTAGATTGTTTATTTGAGATTTTTCTTGTTTCTTGAGGTAGGATTGCATTACTATAAACTTCCCTCTTAGAACTGCTTTTGCTGCATCCCATAGGTTTTGGATCATCATGTTTTCATTGTCATTTGTCTCTAGGTATTTTTTGATTTCCTCTTTGATTTCTTCAGTGATCTCTTGGTTATTTAGTAATGTACTGTTTAGCCTCCATGTGATTGTGTTGTTTATGTTTTTTTCCTGTAATTGATTTCTAATCTCATAATGTTGTGTTTGGAAAAGCCACTTGATATGATTTCAGTTTTCTTAAATTTACCAAGGCTAGATTTGTGACCCAAGATATGATCTATCCTGGAGAATGTTCCATGTGCACTTGAGAAGAAAGTGTAATCTGCTCTTTTCAGATGAAATATCCTATAAATATCAATTAAATATATCTGGTCTCTTGTGTCATTTAAAGCTTGTGTTTCCTTATTAATTTTCTGGCTGGATGATCTGTCCATTGGTGTAATTGAGGTGTTAAAGTCCCCCACTCTTATTGTGTTACTGTCGATTTCCTCTTTTAGAGCTGTTAGCATTTACCTTATGTATTGAGGTGCTCCTATGTTGCGTGCATATATATTTATAATTGTTATATCCTCTTCTTGGATTGATCCCTTGATCATTATGTAGTGTCCTTCTTTGTCTCTTGTAACATTCTTTATTTTAAAGTCTATTTTATGTGATATGAGTATTGCTACTCCAGCTTTCTTTTGATTTCCATTTTCATGGAATATCTTTTTCCATCCCCTCACTTTCAGTCTGTATGTGTCCCTAGGTCTGAAGTGGGTCTCTTGTAGACAGCATATACGTGGGTCTTGTTTTTGTATCCATTTAGCGAGACTGTGTCTTTTGGTTGGAGCATTTAATCCGTTCACATTTAAGGTAGTTTTCGATATGTTTGTTCCTATTACCATTTTCTTAATTGTTTGGGGTTTGTTTTTGTAGGTCCTTTTCTTCTCTTGTGTTTCCCACTTAACGAAGTTCCTTTAGCATTTGTTGCAGAGCTGGTTTGGTGGTGCTGAATTCTCTTAGCTTTTGCTTGTCTGTAAAGCTTTTGCTTTCTTCATCAAATCTGAATGAGGTCCTTGCTAGGTAGAGTAATCTTAGTTACAAGTTCTTCTCCTTCATCACTTTAAATATATCGTCCCACTCCTTCTGGCTTGTAGAGTTTCTGCTGAGAAATCAGCTGTTAACCTTATGGGAGTTCCCTTGTATGTTATTTGTCGTTTGTCCCTTGTTGCTTTTAATAATTTTTCTTTGTCTTTAATTTTTGTCAGTTTGATTACTATGTGTCTTGGCGTGTTTCTCCTTGGGTTTATCCTGCCTGAGACTCTCTGTGCTTCCTGGACTTGGGTGGCTGTTTCCTTTCCCATGTTAGGGAAATTTTTGACTATAATCTCTTCCAATATTTTCTCGGGTCCTTTCTTTCTCTCTTCTCCTTCTGGGACCCCTATAATGTGAATGTTGTTGCGTTTCATGTTGTCCCAGAGGTCTCTTAGGCTGTCTTCATTTCTTTTCATTCTTTTTTCTTTAGTCTGTTCCACAGCAGTGAATTCCACCATTCTGTCTTCCAGGTCACTTATCCGTTCTTCTGCCTCAGTTATTCTGCTATTGATTCCTTCTAGTGTAGTTTTCATTTCAGTTATTGTATTGGTCATCTCTGTTTGTTTGTTCTTTAATTCTTGTAGGTCTTTGTGAATCATTTCTTGCATCTTCTCAATCTTTGCCTCCATTCTTATTCCGAGGTCCTGGATCATCTTCACTATCATTATTCTGAATTCTTTCTCTGGAAGGTTGCCTATCTCCATTTCATTTAGTTGTTTTTCTGGGGTTTTTTCTTGTTCCTTCATCTGGTACCTAGCCCTCTGCCTTTTCATCTTGTCTATCTTTCTCTAACTGTGTTTCTTGGTCCACAGGCTGCAGGATTGTAGTTTTTCTTGCTTCTGCTGTCTGCCCTCTGGTGGTTGAGGCTATCTAAGAGGCTTGATGGGAGGCTCTGGTGGTGGGTAGAGCTCTCATTTACCAGTTTTATTTTACATAGGATGCCTCATTTACTAAAACCATAGATTCCAAGTTGCTCCATGAAAAATGTGATATTCTTAGCCGTCAACATTAGGGAATTTCCCCAATCACATTTTTAAATTGATTTAATGTGTTATTTTTTTTTTTTTTTAAATGAAACAAATAACTTTTATTCCACATTGCTCTTTAGAGAAAAACAATACTAATTCCACAATATATATCACTAATATAATAGATCATTTTAACTATTGAATACACTCATTCATAGTCACATTTATATCATTTCCTTTTTTTTTTTTTCACACACACACACACACACACACACTGTATTTTATTTTTACAAGAGATAAATAGACTGACACCAAGCATTGTACATGGATGACCACAACAAAAGCAACAATGATTGCCATTACCAAACATGAAACACACTCATACTATGTCATAATATTGACATTCAGTCCAGTAATCCTCCACTGTAACAGCTCCTTTACTTTGCAGTGAAAATTGATTTGTATATTCTTTGCCTCTGAGTCCTTGTGGGATTTTTTTTTTTTTTTTTAATTCAGACAGAAAGTCACAAAAATTATACTCATCCTCATCAGTTCACTCAGTCCCATGTAATTAATTGTTTTTTTTCATCTTGATCTTTTGTTAGCACTTTTATGAGTTCATAAGTTTTTCATCAGAGTTCTGAAAATGCTTATTCATTCAGTTCAGCAGTACAGTCAGTTACCAGAAACCTGTACATGTCAGAGTCTTTTCCATGAATTTCTTGAAGATGAAACCCTTTTATAGGAACATATTTGCAAAATCATCAGAGTACACCCAGAACTGTCTGTAAATGACAAAAGCCTTAAAAATGACCACGGTAAAAGATTTGATGAAAGTTCATAATAATGCAGTTGACAAGAAAATTAGTTATTTCTGAGATATACATTTTAAAGTAATAACTAGGATTATTACATATAACATTATACCAGAACATATAAGATTTTTAGAAATTTCATGTAATGTCTGAAACATTTATATTAACATATTTCCATACATATTTCCATACAAATATAAGATTTTTAGAAATTTCATGTAATGTCTGAAACATTTATATTAACATATTTCCATACATATTTCCATACAAATACAAATATAAGATTTTTAGAAATTTCATGTAATGTCTGAAACATTTATATTAACATATTTCCATACAAATAACCCAATGAAAGTTTAGTATTAGTTGTTTTGTTTGCTTTTTTATACTGCAGGTTCTTATTAGGCATCAATTTTATACACATCAGTGTATACATGTCAATCCCAATCGCCCAATTCAGCACACCACCATCCCCACCTCACCACAGTTTTCCCCCCTTGGTGTCCATATGTCCATTCTCTACATCTGTGTCTCAACTTCTGCCCTGCAAACTGGCTCATCTGTACCATTTTTCTAGGTTCCACATACATGCATTAATATATGATATTTGTTTTTCTCTTTCTGACTTACTTCACTCTGTATGACAGTCTCTAGCTCCATCCACGTCTCAACAAATGACTCAATTTCGTTCCTTTTTATGGCTGAGTAATATTCCATTGTATATATGTACCACAACTTTATCCATTCGTCTGTTGATGGGCATTTAGGTTGCTTCCATGACCTGGCTATTGTAAATAGTGCTGCAATGAACATTCGGGTGCATGTGTCTTTTTTTTTTTTTTTTTTTTTTTTTTTTTTTTTTTTTTTTAAAAATTCCTTTTCTTCTTTTTTTTTTTAAATTATTTTTATTTATTTATTTATTTATTTATTTATTTATTTTTGCCTGTGTTGGGTCTTCGTTTCTGTGCGAGGGCTTTCTCTAGTTGCGGTGAGCGGGGGCCACTCTTCATCGCGGTGCGCAAGCCTCTCACCGTCGCGGCCTCTCTCGTTGCCGAGCACAGGCTCCAGACGCGCAGGCTCAGTAGTTGTGGCTCACGGGCCCAGCTGCTCCGCGGCATGTGGGATCTTCCCAGATCAGGGCTCGAACCCGTGTCCCCTGCATTAGCAGGCAGATTCTCAACCACTGCGCCACCAGGGAAGCCCTGCATGTGTCTTTTTGAATTATGGTTTTCTCTGGGTATATGCCCAGTAGTGGGATTGCTGGGTCATATGGTAATTCTATTTTTAGTTCTTTAAGGAACCTCCATATTGTTCTCCATAGTGGCTGTATCAATTTACATTCCCACCAACAGTGCAAGAGGGTTCCCTTTTCTCCACACCCTCTCCAGCATTTGTTGTTTGTAGATTTTCTGATGATGCCCATTCTAACAGGAGTGAGGTGATACCTCATTGTAGTTTTGATTTGCATTTCTCTAATAATTAGTGATGTTGAGCATCTTTTCATGTGCTTCGTGGCCGTCTGTATGTCTTCTTTGGAGAAATGTCTATTTAGGTCTTCTGCCCATTTTTGGATTGGGGTGATTGTTTCTTTGATATTGAGCTGAATGAGCTGTTTATATATTTTGGAGATTAATCCTTTGTCCGTTGATTCATTTGCAAATATTTTCTCCCATTCTGAGGGTTGTCTTTTCGTCTTGTTTATGGTTTCCTTTGCTGTGCAAAAGCTTTGAAGTTTCATTAGGTCCCACTTGTTTATTTTTGTTTTTAATTCCATTACTCTAGGAGGTGGATCAAAAAAGATCTTGCTGTGATTTATGTCAAAGAGTGTTCTTCCTATGTTTTCCTCTAAGAGTTTTATAGTGTCCAGTCTTATATTTAGGTCTCTAATCCATTTTGAGTTTATTTTTGTGTATGGTGTTAGGGAGTATTCTAATTTCATTCTTTTACATGTAGCTGTCCAGTTTTCCCAACACCACTTATTGAAGAGACTGTCTTTTCTCCATTGTATATCTTTGCCTCCTTTGTCATAGATTAGTTGACCATAGGTGCGTGGGTTAATCTCTGGGCTTTCTATCTTGTTCCATTGATCTATGTTTCTGTTTTTGTGCCAGTACCATATTGTCTTGATTACTGTAGCTTTGTAGTATAGTCTGAAGTCAGGGAGTCTGATTCCTCCAGCTCCATTTTTTTCCCCTCAAGACTGCTTTGGCTATTCGGGGTCTTTTGTGTCTCCATACAAATTTTAAGATGATTTGTTCTAGCTCCGTAAAAAAGGCCATTGGTAATTTGATAGGGATTGCATTGAATCTGTAGATTGCTTTGGGTAGTATACTCATTTTCACAATGTTGATTCTTCCAATCCAAGAACATGGTATATCTCTCCATCTGTTGGTATCATCTTTAATTTCTTTCATCAGTGTCTTATAGTTTTCTGCATACAGGTCTTTTGTCTCCCTAGGTAGGTTTATTCCTAGGTATTTTATTCTTTTTGTTGCAATGGTAAATGGGAGTGCTTCCATAATTTCTCTTTCAGATTTTTCATCATTAGTGTATAGGAATGCAAGAGATTTCTGTGCATTAATTTTGTATCCTGCAACTTTACCATATTCATTAATTAGTTCTAGCAGTTTTCTGGTGGCAGTTTTAGGATTCTCTATGTATAGTATCATGTCATCCGCAAACAGTGACAGTTTTACTTCCTCTTTTCCAATTTGTATTCCTTTTATTTCTTTTTCTTCTCTGATTGCCGTGGCTAGGACTTCCAGAACTATGTTGAATAATAGTGGTGAGAGTGGACATCCTTGTCTCGTTCCTGATCTTAGAGGAAATGCTTTCAGTTTTTCACCATTGAGAATGATGTTTGCTGTGGGTTTGTCATATATGGCCTTTATTATGTTGAGGTAGGTTCCCTCTATGCCCACTTTCTGGAGAGTTTTTATCAGAAATGGGTGTTGAATTTTGTCAAAAGCTTTTTCTGCATCTATTGAGATGATCATATGGTTTTTATTCTTCAATTTGTTAATATGGTGTATCACATTGATTGATTTGCGTATATTGAAGAATCCTTGCATCCCCGGGATAAATCCCACTTGATCGTGGTGTATGATCCTTTTAATGTGTTGTTGGAATCTGTTTGCTAGTATTTTGTTGAGGATTTTTGCATCTATATTCATCAGTGATATTGGCCTCTAATTTTCTTTTTTTGTAGTGTCTTTGTCTGGTTTTGGTATCAGGGTGATGGTGGCCTCATAGAATGAGTTTGGGAGTGTTCCTTCCTCTGCAATTTTTTGGAAGAGTTTGAGAAGGATGGGTGTTAGCTCTTCTCTAAATGTTTGATAGAATTCACCTGTGAAGCCATCTGGTCCTGGACTTTTGTTTGTTGGAAGATTTTTAATCACAGTTTCAATTTCATTACTTGTGATTGGTCTGTTCATATTTTCTGTTTCTTCCTGATTCAGTCTTGGAAGGTTATACCTTTCTAAGAATTTGTCCATTTCCTCCAGGTTGTCCATTTTATTGGCGTAAAGTTGCTTATAGTAGTCTCTTAGGATGTTTTGTATTTCTGCGGTGTCTGTTGTAACTTCTCCTTTTTCATTTCTGATTTTATTGATTTGAGTCCTCTCCCTCTTTTTCTTGATGAGTCTGGCTAATGGCTTATCAATTTTGTTTATCTTCTCAAAGAACCAGCTTTTAGTTTTATTGATCTTTGCTATTGTTTTCTTTGTTTCTATTTCATTTATTTCTGCTCTGATCTTTATGATTTCTTTCCTTCTGCTAACTTTGGGTTTTGTTTGTTCTTCTTTCTCTAGTTTCTTTAGGTGTAAGGTTAGATTGTTTACTTGAGATTTTTCTTGTTTCTTTAGGTAGGCTTGTATAGCTATAAACTTCCCTCTTAGAACCACTTTTGCTGCATCCCATAGGTTTTGGGTCGTCGTGTTTTCATTGTCATTTGTCTCTAGGTATTTTTTTATTTCCTCTTTGATTTCTTCAGTGATCTCTTGGTTATTTAGTAACGTATTGTTTAGCCTCCATGTGTTTGTCTTTTTTACGTTTTTTTCCCTGTAATTCATTTCTAATCTCATAGCGTTGTGGTCAGAAAAGATGCTTGGTATGATTTCAATTTTCTTAAATTTACTGAGGCTTGATTTGTGACCCAAGATGTGATCTATCCTGGAGAATGTTCCGTGCGCACTTGAGAAGAACGTGTAATCTGCTGTTTTTGGATGGAATGTCCTATATATATCAATTAAATCTATCTGGTCTATTGTGTCATTTAAAGCTTCTGTTTCCTTATTTATTTTCATTTTGGATGATCTGTCCATTGGTGTAAGTGAAGTGTTAAAGTCCCCCACTATTATTGTGTTACTGTCGATTTCCTCTTTTAGAGCTGTTAGTAGTTGCCTTATGTATTGAGGTGCTCCTATGTTGGGTGCATATATATTTATAATTGTTATATCTTCTTCTTGGATTGATCCCTGGATCATTATGTAGTGTCCTTCCTTGTCTCTTGTAACATTCTTTATTTTAAAGTCTATTTTATCTGATATGAGTATAGCTACTCCAGCTTTCTTTTGATTTCCATTTGCATGGAATATCTTTTTCCATCCCCTCACTTTCAGTCTGTATGTGTCCCTAGGTCTAAAGTGGGTCTCTTGTAGACAGCATATATATGGGTCTTGTTTTTGTATCCATTCAGCCAGTCTATGTCTTTTGGTTGGGGCGTTTAATCCATTCACGTTTAAGGTAATTATCGATATGTATGTTCCTATGACCATTTTCTTAATTGTTTTGGGTTTGTTTTTGTAGGTCCTTTTCTTCTCTTGTGTTTCCCACTTAGAGAAGTTCCTTTAGCATTTGTTGTAGAGCTGGTTTGGTGGTGCTGAATTCTCTTAGCTTTTGCTTGTCTGTAAAGCTTTTGATTTCTCCATCAAATCTAAATGTGATCCTTGCCGGGTAGAGTAATCTTGGTTGTAGGTTCTTCCCTTTCATCACATTAAGTATATCATGCCACTCCCTTCTGGCTTGCAGAGTTTCTGCTGAGAAATCAGCTGTTAACCTTATGGGAGTTCCCTTGTATGTTATTTGTCGTTTTTCCCTTGCTGCTTTCAATAATTTTTCTTTGTCTTTAATTTTTGCCACTTTGATTACTATGTGTCTCGGCGTGTTTCTCCTTGGGTTTATTCTGTATGGGACTCTCTGCGCTTCCTGGACTTGGGTGGCTATTTCCTTTCTCATGTTAGGGAAGTTTTCGACTATAATCTCTTCAAATATTTTCTCTGGTCCTTTCTCTCTCTCTTCTCCTTCTGGGACCCTTATAATGCGAATGTTGTTGCGTTTAATGTTGTCCCAGAGGTCTCTTAGGCTGTCTTCATTTCTTTTCATTCTTTTTTCTTTAGTCTGTTCCGCAGCAGTGAATTCCACCATTCTGTCTTCCAGGTCACTTATCCTTTCTTCTGCCTCAGTTATTCTGCTATTGATTCCTTCTAGTGTAGTTTTCATTTCAGTTATTGTATTGGTCATCTCTGTTTGTTTGTTCTTTAATTCTTCTAGGTCTTTGTGAATCATTTCTTGCATCTTCTCAATCTTTGCCTCCATTCTTATTCCGAGGTCCTGGATCATCTTCACTATCATTATTCTGAATTCTTTTTCTGGAAGGTTGCCTATCTCCACTTCATTTAGTTGTTTTTCTGGGTTTTTTTCTTGTTCCTTCATCTGGTACATAGCCCTCTGCCTTTTCATCTTCTCTATCTTTCTGTAACTGTGGTTTTTGGTCCACAGGCTGCAGGATTGTAGTTTTTCTTGCTTCTGTTGTCTGCCCTCTGGTGGTTGAGGCTATCTAAGAGGCTTGATGGGAGGCTCTGGTGGTGGGTAGAGCTGACTGTTGCTGTGGCGGTCAGAGCTCAGTAAAACCTTAATCCACTTGACTGTTGATGGGTGGGGCTGGGTTCCCTCCCTGTTGGTTGTTTTGCCTGAGGCAACCCAACACTGGAGCCTACCCGTGCTGTTTGGTGGGGTTAATGGCAGACTCTGGGAGGGCTCACACCAAGGAGAACTTCCCAGAACCTCGGCTGCCAGTGTCCTTATCCCCACGGTGAAACAGAGCCACCACTCGCCTCTGCAGGAGACCCCCCAACACCAGCAGGTAGGTCTGGTTCAGTCTCCCCCAGGGTCACTGCTCCTTCCCCTGGGTCCCGATGCACACATTACTTTGTATGTGCCCTCCAAGAGTGGGGTCTCTGTTTCCCCCAGTCCTGTCAAAGTCCTGCAATCAATTCCCACTAGGCTTCAAAGTCTGATTCTCTAGGAATTCCTCCTCCCGTAGCCGGACCCCCAGGTTGGGAAGCCTGACGTGGGGCTCAGAACCTTCACTCCAGTGGGTGGACTTCTGTGGTATAAGTGTTCACCAGCCTGTGAGTCACCCACCCAGCAGTTATGGGATTTGATTTTACTCTGATTGCACCCCTCCTACCGTCTCACTGTGGCTTCTCCTCTGTCCTTGGACGTGGGGTATCCTCCTTGGTGAAGTCCAGGGTCTTCCTGTCAATGATTGTCCAGCAGCAAGTTGTGATTCTGGTGCTCTCGCAAGAGGGAGTGAGAGCACGTCCTTCTACTCCGCCATCTTGGTTAATCTAATGTGTTATTTTTGAAAACATAAGTTGGGATATCACAAAATGGACTTAGCCTGCAGAGGCTTACTTTCAACCAGAGAGCTCCATTTCCATGTTCCGCTTAACAGAACCCAAAATGATCTTCCTTCCCAAACCTCTTCCTTTTCCTGCACTATCTAAGAAAAAGTAACCACACTCTACATAGTTCCCTAAGCCAGAACCCTAGCAGCCATTTTTGCTTCTCTTTTCCCCTTCCCGCTCCATATCTAGTCACTGAGCACTTCTATTCTACCTCCCAGATGACCTCAGATCCTTTCCCTCCACTCCAATCTCTGCCACTGCCTTTAGTTTGAGCCCTCACTCCTCTCTTAGATGAATATAAAGTCTCTTAATGGGTTTTGTTGCTTCCATCAGTCCTACTTATTCTCAAGCGTGACCTCACTACAAACCACCTGATAGTGACTCCTTAACTTCACAACATTCAATGGCTCTCATGTTTCTGGGAAGAAAACCAAGCTCTTTACCCCAGCATCTACTTGGGGTTAATAGATCTAGGTTTGAATTTCAGGTTTAAGTACTTTGCAGCAGTGTGACCTCAGACTGTTGGGCTTTCTAAGCCTTTGTTTTCTCACCGTGCCTGAGGTCACTGAGGGCAGGACTATTTTTCACACACGGGTGCCTGGCATGTAGGAGGGACTAATCAATGTTGAATGAAGGGAAAGTATTTTAAAATCCACATCAAAAAATTGTTCCTCCTTAAAAAAAGAAAATCCTGATACACTATGCCACTTCCAACCAAATTTGACTTCGATCTTTATTTTCTGATGATCACAATAAGGTGCCTTTGGGGATCCACACAATCAGGGATCAAATCCTGGCCACACCCCTGAGCAATCATGTGACCTTGGGAACGTGACTTAGCGTCTGTAAAATCTGTAAAATGAAGGTTTCTGAGGATTTTGTTCCCGAGGGTTAAATGAGTACCTCACTTGGAACGGGGGCGGGCGCATAGTGTTTGCCAAATGTTAACTATCGTTATCATCTTCATCAAATCAAGACCGTGGTACTTCACTTTGTGACTCTCAAGTTTGTATGAGAAAATCGTGCTTTATGCGTTGTTGTTGGCTAAAGTAGGGAAACCTGGAAACTCCTGCCGTGGAAGAGAGCAACAGGCGAGAAAAGCGAGTTGCTGAATCCCAGCGCCTCAGAGGTGGGAGGGGGGAGTTTGGTCCCTAATTTGCTGATGAGGAAGTGGAGGGGTGACGTGTCCTCGAGTCTCATTCAAGACACAGCCACAGCTCTTTATTGAGAGTAGGACCAGGGCCCCGGGGGTTGCTATGGTTAAACTGTAGGCGGAAACTAACACTCTTTGGAAGGCAAGACAGGAGGAGCATTCAGTTATAAAAAACGGTCAAAAATTGGGGTGAAACTAAGTTCGTTGAGCAATACATCAAATGAGTCAACTGTGGACCCAGTGAAAGCGAGTTGCTAACTGAACTGGCATTTTACGAACAGGGGCTTTCTACAGAGCCCACTGACTCAGGACGGCTTCGATTAACAAACTCCCGCGGCGCTTCCCGCAGGACCGGAAAGCTCGGAGCGCGAGAGATGAATGGAAACCAGAGTCTGGGGCGCGCCGCTCGGGGGGCGGGGCAGCCGCGGGCGGGGGCGGGGCATTGTGAGTCACATGCCTGCGCTCTGAGGAGGGCGCGTGGAGGGAACTCTGGTCGTGATTGGTCCGTCGTAACCAGGTAACCGAAGGACACATTCCGGTAGGCAAGGGCCGGCCGGGCTAGCTACTTTCAGTCGGGAGGTGGCAGCGGAAGGAGGAGGAGCTCCGGCTGCGCTCTCTCCCTCAGTGGCTGCGCGTCTCAGCGCTTGTCTGGTTCCCAGCCCTTTTAAATAAGCGGGTCTGGTCACCGCCCTCACAGACTAGTTGGTTCCGGGGAGGCAGCGGCGGGGGTGCGGCCGGGGCCGGACCCCTGCCCGGGGCCCAGCGGCTGGGCAGGGGTGCGGCCGGGGCCGTACCCCTGCCCGGGGCCCCGGCGGCTGGGCGGACAGGAGAGCGGCGGGCGAAGTCGCGTCTGCATGTGCGGCACAGCCCCGGCATAGCCCGGGGCTGCCAGTGCCCGCCGCGCCATTGTTGGGGGAGGGGGCGGCTTCTGTGCTCGGCAGAGTCGGGGGACGAGCGGAGGCGGCGGCGGCGAGGAGTGAAGGCGCCCCATGGGGAACTCGCTGTGTTGTTGCCTGTCCCCCAATGCCAGCCCCAAGTCGGGCCGGCGCAGGGGGTCAGCGGAGCCGGACTGCGAGTCTGAGGTCTACAAGGCGGCGGCCGGGAATGCGGTGGCAGTAGCTCCGGCGGCGGCTACCGTGGAACCCGCCGAGTTGGATTTCGCAGGTGGCGAAGGCCACCACCTGCAGCACATCAGCGACCGGGAGATGCCCGAAGGTAAGAAGCGGCGGGCGCGCCTCGCCCCTCGCGGGGTCGGCGCCGTCTGCTCTCGGGCTTACCTCTGGCCTCCGCCGCCCCCAGGGTCCCCCGGGAGGGAGACGCCGCCTAGGGCTCCTTCTTGCCCGGAGTTGGCTCTCCCAGGGCTGGGCACCGGGGACGAAGGCTGGCTCTGCTTGGCGTCCCCACCCCTTATTCTTTACCAGTCGCGTCCGGCCAGTCTCCTTCCCTCTTCCCTACCCGAATGCCCAATTCTTTCCCCCGTTCCCATTTCCCAGCCCGGCCTGAGACCCTCCAATCCGCGGCCCTTCCTGTTCGTGGTTCTATTTAACATCTCGTGGGACTTAGCAGAGACTTTCTGGTGTAGTCTCTCTTTTCTTAATGCAAACTTAAATACTCTAACTTCGGCGTATCCATCCCGTCTCCCTATCCAGATGGTACCTAAGCGAAGGAACTAGGTAAGGGCCTGATGACAGATTTCTATTCCTTAAGGTAGTTGATACTCGAGACAGTTAAGACAAACATTAGAGGATTTGTCATTTAAATTCAAAATAGAGATGGACAGAGTCAGTGTGGTGTTCTTAACTAAAATTCTTTGGATTTTAATGTTTTCAGTCGCCCTGATAGAAGCTACTTTATCCCTTCTAACTATAATTTGAACACGATAGGAAAGAAAATGGTGGGAGAGGGGCTTAAAATAACTGTGAACGGTGTGAAACGTTACTGCCACGGCTGCAGAGAATAGTTGTTGGGTTTTTTTTCTTTACCAAAGGAGACCCCATGGAGTTCTGATTACTTTTAAATTCCCACTTTGACACAAGTATGTCTTCAGTTGCACAGCCTTAACCGACTTCTTTTGCACGTTGCCTGTTCTAAGGGAGGGGTGAGGTGGTTCCTGAGACTGCTGGACAGAAGTTTCAAAGGAGAAAAAACAAATTCAGATTGTAATTTGTAATATAAAGGTTTGGGAGTTAACATACCACATCCATCCTGCAGAAAAATGTCTCCATGGCTCCCTCCTCCTCCGCCCCCCCCCCCCCCAGTAGAATACTATTTAACTTTAGGAATGTTCAGGTAAAAGTTCTGTAGACTAAGTGGCTGGGGGTGGGTGTTGTCGGGGAGGAGAGGAGAGAGAGAAGAGAGGAAATGTTTGATTTTTGCCTCTAGAATTTTGGAAAGGGATGGCTCTAGGTTAAAAAAAAAAAAAATTCTGGGTAGCATAGTGGCACTTTAATAAAGACTGTTCTTTGAAGTATAAAACATTGTATCATAAAGATGTTAAAGCCCCACTGGCCCATTTGTTTCATTTAAATGCCAGAGATTATTTCATTATTTCATAGACGAAATGTCTTACAGCTCTTCTATTTAAATTTTAGTTGGGTTTATTTAATTTCTTTAAAAGTTAGAATAATGAAGCCTGTGGATTCACCCTTATGATGGACGTGGCTTTGTAAGTGGAAAGTACTCCCTTTTCAGAATCGTTAGATATTGTGAAAGAATGAACAAATTATGTGAATTAATTGTAGCTTTAAACACAAAGCATGTAAGTACTTGTGAAAACTGCTCTGCTTGTTGCTATAAGGTAAGCCTCTAAATGATTTTTAAAAACAGTTAGTAGTTGGCTAGTGTAGGATGAGAGACGAAAATTGGACCTTTATAGAATTCTTTTAAGATTTACAATGCATTTTCTTGTGTATTTCACTCGGCCCTTCCATCTACAAATAAGGCCCGTATATATTCTCCCTCTGTTGCCGATGAAGAAGCCAAGACTTAGAGATCTGAAATGACTGTGTAACACAGCTACTGAACAAAAGAGACAGACTTGGGAGGTGGTAGATATGCCAAATTCAGTTCTTGGGATGCTTAAGAAACTGTTTAGAGTGCACCTTATATTTTATTATAATTTATCCATAAGTTAGGCCTATCTCAGCATACTCCAGTTTTGATTATTGCCATTCCAGTTTATTGTACACAACTCAGAAGCAACATTTACCTCTCCATTCTCTGTCTGTACATACATTGCAATGGATATGAATAAAAGTAGAAGTCATGAAATAGCCTAAATTTATCAGTCAGGTAAACACGTTGATATAATTTAAAGAGTTTGTTCTGGTGAAATCCAATTGAAGCCGAGAATGCCCTGGACAGAGGGACATTAGGGGAAGCTGGTAAGCGGGCAGGTAAGGTACTAAGCATTTAGCATACGACTATGTATGATAAGGAAGGAGTGCTAAATCAGGAACTGGAAAAATAGAGTTCATGAGTACAGAATTTACCTTTTTATGTTTAACATGATTGTTAAAATTTCATTTCAATTTGTCTTTTTTGGGGGGGCATTCGATAAAGTGATAAGAGAAACCTCAATTTCAGCATTTGCCTATTAATTAAGTTTCCATAGAAACAAGGTCAGAACACCAAATATAAAGTACAGGCACATTGGAAGTTTGCTCTTCATGTCTTTATTTCAGACAATTTTGTATCAGTTTCCCTGGAAACTGAGAAATACCTACTCAGATATAAAACATTTTGGCTTTTCTACAGTGAAGAATTATTTGGTTACTTAGAGAAAATCGTACATAAATGATGCTCTGTCTTGTTCTTCAGAAACATTGGAGAAGAACATGATTTCTTCAAGCCATCTCAAAAAAGTAACTCCTAAGAACGTAGTATAGATTTCAGATAGACTCAAAAGAATTTTTTACTACTTTGTCTTTAACAGTATATCTAATATAACTGATGGTAGTGTCATAATAGAAAAGAAGATGCTACGGTCCTATTATCTGATTTTATTTTTATTCATCAACTTTTCATACAGCCTTTATGTTCTGACCTTAGGAGCTTTGCTAATTTTCTGGTGAAAGGTGCTCTCTCAAGTGACCCCTACCTCCCATCCCCCTGAAGAGTGGGTAGGGAAGGAATTGGCAATATGATGTGGAAAAACCTCTGAGCAACAGATCTTTCCTTTTTTTGGTGACAGTATTAATGAACATTTGATGTGAAAGATTGAGAAAACACAGAAAAGTCCTTCACTCACACTCAGAATATCCAGAATTTTTATTAATATTTTGGTGTTGATTCTTCCTGAACCTTTTGTATGCATATAAACATAACATTGTGTTTATTTTACAAAGATGGGATTGTTCTTTATGTGCCACTTTGTAACTTTTTGTTATAAAGAAAAGTAACGACATGAAGCTCCTGTAACCATGCTGACACCTAGAGAGTGCTCCAGGGTGATGTCTTTCCATGCAACTGCGCATAGCTCTACAGCCTGCCTTTTACCAACTGTTTACTGGGCCATCGAATAACCTTGGAGCATAATTCATTTACCCAGCCTTTATGGTTGAGCATCTTTTATAATCCCATTATAATGCTTTATTCAGGGGACACAGATAAAAACTGATGCATTGTATTGATACTTCCCTATAGCATTCTGATTGTACACTTTGTCTTACGACTTAATTAAATTCATAGGGTGAGTCATTTTGTAGTAAAGGTATTTTAACATTAAATGTTCTTTTTCCAAATTAAAGTTACCATTGATTTTTCACTGAACATTAGATTTCCTCTTTTAGGTTTTCGTGGTTCTTGGTAACCTGTCTTGTGTCTTTGATTCTGAGTAACTAAACTACTACTCTAAGAGATCTGAAATTAACTCTGGTCCTAGGTGACAGACACATCAAAAGACAGCATTAGAAGAAATCTTAGATGATGTGGGAAAATTGGGAAAACCTTAACTGGTTTTGGGTACACTGAAACATGATTATTAGGCACCATTCCAGAGGCAGGACAAACAGTGGTTAGACAAGACAAAACCCGTATCCTAACTCAGGTCCTGACTTTCTAGAGGTGCCTGGGGGCTGACGACACAAGAATAACATCAGGTAGTGAGAACACTAAGAAAGAAAATGAAGGTAATGGGCTGGGGAGGAGGACAGTTTTACAAGGGGTGGTTAAAGACAGCTTCTCTCCTTAAGCGACCCATGAGCAGTCCTAAGAGAGCCGTGTGAGGCTGTGGGAGAAGAGGCTTCTGTGCAGTTCCTAAGAAGGGAATATGCTTGATGCGTGCCAAGGACAGAAAGATGGGTGGCTGCAGCTGAGTGAATGAATGCCAGGAGGAATATGGGGGATTAAGACCTTGTATGCCTAGTGGGCCTTGACCAAAAAATATGAATTTTAGTCTAATTGTAATGGGAAACCACTGAAGGATTATATGCAGGGGAATGATGTTAATTCTTAGAAAAAGGGAAGGGGGGTAGAGAGGGCGGAGGGAGATCAGACCAGCTACTGTGTGAGAATAGACTGTAAGGGTGGAAGGAAGCAGAGAGGGAGACCAGTTAGGAGGCTGGTGCGGTAGCTCAGGTGAGAGCCAACAGTGGCTTGAACAAAAAAGCGATATTAATAAGGGTCTAAAATAGGCTGTAGTATATAGATTGCTCTTGCATTTCATTTGATTCTCACCATGTTCTGAGTTAGGTAGTGTAGGAATTCTTCTCTTAGGTATAAATTGAGTTGTCCAAGGTTTTAAAAATGAGTATTGATAGAGAGTAGGACTGTAAATTCCAAATGCATGGCATATAGGAACAGAATTTATTGTTGACATTATGTGAGCTTCTTTGGAATACTACCTTTTTTCTCAGCCTTTTTTGTTGTTGTTGTTTTAGTGTATTAAAGTAATAAAACTTAAGAGTTAAAACAGTAACACTGCGTAATGTGAAATGAAATGAAGGTAACTTGCAACCCAGAAAGGTTCTTAAAAGTCCAAGAAACTGAGTAAAGTGCTCTTTAGAAATATATAAAGCCAGGTGTACTTACCTATGTGTCACCTCTCAGTCATGATCACTGTAACACTGATTGAGGATTAAAATAAGGCAAAACTGAGAACCAGGGTAGAGGCAGGTACAGAAGCAGTTGGAAACCAGAGCTGGGAAGTTTGGAAGCCAGGATTGTCAGAAGCTAGGAAAGCAGGATCAAGGCTTGGGTGAGCAGTAGCCTGGCAGGTGCAGGAGCCTGCTGTGTACCCGCTGGTGAGGCAGCCCAGCTCAGGGCTGGCTGGCAGGAACTCCCTGACTGCGGTGGAAAGTGTGGACGCAAAGAGATGAAATCATCAGTTTACATGGTAATTGTAAAGATTGTAATGTTTGTATTATGAGCCATAAAACTAATACACTGCACAGTATAGGGATGCTAGGGCAGTTCAGTAAATGCAGTGGTTACCGTTAAGTAAACTGGTGCTCAGCAGTTGGCCCAGAAACTGCTGACATCTCCTGTTTATTTGGAATATATTGAAATCAATATGTCGATATTAATCGCTTTCTGAAATATGCTGCTTCTGTCAGATGCTTTCTTGGTCACTTCCCTCTCCCTCTAATATTTTAACAAGGACAAATCATTTATCGACAGTTTGATAGCATAGTTTTAACACTTTTAGCCTTCAGTAATGCATTTCATTTGTTCTAAGTTGCCTATGTTTTCACACTTTTAACAACTGCAATTGAGATGGATCTTAACAACTGGTAGAATCTTAGATTGGAGGAAAAACAGTACTCAGTGTCGGTGGTGTTTTACAGGTTTCCTCTGAGGAATGTTTACATGAAGACCGAGTTTAATTTTTTTTTAATCATACTTTTTCTACATCGACCTATCATGCTGTCAAATAAGTTGCAATTTAAATTGATAATACAAAAATGATGGGTCTTAAAATACAGTTTTAATCATAACCCCTAATCATGAGCTCAAGAATATTTCTCCTGGGTAAAACATTCTTAGAGGTTTCTAAAGAAATAACTTTCGGAAGAATCCATGTAATTTCCTGAATGCACAGTAATTCCCTGAAGTCTCTAAATTACTGTGTGTGCATGTGGTGGGGAGAGGGATGAGAGGGATGGTGGGTGGTAAAGCTTTGCTTAATAGTTGGCAGTCTTACCTTTGTGATAGTGAAGAGTGTGGTAGGTTTTATCATAGTCTCCTTAGGCTCTTGGGAAGATAGTTCATGGGAAGTGCAGAAATATTGTGTGTATGTATGAGTTTACTGTCTAATGGCTCACATGTCCATTCTATAAGATAGTGATGTGGTATTTTTCATTAGCAAAAAGTGCAAGTTATATAGAAAATTGTTAGTTATATAGGCTATAAACAAAAGATTAATATTTTCTGAAAACCTCATGCAAACTGACAGCAGTAGGGCCCTGGTGTTTACAGTACATTCAAATGATAGGCCAACTCACCAAAGTGGAAATAACACTGATAACTGTGGGAAAATGGTCAAACTGTGTAATCAGAAGAAATACAAATTAGATCTACAGTGAGGTTCCTCATTCATATCAGTAGGAATTTTTTTTTTTTTTTTCAAGTATCCAAAGCAAGGGTAGGAAATCAAAATGTCATGATTGGTAGCATTATACCCTAATGTGCCCCCCACCTTCTTTAGGAAGCAATTTAGCATTGTACATGGAGCCGTGAAAGTGATCTAACCTTTTGGCTTAGTCATTCCACTTCCGAAGATCTTTGCTAAGGAGATAAAACCATTATTTTAAAAAACTATGTACATAAAGATTTTCCTCATAATATTTTAAGAATAGAACTTTGTAAGCACCAATCCCCAGCAATAGGGGATTGGCTAAGTCCAGTATAGGAATAACACTTGATGGGCCAGTGTGTATTCATTAAACAATAAATATGCAACAGTGGGGTGGAGAGCGCTTGTTAGTAACAAGAAGACATAAATTGTACACTAATTAGAGCTTTTTTTAACGTATAAGAAAAGCAACTAAAAGTAACAGTTGTGAATCATTGTGTGTTAATGATTGTGAATGGTTGTGTGTAACTTTTAAACAGAGCATCGTTTTGTCTCATGCAGATTTTTGTTCATGATATTTGATAAAGGAATGAGCAAGTGACTTTTACCTTTCCCCACCTTTAGTGTGATCATCAGTACTGCTGATTAACCAGGTCTCCTTCAGTTGCAAGTTAAAAGAACATCACAGAGTTAAGCACTACTTGACCCAGGAGTTAAATGATCTCCTCAGTTCTGCTCTCCTCTGTTGATGTCTCCTGAAAAGCCTTTCCCCTCATGATAGCAAGGGGAGTGTCCAGCAGCTCAAGACTAGCTAAGGATCCTAGAGTACAGTTCTGCCTTTCTCTTTTCTTGGCAAGCCCCAGGACAGCTGTGATTGATTGGCCATTCCTGGATCCTGTGCCTACCTTTGAACCCCCTAGGATAGAGTAGGGAGAGTGCCAGCTTTTTTCTGGTCACTTGGGCTAAGTTTACTTTTTTTTTTTTGCATGTTGTCATTTCTTTTATCCCAGCCTTCTTGACTTTTGTATTTAGATCTGTAGTAGCACATCTTGGTTTGGCGGCTGTGTGTGTGTGTGTGTGTGTGTGTGTGTGTGTGTGTGTGTGTGTGTGTGTGTGTGTGTGTGTGTGTTAAAGCTTGCTTCTCTTTGATTCTGGCACTTAATTTTCCTGGACTTCCATTGAAAATTGTTAAGTTTTACCATGCCATAGACACTGATAAATAAGACAGCTACTTTGCAAACATTTCTGCTTATTTTTTAGATTCAAATGTAGTCTATTTACTTTCTTTTTGGTATAGGTAAGTAGTCATGAATTCTTTCGGAAGCTATAGGTTAGAGGCAGCTGTGAAAGTCTCTGCCTGCCATTTTGTGTACAGCTGAAATAATTTATTTTCCCATTGTCTTAATTTTTCAAATATGTAGGAGAAAAAAACTTTAAAATAATTGTATGGGTCTTTTACATAAAAATGTTGAATAGAATATTTTCTCCAAAAGCAGCTTGATAAACTTCAAATTCAGTGAAGGAATTTTCATGAAGAACAAAGCAGTTGGTTTAGCTCTGTAAATTACTAGTGCTGGCAATGACATTAAAATGGATGGCTCAGATTCCTGTTAAAACGGGAAGTCCAAAATTACTGTTCGTGCCACATTCTTTCTGGGTGGGAAAAGGGGATTCTAGGTAGATACATTTGTGAAATGCTGGGTTAGACAGAATTCACTACTAGACTAATTAGTTTTTAATATATCAATGTGTGTATTCTTTGGATTCTCTAAGAGGCAGGGATATATTTGTATTTCACTTTGACCATCAAAGCCATCTTTCAAAAACAGATCAGTTATTATGTGGTTTGGGAAATAATTGCCTTAACCATTACTCTTTATCTGAATCTTGGTCCAGTTTCTTAAAAGATTGGTTAAATGGTTTGAGATGGACTTTGCTGAGGAAGTGTCATAGGGCTTTTATGTTTGTTTGTTTGAAACAACAACCTTACTATCCTGTGTGGTAGCTTGTGCTTGTTTTGTATTTCTGCCTAAATAGAAGACGCTATCCCACCTTGGTGCAAGGTGGGCTACAGGCAGACCCACCTTTTCGTGTAGGTATGGCCAAAATTTTTTTCTAGTAGCCCTATGATCTGCTCCAGAAAGTACTCTTATTGAAGCCCCAAATTAATCATGCAGCGTGGAATGAAGAAGTGAGTTTAGCTTTGGAAATAGAGGGCAAAGTTAAAAATCACTCTCATGGAAGTGTTCCTCTAGATTAGAACATTGAACTTTTATGTAGTCCTCTTAAATCTGCCATGATGAATAGCCCCCAGATAAACCACAGCCAATGAAATGAGTTCATTTGTTGAATGGAGTTAGAATTAGCCATTTGATTGTCTGAAGAACATTTGCCAAAAGCAACTCACTTCGTTTTGGCATATTTGATATATTGAGCTGGTATCTGACAGTAGTTGGCCACAGCATAACTTGCTTCTTGAGACTGTTCCTGGAATGTGCTAGTAATATCAGCTTTAAAAGAGGGTGACTGAATTTTTAATTGATAAATAGGAGGGGAGTCACATATATGATTCATCTAAAAATGGCATAGATTATTTAGGTGCAAGTTAAAGAAGTCTAAGACATAGCCATGGTTTTTCTCCACATGTATGGAGAGTTTCTACAATTTTGCTGTTTCCCAATAGAATTTTTATATTGTGCCTTTACTAAAATTGCCTTTTTGTCATTACTAAAAGCTCTTCTCAAGACTATTAATAAGTGGTTTCAATCAATGTGTAGCTATCTTTAAAATCATGTATTTTTCTACTCAACTAAATCACCACACCTTTTTCTCTTCTTCCTATACAGACTTAGCTTTGGAACCAAACCCTTCTGACCACCCAAGGGCAAGCACCATTTTTCCGAGCAAATCTCAAACAGATGGTAAGGCAATGCTTTTTTTTCCCTGAGAAAAAGAGTGAAAACTGTTTTTGTTTTGTGTATTATAGGAGGTATTTAGAAAAACTCTTACAGTGGTTTAAATGTTTCACTTTTTTATGTATTCACTTGTCTTATTTTAATATGTTGATGATACAGTTTCCTTTAGTTGTCAGTGTTTTAGGGAGGAGAACACTTAGACTATCTGTTTATACATTTTGCCACCTCTTTATCAACATAGTCAACTGGCCACATGATTTAGATGTGGTCTATTTCTCCATGCTACTTTGTCCTTTTCCCCTTGCTCCGAAGAGCACATATGTTAAAGACAAATGATAGGGTTTAGGTCACAGTTAGGTTTTCATTTGGTCAAATCAGAAAAATCAGTTGTTATATGTGGGAATTGAGCCTTGTGATTTTGGCCCTGTTTTACACAGTGTTCAACCAGACGAGCCTATCTCACATCCAGATTTATGCTACTCAGAACTTTTAAGCTATTCAAAACTTTCTCATCCTAATGTAGTGCTGTGCCAGGGTAATAAGAGCAACATGCCATATGGGGTTTTCCAGAAGATTATCCTCAGCATGTGAAACTCATATACATTTCCTGTGTCCTCCTTGTTTTAAGATGAGAATCAGAACCGTAGAATTTTTTGCACTCCTGCTTGCCTGCTTGTCTTCCTGAATGTTATGTTAAATCCTAGTTTATTTGCTAAAAAGCCATACGTGACCAAGTTTTTCAGTTGATTACGAGAGCAGGAATACAAGAAGTGAACATTCCATAATATTTAAAGTGATGCAGCACAATAAAAAACGGAGGTTTGGTTTTTTGTTGTTGTTGTTTTGCTTTTGGTTTTTTTCCGTTAGATCACTGGTTTTTATAAAAGGATATAACTCAGGAACAGCCAGATGGAAGAGATGCATAGGGCCAGGCATGGGGACAGGGCACAGAGCTTTGATGCCCTCTGCAAGGGTACTACATGCTCACCAACCTGGAAGCTCCTGGGGTTTCTAACTTGCATTTTTCTAGTGTGTGTACTTGAGCCACTCCTTTCTGGTTAGGATTGCTCTATTTCTCAGTTTCTTCCAGAGCCATGAGCTGCTCACATGTAGAGGGGCTCTGGAGACAGTAAAAGAAAAGCTGTCCCATGCCTGTCTCTCTCTTCAGCCTTAAGGAATCCGTGCCTGTGATGCCTGTCTGGAGTTAAAGGAGGCAATGTGAGCAAGAGTGTGGCCTAAGACCCTCTTCAGGCTTTTATTCTTCTGGCCTTTGTTGGAGCAAAACCGTTTTGTGTGCTGTAGATATGTTCATTTAGGTCAGCACACTCATTTTAAAATTTACGTTTAACATAGGTTACTTTCCAGTTGTGTATTTTTTCAGTAAGGTATTTGAGTAGGTTACCATTAAGTGGTTCAGGATGCTTCCAGAGATCCTGGTGCGTTGGGAGACGAGTGCCTGGCCAGAAACTGGTTCTTAGAGTCGTCATCTGTAGATTGTGGTAATTAAAGTAAGCTGTGTGTAAATGAAGACTGAGAAAATACTCCTGGCTAGTAGTTCAGCTATGCAGCAGGTACATTTTTTTATTAGCTAAGTTTCTCACCTGGCCTGATTTGCTTTGTCCTTTTCTTTTGTAAATGGGGAGTCTTTCATTTGTGCCTAATACAGAATATCTATTAGGTCAAAAAAGTGAAACTAAGTTTTTAGATTTTATTTATAGGACTCATCTTGCTGGGTGATTTAAATTATATATTTTGTTGGAAATTATTTTAAAAAATAGAATGGAATTCTATCTCATTGTGTTATTGGTAATCCATCAGATAATTAGTGACTACTTTTATTTTTCTATGGCATTTGTATCAGAATTCATCAGTTAATTTTTTTTATTCTTAGTGCGGGAAAAGAGGAGGAGCAACCATTTCAACCATGTAAGTAAACAGTTGAAAAGTTAAGAAATTAATAGTTTGAATTAAAAATATGTCTGCCATGATTCCTAAAAATATGATGGATCCAATACTGTTAGCATGGACCTCTTTTTTGTAGATTTTCTAAATCTCTATTTTCCTAATTATCAAATGGATTCAGGAAAGTCTTTGACTTAGTAGTGCCCATTTTTTAAGGGTTCTGACATTTACGTTAAATTTCACTAATACGGTTGTAGTATAAAGATCTGCCTTAAATTCTTTTGCCTTATTTTTTTGATCTTATTTTTTAACCAAAGTAATAAAAGTATAACAGGTAAGTTAATTTTTAGCACTGTCCATTGACTTCTTGTCATAGCAGGTGAAAGCTGAGCTTCTTCGCTCCACCATGACGTTATTTCCCTCCCTGTGTTCCCTCAACATGTATCAGTTTTTATTAAATCAGAATCAATGTTTACATTACTACGACTCTGCAAATATTGTGCATTGCTGAGCCATATAGTTCTCTGACTGTGCCTCCTCCTTGTACACCCTTCATTCTTTTTCTTAAATATTAATGAAATTGGAGCACTTCTGCACTTCTCTAGGATAACCCAATCCCCCTTTTCCTAGCCAACGTGATCTCACACAGCCAAATGCAGTAAGTAGCTCCCTGCCCGGTCTCCCTGCTTTCACATTCTTCATTTTTTCTGTGGAATTAATTTCCTGACTATATTCACTTGCCTGTTTTCTAACAGCTATTTTTTTCCCCAAATGTTTTAACATTTGTCACATGCCTATGAAAACTATTTTCCGTCTACTAAGCCACATCTGTTCCATTTTTTTCTTGGAGACACTTTGCCCCAATCTTTTGTCTTCCTACTCCCATATAGACTAGTGTTCCCCTAGGCCTGCTCTATGCCTCTTTTCCTGGGATATCTGTGTGAAGTCATCTGGGATCTCACATAACTCTGCTCTCTTATGTTGGATCCCCTATGTCCTAGATTCTGTTTCCCTCTTGTCTTGTTATACTTCCTTGTTTTACTGGAGCACATTTTCCTGGGAAAAGGGCACATGGGCAGAAAGTTTAGAGAGATCTAGCCTCTCTGAAACTCCTTCTATTTGATAAAGTATAGAATTCTCAGTTGAAACTAATTTTTGCCGTTCTAAAGACATTTCCCTCTCATCTTCTCATTTACACTGTTGCTCTTAAACCTGTTGACATTGTATGGTACATTGTACATTACCGATTTTAGTCATTTTCCCCCATCCCTTCCTTCTCGGGAACCTTTTAGTACCTTCCCTCTCCCTGGGATTTTGAAATTTCATAATTTGGTTTGGTATAGACCTTTTTGGTGTGTTTCTTTGATATTCTGTTTTTTTCTTCCAGGTTCCTATTATTCAGATGTTGGAAGTCTTAGACTTACCAGATCGCTAACTTTTTTCCCCTCCTGCTTTGCATTTTGTCTTTTTGTCCTGCTTCCTGGAGATTTCCTTGACTGTGCTCTAATCCTTCTATTGAATATATTGTTTTGTCTACCTTATTTTCAATTTATAGAGTTCTCTTATATCCTGTCATTCTTTTTTTCACTGATGCAATTTCAAGTTTTCATTTGCTCCTGAGTTTTTATCACTCCCATCAATTCCTTCTTCCCGTTTTGTTTTGTTTTTTTTTAAAGCGTCCTTATATTTTATTTTATTTATTTATTTTTTGGCTGCATTGGGTCTTGGTTTCTGCACGTGGGCTTTCTCTGGTTGCGGTGAGCTGGGCCTACTCTTTGCTGGGTGCGTGGGCTTCTCATTGCAGTGGCTTCTCTTGTTGCGGAGCACAGGCTCTAGGGCGTGCGGGCTTCAGTAGTTGCGGCTCATGGGCTCTAGAGCGCAGGCTCAGTAGTTGTGGCGCATGGGCTCAGTTGCTCTGTGGTATGTGGGATCTTTCTGGGCCAGGGCTCGAACCCGTGTCCCCTGCATTGGCAGGCGGATTCTTAACCACTGCGCCACCAGGGAAGTCCCATTCCTTCTTCCTGTTTTGATCTCTTACTTGTTGGGGGCTTCCCTCAAACGTGTGATGGTCCTTGGCTGTCTGTTAAGATCTAATTGGAAGCATCACTTGGACAACTCGTTAACTGATGGGCCTCACTGCAAGGATTTGGGGACCACGCCTCTGAACTCTGAGCCTGCCTTGGGTTCTGTAAGACAAACTGGTTTTCTTGTTCCTGTCCTAGTCAGCCTCTGTAGGTACCAAGGTTGTGCTTCCTCTGTTCTGCCATGTCAGTTACCACTCCTTTATCTAGTCTTTTCACCTTTCAAACATTAAAAATCATCTGCTGTTTATCCTGTCTTATGTATAGCTTTTTTAAAAAATGCCTTTAATTCTAATGAGATGATATCTGAAAGAAGGGGGAGAGGAAATAGATTTGTGGTCAGTCTACTCAAACTTAGATTTATTCTTTGAATATAGGTTCTGAGTTTGAAGTTTAATGCAATATAATTAACGATATTAATTCAGACAATATTTTTGATTATACCTATAATTAGAATATTATACTTTTCTACTAAGGCCTTGAGTATGAATTCTATTCAAACCACTCACCCTACCATATTGTCCATTAATGTGCAACATAGATGGAGTATTACAGACTTTTCAGTGAAAGTCATTGATTCTTAATAAACGTATCCAAAACTTGTGAAAAGGGGGAAGAAAAAAGTGAACTTCAGCTTTATTCTCTCTCTTTTTTTTTTTTTTTCATTTATATACTTTTATTTGGGAATGTTTAAATCAATACAGAGAAAACGAAATTTCAGAGACAATGAATATCATTAGTTTGGATATCATTACTTTATTATAAAAGAAACACGGAAATTATTTACAGGATGAAAGATTTCAGAACTTCAGTGGCAGCTTCACGTGATGCCATTGGGGGAACGGGCAGCTTCACGTGATGCCATTTCAATAGTGACTTATTTTAGTCGACATATTTTCCAAGAATGTCACCATCTCTAAATAAGAAATAATCCTTGTCATCTAGAACTACTTTGGTGCCTCCATATTCTGGGAGAAGAACTTTATCTCCAACTTTCACACTAACTGGTTGAATCTCTCCACCCTTTCCTTTAGAGCCTGATCCAACAGCTACTACCATTGCTTGCAATACTTTTCCTTGCGATTTTTCTGGAAGCATAATGCCTCCTTTGGTTACAACTTCGGGTGCACTTCTTTCAACTAATACTCGGTCAAAGAGGGGAAGAAACTTTCTAAATGCCTGTCCTGCCATGACTCGGGTTGCCGCACTTCGTACTCTCGCTCTCTCCAGCTTTATTCTTTTAATGGGTTAAAATCAGAGGCAGTAGGCACAATAGGAAGAGTCATTGGGTGGGGGCAGGATTTCAACAGGTACTTGACCTTTAATGATAAGCTTTGAGGGTTGTTACTTACTAGCCTCCTAGGTATGATTATTTTCTAGTCTTCACCATTAAACCTGCAGTCTACTAAGCAACCTTTCCCCTTATAAAGATTGTAAAAGTCCATGTATTTTGTCCTTAGTGCTGAATGAAGATAAATACTCTTCTTCAGTGACCAATTGAAATAATACCTATGAACATTAAACTGTCAGTAGTGTTTTTTGCTACTTGTTTTTTTTTTTTTTTTGTATTTGCATTTTATACCCTTATGTGTGTCAGTGCAGTTTATTGAGGTTGTGAGCCAGCAATGGTAAAGCTTTAATCATAAGGGACAGTTATCTTAAATTTTCAAGCAAGATGAGAGGAAAGTAATCTGCTGGCAGCTAACATATCTAGGCTTTGCTCAGAGGCTTCAATTCTGCCATCCTTTAGTGAACACTAGATGCTGGAAAGTTTGAATAGTTTCAGGAGTAGGCCTGTGGAAGTGTTTCTTTTGTAGGATCGAGCCAGTAGACTGTAAGTTGCTGATACAACTTAAATGAGCCCCCATAGGATTATAGAGCACATCTAATTAAAAATTTTAAATGTTTTAGCAGTAATATTTCCAAAGACAAATCAATATACATTCATAATAGAAAAAAAAGTTTTTAATAGAGGAAAACAGGATAAATAGCACCCAAAGCTCTACCAACTAGTCTATATTTTGGTACATTTCCTTACTATTTTTATTCCCCTCATATATATAGATTTTTGGTCAGCATTGACTTTTATTACGTGTAGTGTATGTCATATTATACCCTAATAGTAGTGACCTTAAAAGATAACCTGCTTCGTTTAGAATCAAAGTATTTGAATGAGTGAATTTTCATTTTTCATGCTGTATCTGTTTTTTGAGATTCTAAAATTACACATTAACCAAATAGCTTAAGGACCATATCAGAGTTTTAGTTTAAAACATTTCTAGCTTGAAGGAGAAATTAGTCTTCCAAATAGTGATACTGTTTCAAATATGTTACATCTAGAACTTTTTGTTAATAAGGAATAAGTGGCTTTGCATAAAGCATCTGAAACAAGCAAAATGGTGTTTTATATATGCCATTTGGATATTTCTGATTATTGGATACTGGCAATTTTTATTTAAATGCTCTGTATTTTAAAAAGCATCAACTAGATTTTCTCCCTGCCTCACCTTTCATGTATTTGTGGAGGACATTGATGGGAGAGTGTGACAGCATGGTGAAAACTATTTTATATGAATAGGAGGAAGGAAGGCTCATCTGAATTAGTAAACAAACAAAAACCAAAACCAAAACCCAGCTTTAAAATTGTTCGTATTCTGTGGTATTAAAGAATGCTACTCTTCCTTCCAGTGGCTTTCAGTGATTGGGATTTGGTTATTGGCCTTACTTTAAGGAACAGAGTTGTCCTAACATAGTTTAGGCCATTTTAGTATTTGACTATTGCCGTGTTCATGGGCTCTTCACAAATAAATGGATACTTCTAAAGTGTTTTAAAGATAGTTCATTCTCTAGAGGGTCTCAAAAAGTTCTTTGTCACCTATCCAACACCACTGTAGATAAATTCTCACGAATTTGTACCTTTAGTAAGATTTACCTCCAGTTGTAACTGATCTTAAATAATTTCTCAAACACTTGTCGAATCCTAATTTGTCCCAGATTCTGTGCTCAGTAGCTGGAGGTAGGAGAAGAATCTTCCTAACCTGGAGAAGCTTGTTTACTTAAGAGGGTGGTACTATGCAAGCAGCTGAGACCATGGAACAGTTGGTAAATTAGATGTGTGAGTGTGCAGAAAGTGAGAAGTTTTGTGGTGTGCCTGCTGGCAAAGGGATCCTAGAGGCAGATGGGGTCAAGCTTGCTGGGACAGGAGGAAGAAAAAGGCATTGCAGGCAGAGAGCAGCATGGGTGAGGCAGGAGTGTCAAATAACACGTAGAACAGAACTAGTACAATTTTGAAATGAATGGCAAGTATTCTCTGAGGTTCTCACTTGAGTAATGTAATGGCAGTCTTACTTAAACATGAAGTGAGAAGTTAAATTCTCAGAGTTGTTTTATCCGTTTTTTTTGGATGCGAGAGAATCTTTAAGCAGTACCTTTTTGTCCTCCAGATAAGGAAATTGAGGCCCAGAGAGACTTATGGCCCCCAGCTTTTTAGTGATAGAGCAGCCCTGGCATGCCCAGCCTCTGATTGGAAAACGTTTGTTTCGTCACACTGTCTCCTGAACATTTATTATTGGTGTTCATTTACTGCAGTGAAATGCTCCTACATCGGTATTATATAAAGCATTACGTTTTATTGTAGTAAATGAATAGAAATAGGAAATCTCAGCTGCATTTCATTGCTTAAGGAAAAAACCCTGAAATCTTATTCTAAACTTTTTACATTATTATAAAGGTAATTTATAATAGGTGCTTGCCAGGTTTGATTATAGGTACTATATCAAGGCAGCATTTTATAACCCATTTCTCAAAGCTCGTCTGTGGAAGTCAGAGTATAGAGGTTTCCCATAGAGCTGCACATGATATCACACTCAGGCAGTTCATGGAGTGTAAGAAAAATCTTAATGCTTTATCGTTTGACATTTTAACCGAGGAAAAACACACACTTGATAGGTTTAACTTACTGTGACATTTTCTTCTATTTCCCTTCCCCTTCAGGTATCTCCAGGGCAGCTTACTAAAAAGTATAGCTCATGCTCAACAATATTTCTAGATGACAGCACGGTCAGCCAGCCTAATCTTAGAACCACAGTAAAATGGTGAGTACAAGTAGGTTGCCAAGGGCTGAGTGACAGACCCCCTTATCGCTAAAAGCATCCTAGCCATACATAAGTTCATTCATTTGAATTGTCCTTTTCAGTGATCAGGTTAAAAAACTGGTGTCAACTATAGATTGATTTCAAGGACCTAAATATGAATTTTCAGTTTCCATTTTAATCTTAGAGCGCATGATAGAAGGGAAAGCCAGTTAGCAAATAAGAAATCCCAGAAAAAGTATAAATCTTTATTTGACGCGTTTCTGTTGCTAAGCCATTGTTGAACACAGTGAGAAAGAGAGGTGCTTTTGATTGGCTGTTTCTAGAGACAATTATTACTGTATGAGTTGTAGTCCTCAAACAACGTGCACTACTTTGGAAGCTGCTCTTAGAAGAAGGAACAGCTTGTCCCCTGCTGGCACCAAAGCGAATCTGCATTTAAATTTAATTGGAGTTTGTCAGATTTATCCCACTGTGCTTTTTTTTTTTTCCTGCACTCTTTCTGTATGAAATTTTACTTCTCCTTCCTGTCCCCCAAAGAGGGGGAGAATATATCAAACCAGTCTTAAGAAATACACACTCAAGCTTAATTTCTTTGTAGATGAAATTTGTTCAACTGAGGTTTTAACTTAATAGACACATTTAAGTTTTGTTTATATATATATATCTCCAACACACTGTATCACTCACAGCAGAGAACAATAAAAGAGGTGAGGTTTCGGAAACATGGCTGTGGTCAGGCTTATACTTAAGGAGACACGAACAGTGTCATGATGATGGAAACTATTCTTTAATTTCTGGGAGCACCTCATAGTCCACAATTGGAGATGCACTTTCAAAACACCCTAATGATGAACCTTTCAAGCTTATTTAAGAGAAAAAAACCAAACGGGATGCAGAGCTTCTTGCCTCCTCCCTCGCGGTTGTCCACGAAACATTAACATCTCCTTAGGATATGAATGTTGATTTTCCAGAACACAGTTTGGGAAATGCTATTTGAAAATATTAATGTCCTTATCCTTAATTTTATTTGTTGTCTTAATTTTATAAGCTAATTGTATTTTTAATTGGTTTTTAATGTGCCAGCTTTTTTTTTAGCTATTTAAATTCTCAGTAACTTCTACTTTAATTAAAGACAGCAAGTTCACAGTCATAATAATGTAACTTTCCTCTCTTGCTTACAATAATAGTTGCAGTCAAGTCATGTTTCAGCAAAAACTGAGCCCCATCTCTAAAGTCCTGAGTTTGGGCACTTATCACATAATCACTCAATGTTTTTCTTCAGCCAAGACACTGAATCTGTGGGTACAAAAACCACTCTACTTTGGCTAGAGTCGCAGCTTCTTTTGAATTCAAAAGAGTCTGATGTCCAGTATATAATTCAAAAGTACTTTGAAAGTAAACCTTGCTCAGGGACTTCCCTGGTGGTGTAGTGGTTTAAGAATCTGCCTGCCAACGCAGGTGACACAGGTTCGAGCCCTGGTCTGGGAAGATCCCACATGCCGCAGAGCAATTAAACCCGTGCGCCACAACTACTGAGCCTGTGCCGTAGAGCCCGCGAGCCACAACTACTGAGCCCGTGTGCAACTACTGAAGCCCACGCACCTAGAGCCCGTGCCGTGCAACAAGAGAAGCCACCACAGTGAGAAGGCCGCGCACCACGACAAAGAGCAGCCCCCGCTCTTGGCAACTAGAGAAAGCCCGCGCGCAGTAACAAAGACCCCATGCATCCCAAATTAAGTAAAATTAAATAAAATTAAAAAAAAAAAAAAAAGATTTACCTTGCTCAGACAAGAAGGTTTCATCCTTTTTTTTCCCGACCTAGTCTAATTTTTGGAAGTACAGTAAATTTTAATTTGCTCTCATGAAGTTTTAGAAATGATCATTCATCACATTCATTATTGGTGAAATAAAGGTTTACTGAGAAAATTAATAGGGCCAATTGGCTTTTAGGAATGATTTTGAAAATGTTTATCATGGGGTTAGTTTTCAGTGGGGTAGCTGTTCTCAGTGGGGTAGGTGAGCCTTATTAGAATCACTTATGCAACTTTTCAAGATATATGTTTCTGGATGCACAAAGTCCACCCGCCTGCCCCCGCCTCCAAGACACAGTGTCTGTGTGTCTGTCTGTCTGTCTGTCTCTCTCTCACCCACGCACACACACCTGTTGACAAGATGGGGAATGATGTGAAGCATGATTATATGGACAAAAGCATCCCGAGTGATTCTCCGATCTTAACCCTAACTCATTCATCCCTAAACTTTGCTGCACGCTGCAGTCATCTGGGGATCTTTAAAAACAGTCCTGATGCCCAAGTCATACCCAGTGCCGGTTAAATCAGAACATCTTGAAGCAGAAGCCAGGCAGTTTTTAAAGCTTCTCAGATGATCCCAGTGTGCAGCTGAGCTTGGGAGCCACTATTTGGTTAGAGGGCAGGAGAAAGAGAACTGCTTCTGATAATTAGTGGGACCTTAGGTAAGTCAGTTTTAAGCCTTGGTTCCCTTATCTGTAAAATGGGTGGTTTAATTAAATGTCATCTACGGTTCAGTGGTCCTTTCCATCATAAAACTTCTAATGCTGTGATTTTAAAATCAATTTGAAGATGAAACTTGGAAGCACTATAGAAGTATCCATCTTTGATGCTAACGGTGTTACAGGCCTTTATACAAGTGCTAAGATTCTATAGACCTATTCTAAAATTCAGATTTGCCTTCCCTCAATTATTTTGAGTTTCATTTTAGACACTGAGAACAAAGGGGAGCATATAACTTAACCAGAGAACCCCTTTGTTGCCTAATATACAACATCTGTGAATAACTTAGGAATATAGTAACTTAAAAAAGACTACCTAAGGACTTGTATCTATCTGTTCGTTAATACTTTATTTAAAATAATTTGGAAATACCTGTCATTAATAGGATACTGTGTAGTATTATGCTGTCTTATTAGCACTGCTTATTTCAGGATAGCTAGACCTATCATCAGTTTTGTGGCTATAAAATTTTGCTATTAAATTTTCTAATAATTATGTAAAAGTGATTTGAAATCATTTTGGTATAGAGCACTTTTATTATTTACTTTTAGGGAAATAATGGAAAACGGATGGGTAGGTGGATAGCGAACTAAATCAACTGAAATGCAGGGGCTAACAAAACAACCACACACACACACACACACACCCACACACAAACTACTATATGGCTTAAATTTAAGCATGTGTATAGATAGATATAACTTGTACAGGACAGAAGGTTTTGTGGGTAGAAGGACAAATGACAGGGGACATATGTAATAATTTATATATTATAATAATCAACCAAAACATGCCTTCTAACAGCATATCTAGCATTTTGGGTCTCCTAATTTTGCTAAAAGCTGAAGAACCTAAAACAAGGGGGAAAGCACCCATGTGGTACTGTTCTGAATTCGAGGATTTCGGGGCCACTGGGCCTCTGGAAGGTCTTCCCTCCTTGCTAACCCCTTTTTAAAAATGTCTTCAGGCCTGATATGATAAAAATCAGTGATGACAATGTATTTTTTTTCCTCCACAGTATGACCTTAGCAATATATTACCACATCAAGAACAGGTGAGCTCTTTTGAAACCTATCTTGTTATTCCAGCTAATTAATTTACAAGGTATCAAGTTTAGTGTTAGGTAATAACTATAGATGTTACTGGCATAAGCTTTTATTATTAGAGTGCTTTTATTACAATATAGAAGTGAATCATTTATTTTTCTCTTAGGACCCTTAATTCTTAGGTTACTGAGCATCCCAAAGAGTATTTGTTTATATGGGTTATATTGATAATTTACTGTATTAGAAATTGAAATTGAGAATTTAAAAAATTAAATTCATTGTATATTAAAACAGGGTGTGCCTTAGCACTACTGAAATTTTGAGCTAGATAATGCTTTGTTGTGGGGTGTCGTCCTGTGTGTTATAGGATATATAGCAGCACCCTTGGCCTCTACTCACTAGATGCCAGTAGCACCTTCTTCCCTCCACATTACGACAACCAAAACTGTCTCCAGCCATGGCCAGAAGTCCCCTGGGGGACGAAATCACCCCTGATTGGGAACCCCAGTGTTCAACATAAATCATTTTTTTTAATGAAAAATAACTATTTTCCACAACAAAAAATATTGAGAGAAAAGTATCTCCTCAATAGAAGACAGCTGATTCTCATATCTCTTCTGTCTTCAGTCATTTGTTTTGAAGAAACAATATGAAGAAGATCCAGCCGCTTGCAGATATATAGTTGGAAAAAGGTGTATTTTTAAAGCCTTCAGATAATTTGGTATATTCTTTGATACTGTACCAAAAGTCTGCATGTGCTAGTTTCTTAAATTAGTTAAAATGGAATTCTAAATCATATCAATGAACTTGTAATAAATACTATGTTAAATTAATACCCATTGATCTGTCATGCATACTGAGTAGATCTTTTTACCTGTACCTGACTTTATAATATTATACATTGGTCATTTGGAAAGTATTGGTTCACATTTCTTTAGACAGTGTCAAAAACTCACTTTTGTTAGTATCACCACCAGTCTTACCAGAAAAGTCTTTTAAGTGTTGAGAAGTTGTCAAGTTCACAATCGAAGGTAGAAGTTTTCCAAAACTCCTGATATTTTTAGCTTGATGGCTTGAATTTTATCATTGGCAACAAATAACTTTAGAGTTATTTTCCTTGAAGTGACAGGCTCACTTTGTTCATTTTTGAAAGAATGACTGTGTCAGTTGTACATTCAAATAACGATGGTGTTCGATGAAAAAAGTGTTTCAAATAAAGATGGTGTTCTATGAAAAAAATGACTTACCGCCAAGTCACAAGTGCTTTTCCTTAACACAGCCATATTTCAGTATGTAAAAGTGCTTAATGCATACTTTCCACTTATTCAGAATATTAAAAAGAAGGACCAAGGTTTAAGAACACTATTAATTTTTACTCTTTTATCAAGGATGTTCTTCAAGCAGACTTTTTAACTGCAAGTGGCAGTGAATAATTGAATGACTTCTAATTCAGTTTGGTACCACTGCCTTGATTCATGCTCAGAAACCAGCAGTTTTACCCACTTTTGCTTTTATACATCCATAGCAAATGTCACACAATGTGAAGGGCAGGTAGTGTCTTAGTATTCTTATAAAAGCAGTTTTGACCTCTTGGGCCTCCTGAAGGAGGGGATAGGGGAGAATCCCAGAGGCCTGCAGACCACATTTAGAGAACCGCTGTTCAAATGAGCGCAGTGTATTAGTGTGGTGAAATTTTAAATTAAAAAGCCTGGTTTCTTTTAAAATAAAAAGACAATTACATTTTTAACTCAAACTATTTAAAAGAGACAAGAAGAAATACACAATAAGGATATAAAGAACTAAAGAGAAAAAAACGGGAAAAAACCATGAATCTCATATTCACATTGATTGAAGTGAGAAGAATTTATTGCCCACCACCACTGCTTCATAAAATGTTCTTGCATATTCCAGTGTGAGGTTAGAGGGGTGAAAATATATTGGTTTACTAGCATTGCCTGTTAGGGAGGGTCAGTGCTTATAGAGGCAACTCTGGCTGGTTGTTGTAGAAAAGGTTTCACAGAACTTGATGTGCTGAGTAAAAATAGGTCAGGAAACCTTTCTAAGGGTGGAATCCAGGAGAAGAATTTATAAAACTGTTTGCTTCGTTGAAGGTTAAGCTTCCTCTACCCCTCTCTCTACTCCTAGCCGATATTTTACTAAGATAGTAAGTCCTGAATTAATTTTTTAAATGCACATTCTTATTTTATAGAGTTGCAGATAGATCCTTGGATATTTTTGATGAGAGATTACATCCACTCACAGTAAGTGTCAGTTTTATTGAAGTGGTATTTTTCTCTTATACAGTTGTGTTTATTTCATGCTGATTTGCTTTGAAATTAATTACTAGAAGAAAATTACTTCCTCCAGCTCGAAGTCAAATTCATCTTCCTTTAAGTCTTCTTCCCCACGCCATGTTGTGTCTAGTCATTTTCCCGAAGGCGTGTTGTATAAGGGGTTGATGGATATGAACCGAGTTGCACTTTGTGTGAATAGTGAGCAGGTAAGTAAACATACCCAAGTAACAGAAAATGTATCTTTTTAAAGGATGATGTTCCATAGCATCAAACAATATAAATATTTGTAAATAAACCTAATATGATAAGGCCTCTAAGAAGAAAATTAGAAAACTGTTTACATTTTAAACGAATTAAAATGACAAAGTTTTAAAATTCACTTCTCCGGGTGCTCTGTGGCCACACGTGGCTGGCGACTGCTGTACAGGACAGCACATTCTTAGAGCCTTATGGTTACAGGACACTGGAAATGTGTTTTCAAAGTTGACTACAGAAAAGTATGACATATGGTGATCAGCAAGACTTTTGAGCCTAAAAGTATTGGGTTGGCCAAAAAGTTTGTTTGGTTAGTGAATATATTGTTCAATAAAATGCTTGGTGAAAATGAAAACTGTGTCTTTTATTTTTACTTAAAACCAAATGAACTTTTTGGCCAACCCAATAGTTTACATTTGGTTAGAATTCTGTGGGGAGGAACGTGGAAATACATAAATTTTCTGCGGTTGTGCCTGTATTTTTCTTTAATGAATGGTGGTGAGTACTGGATCACTGTGGTATTTTAGGATCCCATTGTTTAGATTTAAAAGACTACAAGACATGTCACCCAATCAGAATTATTTTAAGGGGCACGTGGGCCCAAGTGTGAAGACTGCTATCTTAAGGGTACTTTTAAGTATTTTTCTTCCGTGGATACTTAAATTGCATTTTTTCTCCCTTCAGCGAGAAAAGATTCCAGAGGAATACTTCGAGCATGATCCTGAACACAAATTCATTTACGGATTTGTTCATACTCTTTCTAGTGCCGCACAGCTAACTGCTGAAGGTGCAGTAGTAACTTTGGTAAGATATTTTTTCTTTCATAAAGCATCTGTAGAAATTTCTGTCTTGTACACATGGTATGGTCCTGTTTTTCCCAAATGAAAGTAGGTTCCTGAAACGATCATTAGAACTTTATTCAGAGAAACCTATCAAAAGAAAGTAAAGTATACACATTTGAGCTTTAATCATCATTATGATTTAAAACGTTGCCATTGCTTTTCTCATCACAAAACAATTGCTATTAAAGGCAGCAGGAGAGATTTCTGGTTTCTCCTTCCACACCTGAGGGGACACACGCACGCACAGTGCACACACGCACACACAGACGACGCGTGTGGTGGTGGTGGGGCGGGGCAATCACTGAGCGCTCTGGTCCACAGGCAGAAACAGGTTCCGGGCAGTTTGAAGCTGAGTCCCAGACTGCACTGCCTAGGCAGTTCTGATGTGTGTCCTGACTGAGAACTACTGCCCTCAGTTCTCTGTTCCTTGGATAATGGATAATGGTGTTAACCATCCCTGCTGTCCTCTTATTGCCTGCATGTGAAGTTGCCCAGGACTAGGGTGCCAGTAGGACTTCAGAAGGCTTTACTCTAGTTAGCCTGCTAAGCTACAGCTGTGTAAGGACCTTTTTGTCATCCATTCCTAATTCCTATGGTAAGATTTTATCATTTGAATAATAAATCATATTCAAGTGAGAGGTAGTTGGGATTGTTTTACTCCTCCCTATAGCAAACCTGTAGGGGGGAAAGTCAGCTGCGTGGTCTGCAGGGAAGGAATACTTAGGCCACTCACTGCCTGCTCCTATCAAGGCAGAATTTAGGACAGGAGGCTTGTCCTTTTGAAAAGAGACCCCTCAGTGGGTACTGGATCAGACACAGGCCTTTTCTTGGCGCTACAGGCCACTTGGAGTGCTTAGCACATGCTTGAGAGAGGCAGGAATGGTGCTTGCGTATGGAGAGCTAGGAAATGCAGGAAGGAGAGTATTTGGGTTGGAAGAGGGGCATTTCTTTGTAGCCAAGTTAAGCTTGATGTACCTGCGAGACAGCAGAATGGCAGTGTCTAGTAATCATTTGAATATATGGGATTGGAGCATGAATCTGAACTAGAGGGAGGGAATTAAGTGTAGCTGTTCAAATGCAGAGAAAGTATGTAAAATAAAAAGTGGGTAGAAGATAGATCCTACTAGAGACTGTCAGCACTTAAGGGACAGATCCCCAGAGGAGTGGCTACAGTGGTAGGAAACCCAGCAGAGAACCCTAAGAGACACCAGGAGAGGTTCAAGAAGGAGAGTATGGTCCAAACGCTAAATGCTACCAAGAAGTTGCTCATGTCATAAATACCATGTCACTGAATACCTACTCTGTGTCACTTTTCTACATGTGGGGGGTGGAGGAGAGAACAAGTTGGATAAATAAAGTTCTCGCCTTTATGGAGCAAGTGTGGAAGACGTAAATTTTTTTTTTTTTTTTTTTTTATCGGAGTACAGTTGATTTACAGTGTTGTGTTAGTTTCAGGTGTATAGCAAAGTATAAGTGTTTTTTTTTAATGAGTGTTTTTTAAAAGATGACTATTTCAAGTGGTGGTAAAAACCATGAAGAGAAAGCAAGGTAAAGGGATAAAGTGATTAGAGGGGCTTACTAGAAAGCTCAGGAAGAGCCTCTTTAAAGAGGTAATGTTTGAACCCAGGACCTGGCTGAACTGAGGAAGATCAGGTACGCTGGCATTACGGGCAGAGGGGACAAGTGCAAGGCTCTGAGACAGGAACTTGTTCTGTGTGTTCAAGGAAAAGCAAGGTGGCCATTGTGATCCGAGCGGGGAATGAGGGAAAGAGCATAGGTGATGAGGTCACGGAAGGACAAGGCCGTACCGCACAGGGCCTCGTAACTTGCAGGCCACGGGAAGAAGGTATTTGTTTGATGGGAAGCCTCTGGCAGATCTGGAGCAGGCGCATAAAGTACTCTTAATTTAAGAGGCTCTCCTGGCTGCTTTGGGGAGAACAGACTGTAGTCTGTTGGGAGGCAGAGAAGTTAGGCAGTGGCAGCGATACAAGTCAGAAGTGACAGACAGAAAAGCGGTCAGGGTACCAGTGAAGGTAGAGATAACAAGAAGTCCTAACAGATTGGAGCAGGATACACTCAAGTGCAGGTTTTTGGTCTCAGCGACTGGGCGTGTGGCAGTGCTCTTTCATTTATGAGGGAAGGCCTGGGGAGTGGAGCTCTGGGACGAAGAGCTCTGGGTTGTTTGTGTGAAGGCACCGGTGACCACGGCAAGAGTAGTCTCTGTAGAGTGGTAGCAGCAGGAGGCTGACTGAAGTGGGTTAAGGAGAGGATGGGAGATGAGGAGCTGGCCTCAGGCCTGAGGACGCCGTCTAGGGGCAGTGGGGGACAGGCTGGGGACATGGAAGCATTCACACTGGAGGAAGCCTCTGACAGGGAGAAGTTGTTCAAAAGGAGACTAACTGTGGGCACAGTGCTCTGCAGAAGTGAGGTGGGATCAACTTCATTCATAGGAGAGTTAGCTTCAGTGAAAAGAAAGAAATCTCGCTTCCTCCGAGACAGGAGGGCAAGTGGGATAAATGAATATCAGCACGTGTACCAAGTTTGCCAGTACAAAGGTGAGAGGAAGTTGAGAGATTGCCAGTGTCGTTTCAGTGCCTCTGATGAGTCCCATAAAGTAGAGAGTTGAACCTTGCGGGGAGAGTCGTTCTTAGGGTACTAGAGAGTGCTGAGTTCTTTGGGGAATGGGAGCCGAATTTCACTAAGAACATATAATCTCAATACCCGTGTTTGAAAACACAGTAGAGTTTGGAGGGCATGGGCGAATCTGAGCTGTCAATCTGATAACCCTTCAGAGAGTAAACAGACTCTTTCAAACTGGACATTTTTCTTTTTGTCAAATGGCATATACACTCTTCTACAGAGGTAACAACAAATCACAGCTTACCTCTCTAATCTTTGCTCAGCTGTTAACTCCATCCAGTTCTTTGTAGGGTAGACATTTGATACATGTAAAAGAAACCGTGAAATCATCTCACAAACCGGCAGGTTTAGAGGAGCCCCAGGGATACAGACACAGGCAGGTCTTCCCACCTTAAAACCAAAAGAATTGACTAAGCTGCAGATTATGTAAGACAGAAATGAATAATGAAATGATAATGGAGATGTGAAAAATTGGGGCTATGAAAAGGACTACCCTTTGTATGCATGTGTGTTCCTTCAAAAGGCACTAAAATATGGGAATACTTGACAGTTGTAAAGCCCCTTTGTACTGCCTGTCCTGCTGTGCCACGCAGCAGCCACTGGGAGGCTCTCTTGACCACCAGTTTTTATCTTCAAGTTCATGCCACAAAAGGACTGGTGACTGACTCTGAAGAGAAGGTAAAGATGTGCTCAGTCTTACCAGAATTTTACACACTCAAGCGTTATGTAAAATCGCCATGCAACCACCACCAGTCTTGTAGTTAACATTGCACGTGATAGGCACTCAAGCATTTACTGAACAGTTGAAGTCGACACTGGGCTGTATGTGCTGCCCTTGACAAGTGGGAAGGTAATAATACAATGCGTGTCTTTAGAATGCCCTTTGCTGAGATGTCCTTTCATTCCTGTGACCAAAATTGGGTTGGAAATTCACACGGGCAGAGTAGAAATATCAGACTCACAGAAATATCTGACTTACAACTGTGACCTGGCCTCTGGCCTTGGCTTGGCTGAGCAAAGTCTTTGTAGAACCTAGGAATAAAAGGGGTGTCAAAAAGAGATGAAATCTGTCATTCCTAACAATTCTTATCACAGCACTTAAACTGAACGAAAATCAAAGATCAGTGCTCTACTTTTGCAGGTTTACTTAGAAAGGCTTTTAACTTATGCTGAGATCGACATTTGCCCCACTAACTGGAAAAGAATTGTTTTGGGAGCCATTCTTCTTGCCTCCGAGTTTTGGGACGATCGGGCTGTATGGAATGTGGACGACTGCCAGATCCTCAAGGACGTTACAGTTGAGGACATGTGAGTTTGTAAGGTTACCGTGAACTTTCTAACCATTTTCCAATACCTCATTTGCTCTCATAAAGTTTACATTTTTACGAAATGTTACATTTTAAGAAAGGTTACCTTGTGCAGAGAGCTGAAATAGACATAAAATTACAGCCTTCTTTCTATCTAGCTGTAGTATAACAATTTGTATTTCCCCTCATTCATTGGTAGGTCTTGATGTGTTATTGTTGTAATATTCTGCTTGAGAAATTGAAATTATTTTTCTGGTGGTTTTTGCCAAACATTTTACAAGCTCACTACCAGAGCAACATGGTACAGTAAGTAACTTGACAGCTTTCTTAAAGCTGTCTACCAGGTCCAGTCCATTTTTAAGGGGCACATGCCTGGTCTTTGAAGCAAGTGGCCACTGTTAAGGTCTTAGGGCCTCTAGACTACTGACAGGTTATAATTTCAACCTGAGTCACACATTGTGTATTTGCTTTTGCTGGTCTTTTTCTCCTTTTTATCTGAGGTTCTGTTGTTACAGAAACTATGATGTACAGGTAGCCACATATAAAGGTTTCAGATCCCTGTGTTCCTGTCTCCTCCCCTAAAGTCTGCTGAGCTAGGAAACACCTACCTCTCAGGTCGTCCGGGAAGCATCCCTGGGGCCTCACCCAGGGCACTCAGCAAACACAGCGGCACTTTGTGGGGCCTTGAGTTAACTAGGCAGGTTCTCCTCACAGATGGCACGCTCACATTGGCATGAAACGCCAGGCTTCCAATCTGGCTCTGGTGAAGGGCCCCAAGGGTGGGAAGCAGGATGAGCCAGAGAGGTAATTCCAGCAGACTCTCGAAGTGCCCGCTTGACAGTGAACCTGTCTTTGTGGGTGGCATTCAGGAAAATGTGAAAGGACACCTCTTGATTATATTGGACAGCAGCGGCCGATCAAGATGGCAGGCAGGGGCAAGAGTTTGTTTTTGTTACCTTTGCCCCTTACCCTAGATAATTCACAATTACCAAAGTGCATATTTACAGCTGAAGCGAGGAAAGCTGTGACTAAGAGAAGGGACCAGTGACTGTCAGTAGCTGTCAAAGTGGCTTTTGGTGAAAATGCCCACTTTGGTGATCATGTAAACCAGGTGGTCGTGGTGATATTGCTGGTAGCAATCTTAGCAAACAGTGGAACAGCAGATAATGAATTTGAAATGAATAGAAGTACTTTTGGAAGTTGCAGAAACTAAAGTGACGTTGACCAACACTATCATCAGTCTTTGAACTGGTCCCTTGAAGGAAGGAAAATTTGTAATCGTGAACACCATCCCTGCCATGATGGCAGCTGAAATTTTCTCAGAATCTGCAGCTGAGCTGACTGGGGCTCTGGTTCCAGGTACAACATCCGAGAACATGCAGGGAAACGTGTGGGTGTTCATAGACATTGAGCCCAGGAGCATTGGCGGCACTGTCCAGCTATGAAGAAACTAATTCTAAACAACGCTTTTCTGTGTAGAACGGAGAATCACCAGGAGTTATGTTTATAATAGGCTGCTTTTGTTTATGATCTTTGGGAGTTGGAAAGCATTACAACAAAGTGTTTAATACACATTTGTTTCATCCCTCTGCTGTTGACTACTATTTGTAATGGTCTCATTTTGAGTCTGAATTGAAAAATTGCTGTCTATCAGCTTTTCCTTAAAACTTTCTAACATCTCTGTGTCTTGTTAAATATATATTTCCCTTCAAAAGAGTAAGTTAAACTGAGCAGCTGCTGTTCAGACAGTTTGCTGCGCCTGTAAGTGGTAGGCTCTTCAGCCACCTAGCCATTTACAAACAGCAAAAAACACAGAAGATGCATATTCTGTAGGCATAATGCTTTTCTTCAGTGATTAAAGCTCTATTAATAGACATGTTAATCCTATGAAGTACTGTATTTCCACACAATTAAAATGTATTAGTGGAGAAAATATAAAAGGGATAGTGAAGTGCATTTATTCCTGTAGTAAATTAAGTCCTGATTAGCTGATTATCAAAACATTATCTGATTTACATTTCTATAGACTTCTGGCCGTATGAACAGGAAATTAATTTTGGAAGTAGGTTCAGTTAGGTTTAAAGTTCAACAAATGAGAAACCTCATTTCTGCTCATACTCTGCTCTCCATACAGGAGAACATGGAGCATTTGTTGATTTATCCAATGGATAAAATATTAACACTTGAAAACCAAGAAACCAAATGTATTGTAAAATAAGCCACTTGCATGTTTGTTTGGGTATTTATCATTTTTATCTAATCAACTCTCTAAAGTGATTGCTGTGAAAAGTGGTAAGATTTACTCTAACTTTATATTTATTTACTTAAACATTTGGCAAGCAAATGGCTGGATATGGTCATATAGCAGAAGCCTGCTCCCAGCACTCTACTTTCCCACTTCATTGAATTCGCCCTCTGTGGGCGTGTGCAGTCTGTCCTGGCAAGGGGCGGTAGGTCTGAACATTCTGGGCTGCTCTCCTAACACCGGGGGCAACAACTGCTCTATCAGAGGTCGTATCGTAAAGTGGGTTTAGTCTAGCTGAGACATAATCTTACTGCCTTCCTAAGCTTAAAAAGTGCATCCTGTCCTGTCATGGTGACGACAACTCACCCTAGTAAGGTTTTAAGGTGAACAGAAACTTGCATTATGCCCTTTGACACAGCCCCATGCACGGGGTGGGGGTGGGGGTGGGGGGATTCCCTTTCCCATCGAATGTAGCTTATTTATTTATTTACTTGAGATGAATCCTTGTTGCCTCAAGAGTTTTCCCCCCTCAGAGATAATAGCAGTGGCTCTCGATGGATCCATTTGTTGCCGTGGTGATGTGCCCACTCCTTTTGTTGGCTCGTCTCTACTTCAGTAAGCCCCTTCCTGTCATCAGCCCGGTGAAAATGTCTGCAAGTTCTTCAGAGCTAATAAACAGCATACATCATTCCTTTCAACTGATCACTAGAGCGGGGCCTCGTGAGTGAGTGTGGAGCATGAATCGTACAGCTGCACTAATGGAACTCTGAAGAATGAGCCCCTGAGTCAGCAGCATGAGTGCATAAGAGGGCCATGACCTCTTCCCCCTTGTCCCAGACTCAAAGTGCTGGGACGCAGAAAGGACCACAAATAGCTGTACCTTGTTTGCACATTAGGGTATTAATCCAGCTGGGTAGCCATTATTGGTTTCAAAACAGTATTTAGAGCCATCCTAGTAGCTCAGAATGGTATTTTTGAAGATAGCCCAGTTGACTAAAATTGTCCTGTGTTGGTTTTGTCTTCTCCTCCTCCCCCAGGAATGAGATGGAAAGGCACTTCGTGGAGCTACTTCAGTTTAATATTAATGTTCCTTTCAGTGTGTATGCCAAATACTACTTTGACCTTCGCTCCTTAGCAGATGACAACAACCTGAATGTTCTATTCACTCCTCTTAGCAAAGAAAGAGCACAGAACTTAGAGGTAAGGCTGTGAAATCACTAACTGGGGTTTTCTGTCAGCCACCGAAGCCACACCTGTAGCTAAATTATATTAAGCAGTGATTAGGAAAATGGAAAGCTGTTAACAGTTTGAAGAGCTTATTGACCCGTTGGCATCATATTTCCTGTGTCTTTTATGGTTTATACAGGGATCCCACATTATAAAAAAAAAAATTGTCTCTTCTGTAACCATAATTCAGAATACTTTCAATCATATTTAATCTGTTCTTAATGGTTTTCCATTTGAACCTCTACACTTACATATAACCATACATGAATAATTTCTTAAAATTGTATCCCTAATCAGATGTACCTACAGAATCTACTTACCACTCTTAACTGTCTGTTTTTTTTTTAATAATTGATGTTTTGGACTATTTCTACTGTCTTGATATTTTTAATAAATAAATAAATGTATTTATTTATTTATGGCTGCATTGGGTCTTCGCTGCTGCACGCGGGCTTTCTCTAGCTGCGGCGGGCGGGGGCTGCTCTTCATTGCGGTGCGCAGGCTTCTCATTGCAGTGGCTGCCCTTGTTGCAGAGCACGGGCTCTAGAGCGCAGGGTCAGTAGTTGTGGCGCACGGGCTTAGTTGCTCCTCGGCATGTGGGATCTTCCCGGACCAGGGCCCAAATCCGTGTCCCCTGCATTGGCAGGCGGATTCTTAACCACTGCGCCAGCAGGGAATTCCCTCTTAACTGTTTTTTACTCAGCTTGCAGTTCGTGTGTGTGTGTGTGTGTGTATGTGTGTGTGTGTGTGTGTGTGTGTGTATCACAGTTCAGTCCCATGAGTTTATTAGACAAAGCATCCGTGGCTAACCTGAGAGACCTATACTTGGAAGGTATAATGTGGATTCAGATACTGGATGTAGAAAGTACATGAGTTTTTAATATAAATGGTAACGTACATGGAACAACGTAATACTTATGGCTTATGATTTTTGGTGGGTATACAGCAAAATTCACAACTGAAATGAACACATTTAAAATTGATACTTTCTGTGGTACCTTGGTGGTACTTTAGAATAAGATGTTTTTCTACCATAATTTATGTGCAAGTGAAATAGCACCTTTCAGCGCTTGTCATTAGACCTCTCCTACCTTCAGCACATACCTACCTGATTAAAATTTTCTTAGAGTATGTAATAACTAATGAAAACTGAAGAGAAGTTGAATAGCTGAGTAAACACTGATTTTGCCCAAGTGTATGTCCATTACGTTTAAGGATCACGTGTGTAGGTAACAGATGATATTGCTATTAGGAGCCTATCATTAGGAACCCAATTTTTAAGTAACTCTAAGTTATTAGGGCAAGTTACCCCTTGCCCCAGCAATCTAATCATAGCCCTTAAAGGTTATTACCTTAGGGAACTGTCAGTTAGTGTAGATATCAGCTATCCAAAGTAGCAGTAACTATGAACTTATCTAAACGAATGGAGATGTGTGGCTTATCAATGATGCTTTTTTTGTTTTTTTAAGGTCCGAACATTTTTTTCCCCCCTAATTATACCTATGTTCTACCTGATTGACTTTCCTAGGCCATTTCCAGATTGTGTGACGACAAATACAAAGACGTGTGTAGAGCTGCTATGAGAAGGTCTTTCAGCGCTGATCATTTCATTGGTATTCGGCGCTCCAATGCCATCCTCTCTTAAGGGAGAAGTGAGGGGTTGTAACATCATAAACCCCTCGAAACAAAGACTGGAGAAATATCACCTCTCCTGCTCAGAAACCAGCAAAGTTAGTATTTTCACCTTAAAGAAAGACATTGAATTCAAGAGACTCATGGACAAGCGAAGATTATGCTCATAGGAAAGAACGGGACCTCGTCAATGTAACACACTCTTCTGTCCTTTTTATTGTAAACAGAGTTACAAAAACCACTCCAAAGCTAAAAGCTCCCAATCCACGCACAGATATCTGCTCCCAATCCACGCACAGATATCTGATAGCTGTGAGCTATGTGAGGTTTTTTAATTAATAGTTTAAATTTTTAGACTTTAAAGACACTAGCTATATAACTTCTATGTTTTTCTTACCTCACTGTCCCATACTGCTGCATATTCCTTTAGAATCAGTGCAGTATTACCATCAAAAAATGGGACTCCAAAAAAAAAAAAAAGTAAAAAAACAAAAAAAGAAAAAAAAACAAAAAAACAAAAAAAAAACAAAAAAGAAAAAAAACAAAAAAAAACAAAAAAGAAAAAAAACACAAAAAAAAAAACAAAAAAAAAACATGGGACTCCTAACAACTCATAAAGCCAAACTTCGGAACAGACTGTTGTAGCATCGTTAGGTTTTGCAGGGTTCTTCCTCCCTACTATATCATTGAAGCTGCTAGTCATTATTGGCAATCAATTTAAACCAAAAAGCTGCTGAATAACACATGTCATCCAAATTCTTTGCAGGCAGTACTTATTAGCATATTAGCATGTTTGCGATCATAAACAGAGAAAGTAGGTTATTTCCTTCTATTGGGTCCGTGCTGCATTTCTTGTTAACTATAATGGTGCTTCTGATTTTGTGATGATTTTCCTCTTTGTTATGTACTTGTGTTAAAGGATATTTTCATAATTCCAGCCAACATGGTGGTCCAGTAATTAACAAGCCGGTGATGAAATAGAAGGTGTCCCAAAAGTCTTAGAACAATTTTAAGCTTTAATATAGTGTGCTTGGATACTCCAGAACAGTGTCGCAGAAGTATAAATGCTAGACTGGCAAAACATCACTTGAAACTTTAATCGAATTTCTTCTAAACTCATTTACTTTTGTACATTTTAAACATTAAGCTTTTATTTTTTTATTTTTTATTTTTTTAAATGAATTAATTTATTTAATGGCGTGTTGGGTCGTTTCTGTGTGAGGGCTTTCTCTAGTTGTGGCAAGCGGGGGCCACTCTTCATCGCGGTGCGCGGGCCTCTCACTGTCGCAGGCTCTCTTGTTGGGGACACAGGTTGGAGCCCTGGCTTGGGAAGGCCCGTGAGCCACAATTACTGAGCCTGCGCGTCTGGAGCCTGTGCTCCGCAACAAGAGAGGCCGCGATAATGAGAGGCCCGCGCACCGCGATGAAGAGTGGCCCCCGCTTGCCACAACTAGAGAAAGCCCTCGCACAGAAACGAAGACCCAACACAGCCATAAATAAATAAATACATAAATTTTAAAAAATAAAAAATAAAACAATAAACGCTTAACGTTTAAAATTTACAAAACTAAATGAGTTTAGAAGAAATTCGATTAAACTTTCAAATGATGTTTCGTAAGTTTGTGGCATTTATACTTCTACAAGTATCAAAGCTTAAAATTGCACTAAGACTTGAGGGGATACCTCCCCTCCTCTTTTTAAAATAGTCCTTTGCAAGGCTGGGCTGCTTACCTGCTTGATCACCTAAGTTTCTTTTTTCTAGATTTGGTGAAGGAATTATGAACAACAGTGTTAATTCACATGTAATAAATTGAAAAGAACTGGACCCTAGTAGTAGTGACAGGAGAGTAAGTGATACGAAACAGCTTTTCTATCCTGTGTGTTAACCTGGCTGTAGGTGTCTCACTTCAAGTTCTATGTAAGAGGAAACATATAAACCTTAGGAACCCTTACCTCAGGCTTTAAAAGGCAGGGAGGTCCAGTAATCAGTCTTTTTGGAGATTGGTAACGATGTCACCTAAACTTGAAATATTAAAAAAAAAAAAAAAAAAAAGTGTTCTCAACTATGTGAAATCTTTCTCCTCCTACCTTCTCAAATGTAATCCTAGGAATTTTGCCTGTAAACAAAGCATTTCTGGGCCAGAAGTACTTTCTCTCTTTATAGCAAGGCTTCACATTATACTGAGTGCTGCAGGTTCCATCATTTTTAAGGGACAGAGACATAAATGATAAATTATGGTATATAAAATACTACAATCTACCACCTCAAAAAATATTGTTTATGGAGTTTGGAGCTTGGAAATTCAAGTACTGATTGCAGTTTTATTTTGAAAAGAATGCTACAACTTATGTGGTTTTTCTTCCTCATGTTTATATTAAAAGAAAAGCTAATAAACTCTGTTTTAATTAAAATATATGGCTACTGTGTTTGTAACACTTCTCACTGTTCACATAACATTACAACTCTGCCTAACTCAAATGTTTTCAGTCAGCTCTGATAGTCGGGCCTTAAAGCATTTTCCAACTAACCATTCATAAGTTGTTTTGACCCCTGCCTTTAGTTAAGATGTAGACATTTATTTCTTCAGCTTACGCTCTTTTCAACCTGAAGATAATCTAGTCCACTTAAAATCACTGGCTACAGTGCTCAGTGGCATAATGCATTAGATGGCATTTTTGAATTGTTTGTTATGGTGCCAAGATGGAAATGCACATTGAAAGATAAAAGTAGGTAAATCCACAGAGAAAGGAATTACAGGAATACTGTAGAATCAGAACTTGTTGTTTGAGGGTTTCAAGCAATTGAACAGGAAAGAAAATGGAAGAACAGGAAGCAGTAGAATTGTGGTTGCTGTTAAGAGGGTGACTTTTAAACAAGCCACGTAATTTGACTTTAACATGCTATTTCACTTAACATTCAGTTGGAAATATACCAGATCTCTCAAGTTTCTTTTAGACCCTAGCCACTGCACTTGAGCAATATTCCATCAGTCCTGATAGTATTGCCGTAGTATTTCCTCCACCTTAGTTACCTTCCTAAGGTCACATCTTTAACTTTGTTCTTGTTAAGTTGCTGATGAGGAGAAATGATCTGATTTAGTACAGAAGGGAAAAAAAATCGATCACAAGTCACTGTTTATATCAATAGTTTGCACCGCGTAGTAATATGCCAGTTACTAAGCAGAAATGCTGACATATCTCGAGTGGTCGAAGGTTTGAAAAAAAAAAAATTGGGGGTAGGAACATTGGGCATGACTGTAGCTTCAAGAACAAGTTGGTAGAATAAGGGGAATCGCTAAAAATTGCTTTTCCCCTTCAGCTTTAATTCTAGAGGCAATACAGCCATTTTAATAAATGGGAAATTGAGGCAACTTAAGGTAAAAATTTAAACATCACAAAGTAGGTTCTCCAACAAATATGGGGCATGGAAACTAGTTATTAATAGGGTGGCAACTATGGCATGTTTTTCCAGATTTTTATACCGAAGAAGGGTTTGTTCCCTAAAGTAGTAAGACTATAAAAGAATATCTGACTACCTGAACTCAAATTTTATTTTTTCGCTTTTTAAGAAAAATTATTTTTCTCTATTGGAATACTGACATCTGTGCAATTTTAACTCTGGTATACCGTGAACTGAACTTTATTCTTTACAAGGAAAAGACAAAAGTTTGAAATGTATGTTTGAACCAAATTAAATTGCCATTTTTGTATGTTAAATTCATGTGGTTGACCCTAAGACAACTTCTTAGGGCCCAGTGTTTCTGGTTAAGAGAAATTTTTTCCACCCTGTATCAGATTCCATCATGACCCTATGCTTTCACATTTACTCCTAATGTACCCTGTATGCCCATTCTTGAAATTCAACAGCACTAAATCCTAGTTTTACAACAGGTCAAATTTCATTTCTTAGTTTTCCCATTCTATAAAATATACCATTCCTTGATTTTTGAAAAATGCTGAAGCCAGTATTTACTGGAAAACAATTCACTCTGTATTCAGGTTATGCAATGTTTTTGGAAATGTTTACCTATAGCGTGTAGGTTAGCTAAAATCTTTCATCACCCAAGACTTCTCTCTAACCACATGTAAAATGACTACGACTGTTCCCTCACCCAGAAGCCGCATTCTTGAGTATAGAGCTATTTGGTAAAGCACTTGACAGCTGGTAGGGGCTCTCCCAGGGGTAAGTGCTAATTTCTATGCAGAATCTGTAGATTACACCCAGCATCTATCAAGTTAAGGATTAGATCACCTAAAATCTTAACTGTTAGCCACTCACCAGCCTGGCCAGCCTGACACCGTGCCAGCAAGAATACAAAAGATCTAGGAGCCCTTCAGAGACACCTGGTCCCTTGTACACAGGTGCAATCTGTTTGGCTTCTGAGGCAATTTCCACTAGTCCGTTTTAAATGGGTTTGGCAGATGAGATAACATGTACTTCATGTGAAAGAAATGTTATGAATACCAGTTTATGGTTTAGGATCGCTAACATGCAGAAAGAACCAGGAAAGTGAAGTAGTATAGAAATTAAGAGAAATCCAGAGTCAAATGAAAAGAGGTGAATGTTCTTTAAAGAAAAAAAAAAAAAAAAAAAAGGAACAGGTTAGGTGATTACTTAACTGCTGTGAGGGCAGCTAAATAATTTGAATGTGATTAGAGAAAGTCAGTGACAGCCTCAGAACCTAAGGTCCTCAAGAATATGTCGATCTCTACTTCAAGACCTCAAATTACTCTGCTAGCTTTTTCTTACAACATCTATTCCTTCATCTTACCGTTCTCAATTCTACTGACCTTTACTTCTAGCTCCCCAGATGGTGGCCCTTTATCTCCTCACTGTGGGAACCGACTCTTCCAAACGCAGGGCATCAGTGTTTTGTCCACCTCCCACTGCCCTCTCTCAACAAGGTCATCTCAGCTTCACCCTTTGACTCTCTGCTCGTGTCCAATGTGGCAGTGCTTGATGTTGGTTACTACTATGAGCCATTTCTAAAACACTATCACCAGGTTCCAGGAAATACAGGATTTCTATGGCTCACGGGCTAACTGGCCCCTTGTAATCCCCTTTAATCAACTACTTGAGCCCTCCTGTGTTCCCACAAAGTAGTTGTTCCCAATTTGCTGCACTCACTCCCCTGATCTGCCCACATCCCTAGATGTATCTCCTCAGGCTAGGCAGCAACCCCACCTTCCAAACTCCAAAACTCATTTCATCTGGCATTAGGAATAGATGCCTCACTTCTTAAGGTAACCCCTCTCATCTAAGGGAGAGGATTCCATCCCAACTCTTCAAATCAAATTTCTATATCCAACACCCCCACCACCAGGATGGTGGTGAGGATGGGGCAATTTGACCTTCCTCAGCCCTTGACATGTCCTAGTGTTTCTCAAGATGTGGTCTCCAGACCACCTGCCTCTCATGGGCTGAAAGTCCCTGTAAGAAATGAAGCTTCTCTAAATGCAACGCGGAATCCTAGAACAGATAAAGAACATCAGTGGAAAATCTGGTGAAATCCAAATGAAGTCTGGAGTTAACAGTAGTGCGTTAATGTTGACTTCTTAGTTTAACAAATGTGCTATGATAATATGTTAATATTAGGGCAAAACGGATATATCTTTGCAACTTGTCTGTAAACCTAAAATCATTCTAAAAGTTTACTAAAACAGAACAAAAAGACCTAATTCTTGGATCCCAAATTCATCTCAATTCCTGGAGCTGAAGCCTGGGAATCTACATTTCTAATAGGAAGCCCAAATGATTCTTATGCAGACACAAATTTGAAAACTAGTCTTTCAATTCCCTTTCCATTCCATGCCTGAATGGCTGCTTCCTCCTTGTTTTACTTACCTTAACCTGATTTCATCTTTTAGATCCTCTCAACCCTAAAATATAAGTACTATCATTATCCCCCTTTCACAGATGAGAAAGTATAAGATGCAGTACACAAACGAAGTACTAAGAGCTTAAGTAATTTGTTCAGGATCAACAGCCCATGAATGATGGAGCTGGGAGTTGAATCCCTAATCAGTCTAGCTCCCAAATCTATGCACAGAACCATTCTACTTCCTCTCATTCTGTTGCACGTAAGAGCTCTGTAACTAAATCACTAAAAGAAGCATTATTACCTATTTCTCCAACTTCCTAAGTCCAACAGTGCCCCCCTTTTCCACTGGGGGGAATGAACAATGAGAAAGCATTGGGAAGATGTGCCAACTAGAGACCTGGACGGGTAAGGCACAGTGGCTCTTGCACCAGGATCCAGCTCAACTGCTGTATTCTCTGTTCTCCCAAATGCCCTAACATGTACCAATCTAATAATGCTCATAGTACTCACTTTGATGCTAAATTAATTATCTCAGGTTTACTAAGCATCTGTCCAGATTGTCAGGGAAGTGCCAACTCTAAATCAATTTACAGTTGGCCCTCCGTATCCACAGGTTCTGCATCAGTGGATTCAACCAACCATGGACTGAAAATACTTAGGGAAAAAAATTTCAGAAAGTTACAGAAAGCAAAACTTGAATTTGCTGCACACCACCAACCATTTGCATTATATTTACAACTACTTACTTAGGATTTGTATTTGGTGTTATAAGTAATCTAGACATGACTTAAAGTATAAAGGAGGGTGCGGGGGAAGATGGGAGGATTGTGCGTAGGTTATATGTAAATACTGCACCGTTTTCTATAAGGGACTTGAGCATCCATGGATTTTGGTATGGGGTGGCACGGGGGGGAGGGAGACTACTGGAACCAATGACCCACAAATACAGAGGGAGAACCATATATCCTCTTATCTTAGCTGGGTTCCCTGACTTGTATTTAGACCTTAATACAAAGTTGTGGATCTAACTGCTGAATGATGAAGTTTTGGGAGTTTCTGACTGCAAACCAGACACACACAACAACAGCAGCACTTCTATCCAAATTGCTTCAGTACAGAGTATAGATGGAGGGTTGATAAAATAGAACACAATCTCAGGTAATGTCTCTGTTCTTATGTGTATTTTCCTTCATTTCTTCAAGTGAATCATGAAACAATCACAGGATCAGCAGGAGAAACCTATGAAGTATATTCATTCAGGTAAAACATGTTTTCATTAGTTCTCCTTCTGGTGATTGGAATTTCTTTGATTTTATTATCAATAAAAACGTTGCCACTTATATTCAAAGTACATCCGAGAAATCTGATCATGAAGTTAGAATGCACATACCTCCTTCAGATACTCTTAGAAAACAGTGTCTCTCCATGAAAGCATGAGAAAACTACTTGTACAGCATCTTATTTGCTTTACCATTGCTTTAATGCACTTTAAAATTTAGCTACATTAATTGGGAACAAAGAAACAAAAATAGACATTTCTTTGTTTTTCATAAATAACTACTCTCCATATTTGATAAAAATCTCAAAGCATTATTTTAACTTCCCACAAGTATAATACATACAATTTTTTTTTTCTGAAATAATAAGGTCAGCAAATTAAGTATCTTGGCACTAATATAACCACATACAACTGCTATTCTACTGACTTCCAGGAACAAAACAAAAACAGAAAACTTCTTATCAAGATGCTCTGGGTTTCCTTTTGCTAGTGTTAGGGATCCGGAATTATAATCATCTGCCAGTAATAATTTTATAGATTCTAGTTGATTGTCTACAAATAAAATATCGCTGGCTCTGCTTTGTGAGTTCTGGATTTGACATGACACTAACAATACCGCATGGGACAGGCACTATACACACATGGAAATCAGGAAAAGTACTGAATGCCCTGGACTCGAACTACTGACTCAGTATGTGCCTCACTTGGCTCAGTAATAAATTCACCTGCACCAAACCCGTATCAAAAGTCACTAAATCTCTCATATATATAATATATATTATTTATATACACACCCACAACACATACACACTATACATACAGTTTGTAACAACATGAAGTAATATTGTCTTCAAATGATGTACCACAGACTGAAATAAATCCTGTAATTGTCATCAAGCTGCTAGAAGCTTTTGAGAGTTCTGAGCCAGGTTACTTAGTTACTTTCATCCTGCCTACCCTTCATTCACCCTGCTTTAATGTCTTGGTAGCTTTTTCTTTCAAAACCACCCTCCTCGACCCAGGCGTATTTCTTTCCCAGGATCCCTTGATCGGACTTTGGAGGCAAGAGAGGGCATGCAGGGGGAGCAGGAAATCCTCAGCCACTGTACCTCACACCTGCCTAGATTTGTGATGTTCTCTGTCCTGTTGGCCACATTCGGTGTTAGAAAGCAGTTATTCAAGGCTTTGTCCCTCCTACCCCCCTTGGTCTTTCTGTAGAGCACAAAAGTGAAAGAAGCCTCTTTAGCAGGGGTAGCAGTTCATTAAAATATACAACTACATTTCCTAGCTCTGGGGTTCCCATTCTGTACTTGAGACTGCAGGTCACGGATGCTGTTATTAAGGTGCGGTGTGGGCTCCATGAGGTTTTCTCCTGGCAGCCGGTGTCGGGATTAGTGCAGCCCTAGCCCAGGAGGAAACGGCCTAATGAATACCAACTTGGAAACAGTGGTGTCAGCACGTTATTTAAGCTTGTACATTGCTCACAATTACACACAATACACACACAGGCTTATCACTGGAAATGACTACGAGAAAACATGACAAAGGTTTGCAAGGATAAACCAATAAGGCACCAAGAATACTTATTTTCAGCCAATTTAGACAACTTCAAAGTGTGAGGTTAATAATATAAATTAAAATGACTTCCTAAGTCTTATCAACTGATTTACTGAGAGGTCACATATTAGTTCCTTCTAAATCTTTACCCCCTAATCTGTGATGGGAGACGTTGCTTACAATTGAACCATGAAAGGGACAGCCCAAAAGCTGTACATGTGAAACTAAACTGGGCCTTAAATCCTCACTAAAATCACAGAGCTGGCTGTGAAGAAGCTGCTAAATCACCCCACAACCTTCCAGTTTATAATTGTTTTCATGAGTGTGGATTGTTTGCCTAATAAAAATAAAAATCAGAAGAAAACAGCATATGAGATGGAAATAGGGGGCGACCATAAATAGATGGGCTTCTCTGCCCTGGGTAGCGGGAGGGGTGGCTGAGGTAAGACTTGAGGGAAGCAGGTGGGCTTCATCTTTGAGGGAAGGGAGGGGGAGAGCAGCGGTGAGAACAGAGGCTGAAAACAGAGGCAGCTCTGAGAGTTGGCCTGGACCTAGACCTCCAAATGCATTACCTGTATTGCCTTTCCTTGGCTTAGTATCCTTTGTCTTAACTGTCTTTTTTTTTTTTTTTTAAAGTAAATTGGTTGTTCTTTTTAGGTTTGGTATGTTGCCAAAATGAAAAATAGTTGTTTTAACAGGAAGAATTAAATCACTTCAACCACATCATCCCACAACTTTTAGATACATTCTGCATCATCTTTACACTCCTCCACAAAAAAAAAAAAAAAAAGGAAGAGGAAAAACCCAAATTAGGCACAATGACCTAAGGCAGCAGAATAATCTTTGTACTTTCTGGGAAGAAATGTTAACTGAGGGAAGAGGTCAAGGTGATCAGAAAAGTTCCTCATTTGAAAAACAAGAGAGGAACTGGCCCTCAGGCAGGGGATCTATTTCAAGGTTCTAAGAAGCTTCTGAACAAGTAGAGGAATTAGATGTGCAAAAAGTTCTGTAGCTCGGTGTACAAGGTTTTGTCGAATATACTGAAATTTTGATTCAGAGGATGAGTGTGTAAGAGCAGTGCATTTTTATAAACGTGAATAGCTTCTGAAAGTCCATGAAAACTATAACACCAGGCTTCTTTCCACCAGCAAAGTGCTTAAATACACTATGGAAACTATACACTTGTTTACTTAATATCCATAATGTAAAAACTGACCTGGGCTTAAATCTGACTTTTCCAACTTTGGTATAAATGAAGCGCAAATCCCTACACTTGCTGTTTTTCTAGGGAGACATCCTCTAATTTTAATTGTTTTTGCCATTTTAGCTTCTTAAATTTAGTCCCCACTCAGTCCTGGTCACTGGTATTCTGCTGGCCAATGCACTGTCACCCCCTTCCCCAGTAATGGCCTCACACTCTTCTTGAATGAATGGTTAAATAGATTAGGAAAGCAAACAGAATTTTTAACAGTAAAGTATGTATGCGTGGTGTGTGTACGTGTGTATTCATCAATACATAGACTTTAATATATAAATGAGGGAATGGTTCAACAGATTAGAAAAGCAAACAGAATTCTCTAACAGTAAAGTGTGTGCTCATCACTATATAGGCTTTCTCAGAAGAGGAGGAAGAGAAAAATATATTGAGGTGAGGCGGGGGGGAAACAGCTTTCCTTTTGCTACACTGATCCATGTTTTAAAAGCTTATGCAAGGGTGTTATGGGTCTCATTTGTTTTCAGAGGCCGCAGAGGGCAGTGTCTCGATGCTTTTGGAATATCTGGCTGTAATCTAGTCCAAAGTCCAGGGACACTTATTTTCCCCCATCGCTGCCAGTGTGTATTCACAGGACTGCATGGTGCGCGCCCGCCGCCGCGTCCCGCCCGCCGCTCTTCTCCTCCCCTGCAGGGGGATCCGCGCTCCAGCGGACTCCTGGGGGCGGTGGCGGTTCTCCCGGGACGCGCCGGGCTCCGCTCCTCCCCCGCGCTCTAGCACCCTTTGGCCCACCTCCGGCGGGTATTGAACTGCGCGCGGCGGCGGCGGCGGCGGCGCTGGCCGCAGTGGAGTCACGGCCTCGGGCTGACTGGCCTCTCCCGCCCAGCCTGGGTCACCTGCTTCTAATGCCCGCCGGGAGGCTCCGCCCCGGCCCCGCCCCTTACAAAGAGGGTTTGAATTGTTTCCCGCTCCCCCCACCCCTTCCTTCTACTGGAAGAAGGCGGCAAAAAGGCAGGAGGGCCTGAGTTCTTGAGGGACTCAGGACTGCACTTTAGGGCTGAGTCGTTCTTGTGTCCTGGATCCCACTTACACAGACTGGGAGACAAAATTGCAGAATAGCCCTCTTCCTCCTGCTTATCAACAAGACTTTGTGAGAAATAATGAGGAATACGTGTATTAATCCCAGCCTCAAAGTTAAAAGAAATAAATATAAATCTCTTCACAAACATTAAAACCGTTAATAAATATGTTTAAAATGTACTTTACCTCTTTCCTTCCCTGGGATTCTACAGGTGCTTATATTTTTTTGGTTTTTTGGGAACTACTTGGCACTCAGTGTCGGCAAACATCCCAGGGTTGAAAGTAGTGGGAGTTGAAAAGCTATGGAATAGCAATCAAAAAGAAAGGGAAACCCTCAGTGGAAAGTATGCACAGATTGTGAACATGCCAAGAGAGGCTGCCTCATTCTGTGGCCTGTATGCAACATGTGTATTATTGGGGATGGACAAGTGTTGGCTAATAATAAAAATTATTTGAAGTTGGAGAATGTTAATCACTCATGCTGGAATTGAACCAGAATACATGTGTTATTTCACTTGGTTCTGACTCAAAGGATGTTATCTCCTAGTCTGTAAACCTCTCCCTTCTTAATCAACAGGGAGATGTTATTTTTGCTTGGAGATCTCTAATAATAGTAGTAATAATAGCGGGAAAACTTGGCCAAAAGAAACGTATTTTGCATTGTATAGCTTTTTGTATCATTTGAATTTTTGCTTTTCTGCACATAGTATTTCACTTTAAAGGCAGTTTAAAATATGCTGTTTAACATGTATTAGGCAGGGTGCTACATAATTCATTTCAGTTAGCTCATTTGATCCTCACAACAATCAGATGGAACTGGCATCATAATGGCTTCCTTGAAGTTGCATGTTTAGTCCATGGAAAGGACAGAAATCACAATTTTCTTCTGAGTCATAGTTATTGTTTAACAAACTGGAAAACACTGAATTATTTTTAAAGATGCAATTTTTAAGCAACTAGAACATTGCCAGGCATTCTTAGCTATTAATTCACTCATCTATCCTTCCATCTAGCCAGCCATCCATCCATCCATCCAAAAACACCAAATTTCTGACTTGAAGACACTACTGTTATATTAAACGTGTTGCTACAAAGTGGAATTCATGAGGTTCAACTTAAATTATTGTCCAAGGTGTACTTATTAATTGATGAAAATACGGAGGATCATGCCAAACATTCCATCCAGTAAGACTGTGACATTTTGAAAGTTTTGAAGTATTGGTTTTGGATTTTGTAATCAGAGAATAGTTATTGCATTTCTAATCTTACTATACTTGTATTGATTATACATATTGAGACACTTGAGAGTTCAATGCTATAGGAATGACTGGACAGGTAGCCTCTGTATACTCTTCAGTATCTTGATAATCAAGCCTGGAACAGTGTGCTGCCCATAGATGCCTTTGGTAAATATTTGTGAAATAAATGGATGAATAAATGGCAACTGAGATTAACTTTTTAAACTTTAGCAAGTGGCACTGAATCCTTGGATAAAGCTTACCTTATGAGCTATATATATCTCTGAGGTTGACCCTACCCTGTTAAATGCAGCATGAGTCCAAACCTTGGCTCTTCCTTTACTAGCTGCCACTTTGGACAAGTCACACGACAGCTCCAGGTCCTCTTTCCTCATCTGTAAAGTGGAGTTACCCCTCATAGAGTTGTAGTGAGGGGTAAATGAATTTATATGGTGAAGAGCTTAAAACCATGTCTAGCACCTCATAACTCTATTTAAGTCTGTTATTAGTTTCTACTGGGTTCATGCTATTTTTCTGTTTTCCCACTCTATTTTCTTTTGTGTATCACTTTAATAATGGGGAAGAAGTTACATTTTTTAGATGTACAGGCATACCTCAGAGATATTGTGGGTTTGCTTCCAGACCACTGCAATAAAGGAAATATCACAATAAAGTGAGTCACATGGATTTTTTGGTTTTCCAGTAATGTCTATAAAACTTATGTTTACACTATTCTTCAGTCTATTAAGTGTGCAAGAGCATTCTGTCTTTAAAAAAAGTACATATTTTAATTTAAAAATACTTTATTTCTCAAAAATGCTAACCATCATCTGACAACTCAGGGTTGTCACAAACCTTCAATTTGTGAAAAAGCAAAGTCTGCAAAGCGCAATCAAATGAGGTATGCCTGTACTTTATGTCTGAGCACACTCCCAGCTGTCACCAGCTATCTCTAGCATTTAGATATTAGCTAGATTTTATGCCAAAGCAGGGATCATTTCACTTGCCCTGGATCAAAGTGCGTACACCTGACATCAGCAACCAGCCCGCAAGTGTGCGAGTGTGCACAGGGCTGGCACAGGACAGACACCCACAAGCCAACTTGAAATCCCTCACAGGTATTTCCAGACTAGCTTTTTCCATGTCCTAGAGCATTTCTGATAACTCCTCTTCTCGTCAGATCAGACACCTCTAGATGAGAAACGCAGACACTAATCAGAGGATTAACATGATGAGTCATTTATCCAGGTTCATAATAAGAATGCCTTGTTCACATTATAAGTGGAATCATTCAACTGTAATCTTTAGTCCTCTCCCCTCCTCCACTGTGGTGGCGATTATAGAAAAGTAAGAGCTTCTTTCTTCTTTCCCAGAGGCGATGGAAGCGCTAATCTTTCCCACCCTCAGCAATGGCTCTCAGCTGCACATTACAATCACCTGGGGAGCCTTAAGATCTACTGATGCTTGGGCCCTACTGAATCAGAATCTCTGGCTGACGGACCCAGACATTGTTTCTTGGTTTCGTTTTATTTGTTTCTTTTTGTTGCCGTTTTGTTTTTAGCTCTCCAGGTGATCCTGATTTTCAGCTAGGGTCGAGAGCCACTGACATAGATGGTTTTGTTATTTCCTCAGCACAGCCCCAAACTTGGGCCTAGCTGGATCTTCTGCAGAAAAGGGTTAATCACATCATGATGTAAAATGGAACACCTCGGAAGAAAGTATAGAGAAGTACGTTCTAGTCTAACTGCATGTGAGTCTGTTTGGGCTGAAGGAAAGTACATGTATATGAAGTAAAAAATATGTAACAGAATTGTGGTACAGTGATGGCACAGTCAACAACAATGGTGGCCGTAACAGTAACTGATGGGTATTGGGCATTTCCAATGTGCATGCACTGTGCTAAGCATTTTACATATATAATCTCTTTTACTCCCAAGAATCCTGTGAGGTTGATATTATCAACCCCATTTTATAGATTAAGAATCTGAGGTTCAGAAAGTAACTTGCTACACAACGGCACACACCTTCCAACTTGGGTTTTCCTCGCTCCAAAGGCTATGCTGCCATTGATTGCAGGCCTCGTTGTAGGCCCAGCAGTAGAGGGTCCTGAAAACCACCAGATGGTAACTCTTGAGATAAGCAACTTCCCTTGTTCCTTATCATCCTTTTCCTGGGGATCAGGTCAAATTTTCAATTCTGGTGTGGCCTCTTGTGTGGGGGACTAAAGTACGGAAAAGCTGAGGGCTCTGGATTCATCTAGAATCCAGTATAAGTCTAGAGCCACTTGTTCTTTGGGCTTTGCCGACCAGGCATGAGGTGGGGCACCCTTTAGACTAGATTTCAGGACCTGTCTGGTATCTTGGCAGAGGGAGCTTCAGTTCGGTAAATATTGATGCTGCACATGCTGTGAGCCAAACACTGGTGCCAGGGGTGCAAAGATAAAGAGGCATGGGCTTACCAGGCAGGACGTGGTGGGAGCACAGAGGAAGCACCTGGCCCAACCTGGTGGCTCAGGGAAGACCCAGGCTGTGCCTGGAAGGCTGAATATGAATTAGGTGATCTATGAGTCAGGGTTTAGTACAGGAAGAAACCACTCTAGGTGTTTCAAACAGAGAAATATTTAATACTGAGAATCAAACAGAGGCTTACAAAATTGATGAGCTGGAGGGGCAGAAGTCAGGGGGGTACCGCTGGGCTATTGAGTTCATGGGCCTACCACAGTAGCTATGTTCCAGAAGTTGGGATGGTGCTGCAGCAAGGGCGCTTCACACCCATGAAACTGGTGACTAGACACTGAAACAGGACATGGAGTCCAACAGCATTAAATGCCTCTTAACATTATTGCTCAAACCTTGCTGGCCAACAGCAACAGCAACAGAATGATGCCTTCTCCTTGCATCTGCCTCCAAATCTTACACAAGTGCACCTGATTGACTGAACTTATTTCAGATCAAGACCCTAGCTGCAAGGGAGTCTGAAAAAAGTAGTTTGGCAGTTCGCCATCTCTTCAAGCAAATTACTAGAAGGATAGAATGGACGCTGGAGAGGCAATCACTAGTATCCACTATAGGTAAGGAAACTGAGAAGGACTTCCTAGACAGAGGAATCAGCACAAGTAACGGGCACAAGGCCATGAAAGAGCACGATTCAAGTGGTGAACAGCTGGGCATGGCTATGCTATCAGAAGCATGTGAATCAAGGTTTTTACCTGAAAGTGCACTCACGTCTAATCAACATATTTTTGATTAATTAGATTCGTATGTACACTGTACACATGACACTCTTTCCTATTGATACAGCGCTTGATGTATTCAACTGACTACTAGTGCAGAGGAGAAAGGAAAGGAGCAAAAAGCATGAAAAAGAATAAATAAAATTGTTAGGTAATAGTCATCCACAAAGAAAACAGAACATTAACCTTCCCCAAGCCTAATGTTGCAAACACTGTTGATTATGTGCCGAGGAGTCATCTCCCCTTTTTCCTTCCTAACAAAACCCCCGTTATTTGTTTTGTTCTGTTTTGTGGGGGAATCCACCCTTTTCTGCATAGCCCTGTGCTTCAGGAGAGGCAGGAGCTTCAGGTCAAGCCCCAAGGAGTAACACGTGATTAGTCTAACTGCTCGTGTTTCTCCCCTTCTTCTTATCAGCGTTTAGGTTACATACATGCATGGGACACAGTTCTAGCCAATAAGGCGTGGTGTGGGGGCCAGTGTGAGGTAAGTCTGTCAGGGGCTTATGGGAAAGCTCTTACTCCAAAGGAGAAGCAGTCCTCTCCCCTGCTGGGTATTGTTTTGTCTGCCTGTGATGCCTACCACTGTGGGCACCATCTTGCAACCACAAAGGAGCTAAGTTGACCCAGTGAAGAAGGATGGCATTGAGGCTGCCTGAACTGTTGGCCTCCAGACTTGTTGTTATGTGATACGATACGCTGCTTATTTTTTAATACATTTGAGTCCCTGTTTTCTTTCACTTGCAACCAAGAACATTGTAACTACTACTTGCAGTCTGTACACTTAGGATGAGATCTGCCCACTTAAACTTGGCTAATGAAGTCTCTGGAGGAGATTTAAGGAGAAAAATTTATGCCCTTTTTTTTCCACCAGAAAAATTGTTGTTTATCCTTCAAGAGCATTCAAGACCCACTCAAATGTCATTTCTGTCAAGCTGAGTGCTTTGTTATTGCCTGTACTCCCACAGCCCTCCCACTACTTCTCTATTACAGCACTTTACTCATGTACTCTTTCAGCAAATATTTATTGAGTGCCTATTTGGGGCTTGGTAGTGTTTTAGGCACAGGGGTTACAGTAGGAAACTAAATGCATGGAGATTCCAATCTAGTAGAAGACAGACAATGAATGAAAAAATTTTAATGTGATGACTCTTATCAAAGGGAAAAAAAAAGAATTCTTGTAAAAGAGGGGGAAATAACTACCTTGAAATTTATTTTATTGTACTGTGATTCTCTGTTCATATGTCAGTTTTTTCCACTAGATTGTGTGTTCTTGTAACCTCACATCACCCACCACTTCCCTGGGGGATTGCATTTTCCAAAGATGGCTGCGAAAACCTCTCCCATCCCACAGGTTTTTCTGCAATGTGATCTTGCCATTCCCCATAGGGGAGGGATGTAGGCGGTCCTAAGTCTCCTCCTCTTGAATCTCAGTGGGCTTGTGACGGTTTTGACCCATGGACTGTGTTGGAAGTGATGCTCTAAAACTTCCATGGATAGGTCATAAAAGGCCGTGTAGTTTCTACCTGGGTCTCTTGGGACACTTGTTTTTTGGAAGTGCTTTTTCTTGGGACACTCCCTCTTGACACCTACATATAGATGCTCCACTTGACAGTCCCAGCTGAGTGAGCCTTCAAGTCATCCCAGGTTAGGTAAAGAAGCTTCCAGATGATTCCAGCCCCCAACCTCAAGTCATTCCTAGTTGTTCAAGTCTTCCCAACTGAGGCCCCAGATATCATGAATCAGAGACAAGCCATCCCTGCTGTGCCCTCTCCAAATTCCTGATCCACCGTATCCATGTGCATAATAAAATGCCTGTTGGTTCACACCACTACTTTGGAGTGGTTTGTTACACAGCAGCAATGACTGGAACCCCCCAGATCTGCCTTTCTGTGAAATTTTAATCCAGTAGACAACTTTTTTTCTTTTCACCTGACCCAGTTGGTGATCAACTTATGCACTGAAGCTTGAGAACTTTCATCCATCTTACTTTCATCCCATTGAGTGTCGCTGTTGATGATATGCATGTGAAATGTCTAATCTTTTAAAACACAAATCTTCACCATTGATCTTAATATCCTGCTGCAGTGAGTTCCCCAGTTCAATTGTGTGTAGTGGGGAAAAAGTGCCTCCTTTTATCCATTTTAAACATGCTTCCTTTTCATCTCATCTTGTCCTCTTGCTCTTCCCCAAGTAAAGTGATTTCCATTTTGTGGGTACCTAGACACAGAGAACTGAGTTGAGACAATAATCTTTCTTTGGTTACCCAGAAGGCCTCGGGCGTGCTGCGACGGGGAGCAGTGGATTTTAGCTGGTGACTTAAAGGTGGTGGAACACTGTATTCTAATTAGTCACAAGTTTAGTTCCAAGCTTTCAAAAAATAGTCTAGATTCTGCAAGACACAGTAGGTGTCCTCTTGTGGTGCTGGGAAGTAGAGCACAGTAGAGAGGGAAGAGCATTGGCCAGTACATAGGCAATCCGGATTCAAGTCTCGTCTTGTGAGCCAGCTGTGTGCCCTTGGGCATAACACTTAGCCTCTCTGGACCTCATTCTCCTCAACTATAGAGTGAAGAGATTCAACCAGAGGGTTCTGGAGCACCCTTTTGCCTCTAACTTTGTATGAATTCTATGTATTTGCCAGTCATTTTGAAACATCTACTACATAAATCCACGGGAAGGAAAAGTTTGTATTCCAAACAGTTTGCCATTTTAGCTTCAAAGTGGAGTTGGAGAGAGCCACCACTCCCCCCTAACAAATTTTCTAGTTTTTAGAAAACTAATGTTATCGTTTTCCAAAAACACAATCCAAATTAGGCTTCAATTACCAAAAAATATATCCTGCTGTGACTGTTAAGTGACAGGTCTTGCAACCTGAGTCCTTTTAGTTTGGGGGTGCACCCCAGGGCTCCCATCAGCCTTGCTTTCATGAGCCTATCAATTCTCACGGTGCCATTGCTCGATGTTTGCATGGGGACAACTCCATTCTAAGTGATGAGAGTGAATGGATGGGGTGAACTGCTGCTGCATATGGCCACCTTGGGGAGGAAGAAGAATATTGTCCCAGTGAGCAGTCCAGTAGGAACTATTCAAGGGAATCTCTAGAAATCTGAAATCTCTTCCCAATTCTTTCTCCCCCTACAGAAGAAAAAAGGCTGTTACCATGTGGGACTTGGGGAAAGCATTCAGTCTCACTCAACCTGGACTCATTTCACTAATTTTCTGGTCTGCTTAATATTTCTTCAACAGTTGTGATTCTTAGAACTTCGTGGGCTCTAACCCACTTCTTAAGCTCTGCATCCTGTTTTGTCTTACTGAATTTTCTCTTTCCAATCCCAGGTGGGTGGGGGAAATGCTTCTCATCTCTGATTTTAAAATTCATTCCAGAATCTCCACTATTGAAGTGCTACCATGCATTGAGAGGACAGATTGCTTTCACTGTTGGCTTAACAAACTCTATCAATAGCAACAAGTAGCATGACGAGGTTCTACTCAACAGAAACTTACTTGTAAGGTTAAGAAAACCCCTGCGGTCCTTAGACAAAACTTCAGGTAACAAGTAGGAGAATAACAGCAGTAAAAGTAATAAAAAATATATCTAGTGTTTAGAAGAGCTTTTTGAAAATATTCTAAAGAAGAACCCTCCCACACTTCCCTTAATAAGATATCTCATATGTGATCACACATATCCACTTCCTTATCATCAGTATCATATGCGAGGATGTTTTGACGTTTTTGTGAAGCCTTTCAAGGAAGGCTTGAAAACAACACAGCAGCATCTATAATGCATAATACTGTCAGTTGTATCAATGGGAAAACTGAAGATCATGTAGGATGAATCACTTGGTTATTATTTGCTTGTTTAAGTTATTTGGGTAAAACAAGTCAGAAGTGTCGCTTGTTTCTTAGAGCGGTGCTACCCCTGCGAGGCTGCCTTCATGTGCTCAGTGACTCCTTGATTGTAGCTAAAAGGGGGACCCAGGGTTCCACACACCACATTCTGTTCCCCCTTCTGTCATTCCTGCTCACACTCTAGTGGGGGGATGAGTTTGAAGGCTTGTTGTCTTCAAAACCCTTCTGTCTATGTGGGCTATGCTGCATCATTGCTTGTTGCCCAAAGGCGCTCTGCAAAGATAATTTACTGCCTAAGAAAGTGGTATATACAGAACTGGTCAAGCCATGGGTTGCACTTTTTACAAAATTAATAAACAATTTTTTAAAGCAGTTTTAGGTTTACAGAAAATTGAGCAGATAGGGCTTCCCTGGTGGTGCAGTGGTTAACAATCCTCCTGCCAATGCAGGGGACACGGGTTTGATCCCTGGTCTGGGAAGATCCCACATGCCACAGAGCAACTAAGCCCATGTGCCACAACTACTGAGCTTGCGCTCTAGAGCCCGTGAGCCACAACTACTGAGCCCGCGTGCCACAACTACTGAAGCCTGTGCGCCTAGAGCCTGTGCTCCACAACAAGAGAAGCCACCACAATGAGAAGCCTGTGCACCATAACAAAGAGTGGCCCCGCTCACCACAACTAGAGAAAGCCCGCGTGCAGCAACGAAGACCCAACACAGCCAAAAATAAAGAAATAAAGAAATAAAGTAAAATAAAATTTAAAAAAAGAAAATTGAGCAGATAGTACAGAGAGTTTCCATATATCCTCTCCTTTTCCCACTCACAGTTTCTCCTTAGTGCGGTTCTTAGTTCTCTCTTAGTTCTCTTGCCTTAGTGCAGTTACAATTTAGTACAATTGATGAACCAATATTCATATACCATTACTAACTAAAGTCCATAGTTTGCATTAGGATTCGCTCTTTGTGTTATACAGTTCCGTAGGTTTTGACAAATAATGTCATGTGTCCATCAATACGGTATCCTACAGAATAGTTTCACTGCCTTAAATATCTCCTGTGTTTCACCTAATCATCCCTTCCTCACCCCGCCTTGACCCTTGACCCCTGACTATCACATCTCTTTACTTTCTTTCCCAGAATGTCATATCGTTGGAGTCATTCAGTATGCAGCCTTTTCAGATTGGCTTCTTTTATTTAGCAATATGCACTTAAGGTTCCTTCGTGTCTTTTCATGGCTTGATAACTCATTTCTTTTTTTTTTTTTAATATCCTCTTTTTTTTAGAAGAAGAAATTACAAATAACAAAACATTAGCAAAATGAGTAGAAAGTACAGCGACTTCTCATATACTCCCCCTGCCCTCACACATGCACAGCCTTCCCCATCATCAACATCCCACACCAGAGTGGTACATTTGTTACAATAAATGGACCTACATTGACACATCGTTATCACCAACGACCGTGGATTGTATTAGGGTCTGCTGTTGGTACTGTATTCTATGGGTTGTTTTTGTTTTGTAATTAATTAATTAATTTATTTATGGCTGTGCTGGGTCTTCGTTTCTGTGCGAGGGCTTTCTCTAGTTGCGGCAAGCGGGGGCCACTCTTCATCGCGGTGCGCGGGCCTCTCACTATCGCGGCCTCTCTTGTTGCGGAGCACAGGCTCCAGACGCGCAGGCTCAGTAATTGTGGCTCACGGGCCCAGTTGCTCCGCGGCATGTGGGATCTTCCCAGACCAGGGCTCAAACCCGTGTCCCCTGCATTAGCAGGCAGATTCTCAACCACTGCGCCACCAGGGAAGCCCTGGGTTTCTTTTTTGCTTCTTCTGTTTTTTTTTTTTGTTTTTTTTTTTTACAAAACAGCAGCAGGAAAGAAAAAAGCAGGAGGCAGATGAGCCAGGCACCGGGGTTCAGATCAGAAGGGAGCAGGGAGACCAAGCTGTTACTGCAGGCTGGCCCCGGAACTCTGTCCCAGCATCCTGGGAGCACGGCAACAAGCCCTAGAAGGAGCAGAGAGTGGGTGAGGAGACGGCTGTCCCAGCTCGGTGGCGGCACCGCTCCTTGGGCGGCCACCCTGGCGGTCAGCCAGGTTGGGAGCACTTGAGGCTCCTGTGTTTGGAGGCCTGGTCTCCAAAGCACGGACCCACAGGGGCCAGGCAGAGGAAGGAGGTAGGAAGGGCCGGCACAGAAGGGCTATGAGTTCTATCTGGGTCCCCCGGGACCACGGGGCCCAGGTGGGCAGGGGCAGTCAGGACGCTTCCCTGCTTGTCAGACAATCAGCTTCTTCAGGAAGGCCTCCAGCTGGTCCTCATCCTTGATGCCCACAAACTTGTCCACCACATCCCCATTCTTGATGGCCAGCACGGTGGGCACAGCTGATACCTCATACTCTATGGCGAGGTCTGTGTGGTCATCAATATCCGCCTTGGCCATCACCACCTTTCCATGCTGCTTGGCCACCACCTTCTCTAACCTTGGCCCCAGGATCTTGCAGGGACCACATCACTGTGCATGGAAATCCACAACCACTGGTGTCTCACTGTTGACAACTCAGTCTTGAAAGTCTGGTCCATCCTGGATGTTAAAGGTCATTGTACAGACTCTGGTGGTGTATATTGACTGGGCTTGGCTGGGTGTTACTGTCAGGTTATTAGGACTGCGCTGTGGGGTCTGCAGGGCCCTGGAGGCAAGGGGCGCCCACTGACTCTGAGAGGGCTTCCTGCAGATTATGGAGGCCAGGAACCTCCCCAGGAGAAGTCGCTAAGCCATCTCCCTGCAGCGAGAGCAGAGGGGTGCACAACGCGGCCCTCCCCACCGGTCAAGGGCACTTCTGTTCCCTATTCATTTCTTTACTCACTGCCTGCCATCCAGCTTGCACACATCCCCAGTCACCCAGTTGCCGCAGCCAATGGTATTTGTAGCTTTCCTGCCCCACGGACAACACTGGACAATTGTGAATGGAGCATCTACTGGCCAGGTACTGTGCTAGGTGCTCTGCTCCAGAAATGAGAAGCAGATGTGATCCCTACCCTCATGGGACTCACGTGATCAGTCATTCCTAATTAATACTCAGGTCCCTTGATTGCCACTGCTCCCTTTGGCAGGTTTACTTAAATGCCACTTAAATCTCCCTATTTTTGAAGACCTCTTCTTTCCTTCCCTTCCTTCTCTTCCTTCCTTCTTGCTTTCCTTCTTCCCCTCCTTCCTTCCTTCTTTCCTTCCTTCCTTTCTTCCTTTCCTTATTATACATGTCTTCTCAAGGCAATCACTTCTATACCTACAGCTTCAATTACTTTGTGTATACTCTAATGACAACACAATTTTAAATGTTGTTTTCATTTACCAGTTTTTTTTTTTGTTTGTTTTTCTTTTTTGGTTTATTCCTAGGTATTTTATTCTTTTTGTTGCAATGGTAAATGGGAGTGTTTCCATAATTTCTCTTTCAGATTTTTCATCATTAGTGTATAGGAATGCAAGAGATTTCTGTGCATTCATTTTGTATCCTGCAGCGTTACCATATTCATTAATTAGCTCTAGCAGTTTTCTGGTGGCAGTTTTAGGATTCTCTATGTATAGCATCATGTCTTCCGCAAACAGTGACAGTTTTACTTCTTCTTTTCCAATTTGTATTCCTTTTATTTCTTTTTCTTCTCTGATTGCCGTGGCTAGGACTTCCAGAACTATGTTGAATAATAGTGGTGAGAGTGGACATCCTTGTCTCATTCCTGATCTTAGAGGAAATGCTTTCAGTTTTTCACCATTGAGAATGATGTTTGCTGTGGGTTTGTCATATATGGCCTTTATTATGTTGAGGTAGGTTCCCTCTATGCCCACTTTCTGGAGAGTTTTTATCATAAATGGGTGTTGAATTTTGTCAAAATAAACACTCTTCATCGCGGTGCGTGGGCCTCTCACTATCGCGGCCTCTCTTGTTGTGGAGCACAGGCTGCAGACGCGCAGGCTCAGCAATTGTGGCTCACGGGCCTAGTCGCTCCGCGGCATGCGGGATCTTCCCAGACCAGGGCTCGAACCCGTGTCCCCTGCATTGGCAGGCAGATTCTCAACCACTGTGCCACCAGGGAAGCACGTATTACTTATCTGGATGAGTAAGTTTTTGGCATCCCCTTAAAGTCATCTCACTCTAGGGTCCCGGCCCATGAGCCATGGGAGGGGGTCCATGGTGGTGGCATGGATGAGTCTAGGTAGGCAGAAGGGCCATAGAGAGTCATGGGATGCAGCTTGCACTTCCTCCCTTGGCAGGAAGGTCCCAGGGAGAGATTGCGGGGGGTCCATGAACATGGATGGGGAAAACCTCTGCAGTTAACCCAAATTGAGCATTTCTGACAACTATGACTATAGAGGAGATGACAGTAGCATTAACTGTATCTTTGATTTGTTACCAATTTGTCACCAAGAGAAGTCTGATGTATTTTCAGAGCAGGTTAGAGTTGAAGCAGATTTTATTTGTACCCACCACTACTTTGAAATGACAGAAGTTATTAGTACCACCTCTAGAGCTTATGATTGGAAGTACTGAGAAAGAAGCACATGTATTATGACATTGGAATTTCTTTTTTTAATTTAACTATATTTTTACAGAATCGAGTTTCCTTGTAATCTTATGTATATTATTTTATGTATTTATGCAGTGGTAATCAATATAGTCAGTAACTTGCCAAAGAAGGTCTGGGGCGTAGAAGTGCTTACAAACCCCCTCCTCTCAATCCTTTAACCTCTTGGGCCAAGTCTTTTACTCTGAGCATTGGAGATAAAAATCCCTGCCCTCCAGTATTACTGGGAGGATCAAATTCGACACTGTGCACGAACATCCCCATGCCCAATGTGAGGTGTTTTCAGTATTCAAAGGATGTGAAGTGAATGTGACATTCCAAATAGAAAAGAAACAGCAATAACTCACATGCATTTGCTGCTCGTGCTGCCATAACAAAGCACCGAAGATTGGGTGGTTTAAATAACAGAAGTTTATTAGGACTTCCCTGGCGGTCCAGCGGTTAAGACTCTGCACTCCCAATGCAGGTGGCACGGGGTCGATCCCTGATCGGGGAGCTAAGATCCTGCACTCGGCGTAGCCAAAAAGAATGAGAAACAAACAGAACTTATTTTCTCACAGTCTTGGAGGCTGGAAGTTCAAGTCAAGGTGTCGGCAGGGTGGGTTTCTCCCGAGTCCTCCCTCCTTGCTGTGTCTTCACACGGTCTTCCCTCTGTGCATGTCTGTGTCCCAGTCTCCTCTTCTTATAAGGACACCAGTCAGATTGGATAAGGAAGGGTCACCCTAATGACTGCATTTGATTTATTTACTACTTTAAAGGCCGTCTTTCCAAAAATAGTCGCATGCTAAGGTGCTGGGGGTTAGGACTTCAACATATGAATTTGAGGCGGGAGACACAATTCATCCTATCTTGAAAAAAAGACTGGATGCCTACCCAGGTCAAGGGGAGCAGAAGGGGCGACCACCCACCTCATCTCACATCCACGGCAGGCAGGTGATGGAAATCTCTGTCCTCACTCCTGTTTACTTCTCCAAGTGCGTTCACCACGTGCTACCACCTGATACAACCATCTCCCTTTGTAGTTTCGGTTCCAGTCTCCCTGAGGAAAAGTAGAAGCAAGCCCCAAAGCAAACCTCGGCCAGAGGGTTGTAAGTGAAGTTGGCGAGCACACCCCTCTTCTTTGTTTCATACGAGAAGCTTGTGGCAGATGCTTCCTCACAGCTGAGACATGCTCTGCAAACATCACCGAGAGGCCACTGCGGCATGGAGCACACGACTCCTGGACTCGCAGGCCTTTCTGAGTAGGCCAGTCATGCAAACAAATATTGGCCTATGTGTTAGGAGCCGTTAGATGGGCCTCGATGAAATTACATATTGGATTCCATGAAAACTGGGCAGTAATTCTCACGAGAAGTTTAACACCTCTTCCTACTGTCTTTTTTTTTTTTTTTTAAATAATAGACTTTTTTTTAAAGAGCAGTTTTAGATGTACAGAACGGTTTAGCATATAGTACAGAGAGTTCCCAATTTTCCTCCTCCCACACACCATTTCCAGTGTTAACATCTTTTGTGTAACAGTAGTACATTTGTTACAATGAATGAATCAATATTGATAAAATCCACAGCTGACATTGGAGTTCACTTCCGTTTCTGTACAGGTCTACCTGTTTGGACAAATGCAAAATGTCATGTATCTGCCACTACAGTATCATGCAGAATCCATTGACTGCCCTGAAAATCCCTTGTGTTCCCCATATGCGTCCCTTCTTTCCCATCCCCAGAACCCCTGGCAACCACTGATCTTTTCAGTTTTGCCTTTTCTAGAATGCCGTAGAGTTGGACTCATACAGTATGTAGACTTTTCAGATTGGCCTCTTTCACTTAGTGATAGGCATTTAAAGTTCCTCCTTGTCTTCCCATGCCTTGATAGCTCATTTCTTTTTATTGCAGAATGATATTCTATTGTGTGGATGTGCCACAGTTTGTTTATCCATTCACCTACTGAGGACCATCTTGGTTGCTTTCGGTGTTTGGTGAGTAAAACTGTTGAACATTCCTGTGCGGGTTTTTGTGCAGACATAAGTTTTCAACTTAGTTGGGTAAACACCTAGGAGCATGGTTGCTGGATCGTATGTTTTGCTTTGTAAGAGACTGCCAAACTGTCTTCCAAAGTGGTCTTACGTTTCGCATTCCCACCAGCAACGCGGAAGAGTTCCTGTTGCTCAGCACCCTGTTAGCATTTGATTTTTTGCCGAGCTGCGTGGCTTGTGGGATCTTAGTCCCAAGACCAGGGACAGAACACAGCCCTGGCAATGAAAGCGCCAAGTCCTAACCCCTGAATTGCCAGGGAATTCCCCATATTTTGTCTTAATGTGCGTTTTCATTGTGATATGTGATATTCTGCATCTTTTCATATGCTTGTTTGCCATCTGTATATCTCTTTGGTGAGTTTTTTTTTCCCAGATCTTTTGCCCATTTTTATTCTGTATTGTTTTCTTATTGTTGAGTTTTGAGAGTTCTTTGCATATTTTGGATATAATCCTTTATCAGATATGGATTTTGCAAATATATCTCCCAGTCTGTGGTTTGTCTTTTCATTAACAGTGTCTTTTGCAGAGCAGAAGTTTTTAATTTCAGTAAGTCCAATTCATCAGTTTTTTTTTGTTCACGGATCATGTTTTTGGTGTTGTATCTAAAAACTCACTGCTAAACCCAAGGTCGTCTAGATTTTCTCCTACATTATCTTCTAGGAGTTTTATGTTTTTGCTTTTGACTTTTAGGCCCATGATCAATTTTAAGTTAGTTTCCGTGAAAAGCCTTGAGGTCTGGGCTAGATTAATTTTTTTGTTTGTTTTGTCTATGGATGTCTGTTGTTCCAGCACCATTTGTTAAAAAGGATATTCTTTCTCCATTGAAATACCTTTGCTCTTTTGTCAAAAATTAGTTGACTATATTTGTGTGGGTTCCTGCTGCCTTTTTATTAAACATTTGGCTACTGTTTAGGGGGAATACTGATAGCATTTGTTGCGAGCGGATTCTTGTATTCCAGCCCCCTGCAGTCAGCAACCAAAAATACTTGTTTGGAATATAGATATTGTGCAGTGGATACCTGTGTAGATCGTTGCTGCTCACGGCCTCCAAATTAACCTTTATACTTTTGTCAGAACGCACTAGCTCCTTTCCTGCTCTACTTTAATGTGCTTTTTCTCCTCTTTTCTTACACCATTCGAAAAATCTGCAAAACAGATGAAATAAAATAGTCTAATTTAACACGTTCCTACCACCCGTCTAGCATTCAGAAGGTGGAATTTCTCGGTGTTATTAGGATAAATGTAGGGGGTCGCGTTTCCTGTCTGAGGTCTTACAGAGTCCCTGGGGGCTCCTAGGAGTCTGTGGTAAAAGTGCTCGACTCCTTACTTGCAAGAAGATCGTTGGGATTATTGGGACACGATCAAACAGGCAAGATGGATTCCAAGCTCCCTCGCGTTGTTAGCTACGGAAGACCAGCTGTAAAAAAAGTGGTCACACCGGGTCCTAGTTTGGAAGCGAGGATTTCCACCACTTTCTCATACTTTAAATGATTGGCGTCTGCCAAGTAATCAAAACATACCAAGGAACCTTTTCATCGTGTTCAGTTCGGAATTTCCAAGCGGCTAAGGACAAGCACGGCTGGCAAGCCAGAGGGCCAGTTTGGCTGCGCGGCTACTCGAGAGTGTGCGGTAGCCGGGGGCCGTGTCCCAGTAAAGGCGAGAGCTGTAATGCTGTCAACTTGTTATTTACTTTCCAAATCTGAATGACTGAGCAAGGCGAAAGGAGAATCAATCAACCACAATGTGACCCTACAGGCGGAAAAAACGCAGCGCTCCCATCAGCAGGCGGTGGGGGAAGGGAAGCACGTGTAACCCGGGCAGGGTTGCATCAGGAGCTCGCTCGGGTTTTCTGTTGCCCCCCTGGTTTTTCGATTGCCTGTTAATACCTCAGCATCAGTCCTCACAAGCCCAGGGAGCCCGGGAGCAACGACGGGCAAGCTCAAGGGAAGGTCCCACCACGTCCTTTTGGGGGGCCTTGAATGGCAACTGATACAAAATAAGGCAAAATCTATTCTGCTGATTCACAATTATGGAGACTGTGTAAGTGTATCTTTTATTGATGTGCTCTAATAATAATGTGCAGCAACCGTCGTTTTACATCACTGACGTTTCACAGCAATATTTGGCAGCATAATTTTTAGTCTGCCTTTTTGATGGAGGACCAGCCCCTTAAACACTCACTTCGGGCCCCCTCTCTGCACAACCAGTACAGCAAATGGCCCGGTGTCCCAGCAAGGAGCAAGTGAGGTGCCAGTGTAAAACGCTGAGTGTGTACTGGGCTCTTGGGGCGAAGCTCCTTATACGCCAAAGGGAGGGGCAAACTTATTCTAAAATATTCGGCAAAGCAGACACCCAAGGTGCCGGCGGGTGGGTGCAGATGTTTGTTTAAGTGAACTCAGGCCTCGAGTGGGGGGCAGTTGTCGCCAAGCAGGAGGGGAGGCAGGAGCGCTGGGGCCTCGGGTTCACCAGAGCTGGGCCGAGCGAGCTGCGGCAACCTTAGCACTTGGCCGGGGCCCGAGGCCCGACGCCTCCGGGCGGGGGCGGGGGTGAGAAGGCCCGAGCGCCCGGCTTCTTCCCCCTGCCCCCGCCGGGAGCCTCCACCCCGCTGGGCCCGAGTTTCTTTCTCCCCACGCACTGCCGGCTCTTCACTGGAGGCATTTTGCAAAGGTCGAGGCTCCCCCCTGGGCCCCCACTTTTCCGGGGAGGGGAGGAGACCATTGGGGTGCCCTGCCGGCCGCCGATTTTGAGGGAGCGGCGTCCTCAGGCAGGTTGCAGGGGTTCTGCTAGGGCAGCTGGGCGGCTGCTTCTTGGAGGTGGGGGAGGGTAACAGAGCGGTGGCCCGGTTCCCCCCTCCCCTGGAAACCGTGGTGCTGGTGACCGGGCTCCTGTCCCCTCCTGGCTGGGTCCGGGCCTGGGACGGGGTGGGCACAGGCCTGCGTCTCCTTCCGCCCGCATGGAGGCCACGAGGAAGGGACGGGGTTCGGATACACTAGGGAGACCCGGGTTCCCTTCAGCCACCCCGGGCGCGGCGGGGAGAGCAGAGTCAGGGGTGAGGGACGGGGGAGGGTTGCAGGTTCCCCCGCCGTGGGGACGGGGCGGCTCAGGACGCGAGTCTTCCCTGGAGCCCTGGGGGAGGGGCTGTGTTGGGGGCGGACTCTCCCCCTCTTGGTTGTGGGGGAGGGCAGGCCTGGTGGCCTCACCCTCCGTGGGGGAGGGACCGGCTTGGGACGCGCCCCTCCCCCCCGGGCGTGTGGGTGGGGGGTGTGTCAGGGGGGGGAGGACCCGGGCTCCCGTTCCCCGGCGGTGGGGGAGGGTGCGGGCTGGGGGCCGTGGGGGGAGGGGCCGGCCCGGCGGCGGAGGCGGCCTCCCTGGCAGTCCTCCCGGCCGGGGTCGGCGCGCTGGCGGCCGCTCCCCCCGGAGGTCACTGCCCGTGCGGGTCCCTCCTGCCGTCCCGCCCTCTGCCGCCGCCACCGCTCTCGCCCCAGCCCCCCCCATCCCCCCGCACTCTCTGCGCTCGGGAGCGAGGTGGCGCCAGCGCCGCCGCCCCGCCGCCGCCGCCGCCGCCGCCGCCCCGCCGCCGCCGCCGCCGCCGCCGCCGCCCCGCCGCCGCCGCCGCCGCCGCCGCCGCCGCCGCCCCGCCGCCGCCGCCGCCGCCGCCGCCGCCGCCGCCCCCCGCCGCCGCCGCCGCCGCCGCCGCCCCCCGCCGCCGCCCCCCGCCGCCGCCCCCCGCCGCCGCCGCCGCCGCCGCCGCCGCCGCCGCCGCCCCCTCGGCCGCCATTCGGCCGCCATTCGGCCGCCATTCGGCCGCCATTCGGCCGCCATTCGGCCGCCATTCGGCCGCCATTCGGCCGCCATTCGGCCGCCATTCGGCCGCCATTCGGCATCCGAAACTTTCCAGCGCCCGCGCCTCTCGGGGACTCGGCTGCGGCGGGGCGGGGGCGGCCCGGGGGCGGCGCGCGGCTGCTCCGGGTGCCGGGCCCTCCTCGGCCGCGGCACGGCCCGGGCTCGGCGACGGCCGGCCGGAGGGAGGTTCGGGGCGGCGGCGCCGCCGCAAGTTGCGCTGCTCGCGGCGAGGTGAGTGCGCGGGGCTCGGCCGGCCGGCTGGCCGGGCGCGGGGTGGGGCGGGGGGGAACGCCAACTTGTCCCGCATGGGGGCCGGCGGTTCCCTCCCTCCGGGGTCAGGCCGGCGGCCTGGGGCGCCCGCACGCTCCGTCCGCCTCCGGGGCTTTGGAGGGGCAGGTCCCCAAGTGTCTCTCGGGCTTGGGCTGGGGTGCGGCGCGCTCCCTGCAGGCTGCACAATACCCCGTTTTGGCTGCTCCCCAAAGTGCCGGCGCGTTGGGGGCGGGCGGAGGCTGGGGGGCTCCTTTGTTTCGGGGCGGGGGAGGCGGCCGGCAAGTTTGGGGAAGCGCTCGATTTGTCCCCCGGTGCCCCTTTGTCTGCCCAACCCGGGGTTGGCTGGACGGACGTGCGCCGCCGCGGGATCCCCCGTGGGGGGAGGGGAGCCCCATTCATCCCCGGGCGCGGGCCGGCCAGCCCCGGGCCGGCTGGAAGCGCGGCGGCGCGGGCCCTGGGCGGCTCAGTTCTTGAGCCGCAGAAACCGTCAAGGAAGTCGGGAGCTCCCCAGCCCGGGCGAGGAGTGCGGGCTGGGGGCGACTTCGGCGGACGGGGGGCGTCCCTGGTCGGGCCGGGTCTGCGGAGAGCGGCCTGGGGAGGCTGCAGACCTGTTGCTCCCGGGCTGGGGGGAGGGGTGCCCCCAGATTCGCGTCCTGGGCGCTGCTCCCCAGGGGGACCTTGCCCACGGGGGCCGGTGTTCGGAACGGGGTGGGGCGCGCCTTCGGGGGTCGCCGGAGGTCGCCGGGTCCTTGACAGTTGGGGGCTGCCAGAGGCCCGCGGGCGCTGGGTTAGGGCCTGCCCTTCACGTGCGCTGTCCGTGCGCGGTGAGGCCCGCGCGGGGGCTCGTTCTTAGCACGGCCTCGCATTCTCCGAGCCCCTCGCTTTGGAAATTCCACAAAGTTAGAGTCGGAGGTGGGGTGTTTTTTTTTTTTTTTCCTTCTTTCTTTTCTGTCGCTGACGTTGTAGAGCAGAACCCCAAAAGAAACAGAAACCCATGCCCTATTCCTTGTGCCACGGTTTCTGCTTTGCTTTGTCACATGTGGTTTGACCTGACTGCTGGATGTTTTTCTCTCCAGGCGCGCCGCCTGGGTCCCTGGGTTAACCTGAAAGGGGAGGGGCGGGACTCCAGCCTGGGAGGGGGAGGGGAGCGCCACTCTTCCGTCCTGAACGGTGGCCTCGGTGTAGGAAATTGCCCAGGACGATTTTATGAAAAGTTTACAACTAGTCATTCCTAGGAAAGACGCGATGGGTGGGAGGGGGGCGCGAATGTTGAGTATGGAACAGTTGAGACGTGAAGATGACTCTTTTATGTTTAGGGATGTTAATATCTCAAACGTACGGCAGATTTTCGTGGAAAACCCCCCAGCTGGATGATGAATCCAGGGATGAAAGTTGAAGTGCATCACTTGACCCACTTATTAAGATAGCCCCTTAAGGATATTCTAGACCTGAAGGGAACACACACCTGTGGGACGAAAATGGAGACTTCAGGTGTTGATTTGGTGTTGTGCACAGCAGGGTGTGTGTCATTGGATCTTCTGAGGTTGGCTCTTCTTGTGCTTCTGTCCAGGGCTTAAGTCACTCTGGGAATTGTCAACACCCCTCATTTAAATTTCACACCTTGACCCTTAAATCTCCCAAAGCTCACCCCTCCTGAAAGTTTGGGTGTTTAAATGAAGTGTGTGGTATCCTAGTTGGTCTCGAATCTCACCTTTAACCATGGGAGTGTCAGTTTTCTCATCTGTGTGATGGCATCATGAGTCTACCTGGGTGAGCTGTTAGGAGGGTTTCAGCGCTAGCCAGCAGAAAGGGGAATAGAGCCCGAGTCCAGCTCCATCAGGACACCTAACGCTTTGCTAGAAAAGCAGCCTTTGTCCCCGTTTGGCCTGAACTAGTGAAAGGGCCCACCCTGTTGTTCTGCTCTACCGTTGACCTTCAAGTCCTGTAACTTTTCTGAGTGTCGTTTTCTGTATGTAAAAATAAAAACGGGAACTGAAATCGTGGTGCTCATTGGGTAGTGCAAGGACAGAAAGAGGGAATGTACGTGTAATTTTTTTGAAAACTACAACGCTGCCTGTAAGTTTTAGTTGTTATGGTATTGTGCAGGTAGAGTAGTTTTCCTAATGTTACTCTAATGCCATGCAGTGAGGATTTTACAGGCACTTAATGCCCTGTGTGCAGCAATTATTTTCATTCTACTTCAGAGGACACTGACTTGTTAATATATGGTGGAGGGAGGATTGTTTGATTCCGAAAGCCCAGCTCTTAAGCTTGGTGTTATTTTGCCTTCCTGTGTATACATAGTGTGAATCTTCCCACTTGGAGACAAGCTCGTTAAATTACACACACACACACACACACACACACACACACACACACACACACACACACACACCCATTTCTCTTTCTCTCTCTCTCTCTCTCTTTCTCTCCCTCTCCCACACAGAAGAACCTACATTGAAATCTGTTTGTACACCTAGATGAATCTCAGCAGAAATCATGAAATGTCCACCACAGTGGAAAGATTGTTTTCATCTGTAGCTTAATTATCTGGTGTGGCAGCCACTAGCCAACATGGGCATATTTAGATTCAAATTAACTAAGATTCAGTACCAATTCTGTTGTTACTAAAATAAACAATTCTGTTCTTTCAGTGCTCTACCCATAATTCACATACCCAATAGATGTGTGTAACTAGTGGCCGCCATATTGGGACAGCGCAGAACTTGCAGAATGTTCTATTGGAAGGCGATTCTCTATAGTTACTGCAAGTAAGGATTGATAAAGAAGGCAGTAAAGAGAGTTAGTTTACTTTTTGTGGGAGGAGGGGAGAGGCTGTAAGAGTTTGAAATAATTTACTGGTAGACTTTTAAAAAAAAAAAAGGTAGGCCCATTTCAGCTAGCAGGTGACCTAGGAAAGTGATTTCAGTGAGGTTGACAGCTGTGGTTTTTTAGATTGAGGTGGTTTGGATCACTTTTGAATTAGAAAACCAGAACTCCAAGCTGGAGTCTCTCACTGAGTATTTAACCTTGGACACGGCATTTAGTGTCTTTGTGCCTCAGTTTCCCCATGTGAAAAATGGCATAGCCAGTCCCCATGTTGCCTGCCTTTGAGTGTGTCGTGGCGAACATCTCTTGGGATGGTGGGGAGCCCAAGGTGTGACCGTCAGTGAAGCCCCTCGTAGGTGATTTAGAGGCCTTAGGTGATGTAGAGGCCTTATCTGATATGTTTAAAGCGGTGTTCGCCATGGGCTACCTACCCCTCCCCCCAAGTTTATGTCTTAAGTTTTAAGGTTTAATTTCTTGAGGGTCAAATCTTCTCTTATTAAAAGACTGATCAGGAATCCTTCCAACAAAGTGAGGCTTAACAATAGTCAAAGTATTTTTTAAAAGCGGCTGAGTGCTGGCCGTTTCCTGTATACTGGTCCCTGAGTCAGGATGTTATTTTTATTACTTAGTTGGTGTGTTCTTTGCATAGTCTTTTGTATTTTTTTATAGCAACGTATTAGAAATTTTATTTGTGGTTGGGGGGAAAAACCCAGTTTTGCATCTGTGAGAGAGGTGACTTCCCAGATCCCCCTCTGCCATTTGTCCTCACTCTTGCTTTCTCTCAGGACTGCTGTGACCTGTCAAGCTTTTGAGACACCTGGGATATCCATGATTCTCTTCCAGAGGCGGGCAATGGGTTCCTGCAGAGGGAAGCCAGGCCCACAAGAGCCATCTCATGTAGGTCCTGAGTGTCAGGAATTCAGACCCTTCATCAGTTACCTATTGGGAGGGAGGACCCCACACCCCAACCCTGAGGCTGCCCCCTCCTTGAGCTTTCCGCCAGGTGTCTGGGTCTTGGGCTCTGCACACGTGGTTATTGCCAGGCCTGACCCGGGCCAGAGGACAAGCACGATCACTCTGCCCTGTGAGGCGAGACTGTCCCAGGTGTGGTGTCCCCGGATACCTTGCATTTGCCTCCTTTTTCTCCCTTAAAAAAGAAGAGTACGTGACTTCCAATAAGTTGTTAATCTTTCACCACCCAAGACGTTTAAAAAATAGTTTCAATCAGGAAGCAAGACTAAAGTCATTTTGTAAACTTTTTTGTTTTTTAAGTTGGAAAGATAAACTTTTTTTTTTTTTTCCATACCTATTTTTAGCGTGAAGGAAGTAACTGGCCTCGTGAGTGGAGACTGGATGTGAGTTTCTCCCTCGGGTCTTGCCCTCCTTGGCCCTCCCTCCTGTCCATCCTTTCCATGGGGCTCGACCAACTGGATGGCCCCGGCCACGTGAGTAGAGCGAGACCCAGCAACCAAAATAAACGCTGGATGTGGGAAGGGACAAACAGTCAACATGTTTGTAGAGGGAAAGAGAGCCTGCTGTGAGAAAATGAGTTTAAAACCTCAGGGGAAAAACGCAGTCATTAAGGAATGTGCTCCCCGGGAACTTGACCATGGAGGTGGCCGCCTCCTGCAAAGCACTTCTGTGCATTATCGCCGTCGTCAAATATTTATTGAGAATCCACTGCCTGATTGAAGATTGCAGATGTGAACTGGAAGCCATTGAAAAGTTAAATTGGAGCAAATTTAAACTTGGAAACAGAGGAGAGAGTATTTTCTTCTGATGGAGGAAGTTGGGTACCGTTTCCATGGCTTTGGTTTGTTCTTGGTAGTTGGGAAGGAAGAGGTGGAGATGGAGCGTGTGACTCGCAGGTTCGAGAGAAAGGGACGTCGTAGGGACGAAGGTAGCGGAGATGGTGGCTTACTGGAACCGTGTTTTCAGCGTTGAGCTCTAGAAGCTTGTGGTCAGCCCATGGTTCTCAGGGCAGTTTTGTCCCCTACCGTCAAGCAGCTTTTGGCAATATCTGGAGACGTGTGGTTGTCACAAGTTGGGGGAGGGGGACGGTGATGCTCCTGGCATCCGGGGGGGCGGGGGGGGGGTCCGTGGATGCTGCGTAACATCCCACAGTGCACGGGACAGACCCACCCCAGAGAGCGACCCGGTGCTTAATGGCCGTGATGCCAGGGTGGAGACACCAGCCCTGAGTTCTGCTGTCAGCCGTGCAGTCCTGTCTTGAGCAAGGTCCACGGGCAGCTGGATGTCAAGATAGGTATCCGGCGCTGTGGTTCTCACGGCTCCGGCTCCCGTAGGCCGTTTTGGGATACATTAGGAAGTAAATGAGAAGGGAAAGGAGGAGGTGGGAAGTGGATGGCGGGAGCGGCGCAAGGCCAGGAGGTGTTGGGGGCGGGGGGGCGGCTGCGAGTCGCCTGAGCTCTGTCTCAACTCGAGTATTTTAGAGCCCCGATGCCAGCGCGCCTGCAGGGCTCCTTCCTGCTGGTTTTGCGGATGTCATTGCAGATTTAGCGGGTCTCACCTTTGGTCGGCTTCTTGGGACTTGGGTATTTATCAGGGGAACACCTGGTACCTGTCTGCTGTTTTCGGACCCTCTCTGTGCCCAGCGAGATGTCGGTTAACCTGGACTTGGGGTAACCTCCACCGCCGTGCTTGGGAGGGCGGGCGGACACATCAGTGTGGGAGGCGTTTGCGGCCTGCAGGACTCTGGATGCTGTTTCAGGCCCTGTCCTCTCCTGTGAGTAGTTGATTCGTGAACGGCTGGGGGCAGCTGGGTGCGGACCTGCAGTGGGGCCCTCTCCCACGAATGGGCACTGCTGGCGCCTGGAGTCTGGTCCTCCTGAGCCAGCCCGTGGCCCCGTGGCCTGTGACCCCCCCCGCCCAAGAGGAGCGCCAAGCCCAGCCTGGTTGGGGGCCCTGTGGGCTCCTGGTGGTCATGGGGTCGGGGACACTTGGTTTGCAGCCAGCTCACCATGCACTGACCGCCTCTGGGCACATGTTACCTTCTCTGGCCTTAGTTTTCTTCTTGAGAGAGAAAGAAAATAAAATCTGTTTCTCAGGCTTGTATTAACAGAAGGAGGATTATTATCATGCTTGGAGCCCAGTGTCCTTAGGTTTTCCTCTACTCTGAAGTTGGGAATTGGTGTGGAAATATCCAATAATGACAGTAATAATATATCTTTTTTAGTTACGGTGGTCTCCATCAATTGCTTGCTTGCTTTTCTTAAGTTAAATTTCAGGGCTGGCATACGCACACAAACACACACACGTGCTGTATTCAGACACATATGTATTCTCTGTATATTTCCTAAATTTACTATGTGATAAATGATGAATTTCAGCATGCTTAAATTTCTGTAACCACCACCATCATCAGGATACCAAACAACTAAATTCCGTCACCCCAAAGGTGTCCGTGGTGCTTTCCCTCCATACTCCCCGCTCTCTCAGCCCCTAACTCGGGGCACCTGCCGATCAGCTCTGCTCTCCTGGTCTTGGTAATCACATTTTAACTCAGGATGAAATGCCTAATAGTGAATCTCTCCACTCTTCGAGCACCTTCCTTGACTCATGAATTTTATACTGTGGCACACTTGGGCCCATGTGTTTTTCTCAGAATGATTTTGCACTGTGGATATTATCAAAAGCAAGGAAAAGCCAAAACTTAGAGCTTCTTAATACTTGTAAGAAATCATAGTGAAAAAATATCGGCTATCTTGTTGGAGCTGCCTATAGGATTTGCACATTTCCTATGCCAGTTGATCCTTGCTGCCAAATCAGTTGAGATGGGACATTTTTGGATGCACTTTCAGAGACTGTTTCTGGAGCAGTACTATGTAAAATGCATCAGTAGGTTAGACTCATGTCTTTAGTTTCAAAAACAGGACACACATTAAGAGGCGTGGTTTTCCCAGTGGGTTGATAACGTGACCAAAAAGTACACTAAAAATATCCAGTTGTGTTTGCATTAGTTTGTTGTAGAAATAAATTCCTACGTCTGTGTTTCTATGTGGTTGTTCACCTGAATTTTACCTTGGGTCGTAATTTCACTATTTGTGATCAAATAAGGAATATCATGTTTTCTAGAGAATCCTTTGCCTGGCGTTTTGGTCACTTGTGTCCTGCCTTGTGTTGCCTGTCTGCTTGTGTGAAGTTGTTGAACCTGTGTGTGTCCTCACGTGTAGAGTGAAAGGCTTGATGAGCTGATCTTGAGGCCTCTCCTACCCCGTGTTTGCGGATTGTAATGTGGAAAAGGCACACGTTAAATGTTGCGTAGGCTCTTTTTTTTTTTTTTTTTTTTTAACACTTTTGTAGGTTAAGGATTATGGTGGTTTTATATTAACTAGCAATTTGAGTAAACTATGTTCCATGCTTTAACTAACATTTTACCCATGATTGAAGTAAACAATATTCAACTTAACATTGCTAAGTTAGTTGCATGTTTTACTGTAAAAAAAGACCCCAGCAATTCAGAAGACACTTTGGGCTGTGGGGTGCCTCTGAATAACTCTTACGAGTGTTGTAGTTTCCCAGTTTCAGGAGACCCTGTAAAATAAGCACAAACAATGCTCACGGCAAAATTCATAGTGTTTATTCTTGAAGAGAGTGTCTCTGCCTTGAATTCCTGTCATTTTTTCCTATCGTGGTGGATGGAGCTTGAATACTGTAAAGAAAACATGAGAGTTTTTCTCTGCTTACTTCCCTTGAGCCTGGAACCCAGAATATGACCCGAGATAGCCAGCCCGGAGCACTTTCCTTTCTGGAACACTTAACACCAACCCCCAGGGAGAATACAGAGGCAGGAGGAGGTGAGGACTCTCCCCGCCCCTCTCCCCCCCCCCCCACCGCCCCACCGGCGTGATGATCACCTTCTCTCTCTCCAAGATGTTGAAGACTTTCCTCATGTCTACCGCAACCTGGACACCCAGCCTCATCCATGTTGGAGCAAGGCTAGAGGGACACTGTCCGCTTCTTGGGAGAGCTTGGCTCATACTATTATAGACTTGCCCGTTGTCATTGGGCTTTAGAGTTTGTGTGAACATCCGGTATCGAATTTGCAAACACTTCTGCTTGTTTAAACTTTCCAATAGATGGAAATTTGGGCAAAAGAAGCTTACTGTATGTGATGCCATTTTATTTCTTAAATCAGTAATAACAAATACTTTAATATGGTAAGACCACGTAAGTCATGATTGGGAACTGGAGAAAATTCTGTGTAACTGAGCAGTGCTTTTTGTTTCTAGTGCGTTGGGGTGATTTTTAGCCTTAGCTGGGTCAGCTCTACCCGTCGAGGTACCCTTCTTATCTTGACATCCGTTTGAAGATGAGAAATGAGAAAGTGGAGTTGGAGGGATGTTACCCCGTTCATATGATGCAGACATCTGTAGCACCGGTATGCAGACATAATTCTCAGCACCTATAAAGTTCCAGGTGGTTGCCGAGTTTTAGGCTGTATTTAGAAAAGCAGTTGAGCAGAGAACTGATGTCTCTACCATTTGATTCATTTGGGAGACAGAATAAACTTGGGTCCTTGCCTTAGGTTCTTTTCCCAGCAGAATCTTATCAGGCATTCTAATCCCTTGAAACTTGAATGCCAACTCTGTGTTGGTAAAGACTCAAGTATTCACAGTGATCAACGTAAAAACAAGGGTTGCCAGTCCCTGACAGTCACAGGTCAGTCTTGGGAGACGCGCTTTGGTTTAACTCCTAATTTGATTATGAAAAAATATCACATTAGGTTTGTATTTCTAAGATGCACGATGATTCTGTGCCAGTTTCAACAATTTCCAGAGATCTGTAGCGTAATTCTTCAAAAAGCCTTGCCAGGAGAAACAGCGTTGGAGGGGCACCCAGCTCAGAAGTTGGTGAAAATAAGAAGTAATGATCTCATGTGTCCAGTGCATGACAGAAACTGTTGTAGACCAGATGAGAACAAGGGGAGAGGCCTGTGGAAATTAGACTTGCCTGATAAATTTCATGGGCCTCCTAGTACATTTCCTTGACACCAATAGTCTCCATGTTTAGTTGGGGTAGAGGGTGACAGAAATGCCTTGTCTCAGGTTTTAATTCACAAAGTGGGCTCCCAAGTGGACTGCATATCCTCTGGCAGTGACAATGGGATTTACTGGAGTGCAGGAAGAAACTTAAGTTCTCTGTTTATGTATTTTTATTTAATAGTTACAAAATGTCTATTTGTGGTCTATGAAAAATGCATATAATGTTTGTTGTGTGTTATCTCTAGTTAATAGGTTACATGAGTTGGAGTTAATGCTTAAAAGGTTTTCACTGAGAGGGATATGCAATGAAAAAGCATCTAGAGATCACTGATGGGGTCCCCAGAGGTGACGAGGGGCTGATATTGAAGTCCCTGAATAAAGTGGGACACAGATGTATTCCCCTGCCACGATGTGTGTGTGTGTGTGTGTGTGTGTGTGTGTGTGTGTGTATACACACACATGTGTTGTGACTGAGATCTGCCAGCTTAAAGATTGGACATCCCTCCAGAGGCATAGCTATTAATGATGTGATTTGGGGAAGAAAGAACAACGTTGACAGGGTACTGGGCACGTTTTGGATCTACAGGATTGTGCGTGTTTTTAAAGCTGAAAAAATATTTGTGTTTCAGAACCAGATGACAATATCCCAGTTGCAGGTGCACGAGGAAACTTTGGAACAATGCTGTGCTTTTTAAGCATTTCATGACGCCGCAGTGTTTTCATAATCACTTAATTCTGTTTATAAATCAGCTGCTTTCATTGACGGATGCCCTCAGGGCTCCCCAAAACCAGGCTTTTTGTCGAATACGTGATTCAAACTTTAAAAGATGTGAGAGAGCGCTGGAACTGGGTTGTGATAAAAGTCTCTGGGTGCCTTCAGTCTGGCTGTTTATTTGTTGTTGTTTTTTTCCAGAAATACATTTCATCCATCATGGTTGTCATTAAATCTTTTATTTTTTTACTTTTTGCATTTCACATTAGAGGCTTTTTAAAAGAGAAAACTGTCATTTTGGTTGATGCTGTATTACTGGTGTTACAGAGAGTAAATAAATACAAAAGTTACATTCACAACCCAGACCACATTGTGGGCTGTGGAGGTGAGACATAGGACTCACCTCCAAACTTCAGGTCTTTGGCTGAGGTCGTTTGCTGAGAATGGCTGAAGCTTTGGTTTTCATGACACTAAATGTCGACCGCAAGTAGTTCCAGGTTTCCACAGCAGCGTTTTTGTTTGTTTAATTTGAAATGATTGATACGTTAGCTTCGGTTTTGGTGTTTGTGCCTATTTTTCCCTTTGTGGATACTGAGTTTGCAGCGTAGCTTTGTATGTAAAGGGAAGCAGAGACCTGCACTGTGCATGCAGACGCCTGCAGCTAGCGATGGTCTTGTTCTCCATACCGTCCGGGCACCAGGAGCACACCTCATTTCACTCTCGTCAGGATCCACGTGGACATTCATTTGTCCTTTGGTAGAATAATATATTTATCTCCTACTTAAAAAAAAAAAAGATTGCTTTTCTTTACAGTAATAATTCAGAAGGCACCTACTGTGAAGAGGGGAGAAGCAGGAAGTAGAAATTTTTTTTTTTGTCTGTACCACGTGGCCTGCGGGATCTTAGTTCCCCCACCAGGGATCGAACCCAGGCCCTCGGCAGTGAAAGCACGGAGTTCCAACCACTGGACGGCCAGGGAATTCCCAGGAAGTAGAATTTTTTGACATCTCCATTATGCACCTTTGTCTCTGCTCTCCAGAGATCAGGACATTTAAGCTCCTGTAACAAATTTAGTTTTAATGAAAGTCTTGGGGAATGTCCTTTATCTGCCCCGTGCCTGCCCATCTAAGAGGAGGGAGAAATTACACAAAGTATTTTGCTTTTAGCCGGTTTCCTTGAGCCTTGTCCAAGTCCTGACTTCTTATTGCCAGCAGGTCAGCTAGACACTGGTCAATCGCTTCAGCTCTGGACAGGAATCTTTTTCTGTCTTTGTTGTTGATAATTTTCTAATAATTATTTAGAGCTCTTAGGATTTGCTCTCTTAACTTTCATGTGTAACATACAGCAGTGTTGATTATATTCACCATGCTGTACATTACATATTCCTAGTACTTATTTATCTTTATAACTGGGAGTTTGTACCGTTTCACTGCCTTCGTCCACTTCCACCTGCTCCCAGCCCCCTCCTCTGGTAAGCACAAATCTGATCTCTTTTTCTGTGACTTTGATTGTCTGTTTGATTGTTTTTGAAGTTTAATTGACCTACAACGCTGTGTCATTTCCAGGTGCACAACATAGTGATTCACTATGTCTGTACATTTCAAAATAATCACCACGGTAAGTCTAGCTACCATCTGTCACCATACAGAGATACGACATTATTACTGACTGTGTTCCGCACGCGGTACGTTTCATGCCCGTGACCCACTTATTGTGTAAGGGAAGTTGGTCCCTCTTCATTTCCCTTTCCTGTTCACTCATCCCTCACCCGTCTTGGGAGGGGTGATCGCACACTCAGCGTTGGCCCGCAGTGCAGAATTTCAGGCTGGTTGAAGGATGGGCCCCCGAGGAGTGCGATGAGCTCAGAATCCGCGTAGGCGCGGGGAGCTGGAGTGCAGTCTGCGGTTCTGCACGGCTGCCCCACGAAGTAGCCGGAGTCCCGCTGGTTTCCAGGGCTGAGACACGCCACCCTCGGTCGTGGGTGCTGCATTTCCTCGGCTGTTGACAGGGAAGAAGAGCAAGAAGGGCTTAGGAGGCTGTGGGTGAAAACTGGTAGGAAACCTCCGTTCCAGATGCTTTTCCTCTCCAAAACGTGGATGAACAGGTTAATGTCTAGAAACACACCACATGGAGGTGTAAACACAACCCAGGACAGAATAGAAAACCTCGTAAACGTGAGGGAAAGCATTTATGAATTCCTCGACTTAAAAGGGTAATTTTGAAAAGCGAACATGAGAAGGATCCTGTTTATCGTTGTCTTTCAAATGAGCACATGTCGATAAGAAGCCAGATGTTATTTTAATGGAATGAGGTGGTCTTTTCTCTCATCTTGGCTCCTCTTCTTTTGTTAAACAAGTAGCTTCTGGGTCTGCTTGACCTTGTGGGGTCACCAAGTTCAGAAAACTTTTTTATTAATGATTTTTTTCTGTACTCAAGTTTGCCTGCTTCTTAATAAATTGGCAGAAATTAAGAGTTTCCTTAAATTTTGCCAGCAGGATTTAGAAGCAGTTAAAGCATATTCAGTCATTACATTTGAAATTGTTGTCTGGGTAAATTATAGTTTAAAATTCAATGTATACTAAATCTTACACTTTAATGAACAGACCACATCACATATTTTTATGTTCTTAAATTATCCATGGCTTTAAAGTGGTAAAACAGTGCTCTTTTTTTAAAGTATTGCATGTTTCCTTTTTTCCCCACTACCCCTTCAAAAGTATTTACATTTTTCTTTCAGAATAAAGTGAGAAAATCCTGCTGGTCTCTCAATTTTAAGGAGTAGTACTTGTCTTTCCATCACAAATATGCGTGTTTCTGGCTTGACTTCAACCCGTGAAATCTTAACATGTAACAGGAGGAAGACATTTCTGGATTTGTTCCAAAATACATCTGTTTTTTCAATGGCACATTTTACCCTTTCACCTTAATTCATACCTTCTCATCGTATTTGTAGATGTATTCAATTAGAAACAGCTCCCCTTCTCAAACAATGGAATGTTTCACATTAAAGATTAAACACAGTCACTGTAAGAGCATTTTCCCTGGGCTGTTTGTAAAGCGGTCCCATAGGCAATCAGCAGGTAACCCTGGAGCCGGGACGGGCGTGTTGATGTGAGCACGTTGCCGGCTGGGCTGGTGAACTGGATGAGGAGCAGGAGAGGCCCAGGGGGTACCCCAGATCCCCCTGAGGGGTGAGGCCTCACTGATCCGCTACCCTCCTCCCCGCCCTGGCTCTGCTGGGCTCAGAGCAGTGTCACCTGCTGCCCCCACACATCTCCCCTGGGCCGTCGCGTAGGATCGTAGGATCGGCGCGCCTAAAAGATTATTTACCTCTGTTTCCGCCTCTCCCACCCCCTGCCAGAACTGCCCCAGCGCTGGCCACTGTTCTTAATTTGGGAATAATAATAGTGTGGATTTAACAACGGCATCGTGAGATTCAAGGTAAAAAAGCCTTTGGGCCCGGCGGGCTTCCTGATCTTCATCTTTCTGCTCCACCTGTGTGCCCACCTCTGCCCCAGCCCCCAGGAGCTTTACAGATTTTTCTGGTGCCCAATTCCTACCTCATAGAGACAGGTTGAATTGGCCTGGGTGCGGCCCAGTTTTAAAAACGATAGTGTGCATTGCGTGCTTGGGATGTATGAGGAGTTCTGTTGGGTACTGCGTATTCACTCTCTCAGGAAATCCTAATGATGGCCTTCATGTCATATTATCCCATTATACAGGTGAGAAAAGAGAGGCGTAGAGAAAAAAGCGGAGTTCCACCCAAACACACGAGGGCCCGGGGCAAGACCAACCTTGAAAGCTCTTCCCTTCTGCTTTTTCTGTCCATACCTCGGAGCGAGAGCAGGGCCTGGCACAGAGCATGGCATAGCGTGTATTAATTAGTCTGCGAGGGCTGCCGTAACAAAGTGCCACAGACAGGGTGGGGCAGGCTTCAAAACGTTTATTCCTCCCTGTGCTGGAGGCTGGAATGTGAGATCCAGGTGTGGGCAGGGCTAGTTCCTCCTGAGGCCTCTCTCCTGGGCGTGTAGACGGCCGTCTCCTCCCTGTGTCCTCACGTGGTTGTCCCTCTGTGTGTGTCTGTGTCCTCATCTCCTCTTCTTACAAGGACACCAGTCCTCTTGGAGTAGGACCCACCCTAGTGACCTCATTTAACTTAATCATCCCTTTAAAGACCTGTCTTCAAATACAGCCAGATTCTGAGGTCCTGGGAGGTTGGGGCTTCAGCATCTGAGCTTTGGGGAGACACGGTTCAGCTCTAATAGCGTGAACACTTGACACAGGTGTGTCGGATATGGGAGAGCGTGTTTCCTTTCTGCGTCCTTTGGGATGGTTTTCTCTACCTTCTTATTTTGTAACCATGCATTCCCTTCCCCCTCCCCTCTGGTTTTTCAGAGAAACCTTATGGTCCTTAACGGTGTCTAAATGAAATTTTGTAAATGTCAGTGCTACACTTCAGAGAAATGTTCTGATGTTAGGGAGATAAATTGGGAAGACAGTTTTTGCGAAGCTTTGGTTTCCTTCTCAGTGAAAATCTTCAATGAAAAGACATACTTCCCTTTTTCCCGGTGTTGAGAAAATGCAGTTTTCAAGTTCTAAGCACAAAGAAAATCGTCAGATTGCTCTGGACTCCTCTGTGGACATTCCTGATGCGTGTTAGGCGGCACTAAGGCCAGCGCAATTTCCAAGGCAAAAAAGGGACTGCCTCGAACACGGTAGACCCAGAGTAAGGACAGAGTGATGCTTGGTGGTATTTTGAAAACATGAGGGATGCTGAATTACCAGGCCAGAAGGGTCAAGTTGCCAGAAATTCCGACCTGGTCACTGGCTCTGCTTGTGGCTGTCGTACTTGGTGCTCCTGGGAGAGGAGGGCAGCACCCAGCAGACCTCCTCTGGCTGTGGTTGAGTTCAGCCCAGATCCGTGCTTCGTGTATCACTGGCTTAGAGGTCAGCAGACCCATCATTAAGGGGTGTCATTAATGCTGAGCGCTTAGTATTCATGAACGGCGTGCTTTGTATTCTCTTTGTGTGGGTATAAATAGATAGACTAGTCTCTATATAAAGTTCTGTAGCCAGGCGTACCTCTGTACATTCCTACTGTGAAAAGACTATTTAGAGCGAGCTGTTTGAATGGAATCATGGGTGTGGGAGGATTACAGTGATGTACATTTAACAGACCAGCAGTAGAGTATCGGAGACAAAGATTGGTGAAATTGAGGTGGGGGGCATGAATGTTTAAGGTCATATGATTTGTTCCCTAAACGTTTATGAATAATTCACTCTTTACACTAGAATGGCTTGAAATTGATCAGCCTGAATTAGCCAGCGAGCGCCTCGGCACCCATATTATACCAGTCAGATACCCAGTTGTGCCGTGATCTTTCATGAAGTCTGACAGCTTGAAGTGCACAGCAACAGGCATTCTTATCCCATGATGAGTTCAGTCCACGCCCTCTATGTTTTAAAGTACCTTACAAGCAGGTATTATGGTAGTTATTAAGTGGCTGTTACATAAAAGCTATCAGATTTTAAGTGTATTGGACAATTCTTGTTTGGCCAAGCATTGGAATTGAGCACTTTTATCATGTGGTGGTGGTGTCGTACTGCCAATACCCTGGAAACTTAAATAAGTTCCGTTTGGTACACACAGGTAATAATTGCGAAATAATTTCCACGGAACCCGCGTATAAACGTTGACCCAGCAGCCTCTTTAGCGTAGGTGTAAAATCAAAGCACAGCTCATTCTAAAAAGGCGAGGGCGCATCTTCTAAATGGGGCGCTTCCTGACCTCTGTGGTGCATTTAACCTCAGCGGGAAGGGAGTGGAGCTACAGACGGAGAAGTGACGTGGAGGTCACAGACTGCTAATTGAATTTTCACGATAAAGACATTTTCCAGCTATTGGATTGAGGCGATGACTTTAATTTCTCTTCTGCTTGAAGGATGAGAGCCATCTCCGTTTAACAGAAACTGAACTGCAGAATCTGTTCCCAAACATCTTTCTCTTATTTTGATTATTCCTGGAGTGGTTTTGAGGCTCTGCGTTGCTGCTGTTCCTTTTTCAGTCTTGAAGTAATTACTCAAAGGTCAGTCCTAATTCCTTCCAGAGTTACCGAAGGCTTTTGATGTAATCATTTGGAGCGCGGTTCTGTGTGGCCGGTATTTATTGAGCGCTCACTTGGAGCGAAGCACAGCGTGGTGGCCAGGTGGGGCGTCTCAGGGATCTTGGTCCTTACCGTTGAGGCGTGTACTGTCTTGCGTGATCTGTGTATGTTGGTTTCAGAAATGTCGTCGCATTCTTGTTTGGCTGTATTAAAGAGTTTGCTGTTAGAGGCAGTTTTGCTTCCTATTGTACCTCACTCTCCAGCACTGTGTTGGCATATAGTAGGTGCTTACTAAGTACCTGTGGAGTGAGTGGAAGAATGACCTTGACCTGCCTGCAGTCTGCACTGTGTCGTGAAAGGCTTCGGCTGTGTTGAGGAGCATTAACCCCTGATGCTTGTTAATTGATGCTGGTCTTGACATTGATGACTACCCAGACACCTGAGAGCTTTGAATCTGCTCAGGGGTGATTTGTCTTAGTCCCTTCGTGCTGCTTTAACAAAATAGCGTAAGCTGGCTGGCTTATAAACCGCAGAAATTTATTTCTCACAGTTCTGGAGGCTGAAAGTCCAGCATCATGGTGCAGGCAGATTTGGTGGCTGGTGAGAACCTGCTTCCTGGTTCACAGATGGTCATTTCCTTGCTGTGTCCCCACCGGTGGAAGGGCTGAGGGAGCTCTCTGGGGTCTCATGTATAAGGGCACTACTGCTGTTCTTGAGGACTCCGCTCTCACGACCTAATCACCTCCCAAAGGCCCCACCTCCAGATATTGTCACACTGGGGAGTAGGTTTCCACGTCTGAATTTTGGGGGGACACAAACGTTCAGTCCATAGCAGTGATCATATAAAAATAGGTGACTTTGGTGATGGCCTATGGGGTATGCCGTCTCCTGAGAGGCACTCCCAGTAGACAGAGGAATGGAACCGGTTCTCTGATTCACAGGTCAGACAAGGAATTGTGCAGCCCTGCTGTGGTGGTGCTTAGTGGTGATCAAGGTGAGAACAGCTCAAATTCTGCTTCTGATGCCCCCGTGGAGATGAGAGTTCTCATTCTTTCTTTGTGTGGGCAGGTGCATTTTACTTTAATCTTTTTAATTGAGGTATAGTTGAGTTACAATATTGTATAAGTTGAGAGTTGTCATTCTTTAAGAAAACCTTCGTTGAGCAACTGTAGCATATCAGGAATAACTTGTTCTCGGTGTCTTGGGGAGATGGCACGATAGGTTAGGGAAGCTTGGGTTAGTGGCAGCCCAGGAAGGTCACTGTAACCGGAGACAGTGATCTTTGTAAACGTGGTGGCGTTTGCACGGGGCTCTGCACGTGTGATGGATCTGGGCAAGGATCACTAGACAGTGTGGTCGCAGCCCGGTGGCAGGACAAGGAGGGTGGCACGGAGTGGGCCATTTGGGTGGTGCTCAAAGGTGTTTGAAGGGGAGAGGGAGCTGGGACTTTCAGAGGGTGGGTTGGGGTATTGAAGGCCCACCCTTCCTACTCTATGGAAAGAGAGGAGACCACCAAGTGTTGTCTTTTTGGACAGAGAAGGGACACATCAAAAACTGTACCTAAGAAAAAATGATCTGAGAGTACCATGTAGATCGAGCTGGCGCCCTGTGTCCCACGGGCCAGATCCCTGTACACCTCCACCCTGCCCCCAAGCTAAGAGCGCTTTTTGCATTTTAAAGAGTAGTGAAAGAAGGGTAAAGAGCAATATACAGCACAGACGGCCTGTGATCTGCAAAGCCTGCGAAGTTTATTACCTGGCCTTTCTCCGAAGTAGTTTGCCTAGCCCTGTTGGATTGGAAAGGAGAGGACAACCTGGCTTTCCCTATACTAAGAGCAAGTTGAGCTTGTCTGTAGACTAAGGGTAGGGGGTCCTTTGGAATTATGGATACGGAGAGGTAAGAGATGAGGATGGAGAGGGGCCCAGAACAGGCAGGAGAGGATGGAATCAAGAAGTGTTGGCGGGATTAACTTTGGGAAGGTAAAGACTAATTCTTCCTTTGAGACAGTGGGAGGGAAGATGAGCTCTTGGGTGGGGAGGAGAGAAGTGGAGACTCTGCAGAAGTCTAGGTGCAGCGTGACCTGCCTGCACTGGGTTAGGGAGCTGGCCCTTGAGCAACGTAGAGCATTCTGGAATGTGTGCTGGAAAGAACAAAGTCCGGAGGCAGTTAGCATTTGGCTTATGTGGGTGAAAGGTCACATGTCGCGTTACATTGTGATTTCTCTTTAAACTGTGTGCTCCTCCGCCATCCTAGGAAGCGTTAGCTGCCAAGAATGTCTTGATAATTTTTATTTATCAGCACTCAGACCAAGTGCCTGGCACCAAGATGAATGGTGTTCAGCAATGCTTGCTGAATGAATGAATGAATGAATGAATGCACGCTGGATAGCACAGTGGGCTGGTTCAATATGGGAATGTAGCTTTTCAGAGGTACCAGTCAGGCCAGTTCCTTAGTCCAGGGAAACGTGGTCAGCAGCCACTAACCCATGTTAGCCACTCACTTTCTGCAGGGGCGGAAACCTTCAGTGATCTGTGCTGGCACGTGGTAGCCGTTCAGGTGAGGCCGGTGAGCACCTGAGATGGGGCTCGTGGGACAGAAGAATTGAACTTTAAATTTCGTTTACCTTTTTTATTGTGATAAAACAAATACAACAAAATTTACCGTTTTAACCATTCTAAAATGTAGACTTCTGTGGCTTTAACTACGTTCACATGGTTGTACAGCCGTCCATCTCCAGAACTTTTCCATCTGCCCAAATGGAAACTCTCTCCCCATTAAACAATGATTCCCCTTCCTCCCCTCCCCCAGCCCCTGATAACCTCTATTCTGCTGTCTGTCTCTATGGATTTGACTACTCTGGGTGACTCATGAGTGGAATCATGCAGAATTCATCCTTTTGTGATGGGCTTGTTTCACTTGGCATCATGTCCTTGAGGATCATTCCGTGTTGGAGCATTTGTCAGACTTCCCTTTTAAAGCCTGAGTCAGGGACTTCCCTGGTGGAGCAATGGTTAAGAATCCGCCTGCCAATGCAGGGGACACGGGTTCGAGCCCTCGTTCGGGAAGATCCCACATGCCGCGGAGCAATGCTCCACAACAGGAGAAGCCACTGCGAAGAGAAGCCCGCGCACCGCAAGAAAGAGTAGCCCCCGCTCGCCGCAACTAGAGAAAGCCCACGCGCAGCAACGAAGACCCAGCGCAGCCAAAGAAAGAGAGAGACAGAGAGAGAGAGAGCGAGCAAGCCTGAGTCATATTCCGTTGTGGGTATAAGTCACATTTTTTCTATCCATTCATCTGTTGATAGACACTTGGGTTATCGCTCCCTTTTGACTACTCTGAATAGTGCTGCTATGAACTTAAATTCAATTTATACTTAAAAAGTTTGCAGAGGCACATGGGGGCTTGTGGCACCGCTCGTGGGAGAGGTGGGTGGCACGGTAGAACTTGCAGCATTGAAGACTTTGGAAGGGACGTGATTCTCTGTGACCACGAGCAGCTTCAAGATGTGCCCCCGTTCGAGGTGGTGGGAGCGCATCTGTGCAGCTGAGATCAGGTCACTGACATTGAGGGCCATGGAGAGGTCGGGACGCTGACTCGAGGAGTTTAAGTGTTAACCACTGGCGCATCTGTGCTGTTTGGTGTCTGAGGGTTCCGTTAATTATTTAAACATAATGATGTATGGAGATTGATTTATTTTGTCTGGATTTTGTTCTGTTTTGTTTTTCCTCCCTCAAGGGTCCTGTCTTCGTGACAGTCATGCTGCTCTCTTAGTTTTAATAATTTCTGCCTGGTTTATGTGACTTTTCTTATAGTAAAGCGTTGACGGGAGCGTCCAGCTCTGTCTTATGTATCAGTTTCCTCAATGGTATTTGTTCTTATATTTTTTGTGTCACGTGTCCAGACCCCAGAGCACGTCTGTTATCTACCAATGAACCTTTGGCGGGTAGAGGTGGCCAGGGGAGAAGTTGCATGCTTGGATGCCGAGGTGTGGGTGCACCTTTGGGAGAGGCAGGTGCGGGGCTGCTGCCGTCAGCGCCGGCTAGAGCGGAGGACGGCGGGCAGGTGGAGCGCGTGGTGGTCCTGGGCTGCCGACGCTCAGGGAACATGGTGCTGGAACGGGAGGGCCGAGGAGGGGCAGGGTAGAGTTCAGGTTGAAGGGGACTGACAAGAGGGAATTAGGGTGTTGATTTTCTTACCCTTCACGGGCCTTTGAGTGGCTGCAACGAGGAAGAGGAGAGATTGTGTTTGGGGATGAAGAGGAATGTTTGGGCACGTGTGAACTTGTTTAAAGGCACAAGCCCTTCTTGTGACCTTCGTCACGATACTGTGGTCCCACGAAGGTCGTAGGTGTCCTGGAAGTTGCGTGGTCTGGGAGTGACTTGGATCAGGGTGGAATGAGGCTCCTCCATTGAATGGGTGTGGAGCCTGGCCGAGGTAACCTTTCTGCCTTGGTCTCTGAATCAGGAGAATGGAGTTGACGCTATTTACTTTATAAGGTAGTTGAATGAACTCAATGAGATGAGATGGACACAGGTGAAAATCTTGGTACATGGGCACTTGGGAAAGGCTAGTTTCTGTTATAAACGAGGGGCATTTTGTGATGGTCCCTATTCCCTTTTCCTCCTAACTTTGCGTTTTCTTTAAAACTTGGATCCTGTATCACCTTCTCCAGCAGGCCTTTGTCTCCCACCCAGATGGCTTTCTTTGGTCTGTGTTTTATAATATGCCAGGGGCAGTTTGTTATAAGCACGTCTCTGTTGTTTTATGATAGTCTATAGATATATGTCTCTCCACACCAAACTGTTCTTGTGTCACAGCCAGGGCTGCGTCACATTCGTCGTGTAGTCCTGTACCTCCCACAGAGCCTGGCACCTGCGTGTGCTCGGGCAAACAGGTGAAGACCAGGCGGTTGACTCTTCTCATCCACCCCTGTTAGCAATTCACGGGAAGGGCATGTCCCATCAGTTGCAGATAATCCATGTAGACAGTAGGCTGAGTTAGAACTAGACTGACCCGGTGGGCTCAGAAAGGTGCCAGGGGATAGATTTGGTTCTGGGTGGAATCTTAGAAGACATCCATAGTTGGCAGTAGAGCAGAACATCCAGAGTTTGTACAGATACCACAAGTGCTAGGTGTAGCTTGGGGAGAATTTGGCACAAGAAGTGAAGTTGTGGACCCTGTGGACAGAGATCATAGTAGCTTATCAGCATCATCATTATTTCATTGTCAGAGCTCACACGCATTGAGCACTTACTATGTGCCAGGCAGGATTCGGGTTCTAGAGGGTCTAGTGTCCTAGGGGGGTTACCAGGACAAAGGACGAGGCATGGAGTGCAGGTTACAAAGAAACCACACCCTGGGTGGCTACTGAGTCACAGGACCAAGGCACGCTAGAGCTTGAGCATCACACTCAGAGGACATGGTCGGAGCCAGACGGTCCGCTCAGGCTTCCCAGTGCCCTAAGTAACGGTTGTTGAAATCTGTGTCTTATGCTGGAGAGATCAAGTCATTTGGCAGGTGAAGCCAGAGAGAAACTGTGAACCAGAAAGGCCCAGCTCTGGCACTGGCTCCTTCACAGACAACTGTGAAGTTGTCTTGCTGTGTTTTCCTCCTTGTAAAGTTAATCTTTCTTCGCCAGGGTTAAATTTAAATACTTTGGGCTCATTAGTAGAAGGCTGGAGCAGCTGAGGGAAGTGATGCCCCAGGAAATGATCTTCCCTTCCAATATGTGCTAATTTAGAAATAGCAAAATGTTTTCTATTAGCAGGTGCGAAAGGACAGTTAATTACAATCAAATCCAAATTCAGTGGGTTAGGCAGGATTTCTTTTCTCTGTAGTTTTTATTACGGATAAAAGTGGGAGAGAAGATGCTTATGCATTCACTAATGCTTGGGGTGTTCTTTGGAAAACCCTCCAATTTAATGACAAGCCCCAGGGACTGTTACTATTAGTTGGTCTAACATATTGTATATGTATCCCTCTCTCATTGTCATGTTAAGGATGTAAAAGTGCTTTTTCTATCAGTCTAATCAAATATGAATGCAGCGTTAATTTTCTCCCAGTCTCTAACTTTGCTTTTCCTTTCTAATTGGTAATAAAGGCAGAATGTACTATTTTTTTAAAATTTTATCTTATTTTATTTTTTTATACAGCAGGTTCTTATTAGTTATCTATTTTATACATATTCATGTATACATGTCAATCCCAATCTCCCAATTCATCCCACCACCACCCCCCGCCACTTTCCCCCCTTGGTGTCCATACGTTTGTTCTCTACCTCTGTGTCTCAGTTTCTACCCTGCAAACTGGTTCATCTGTACCATTTTTCTAGATTTCACATATATACATTAATATACGATATTTGTTTTTCTCTTTCTGACTTACTTCACTCTGTATAACAGTCTCTAGGTCCATCCACGTCTCTACAACTGACCCAATTTTGTTCCTTTTTATGCCTGAGTAATATTCCATCGTATATATGTACCACATCTTCTTTATCCATTCGTCTGTTGATGGACACTTAGGTTGCTTCCATGTCCTGGCTATTGTAAATAGTGCTGCAGTGAACATTGTGGTGCATGTGTCTTTTTGAATTGTGGTTTTCTCTGGGTATATGCCCAGTAGTGGGATTGCTGGGTCGTATGGTAGTTCTAGTTTTAGTTTTTTAAGGAACCTCCATACTGTTCTCCACAGTGGCTGTATCAATTTACATTCCCACCAACAGTGCAAGAGGGTTCCCTTTTCTCCACACCCTCTCCAGCATTTGTTAAGAATGTGCTGTTTGTATGAGGTGTAAGTAACGAACAATTAAAGAGAGAATTTCACTCACCAGGGTAAAGAAGGACGCTGGGAATCAAGCAATGTAAGAACAAAACGAAACAAAAAAGCAAAGGTGTTTTTGGTGGAATTTAACTATAATTAGCTGTACTAATTCAATATTGTAGAAACAAATGATCATAAGGCCAACTCATTCATTATGGTGCAACTCATTCATTCGTGAATTTTTTTACTCATTAAACGTGAAGCACCTAACGTGGGAAAGTCGGTGTGTCGAGCTTGAGCTACTAAGGCTAGATTTGGCAATTCAGTTCTGCTTCTCTGAGAGAAAGAGGTTTCTGTCTTGCTCCTTGGAACACTGGGTGGTTAGACTGAACTTGGCCCACGGACGGAGATGAGCCTCAGGGTGAATATTGTCAGAGGGAATTGCCTTACAAGGAAGGGGGAAAAAAAGATTCAAGAGGAGATGAAGCGTTTCTCATGGGTGAGAGTTTATTCTGTAGGTTTGGCCCTCCTTTTAGTTTTGTATGCATTTATTATAGTACATGCTGTTTATTTACTTAAAAATTCAAGGAGTACTGAAGGGTATGAGTTAGAAGTAAAAGCCTCTTTCTCCCTCATAATCTCACTTCCCAGAGTAAACACTGTTGATAGTTTCTTGTGTATTTTTCCTGATGTTTTGCATGCAGTTATAAGCATGTGTGTTGTGTGTACTTTATTTACAGCTCGATTTTAAACAAAAACAAACCTATTAATAAAATACACACACATAAGCACATATATCTTGGGCATATTGGTATACCAGGAGACATAAATCCCTTTGTAGATCCAGTGAGTATCCTGTAGGGTTCTTGGTTTTAAACAAGAGAAACAGTTCCTGCCTGACTTAAGGTGGACCCTTGGGAATTGAAGAGGGGCAGTGAGGCCAGTCTTGGGAGCAGCAGGGATCAAGGACAGTCTGCAGAATTGAGAATTCTCGCTCCGGCAGGAACGAGATATCATCACGCCAGTGTAACCAAGACCATAAAAGAAACTCCAACTACATCTCTGTTCTGTGTCAGTACCTCAAGATTCAAAGTGTGTGTGTGTGTGTATGTGTGTGTGCGTGCCCGTGCACATGTGCATATTTAATTGGCTGACCTGGAAGCATGTGCCCATCTCTAGGCTAGACCAGGGGCTCAGTAGAGCCAGCTTGGCAGTCTTCCCACAAGGACTTGCCCTCGCCAGGTTTTGAGGGGCGTAAGTACTTAGACAATTTTTCAAAGTTGGCAGGTATTGCAGATAGCACATTCTGGGAAAATAACATTTATGAATGAATTCATGGCCTGACATGCCTCTCTATTTTTTTCCATTTTTTTTCTTAAGTTGTGTATTCTTAGGTGTGACCTCTTTCTATGACAGTAGCTTTACAGTATCATTTTCCATAGAGGAAATACACCATTCAGGGTTTCCTGTAGCCTGGTGACCAGCTGCTGCTGCTGTTATGGTGATTCATGGCCCATTATTGGTAATGTGGTGTGAACTTTTTTGGCTTCTTAAACTTTGGAAAGTCTCTAGTAATTTTATGAGATAAATGGTAAAAATTGACAAATGACTTGATAAGTGATAAAAATTCTGTGGAAGAATTTTCCATAGGCTAGCTTCTGGCTTTGATAGTTTCCAGTTTTGTTTCTCCTCTGCCCTCATGCAGTTTATATCATGCTAGTCCATCTGGCACTGCCCACTGTGCCCTGACATTGGATAATTTGTCCTAAAATAAAGTATTTCTGGAAGCCATTCTTAATTCCGGCACAGCCAGCAGTGACGCAGCCGTACAAGGGGACGTGTGCGAATCTCACAGCTGTATCCCGCTGAGCCAGGGCGGATGTATCGAGATGGCTCCGCTTCCCCTCGTCCTCTCTTGGTCGGGAGAGAGAGTGCAAGGGGCAGAGGACTTACCTGATCACTGATGGTAACATGTCTTGCTTTTGCAGATTTTCATAGTCATACGAGCTTGTGAACACTGTGCTTCGACTGCTCCTAAAACCTTGGGAGAGAGCAGAGTGAGAGGGAGTTGGGTCTTCCTTCGTGCCATGGTCACTTCTCCTCTGTTCCCAGCACTATGGGGGGTGAGACAGAAGAGGAAAAGAAATTCCCCGTAAAGAAACTGGGGAACAGTTAGGAAGAGGGCTAGGGCAGGGACAGTTAAAACCTGGTAAACGTCCACGTGCTAGACTGTCTCAGACTGCACTGTAGAGTGAGGATGGGATTTCGCACGACGCTGTGTGTTTGGTGTGTACGGGAGCCCCAGATGGCAGGGAACTGTGGTGTCCCGAGAAGCTGTCAGTGGGCCCGTGCTGTGACTGCTCAGCTGTTCAGTCCCTGGGCGCGCGTCGGGCGAGTGCAGCGTGAGCCCTCGGCCTGCCTCCCCCCTCAGCGCTCATCATAGCGAACGGTTGCCGTGCTTTGTGGTTTTGAGCACGTCTCCGTGCATCCCCGTGAGACAGGTAGGCCAGGCCTTGTTGCCCCATTTGAGGAGCAAGGAGAGTGCAGTTCACGGGTCTGGAAGTCACGGTGAGTGGTGACAAGCACCTGTGCCTTGGCATTCCAGTTGAATGTCCCTGCTGCCTCTGTGCCGCCCTGGACTTGATTTACGACTGTTCTGGGTGCCTGCGTGAGTGTCTTGTGTGGGTGGGACGAGGGGACGGAGCAGGAAATCAGCTGACTTAGAGGTGCGCCGGCCATCGATCTCTGCCACCGTGAAGGCCCCTGTGGGTCTCACTTCTTAAGGCAGCAGGGATGCTGGAGCTGTTGGAATCAAATGTATGTTTTCCTGATTGTGAGTAAGAGGTTTGGGTCCTTTCTTCTCTCCTCCTCTTCCCCCGGCCCTTCTCGGACCAGCTCACATCCTGGGTGGGGTATGCAAGCCCGTCCAGTGGACTGAAAGCAAACCACAGGAGGCAGGGTGTGCAGAGACATTAGGGTGTGTCGCCTGCATGCTGGTGGCATGCAGCTCTCCTGCTCTGTCAGTGGTTGTAAGGGACAAGCGTGAGGACCCTCTGTTAAACCTCACTCTCTAATTTATTTGGTTGGACTTAGGTGAGGTCTCCTAGGTGCCAGGTGTGGTGCCTGGAAAGGGGGAAATAGTACATTCTCACACAAACACAAGCTTCTCGTACAAAAACCAACAACCGCGTGCCCCTGCTCTCCATCATGGCCAGGTCGCAGCCGCCCAGAAAGGTTCTAGAGGTGGTATCTGAATCAGCCAGGTGCCAGGGAAAATGCAGCTCCTCGAAGATCACATGTGAAAAAGAAACTCTAAACTAGGAGAACTAAGCGTTTCACCAACACAAGTGTCCCACAAGGGTGAAAACTAAGAGGACCGGAGCCAGAATGAGAGCCCTCTTGGGCCCCAGACAGCAGTGCTCCGCCCAGCTGTAAAGCTCAGTCTCCGAAATAGCCCAGAGCCCTCCAGCGGGCTTCAGCCCGTGTGCAGGGAGTGTCTTGTCATACGTTGAGGTTGTAGGTCTGGCACAACTCTGAGGTATTCGGGGTTTCTCTCAAGGAAGTGCTTTCCCTAAGGAAGAGATGATTCTAAGTGCTCTTTCTTACATGTCGCCTCCAGGAAGGCTTGTCTAAGGAGCAGGTCACTAACAAAGGGCGAGAATGAGAAGTTCTGTGCAGCTTTCACTGGGGTTTAAAAGGCTAATCTGGGGGGCTTCCCTGGTGGCGCAGTGGTTAAGAATCCGCCTGCCAAGGCAGGGGACATGGGTTCGAGCCCTCGTCTGGGAAGATCCCACATGCCACGGAGCAACTAAGCCCGTGCGCCACAACTACTGAGTCTGCGCTATAGAGCCCACGAGCCACAACTACTGAGCCCACGAGCCACAACTATTGAAGCCCGCGTGCCTAGAGCCCGTGTTCCGCAACAAGAGAAGCCACCGCAGTGAGAAGCCCGCGCACCGCAATGAAGAGTAGCCCCCACTCGCCGCAACTAGAGGAAGCCCGTAAGCAGCAACGAGGACCCAACACAGCCAAAAATAATATATATTACTAACTCCTACTAATCATTAGGTATTTGCTCAGTCAGGAGCACGAGAAATATGCCTCTTGCTACCCTGTGGGATCTGTGAGACTTTCTGGGGAGGTGTCCTAGCTGGGGATCCGGGGGTGCATCATGTCTGTGGAGATTCTGGCCTGGTTTTCACTCTGCCACACTCGAGGTCACCTGCCCAAGGCCAGGCCTCACGGAGTCTGCAGGGGGAGGATGGGCACGCCAGCCCGGCTCTCCAGAGAGACTTGGAGAGACTAGTAACACTCGCACGGTGAACCAGAAATATCCAGCTCGACACAAGTGCCGAGTCAGTGGGTTTGGTTTTTGTTTTTGTTTTTTTAAATAAGAATAATTTGAACTTTTATTTCAATATTAAGACTGACCGAACTGGATGTTTTGTTGAAGACAAATAGTAGCCAGTGGAGCTGGTGTCAGAGGGCAGAATAACTCAGTTAAAGCCAAGCTGTATTCCGTTCTTTTCCTCCACTTTGTATTTTGAAAAATTTCAAACCCATGGAAAACGTAAAGAATACATTCATCAGGTGTTAACATTTTGCCGTATTTGCTTTATCTCTCGAACAGTAAATTTCTTTCCCTTTCTTTCTCTTTCTTCCTCTCCCTTTCCTCTTTCTTCTTTGCTGAACCTTTGGAGAGTAAGGATATTTTTGGATGTAAAAAACATTTACATGGTCCAAAAGTTGACACTCTATGTGTATGTGTACTGAGGAGTCCCTTTTCTGTCCTTACACTTCCACACTATTTTCACTTCACCTGTTCAGTCCATCCTCATGGCTTTCTTCTTCTTTTCTTTGTTCTTTCTGCATTTCTTTAACGTGATTAAAAGCCCCCCTTTAAAGATCTATTGATGATTTTTTTATTTTATAAATTTATTTTACTTATTTATATATTGGCTGTGTCAGGTCTTCGTTGCTGCGCGCGGGCTTCGTTGTGGTGTGCGGGCTTCTCATTGCGGTGGCTTCTCTTGTTGCGGAGCATGGGCTCTAGGCGCACGGGCTTCAGTAGTTGTGGCACGCGGGCTCAGTAGTTGTGGCTCGTGGGCTCTAGGGCGCATGCTCAGTAGCTGTGGCGCACAGGCTTAGCTGGTCCGTGGCATGTGGGATCTTCCCGGACCAGGGCTTGAACCCATGTCCCCTGCCTTGGCAGGCGGATTCTTAACCACTGCGCCACCAGGGAAGCCCTATTGATGATTCTTATATAAACAGAATGTCACCTCTTTAAGTAGGGTTTGTGACTGATCATTATGAAAGCATGAAAATTGTGAACGTTGATAAAGGCCCTCTGGGGAGTTCCCATCACAATGGTCTTAGGCTGTGTGCAGAGCTGAAAGGGTGGGGACATTTGTACCTGGACACCAGTTTCGTGAGAACTGTCAATAAAACATACTTTTATCTGTCAGACACCTGCTCAAGTTGGGTGTACATTTCATAAAGTCAGTGGCTAACCTGTGGATGCATCCCACTTTAGCATCACATGTTTTACCGTTTATTAAGCTTGGTTTGTAGGACTTTCAGTGCTCTTTTGGAATTATAAGGGTTTCTCCAGTGACGTGGTGAAGAGATGTACAACTAGGGCCATTTGTGATCACTCAGCATTCAAATTACGTGTGTGTAACACATAAAAGAAGCTATCACAAGCCAGCCACACTGAAAGGCGCAAAGTTATGGGGGTAAGCAGTGTCGTTTATATACAAAATACCACGCCTTTCTCACACTTGAAGATATCAGTTGTCCCCTGATACAGGTTTCTTAGCACAGACAACACAAAGATAGCGTTTTGGGCTCAGAAAGCCCTTTGCCCCGGTGATGTCTCCGTCTGGATTTCCCTCTCTCTCTCTCTCTCTCCCCCTCTCTCTCTCTCTCTCTTTCTCTCTCTCTCTCTCTCTCCCGTCTTTGCCTGCGGCTGCCTGCGCGGCCTTCTGTCCTCCCCAGGCCCTGAGCTGGGCCTGCAGGGTCTGCCCCCAGGAGGTGGGGTCCACCTGTGCAGCCTTCCAGCTGAGAATGGTTTTGACATTATTTAATGATTGGGGGGAAAACATCACAGAGGAATATTTCATGACGCATGAAAATGATAGGAAATGCAAATTTTGAATTCACAAAATTTTGATTTTTGTCAGTGAAAGTTTGGGGAAAATTTGTTTTCTCTCTCGTTATATAATTTCTACGCTGTATTCTCAATTACCAACCCTAAAATATTTCCTGTCTCGCCCTTTCCAGAAAGATCCACTGACTCCAACTGTATGGAATCAGACCCTCCGAACAGATGCTACGGATTGTGTGTCTCAAGACGTTATAAAAGCTGCCCCAATTCTTACGCTTTATGAGTAGAAATCAGGGGAATGGTTTGCTTCCTTCTGTACCAAGCAGGCCCTCTTGCGAGCGGGAGTTCCGTCGTACCTTGGGCTCACCCTGCAGAGTTTGTTTTGCGATGCTTTCACCTGCCGGTGGTTTTTGAGCATGGGGGTGTGTGTGTTGGGGGGTCGGACGTGACTTGGACACCTCACGGCCTGGACTTAGTCATGTGCACCGGTCAGTTCCCTCTCAAACTCTGGAGAAAAAGAGTACGGGGTCGGCTCCCCTCTACCCAGGTTCTAAAAGTAGTTGTGAAGGAAGCTTTCACTTTATGCAGCCTTCAGTGTGGGATGGAAGCCTGGAGGGATGGCGGGAACAGATCACAGAGCTTTCGGAGGATTCAGGGCACGATGGGCAGACGTGGCCCGTTCCCCTACTCCATGCCCACCTGGAGGATCCAGCTTAGAAATCACTCAGAGCCCCTTCGCTTCGGATCACAGTTGTTTTTAAGAGGAGCCATGGGCCTGGGATCCCAGAAGTACTGCTCTCTGATCCTGCCCAAAAGGCTCTATGCCATTAGTGGTGGGGGAAGAGTCAGGTAGACGAAAGCGTTGAGAATTCTCATTGGCGTTCTGGATAAAGGAGAAAATTAAAGCTTTTATGTAGACTCTGTTTCCAGCAATACATTTCATTCTTTGTCCACATGTTGGAGGAAGATAAACACTAATTTAAAGGTAATATTTGTGTAACCTATGAAAATCTCGGTCAAACGAGCTAAAGATGGAATCTGGGTTAATGCAGGACTGTCTGCTGCGTTCTCTCCCTGATTACAGGCTTCGGTGTAAGACTAATGAAAGAAAGCAGTTTTGATTTTTGTTAGACTCTTCAGAATCATCTCAGTAAAATACTGACTCTTTCGTTGTGTGGAAAAATGACTTCGAAAGGTTTCCTTTGTAAGAATTTAACATTTTGGTCGTTTTAACAGAGTGTAGGTCAACAAAGTGTAATGCAGAATTTATTGCGTTTTTAAGATCCCCTCAAAGAAAGATAATTCTCATTGTAATTCATAATAATCTGGGAAAGTAGATTGTTCTGGTTTCAGGGACCCTGTATGCTTTAAATAATCCGGCCACACTCATCCTGGGGACTTTTTGGTAGCTGAGAGCTGTGGTTCTCAACCAGGGGCAACTGTGTTCCCCAGGGAATATCTGGCAATGTCTGGAGACATTTTTGGTTGTCACAGGTGGAGATTAAGAGGAATGTTCTTGGCTTCTAGTGCGTGAAGGCCAAGGATGCTGCTAGACATCCTACAATGCACACAGCAGCTCCCACCCCAGAAACGACTGGACCCAAACGTTCATAGTACTGAGGCTCGCAAACTCGGGACTCGAGGGTGTTTTGGAGCCTCACTTAATGACTTTTTAAAAATTTTATTTTTATTTATTTATTTATTTGCACGGGGTCCTAGTTGCGGCAGGCGGGCTCCTTAGTTGTGGCTCACAGGCTCCTTAGTTGCAGCACGTGGGCTCCTTAGTTGTGGCATGCAAACTCTTGGTTGTGGCATGCATGTGGGATCTAGTTCCCTGAGCAGGGAACGAACCCGGGCCCCCTGCATTGGGAGTGCAGAATCTTATCCACTGCGCCACCAGGGAAGTCCCACTTCATGATTTTTTTAATGTAAGATATTATATATGCACAGACACATATACACATGTGCACAGGCATGCACTCTGTCTCTCTCTCTCTCTCTCTCTTACACACAGACGCATGCACACACAACACTGCCTCTGTACACAGGACGTGTGCTGTGGGACTGTGCCCTGAAAGCTGGTTTTAAAATGAATCCGCAGCATTTCCGCAGAGATTGTAATTTCCTGTGTGCTGCTGCATATGTCTCGTTGATGATGGTGGTGGTAGTGACATTAAGACCAAAGGGCCTCGTTTCTTCTTCCACTCAAGGGTGCAAAGTAGAGTTGATTTCATATTTTCAAAATGTAGTTTACAACATTCTAATTTTTAGCGTGGCACATTTCAACAAAATTTTCTTTTGCACACGTAAGTTGGTTATGTTGCACTGTTCTCCTATACAACTTCCTGGTCCAGAAGCAGAGATGGGTAAAGAGAGAGGGGCTCTTATGCGAACATACAGCTCCCTGTAAATATGGAGGAAGAATTGTATTGGCACATGCTAGTTTTTGGAAATGCTTGTGTTCCAAAATGTTTGTGGAGAGGACATGGGACATTTGTCCATGTTCAGCTTTGCCCGTGGAGGTGAAGAATGTGGATTCACGGTGCCCACATTTCATGAGCACGTGCTGTGCCAGGCGCTCGGCTGGCTTGGAGTCGTAGAGAACAAGCATACCGCTCCCCTTGAGAACTTTAGCTCTTTGGAGAGGCGGGCGTGGTGCCAGCGGCCCCCATTGCAGGGGGCAGAGCTGGGGTGAAGGTATGGGTGTTGCCGTGTGCCCTGAGAAGGACCTGCTGGACGAGTGGGTGCAAGGCCCTTAGGTGAGGGAGCAGGGCAGGTGTGTGAGGCCCCGAGTGGGCAGGGCCACGTCATGCAAAGCTGGGCCCAGCTTGCCGAGGGGGCCTCGACTGTGCCTCCATTTGGGGCTGTGAATCTCATGGTTGTATTTCTCTTGGCTGTGAGGTCACGTGCTTCTGGTTTGGGTTTTTTAGGAAAAAGAGAGTGGAGGCATTTAGGGACTGGGCTGACCCCATAGCCTTTGAGGAAGGAAGATGCCATGGCCTTTCTGTGCGGTGGACGAGGGGCCGGTCTAGGACTCTGCTGCCGCATAGCTGTGTGATCCTGTGAAAATCATCTGGCCTCGGTCTGTATATCTGTGATGTGGGGATTGTAGTCCGTGGGAGGATTAGATAGTGTTAAGACTCAAGAGTTTGTGTGCCTTCCAAGGCAGGCTCCCGCGAGTAGGAGCTGGCCGGGCTTGCCTCCACTTCTGGGGCTCCAGCCTGAACTGTGAAGTTCACAAGGCGGAGCCCACCTCTGCCCGCTCCCTTGACCACAGTTCTGTACAGATGGTGAGGTGGAGGCCAGAGGCCACCAGAAACAGGCAGAAATGTGTGGATTGGCCTAAAGCAAAGAAAGGCTACTACCACCACCGGTCAACGTTGTAAAAATGAACACTGCTGTTTCCAATCTCTGTTCCCGCCGCTGTGCCTTACTCTTGTGTCATGTTTCATAGACTCCAGGTTCTTTTCACATTTCTCAAGTTGGTCCTTGGTACTTGTGGTAGGCAGAGTCATGGCCCTCGAAGGACGTCCCAGGCCTGATGCTGGAGCCTGTGAACGTGTGACCTCACACGGCAAAAGGGACTTTGCAGATGTGATTTCAGGATCTGCAGGTGGGGACATGATCCTCCTGAGCCCAGAGTCGTCACCACAGAGGTACGTCGCAGTGGACGAAGAGGGGGTGAGCATCAGAGGGGATGTGCCCAGTGAAGCACAGGCTGGAGTGATGTGGGCCCATGTGCCAAGGAAGGCGGGCGGCCTCCGGAAGCTGCACAAGGTCAGGACCCAGCTTCTCCCCTCCCTGGTGCCTCTAGAAGGAGCACAGCCCTGTGACCCACTGTTGACACCTGACCTCCAGAGTGTAACACAGTCAGTCTGCGTTGCTTAAAGCTGCTGAGTGTGTGGTCTTTTGCTACAACAGCCATAGCATACTAAGATAGGGGACACACCCGTCTAGGTGCTCCAGTCAGGAGTTTCATACGCAGGGTCGAAGGGGTTCAGCTAGCAAGTGGTAGGAGGTCAGGGTCCAGGACTTTGCTTCCTCCTCTTGCAGTGAGACATACAGCCTGGCGGTGTTTGCTGTCGCCATCTTCCTAGATCCTGTTTCTGCCCAGTGTGACGTGTGCTGCCAAGATTGACCAGATTTGACCATGTTCTTTTGCAGAACCTGGGAAAAATAATAGCCCTACAAAATTCTGATTTTATAATGATGGTTCAGTCCGACATGGAAGAGTACTTTCACAGAAATGAGCTGACATTAAAGTGTGTGAGTTCCATACGTCTTTTTTTTTTTTTTTTTTTCTAAGCAGGGCTGAAATTTACGCCATCTGGAAAAAACCCAACAAGAGGTTTATTACCTACTGGGCAATTTAAAAATATATAATTTACTGTCATTCTTGAAGCTTTTGTCATGTATGACACCAGAAAATTGGATTTCTTAATCCACTTATACTGAATTTAAAATCCACTTAAACTAGGGCTTCAGGTGTTACGATTCTTGAGTCCTAATAAGCGGATATTCTAGTGAGTTTCATCTTCTGGATTCTGTTGTGACTATAAGAAGAAATGTTTTACGTGTTCAGTTTTCATCTCAAACCGGCTGAAAATCATGTTATGTATAAATATGAGTTGATGGAATAAAACTTATTGTTCAGGTGTAATTTGAATGAGAAAGCCTATCTATAGGCCTCTTACCAACTTAAATTATGCAATTAGGCATTTGACATTAGAGGCAGTGAGCTTATTTAAATCCTTTGTAACAGAACAAATAAAGAGGTTTCATTTTTTAAAAAAATTGGAAGTTGTCTCTAGATTTTAGATTGTATGATAACAATGTAACTGTATGTTTTGTTGTACATTTGTGCACATATACATAGCTAATCTTTGCTTTAAGGATCTCAGAGAGGTTTTTTTAAAAAACAGCTTTATTGAGGCATAATTGACATACCACAATTCACCTGTTGTAAATGTTCAATTCAGTGATCTTTAGTAAATTTACAGAGTTGTGCAGCCATCGCCACAATACAATTTTAGAACATTTATCACCTAAAAAGAATCCCTGTGCCCGTTGGCACTACTCCCCTACCCATGAAGCCCCTGGCAACACAGTCTGTTTTGTGTCTCTATGGATTTGCCTGTTCTGGACATTTCAAACAAGTAGAATCATATAATATGTGTCTTTTGTGTCTGACCTTTCATTTAGCATACTGCTTTCTTAAATTTATTTATTTTTAGCTGCGTTGGGTCTTCGTTGCTGCACGTGGGCTCTCTCTAGTCGCGGCGAACGGGGGCTACTCTTCGTTGCGGGGCGTGGGCTTCTCCTTGCGGTGGCTTCTCTTGTTGCGGAGCATGGGCTCTAGGTGCGTGGGCTTCAGTAGTGGCACGTGGGCTCAGTAGTTGTGGCGCACAGGCTCAGTAGTTGTGGTGCACGGGCTCAGTTGCTCCACAGCATGTGGGATCTTCCCAGACCAGGGCTCGAACCCGTGTCCCCTGCATCAGAAGGCGGATTCTTAACCACTGCGCCACCCGGGGAGTCCTTAGTATACTGCTTTCAGCGTTCATTCATGTTGTTGTGTGAGTCAGCACTTCACTCTTTTTTTATTGTTGAATGATATTCTGTTGTTATGAATAGACCACATTTTGCTTATTCACTCATCAGTTGGTGGGTGTGTGGGCCGTTTCCACTTTTTGGCTCTTATGAATGAGCTGCTGTGACCATTGTTCATAGGTTTTTGTGTGGACGTCTGTCTTCATTTCTTTTGCGTCTATTCCTCAGGGTGGAATTGCCGGGCCATACGGTCACTCCATGTGTAACTTTCTGAGGGACAGCCAGACTGTTCTCCAAAGTGGCAGTGTCATTGTATGTTCCTCCCCACGATGTGTGAGCGTTCCAGTTCCTCCACATCCTCACCAGCACTTGTCATCATCTCTCAAAGAACTTCCTCAACCTCAGTTGTAAGGCCCACAGCGTCGCTTGTTGAGTAGGAAATGAGGGGTTTTCATCGCCTGCTTTAAAGATCACGAGTTCCTTGAAGAAAGGAGCTGAGCGGATCTTCTGTGTCTCTATAGGGTAATGAGCATCTCATAAAGCTTGGTCTGAGCAGATGGGAGAGCAGAGGAATTAACGAGTGATGCCCAAGAGAGGAAGAAACGGTGGCACTGACACCACCACCACCCCCACACCCGCCCAGAGGCCGCAGAGACTCAGGGCTCCTCGGGCACAAAGGATGAGTCAGGACGGGCGAGTCCATTCCCAAAGCCCTTGCAACAAGACTCGCTTGGACTCTAAAAGGACGGGCTGAGGGGTGAAACACTGGGAAGGAGAGTGCAGGTTTTCAGAACAGAATCCTCATCAGGAAATAGACAGCACGGCCATAGGACACGAAACCTGGCACTGCGGGGGAGTTGGGGCCAGATGCTGAGGAAGTGAGGCCCCGACAGGGGTGAGGTGAGCGAGCCCCCTTGGAGAGGCATGAAACTTAAGGAGGTGCTCACTCTCGGGGTCCCCACTCGCCTCCCCCTCATCCCACCCCGAGTGACTGAAGTCCTCCCTGCAGCCAGCATTGATGCTGCAGCTTCTCAAGCAGCTATAGAGACCACAGATGGATTGCACTGTACGTTCCCTGACGCCCAGATTATAATCCCTCTTAAAGGGGTTATAGCACAGAGGGAACTGGTATTCAGCAAGCAGGAGGCTGTATTTGGTTCCTGTGGTTCCTGGAACAAATGAGCACAAACGTAGGGGCTTAAGATGACGTACGTTTAGTACTTCACGGTTCTGGAGGTCACAAGTCCAACACGGCTCTCCCTGGACTAAAATTGAGGTGTCTGCAGGGACACTTATTTTCTGGAGGCTCTAGGGGAAATATTTGTTTTGTTTTGTTTTCAGTTGCCTCTTGCAGCTTCCAGAAGCCGCCTGTGTTCCTTGGCTCCTGGCCCCTTCCTTACTCCCTCTTCAGAGCCAGCCATGGCTGAGTCTTTCTCACATTGCATTGCTTGGACGTTGGCTGTCCTGAAACCCTCTTCCCCACTAAAAGGACTCCCCTGATTACTTTGGGCCACCTGTGTAATCCAGGATAACTTTTTTTTTTAGGGTTAGATTAGCAACCTGAATTCCATCTGCACTGTTAACTCCCCCGCTCCAGGGAACCTGCCATATTCACAGGTTCTGGGGATTAGGATGGGCACAACTTGGGTGCGGAGGGGTGACTCTGCTACCATAGATGGCATCGATTACAGTAGTTTAACAATTTATTCTTGACCTGGTATTAGTCCCTACCGCCTGCTTTTCTGCTTTTCTGTTGTAGGAACCAGGGGTTCAGTCAGGAACTGCAAGGAGTGAGTTGGGTGTTTTCCGGAGCAGTGATGTTTTCCATTATGTATTTTGAGTGATGAGTTCCTAAACCTTTGGTTTAGGAAGATGTATGTGTGGCTTTGCAGGGGGAAAGATGAGGCAGGGGGAAGTTGTATGCAACAAGTTGTATGCAGCTGGATTGCTCTGGACCCATTCACTTGGATAACTGTGGCCATGACATGAGCCAGTGGAGGAGAGGGTTATAGAAACAGTAATGCCAGATGTCCCCGAGAAGTGGGAAGGATGAGGCCTGGTCATTACACTTGTTGGCTGTGTGGAAGGAGTGGATTATTTCAAGACAGCAGAGTAGGAAGCTTCCTTTGACAATTCACGTGGTTCTGACCGAGGGCCGCTTCCACCACCTTTGCTGTGTTAGGCTCTCCAGATTTAATAACTTCCTTCTTCTTTATGCAGAAACCCATGTCTGGGACCTTAGCATTCCTAGCTTGTTGTTCTGGAACCTAGGCCATCTTGGTTGTTGAGTCGAGCGGCCATATAATTTATTGTCCAAATTGGGGCACTTCTGAGAGGGAAAGGCAGCACTGTTAATAATTACCTTGGGACGGCGGGGATCAACCAGGATCGTCTCAAGAAGAAAGACAGGTGAATATCTTGCTGTGAAATAAAGGTCATGGTTAGCTCACGATGTTTTTCCTGAAGTTCTCAACTCAAATTTGTGGAAAAGTTTTAATGCCACATATTTTGTAATTATTTCTCAGGAAGCTTGGAAATTTGTTCACACACATACCAGGCATGGTTCACGTGTCGTGTGTGCTGCTATTCTGCAAATACCTTTAGACCCTATTGTGATTAACAGAACCATAAACAATTTCAAAGGCACCTTGGAATTAACTGCCATTATGTAGTCTTGCTATTAGGTGTTTTCCCTTAAACATTAGGTAATAAAATGCAGCTTTGTTTTTTAATTTTTAAAAAATTTTTGGCTGCGTTGGGTCTTCGTTGCTGTGTGCGGGCTTTCTCTAGTTGCGGCGGGCTTTCTCGTTGTGGCAAGCAGAGGCTACTCTTCATTGCGGTGCGCGGGCTTCTCATTGCGGTGGCTTCTCTTGTTGAGGAGCACGGGGTCTAGCCGCATGGGCTTCAGTAGTTGGGGCACGCGGGCTTCAGTAGTTGTGGCTCGCGGGCTCTAGAGCGCAGGCTCAGTAGTTGTGGCACACGGGCTTAGTTACTCCGCGGCATGTGGGATCTTCCCGGACCAGGGCTTGAACCCGTGTTCCCTACCTTGGCAGGCGGATTCTCAACCACTGAGCCACCAGGGAAGCCCCAGCTTTCTTTTTTTTAGTGTAGGTAGTTCGCAAAAGTTTTTGACACTTACAAAATGTTTCTCCTTGTTTTATTGGGGCATCGCTTACAATACCAAGCAATTGAACGCAGTGGTGAAAATCACAGTATGATCTAGCCCATACAGTCGGTTACTAGGCAACCATTAGAAGCAATACTGTAGAAGTGGTATATTTATTGGCACCAAAATGTGTTTACGATATACTGTAATGTGTTTCTGCGACCCCAGGAGACCCGCCCCCCAGTTGGGACTTGGAGCACTTCTAAGACGTAGCCTTGGAGTAAACTGGGCTGTGCGGAGATCTACATGCTGCTACCATATTGTTACCCACTTGTAAATTTGATTTACTGAGCTGTGCTTTGGTGCTGTATGGTTATCTAACACTGAGGGTTATTTTAAAAGTGACCCAGTGAAAATCTGGTGGACAGCAGTTACTGAGGGTAGAGTTCTACCGAGTCCACAGTTTCCTCTCTGGGACCCATGGGAGAAATTTTATATGTGTATCAAACTCTAGAGGCTGTGTTTTTGATATTTGTATCTCCTTCATTTTTTGGATACTGTGAATCAAGCATCTAATTATATTTGTTTCTTTGAATCGATGTCTAGGAAACTCAGAATCTGATTTATATAGTTCCCTTCCAACTGATGTCAAGTTGTGTCTGATGGCAAACTTTGGGTCCTGTCTTCACCTTTCAGCTTTATCTCATTTTTTCGTGCCATTACCTTCTGTTTGCCCTGATTTACCCGGTTAATTATGTTACTTTTGCTATTTTGTGCGTGTGTGTGTTTGGGACCCACCTCAAATCATTTTCTTCCTTTCTTTTCCCAGGTGGGAAATTATTAGGTATTTTAGGGAATGAGAGAGTGCTGTGTCTTCTTGGAAGTTGCCGGCTTACAGTGGCTTTTGAGTTCTGATGCGCTAGCAGCATGTTATTTTAATGTAGCTGCTTGAATGTGTGCTGTTGAAGTCCGTCGGGGCAAAGTGTATGTCTAAATTTAGTACGATGAGGACTGAGTCAAAAGCAGCTGGTGAGCAGACCCTAGTTAAACTTTCTAGGCCTTTCAAGTGTGAAAATTAAAGTCCTTTAGAAACCAATCTATGAAAGAAAGATTCATAACAATTAACATAAGTCCTGAATCATTTAATTTTACTGGGGAAAAAAAGCCATTAAAAAATAAATTCCTGGGCTTAAAGGTACATTGAATGGAGCGGAAATTCTTTTTCTGTCTCCACAAGAGTGGTAGAGCACTTTCCTCTAAACTCCATTGAAAACTGGGCCTCAGAGCCTTGATTATGCTTCATAACTTTAGTTGAAAAGCAGGAAATGAAATCAAGGTTATTGAAGTAAAAGTTCTTATGGGTCTCCCGCTAAACAAGTATAAAGAATTAGTGCAGGGCTTTCCTGGTGGCGCAGTGGTTGAGAATCTGCCTGCCAATGCAGGGGAAACGGGTTCGAGCCCTGGTCCGGGAAGATCCCATATGCCGCGGAGCAACTGAGCCCGTGAGCCACAATTACTGAGCCTGCGCATCTGGAGCCTGTGCTCCGCAACAAGAGAGGCCGCGATAATGAGAGGCCCGCGCACCGTGATGAAGAGTGGCCCCCACTTGCCGCAACTAGAGAAAGCCCTCGCACAGAAACGAAGACCCAACACAGCCATAAATAATAAATAAATAAATTAAAAAAAAAAAAAAGAATTAGTGCAGGAAGAATAGCTATTTTTCGAGTTTATGAGAAGGAAAGATTTGGAGTGACTTTTCTGGATCAGTTCAGGGCCTTGGCTATTCCCCGTTAATAACAGCCCGTAGTAATGGCCTCTGGTTAATTGCTTTGATGGGCCAGGAGCTGTGCTGTGTATTTCACAATCAAGGTCTCTATTCCTCCCGACCGTCGTGTAACGTAGGCGTCCTTCGTCCCGTTTTTAGAGGGAGAGGGAACTAGGAGGCTCACAGGTTCTTGTCTGGGGCCACACGTACACTTGGTGACGAGGCTGTAAGCTGATTCCGGAATGTGTGGACCACAGTGGTGAAAGGAGTTTTCTCCAATGCTTAGGTGGTGGTCTCTCTGTGCCAGGGAGGGTTCTCTGTCCTTTCTGTGCGTGTGCATGGTGGGGTCCCCCCCTGATGTTGTTGTGAGGGTTCCGTCATTACCTGTCCCCTTTGTGCAGACGTGGAACTGCAGGCGTGGGGAAGCCTGGCCCAAGGATGCGTGCAGCCGGCCGGGGGTGGGTTGTCACAGCCCTTCTGGCCCCAGCTACCCCACTCCAGTTGCCAGGCCAACTGCATCCTGGATAGAATAACAGGACATGTCCGTATCACAACCAGAAGAGCTGCTAAGGCCGAGCTGCGTCTCGGTTCTCACGTTCATTATGGGACCCGAGGGGTGTGCCTGGAAGAAATGCCTCTGGCAGCAAGGCGTGGGGTCAGTGGGGCGCTTGCAGACAGGGTGAGAAGGGCAGGTGACTTGGAGATGCTACCAGCGATACAGTTCTCAGGGTCGAACGCATGGGTTCTCGCAAAGGCGCGAGGCTGGGGAACGTGAAACCAGCTAGGAGAGCTTGTTAACAGCCGGGGCAAAAGATTGGGGCCCGGGGGTGAGGCATGGCAGGGCCAGACAGAGTCTGTGGTGTGCTGAGGCAGCTGTAGACAGACTGGAGACATGTTTGTTAGCTGAACTGCCTGAGCTTGCTGGTGATGGAGAAACCCTCAGTTTCAGCCTCAGGTGTGGCCACCTGAAACGTCTCCAGACATCTCTTGGGGACCGCAGTCACCCCCAGCTGGGAGCCACTGGTCTAAAGACTTGGGGGCAGGACTGACCCTCAGTGCAAACTGAAACAGAATTCCTAGTGACCCACCACCTCCCAGTCGTTAATTTGACAAATAAAAAAATTTTTTTCCCACTTTTGGAAAAGGCTGGGGTTTAAGTCATTTTGAGGGCATCTTGTTTCCAAAGGGGGAAGGATCAGAGAGTTGCATAATTTTGGTCTCTGCCTTATGAGTGTTCTTGAGCTTCTTTCAGTATAGTGAAACTCTAGTGTATTTGTGTGAGAGTGTTGGGTGTTTTGGTTTTAGTTTAAAATTTTTATTTTTACTTAGGACATCTTTCTGATGTCCTTAAATAGGGAGGTGACACTTGAAGAAGCACTTTGGTTTGTGAATAGGAAGATGTGTTTGTGTGCCTGTTTGTGTGTGTGTGTGCACGTGTGTTTTAATACTCTGTTCTTGAATTAGCTGGTCATTGCCATTGGTGTCCTAGATTTTGAGGTATTTAGGTAAGCACAGAATTGAATTTGTTTTCCCAAAGGGATTTGCTTGCTGTGTTGCTAAATGAAATTGAGGACGGTACACTTGACCTTTCCAGGTGAGGGGTGGGAGAGTAGGATGTGTTTGCAAATCATAGAAACTGAAACATGAACACCGGGACCATATGGCGTTCAGAAACTTCTATGATAATTTCAGTGACTAAATAACGTGCTTGACAATTACATTTAAAAGTACACTTAGTGCTCATTGCAAAATGTGGAGAGAGTGCTTTGGGAGTTGAGGAAGAGATTAATTGGCATTCTCTTCTACCCCATGGTACCCTCATTGTGTCATCTATAGACCAGAAACTGATGTGTCACCTGAAGATTATATCGATAGTTTGGTGTTATATCTGTGGGGAGCGATTCAGATTGCTGTTGGTTGACAATTTGCTGAATAAGAAAGATCATGCTTTCCTAATACTTTATTTATTTTTTAATAAATTTATTTATTTTTGGCTGCGTTGGGTCTTCTTTGCTGCGCGCGGGCTTTCTCTAGTTGCGGCGAGTGGGGGCTACTGTTCGTTGCGGTGTGCGGGCTTCTCATTGCAGTGGCTTCTCTCGCTGAGGACGGAGCACGGGCTCTAGAGCTCAGGCTTAAGTAGTTGTGGCTCACGGGCTCTAGAGCGCAGGCTCAGTAGTTGTGGCGCACGGGCTTAGTTGCTCCGTGGCATATGGCATCTTCCTGGACCAGGGCTCGAATCCGTGTCCCCTGCATTGGCAGGCGGATTCTTAACCGCTGAGCCACCAGGGAAGTCCCTATCCTAATACTTTAATGTATCATCTTTAAATGTTGTGATTCTTTTTCTCTCACTAAATAAAATTTCATGCCACTGAATAAAATTTAACGCTTACAAACAAATATTGTGCGACTGATAGCTTATTAAAGTTTTTCGTGTTTTTGTTTCCGTTGATATTAGCTCTGGATGGATTATATAGTTGTAAGCCCAATTGGGTCATGTTATGTTACCTCTCTCATACCAGATTTTCATGTGACAAGTCCTGTCTTGGTCTTTGTATATGGGATTTATTTGGCATATCATGGTGTGAGTTGGGAAAGTGCTTTGCATTCGTCACGTGTGACATGTATATGGTTGAATCTGCTGTCGTGGGGTGATGGGTAAATGATACACATGTCTATATATATGTGCTCATATACATCAATGCATGCTCACAATACTGATTTTGCCAATTCTACAAGCGTTAAATACTTGTTATTAGTGTCATAATGCTTTAAAGAAGAAATCAAGTTTATATGTGTCTTGGTTAGTGTCTCTGTTTCTCCTCATTTGAATAACTCATACTTTTACACTGAACTTGTAAAACCTGCAAGCATAATAAAATGTCATTTTGCAGGAACGAATGGATATTAAATGACTTACCTGAAGAGTATATGAAGAAAATATGTTTCCCCATTGATTCTTAAATTAAAAATGAATGATGTTTCCTGACTATTTATTTCCCTGTACCTACAGTGCTACGTTTGTTTTTCTTCAGAGATTAAAAAAGAAGAGTGACTTTCTTTTGGTTGGGATCCTGCTGTTTGTTTTGAATGCACAGCTAGGGCATGCCGGCTGTATTCTGTACTCAGCCATAATAAAGTGGTTCTCAGTGATTCTGATGAAACAAGAGGCTGGTTGGCTTTGTGGCAGGTGCATAGGACTTGTGCAGTTTGGTTTTGTTCTGTTTTCTGTCTTGGTTGTTGCTAATAGATAGATGACAGTTTACGATATTTGTGACATTTGTTGAATGAGTAAGCGAATGAATGAATGCACAGAGAAGGCCTTGCGTGCTGTTCTAGTTTCTCTCCCCTGGAGCGTCCACTATGCAGAAGCAGTGTTTCTTGCCAAAGCATATGTAGAGAGCCGTGTTCTACACCCAAGTGTGATGGGGTGAGGGCTCCCTGACTGCCGTCATGAGGTGGCATTCAAAGAAGTTGCCATTAGCAACCTACCAGTTGTCCCTTGTGTTTTATTATTTTTTATGTTTCGCTGCTATTTTCTGCTATGATGTTGTGAGTACGGTACAAATTTCTGTTTTGTGAGGGACCTTCCTATCTCACCTCAGATGAAAGAGGGCCCTCGGTTGCCCTGTTTACACACTGGGTGTAATAAAATCCAGTCTTAGGTGCAGAGGGATGCTTCTGCTTGTGTGATATCATTCTAAAAGGTCCTCAAGTTCTTAACGAGGAAGGAGGCCCTAAGGAATTAAATCACAGAACCTTATATTGGAAATAGTAACGGCGGGGATTTAGAAATTGCTCTCAATTTTTTCTTCTGAACTCGTGTTTAATATCATCTCAGGGTGGGTGCTAACGGCACTGATCTTCCATTGCTGTCTTTTTTTCCTCTTTAGATTTGGGCTGTCACATATGGTAGCCACTGGCCACGTGTGGCTCTTTAAATTAAATTAATTAAAATTAAATTCAATTTAAAAGTCAGGCCCTCAGTTGTACTGGCCACATTTCAAGTGCTCAGTAGTCACATGTGGCTAAATGAATACCTTACTAGATAACGAAGGTACAGTGCAGAAAGCTTTATCAGATGAGAGATGGTTAGTTAGCTTTTTGCCTAACAGGTATTCCAGGAAAGAGAGGGAGGGGAAAATACCTCAAGTCTGAAGAAGAGAGAAATTTCAAACCAAGTGACTAGAACAGTGAATAAAAATTCAGCACATCAAAAAAATTACTACATGAAGGCTCATCATCATGTCATTTTAGAAAATCAGGGATAAAGGCAGTATCTAAGCACTTTCTAGATTTAAAAAAAAGTCATAGGAAGGATTTTGAATCAGAATGACATCATGTTTCTTAAATTAGAAAACAGACTGAGCTTAGAATTCTATGAAAATTTATTTTCACTCAGAATTTTGAAGTCATTCCCTCACTGGTTGTTAATTAAGAGTAGCATAAAGTTGTTTGTCCATGTTCAGGATATCAGTATAATTTAGATTTCATACATCACTTCTCAGGAAGCTACTAGAGAATGTGTCCCATCAGAATGAGAGAGTAAACCAAGAAAGGGGAAGATTTGGGGTCCTGGAAACAGAAAGAGGCAGAAGGAATTCTCAGGATGCTGGTGTGATCTCGGGGCATCTGCTCTGAGCCGACCCACCTCTGACGAGTACAGACTGGAGCAGAGACCAGAGGAAGGTCTGGTGTGTATATATTTGGGGAGAGGGGGTGGGGGTGAGGGCAGGATAGACATGGAACTGTGACAGATTATCCGAGTTAAAAATTGAAAGGTTGTGGAGGGTGTTGGAGGAATTATCAAAGAAAATAAAAACAGAGGCAAGCAATAATCCCAGGAAAATTTAAGAGTTGCATAAGAAAGGAATCATAATCACACTATACTGCTTGCTCAGCGGTACCGATTCCATTGTCAAAATAATACGTGTGCAGTCTAGATTTAACCCCCCAAATGTTATACTGTTGGGGAAACATGGGAGGGTAAGTCCAGGATTGGTGATGGGAATTTTAAAAACCAAAAATCCTCTTCCATGTGTGAGAAAATCAAGTTAAGTGGTATCTGACGTTGATAGGATATATTATAAGCAGCTTACTTAGAAACATGGAAGTCCATACTAGGGAGCACTGCCAATAACAGAAACAGTTGTAAGGTTTGAAAGTGGTTGCTCTGTGAAGTAGAATTGAGGATAGATGGTGCTGGAAAGCTTGCCGTGAAAAAGGAGGAGTGTTTTGCCTCCCCTGTGTGCGTGTACTACTTTGAAAAGAATAAAAGTGGTTTGGAAAATGAAAGTACACAGTATATATACCTTGGGCAGAATTATAGAAGTCTTAGTATGGTTCAGATTTGGGGTTCTCCACCTTGGTGATATTGACATTTGATCCAAATAATTCTTTGTGGAGGGGGCTCTATGCAGTGTGCTGTGGGATGTTTCGCAGCCTCCCTGGCCTCACCAGATGCCAGTAGCATTCTTCCCCGGAGTCCTGGCAACTAAAAATGTTTCCACACGTTGCCCCGTGTCCCAGGGTTGGGGCCGGGGGTGGGGCGAAATCAGCGCCATTGGAGAAGCACCGATTTAAAGGATTTAAAATCTGGTATGGAATGAATCATCTCAATATATAAAAACGCTGGTCAGCACAGTATGGGCAATGCAGGAAACAGCAGCCTCATCACGCAGAGCTTGAACCCCACATGGAGCAAATGAAGTGGTTTGGAATTCTCTGGCACCGTGAACCGCCGCCGCCCACCCCTGCCTTTGGGACCAGAATGTGTCTTAGCCCCTGGCTCTTGGCCCGGTTAATTCAGGGCTCACTAAAAAAAGAAAAGGACTCAGGAGGAAACCGCGGCTCCTCTGTCATGCACCGTGGCTTCGGAAAACATATTTTAGATTTTTCACATTATTTTCAGGGTGATACAACTGAATTTCTCCAGAGTGGAAATGTTAATCATTATGGCAACTTCGGGGGAAAAAAATGCGCGCTTTGGATATATTTCTCTGCTCAGTTGGCTGCAGGACGAGATACATTCCTCCTACCTCCACTCCCTCCCTCCCTCCCTCCCCCCTCCCTCCCCCCCTCCCCCAACAATTCTTTTGCAAGTTCTTGGTTCAGTTCCTTGCAAGGTGTTTTCCCTTAGAATTTACAAAGGAAGTCAACAGGAAAACGGTTCCTCAGATTTTTTTTTTGATGTGGATGAAACCTCATAAATAATTTAATACCCTCATTTCACAGCTGAACAGTCTCTGGTTCAGAGAGAGTTTCTTAATTAGGAGCAAAGTGAGGCCTGTAACTCTGCTCTTTTTTTTTTTTTTATTTAACGTTTTCATTTAAACAAATAAAATGCATGTGCACAGTAATGCTGTGGAAGGGAGACAGAACAGGGCAGTGAAAGGGATCAGGCCTCTGGCGTGTTTTGTCAGCACCTCCATACAGTTCAGCGTTCTGAGCATGATCTGCCAGAAGCGTGTGCCCTTCCTTGTCAGCTTAGACAAAATGAAGGAAAAAAAAAAAGAAGCCAGAAGCTCACGAGGGGCTCCTGAACTCCAATTCCTGATGGTCCAGACAGAGCCCCTTTGGGGGGTAGGGGGTCTAGGATGACTCAGGAGCAAGTCAGGAAGGGAAGGCTCTGGTCCCCCCGTCTCCCAGCTCTTGTTGGGGCAGTCCTGGAGCCAGCATGCAAAACCACTGCAGCTGTCCTCACACTGGTGGCCCAAAGAGTGACGTTGGTCCGTACCGTTCGGGCGACGCCTTCCTCCCTCTGCTGGATTGAGGCAGCCGCGTTCTCTCCACCGACTGGCCCTCCGGTACTCTGCTTGCTGTCAGCATCCTCATTCCTGAGTACCATGATAGCGAGAGCATCCCCCGATATTTTGGGAAACTTCCGTGCCTTCCTCTTGCTCCCATTCGTTGCTTCCAGTACCGCTCAAGCAGTAGCCCCTTCCTCTTCTACCTTGCCTGACTTCTTGCGCCAACAAGTGCCACCTCCTCCATGAAGCCTCTCTAGATTTCTTCCATGCGGAGAAGACGGCGTGCATGAGTCCTGGTCATCCTGTCAGCCGCGGTCCTCCTTGTCCTCCATCTCAGTAGCAGTTGTTTGCTGGTCTTTGCCTGATTTTTGAGAGACGGCTGTCACTAGAAGCCAAGAACGCCACACATTTTGGATTTCCTCCTACCTTGCTGTACTCTCCTCTGTCTCATTGGCCAGGTCCGTCATCTCAGGGTTCAGTGGTCAGTATATATAATATATGTAATATATATATAATGGACTATATTATATATATAATGGATTATATAATGTATAGTTGATTATATACTATATATGTAGTCAATTATATATATCACATATATAATTGACTATATATATTACATATATAGTCAATTATATATATTATATATATAGTCGATTATATATGTATAATCTATTCTTTTTCAGATTCTTTTCCATTATAGGTTATTACAAGATACTGAATATAGTTCCCTGTGCTATACAGTAGGTCCTTGTTCTTTATTTCATATATAGTAGTGTGTATCTGTTAATCCCAAACTCCTAATTTATCCCTCCCCCCTTCTCCCTTGGGTAACCGTAAGTTTATTTTCTATGTCTGCGAGTCTGTCTCTGTTTTGTAAATAAGCTCATTTATATCATTTATTTACTTTTTATTTATTTATTTTTATTTATTTATTTATTTTTGCTGTGCTGCACGGCTTGTGGGATCTTAGTTCCCTGACCAGGGATTGAACCCAGGCCCTCGGCAGTGAAAGCTCGGGGTCCTAACCAATGGACTGCCAGGGAATTCCCTGTATCAGTTTTTTAGACGCCACATGTAAGTGATATCGTATGATATCACTTGTTTTTCTCGGTCTGACCTAACTTCACTTAGCATGACCATCTTGAGACCAGTGGTTCTCAACGGGGCGAGTATGCCCTCCAGGGGACGTGGGCAGTGTGGGTCAGTTTTGGTTGTCACCCCTTGGGAGGATGGGGGATTCCTATCGGTGTCTAGTGGGAAGAGCCTGGAATGCTGTTCAGTATCCTGCAGCGTAGAGGATAGCCCCACTGCAGACACAACGGTCTGATCTAAATGCCAGCAGTGCCGAGGATGAGAAATCCTGCATCAGATGCTTCCTTCCAGGCTCACAGCTTCAGAGGTCATGGTTACTGCCGGACTTAACTCTGTGACTGTGACCTGTCCCACTTGCTCAGACCTGTGTGTTTAACTACCTAGTTAACAGCCTGCTTGCAGAGCCAGTGGGCGTTTCAAAGTTCACACCTTAAAAGACTCTTGATTTCTCTTCCGCTCAGCCTTCGTGCATCCCGGGCAATGGCCCCACCGTCCAAATTTTGCTCAAGCTCTGAACCTAGAAGTCGTCCTTGCTTCTTCCGTCCCCTCCCCAGCACGCCTCTGCCCTACCGGTGTGTCCTCCGCATCGCACCCCCAGGACACCTCAGACTCTGTGCGTCCCTCTCCATCTCGTCTCTCATCTTCCCCACCTGCACTGTGTGAGCCACTGTGTTCCTCTGCTGAGCAAGAGCTGCTTCGGGTTTTGTTCTAAGAACGATGGGAGCCCCTGAAGGGTGTCGAAGTAGAAAGATGGTCACATTTTCTTTTGTCGTTCAGTCTGGTGCTGGGTGAAGAGAGGTCAAGAAGAAAGGATCAGAGTCCTTTGCAAGGGCTGCAGAGTCCTCTGTGATCCAGGAGGACTCACTTCTGCTGCCCAGTCCGCTGACCTTCCTCCCTGTCTCCCAGTCGCCAAGGTCGATCTCACCACGGGACGTTCGCACTTGCTGGCCACTCTCACTCCCATTCGAGGGCTCCCTCCTCGTAGAGCTCCATCCCAGCCCCCGGTGTAAACTCAGCTCCTTGTCCGCTGGTCCCTTGTCTCCCACTACCAGTTTGAGCGACATCACTTCTCTCCTGTTAAACGGTCTCGTTGTGAGTTTTCTGGCGAGTTTATCGTCACTGATCTCCCCTCACTGAGATCCCCCCAACCCCCCTTCTCACTGTCCGGCCGGGTAAGTGTCACATGACGGCAGACCTCAGGTGTCCCGGAAACCAGGGCCGCACTGAGCAGCGTTTCCGCTTTCCACAGGACTGGGCGTGTAGTTCTCAGTAAGCATGTGCTGAGTTGCGTTGAATCTAGAAATACCTGTGTTTTCACTTAGCGTCTTTTAGGATGCTAGAGAAAAATGAGAGATGGGTAGATGTTTCAGTGACTGGAATTCCCTGGGAACGTGATCACAGTCGGTTCTCAGATAGCGAGACTTCTGAACAGATTTGTGTGTGTGGACAGTCGCGTCGTGTGCTTTACCTAGAGACGTAAGCCTGCCGTTCACCTACGGTGGTGGTCCGCCATCTGACGCCGTTATTATTTCAGCTTCTTAAGACCTCCTATTTCAGAAGTCTGCCTGCTTCGGGAATGGTCGAGAATGTATTCGAGATGTCTTCGTTGATATGTTTTGCCTGACTTTGGGTATTTTTTTCATTGACAGGTAACTGAAGACAGAAAACAGGCCTAAAAATAAACCCTAGAAAGAAGAAGGGATTTGCCTGCATTTGGCTCTGAGTAAGTGGAATTGTAAAATGGATTTCTTTCTTATTCCATAATGAATATCCTGTCAACCCCTCCACGTTTTCTGGGCTTAAAAATTAACTATTACTGTATTGGCTGTACGCACCGGAAACAGTGATTTCCCAGGATTTCTTGTAGTAGGTGATCTGGTAACCAGAAAATGCTTTGTATCTGCGTCGGCACTTCATAGCAAGCTCCTGTGTTATTTAGCTTCTGGAAGTCAGGAACTTTAGGAGAGAGAAGTGGAGATGGTCGTTAAAGTGCGTGTGCTTTCGAGGCAAGCGTCGTTGCTGCTGGTTTTTCCCATGTGCGTTTCAGGTACTTATTTTTCCTCAGATGGCTGATTTATAATAAACAGAGTTTTTTGACTCTTTTGCCTTTCACAGGCTCCCTTTGTCTTGTATGTGCCTCTCAGAATGTGTTTGGAAAATGACAGGCATCCACTGCTTGTGGACCAACCAGAATTTTCCATAAAAGCCTTGTTTGGTACCATTGTGAGGCAACGTGGCCTGTGCTCTAGGCCCCTGGGGAGGCGTTTTCCTTCTGTCTGAGCCCCACGTGGACTGTTGTGAGGGGTAGAGAGAACCCAGACTCACCGAGAACAGGGCCGTCTGGGTTCTGGAGTTGCCATCTTGGCTGCTGTATTTCACCCAGTTTACAGCGAGGCCCGATTCTCACCCACATCAAGAACATCCTTTTCAGACCACCTTTTATGAAAGTCTCCTATTTCTGGGATGACCATCCTTTGAATCTGTTACTTCTGGAGCATTGTGGAGTATACAAGGATGTGTGAGGTGTGTCTTGTGTTTTGGGGTAAGGGATTACAGGTGCTGGAAAGCCGTGGTGTGGATGGGCTGTGCCGTGGGTGGTGCAGACATCTCCTGCTGTGGGAATTCCTAGGAAGGGTCTATCAGCCTGTGCTGGAGCAGCTGAGGAAGGCTGGACCTTTCTCTTGAAAGGGACACTTGGGTTGGGTTCGGTGCTGCATGGGATTTCAATACGTACTGAAGAAAGGCGTTCTAGACGGGGACTCTGTGGGCAAAGGGGAGGAGTCAGGAATAAGAAAGCTTTTATTTTTTTTAGGGAAAAGTGGATAGGCCAGCCTGGTGGAATGCAAGGGACTGGGGGGAGGGGCAGAAAAGGTATAAGGAAGAGGCAAGGACTCTGAACTCGACCCTGTCTGCACAGTGCCTAAAGGAGACTGATTCTGATTCTCTTAGCATTAGAGCTGCCATGTTTGTGCACCAAAGGTGACCTTTAGAACCAGCCCCTACGGGTGAAGAAGGATGAGTATATCATGGCAAAATACTTCTGTAACACTTACTGTGTGCCAGACACTGCCATAGTTTGGTTAACAACTTTATTGAGTCATAATTCACACAGCTGACAATTCACCCATCTGGAGTGCACATACAATTCAGTGGTTTTTAGTGTATTCACAGAGTTATGCAACCGTCACAGTTGATTTTAAAACATTTCATCACTCCCCAAAGAATCTCATACACGTTAGGAGTCACTCCCCATTCCCACCTCCCCCAGCCCCTGATCACCACCAGTCTACGGTCAGTGTCTGGGGATCTGCTCATTCTGGACATTTCATGTAAATGAAATAAATCATGTAATATGTGTGCTTTGTGACTGGTTTCTTTTTTACTTAGCATAATGTTTTCAAGTTTCTTTGTAGCATTCCTTTTGTTTGCCAAGTAACATTCCATTGTATGAATAGACCACATTTTGTTTATCTGTTCATGAATCAGACACCGTTATTTTTGAAGACTTCTATTTTGAAGTAACGTTGGACTCAAAAAGAGGCTGCAGAAATAGTACAGTGAAGTCTAGAGCACCTTCCTCCGCCTTCCCCGGCTGATAACATCTTACGTGAAGGTACTGCTTATGGAGAGTAGGAAACTGACATGGGCAGTGTTGACACAAATGCAGCCCTTATCTGGATTTTAGCAGTTCTTATGTGCGTGCGTGTGTGGGTGCATGCGGACAGTGTATGAAATACAATCACGTGTAGATTCGAGCAACCCCCATTGTAATCTGGTGCAGAACTCTTCCATCAGCACAAGGAAAGCTCCGTGTGCCCCGTCTGTATGGTCACCCTCTCCAGCTCCTGGCAACAACTGGCTTCTCCGTCTCTGTAATTTCATCCTTCAAGAATGTTCCATAAATGGACTCGTGCAACGTGCGGCCTTTTGAGACTGCCTTTAGTGACTTAGCCTCCAGCCCTTCAGATCCATCCCAGGTGTTGTGTATCATTACCAGCGCCTATGCCTAGTATTCCACAGTCTGGGTGCACCAGTGTGTATTTATCCACTCATGTGTTGAAGGGCATCTGGGATCTTCCTGGTTTGAGGCTACGACAAACAGAGCTGCTGTGAACACCCACGCACAGGTTTCGGTGTGAGCCAGATGCTGTTTTCAGGTCCCATTTATTCCTCATGCCGTCCGGCGAGGTCGGTGCCATTGTTGCCTCTATTGCCCAGAGAAGGATGCTATGGCACAGAGGAGCCCTGGGCCTCCCCAGGTCATGTGGGCAGTGCTGGAGCTGCCGAGTTCGGAAGATGCAGCGATGGCATTGGGCTTCCCCACCTTCAGGACGCTGCTCAGGAGAGAGTTCTGGCCCAGCTGATGCGGAGAGCAAGCCACCCCGCGTCCCCCGCCAAAGAGAAGAGTGCCAGCGTCAGGGCTGGGATCTGAGCCGTGCCGCTGGGGATGAATCCCTTTCGTGGACAGAAACAGACCCAGCTCGGAGGGAGCCAAGCCCGCTGTCCTGTTGAGCCGCATCCCCCTTTGGAGGCCTCTGTGTGTGATCGGGAAGGAGGGTCAGGCAGCTGGGAGCCCGGGGAAGCCCTGCAGGTGTTGTCAGCTTTTGGGGTGATGGAAGTCAAACCCGCGGTCCACGGGGCACGCATCCGTGTCATTGCTGCCGAGAGCCACCCGGCTGCGCTCCCAGAGCTGCTGCCCACGCGCGTCTCCGGGAGCTGCCTTCAGAGGGGCTGCTTGCTTCCACCTGGAGTTCAGTCATCCAGGCGGCGAGAGGCTGAGCGGTGTCCTCTGTCAGTGTTGTCGTAGTGCAAGGACAGAGGCAGGAGAGCAGGAGAGCCCCCCTGCTTCCATCACCCGCGCCTCTGGCCCATGTGGGAGGCTGGTGGGATCCTCTGAGCCTCGGTCTTCTTTTCTGTGCAGCGAGGAGGTTAATCCTGCTTCGTAGTGTTTCGGTACAGCGTGTGCAGCAGTGTCTTGAGTGCATCGAGTCAGCGCACATGCCTGTTCTTCCTCCTGCTCTTTTCCCACTTCCCCTGCCTTAGTCACAGTCTGGAAGTGATGGAGAACCCCGGACTACACAGTGTTTGTTTTGGGGCTGCGTTCTGTGTGTGTGTGTGTGTGTGTGTCTGTGTGTGTGTGCGCGCGCACACGCGTGTTGCTTATTCTAAGCCTTCTGCTTTCTCATTGTTCTCTGCTGTTCTTTTTTTTTTTTTTGGTAGGGGGTTCCTAGTAACTGGGATGGGTGGCCAGTTCTCACCAATTCCTTTCTAGTCATAAAATCCAAGAAGGGCTCAAATGAGCCAGGTAGCTGTCATTAAAAGGAGCCCTGACTGAGAGAAGTGGTTCCCTGGAGCTCAGAGAGAGTTTCCCGTTAGAATTAATTAGAAGTGGGCACAGAAACAAGGACAAAACAGTGTCTTTTGTGGATCTCATCTGGGTGGACCGTTGTGTTAAAGACCAAACCGGTTGCCGGGGTTTTCATACTAAGTTGGTGCAGGTGGCAGCCCGGGGAGGGGTGGGGTTTGTTCAGCAGGCCTGGGCTGCCATGGGCTAGAGTGGGGTGTTGCTCATTTGTCTTATCGAAAGCCATAAAGCGTCCCGGGTGCCCTCGGAACCATCGCCTGTTGATTTTTAAAGACATGAATTCCATGTGGTGGAACAATTGCATTTTCTGTGGTCTCCAGCTGATGAAACGTGCTTGATGAGGTGCTGTTGATAGTGTGATTCAGCCCTTCCTTCCTCCCTTCCGACCTTCGGTTCAGATTTATTCAGTGTACTGTTCTTTCAAACGACGTTTGTCTTCTTGAATGCCCAGAACACACAGGTCGAGCCCCACAGACACTCCCTCCCTCCATGTCATCAGGAAAACTGCTTTCCCCCGAGAAGCTGCTCCTTTCCTCTCGAACCCACGCAGGCTGGGCAAGGGCCGTCGGGAGCAGCCATGTCCCAACTGAGGGATTGAAAGTCTGGTGAACTTCTTCACGATGGAATCTGATGCAGATAGACATTACGTTCTGATTAATTAAATTCAAGAATAAGCTCTTGAAATTGGCTGTCAATTCTGGTTGTAAACTGGCCCGAAAATGGTGAGACGTTTCTTTCGTTTCTGACATCTGTTGCTACTTCTGGCTCTTGTACCAAATCAAAGTATGTTGTTTTTCTTAGTGTTTCCTTTTGGCTTTCCTTGTAAACATGGGTGGTTCCCAGAGATCTCTTTCTTGGTTATGGACAGTGGCTCTCAAGTGGGGGCAGTTTTTTACCCCCAGGGGACACTTGGCAAAGTCTAGAGACATATTTGATGGTCACGTTTGATTGATTTGATTGGGGGTGTGTGTGATACTGGTGTCAGTGGGTGCTGCCAAACATCCCACAATGGACGGGACAGTCTGCCGCACCCCGCCACACACCAGAGGATTATCTGGCCCCAGATGTCAGTAGTACGAGCTTGGCTGCTCTGGGGTTTGGCCCAAAACTTGGCACGTGTTGAACATCGCCCTCTGTCTTCTTTCACAGTAGTTCAGCGCCTGTTGGCATTGACTCTGAAGCACCATGGTCAGGAGTTTTTGATCCTCCTACGATGTCACGAATACGCAGTATGACTATACTTTTAGAAAAGTATATGCTTGCATTTCTGTTCCTAAATTATGTTCTCCTTTGCAGGAAGAAATGCATTTTTGACAGTGTGATCGTATGTATAAATTCATAGGCATCAATTCAGTTCAACTTCATTTAATTTATAGTCTGTTAAAGAGTTTGCATAATTTGGTTTTTTTTTTTATGGTCAGTGATAATTCTAAATCTTATTACTTAGAATAATTGCGGGGAATTTCCTGGCAGTCCAGTGGTTAGGACACTGCGCTTTCACTGCCCAGGGCCCAGGTTCGATCTCTGGTTGGGGAACGAAGATCCCACAAGGCATGCTGCACGGCCATCAGAAAAAAAAATTGTGGGATCCTCCAAGTTCCTACTTATTGATTGATTGATTGATTGGCTGTACGACGAGGCAGGCAGGATCTTAGTTCCCCGACCAGGGATCCAACCTGCGTTCCCTGCAGTGGAAGCTTGGAGTCTTAACCTCTGGACCACCAGGGAAGTCCCCAAGTTCCTACTTTTATAAGATACCTCTGTGCACAATTAGCAAATTTTTAAAGGAACCCCCGACATGAAAATAGTCCTCCGGAAGACTGTAACTGAAAGATCATGCCTTTACTTAATACCTATTTAAGTCAGATTTACAAGGGATTATTTTTTATAGTGATAATATGCGTAACATATAATTTACCATCCTCACCATTTTTTTCCCAATAGGTGACAGTTTTATTTCCCATCTTAACCATTTTTAAATGTACAGTTCAGTGTCGTTAAGTATGTTCACATTGTTGTGCAACCATCCACGTGCAGAACTTTTTTCATCTTCCCAAACTAACACTCTACACTCATTAAACAACTTTCTAGTCCCCTCTCCCGGCCCCTGGCACCCACTATTCTTCTTTATGTCTCTGAATTTGACTATTCTAAGGACCTCACATAAGTGGAATCATACAAGAGTTGTCCTTTCGTACCTGGTTAATTTCACCCAGTGAAATGTCTTCACAGTTCAGCGATGGTGTAGCATGTGTCAGAACCGTTTTCCTTTTTGTGGCTGAATAATGTTCCATTGTGTGTGTGCACCATAGTTTGTTTATCCTTTCCCCCATCGATGGATAGTTGAATGGTTTACAAAGAACTATTTTAAAGTTGGGTCCCTTTATGTCTGACTTGTGACCACTGTTTAGACATAGAAAGTGTTCCAGGTGGTGTGTGGGGAAATGACGAGGTACTCACATAGAACACTCCAGAATCTTCCTCATACTTTTCCTCAAGTGCCCTTAACACAATTCTCTGCTGATGTAGGAACTGTCTTCTGAGATGAGCTTATATGTTCATCCCACCTGCCTCGTTCCCGTCAGCTTCCGAAGGAGAGAGCAATAGAAGGAGTATTTTGATGGGTAGCAGAAGTGTTCAGAATGGCACCCTGTGCCAGCCCACGTCCCACCGTGCTCTCTTGCATTGAGGGCTCTTCCTCCTTAGCTTTTCACCAGAACCCCCTAATGGAGATGTGTGAATGTCCCCCGCTGCCCCTGAATATGTTTTCCTCTTTCCACCTCTTGTGCCTTTCCTTCTCTGCGAAAGTGTAAACTCTGGCTCTGGGTGTATAAACTTCTGAGACACTTTGCAATCAACATGATGAAGTCTTTATGTGAAAGAGTTCTTGATTATTCGGAAATGTGTCTGTAACTTAAGCATCATCTACTTAGCGCTCCTGTATTGGGATCTGATTTTGTCCTGACACGTTATTGCGGTACTTAATCCTAAAGCAACTGTTGTTTACTTGCAGGGGTGTCTTTTCAACTCTCATGAGCTTATAACTTTATTTACACAGAACAATTGAAATGAATTTCTTTGACATTTTGGTGCAAAGTAGGAAAACAGAATTCATGTTGTATCTGTTCTTTTGTTTCGCAGGTAAGGAGTGCCTTCTGAGTGCTGGGTGCTGAGAATGGAGCAGGATATTATTTTGCTAGGGGTGCCTGCCACACAAAGATTTGATCTGGTTTTTGGTCTGAGATGGAAATCGTAGGGTGCAGACTTGGAGGTTGATGTAAGCGCAATAGAAATAGTTGAAAATCTGTTACAAAATTTATATTATCTCTGGCAAGTTACCTTACTCAACAAAGTGCTCTCGTGGCATTTTTAAGTCTTTTAAAATACACAGACACCAGCTACCTTTTGTTTTTTCGAACTAAATAAGGCGCCGTTGTATGCTTTTTTTTTTTTTTTTTTTTTTTTGTAAACCTAAAGAAAAGCTTCATTTGAAAGGCAGATCCTCACAGCAGAAGGATTTTCTGGTTTATTTTATGTTGCTGATTAATTTGAAGTATGATTCAAGTTTTAACTTATAGTTTCTTTATTAAATTAATTACATTATTGGGTACGCATTTAGTCTTTATTTTTATGTTGCTGATTAATTTTAAGTGTGATTCACATTTTTTTCTTTGTTAAATTAATTACATTATTGGTTACTTTCATTCTTTCATTTACAAACCTAATCGGAGGCACTCCATTTGACAGTGATAAAGGGCTGGGTATTTCCTGACCTTTAATATTTTTCCATCCACTTTTTTTTAAAGTTTTTTTACATTAAATGTAAAGCTTTTTACATTTTTTACAGTAAATACATTAAAAAATGTATTTATTTAATTTATTTATTTTTGGCTGCGTTGGGTCTTCATTGCTGCACACAGGCTTTCTCTAGTTGCGGAGAGGGGGGGCAACTCTTTGTTGCTGTGCGCGGGTTTCACATTGTGGTGGCTTCTCTTGTTGCAGAGCACGGGCTCCAGGCACGCGGGCTTCAGTAGTTGTGGCTCTCGGGCTCAGTAGTTGTGGCTCGTGGGCTCTAGAGTGCAGGCTCAGTAGTTGTGGCTCACGGGCTCTAGAGCGCAGGCTCAGTAGTTGTGGCGCACGGGCTTAGTTGCTCCTCCCGTGGGATGCATGTGGGACCTTCCCGGACCAGGGCTTGAACCCGTGTCCCCTGCCTTGGCAGGCGGATTCTTAACTGCTGCGCCACCAGGGAAGACCTCCATCCACTTTGAAGGCATTTTTCTATGTGACCACATAGTGTTTGGTTTACAAAACGTATGTTCCTCTAAAACACCAAATCTAAGCTGCAAATGTGTTTTCAGCTGAGTCTTGTCACAGTGTTTACTGACATAGAATGTTGTCACTTTGCGTGCTGTAGCTATTTGTCTTTGTCAGTGGATGTAGGTAGAATATTAATCTTGTATGAAATTCAGATAAGCAGGGGGCAGATGGATTTATGGCGCTCGAAACCTGTAAACTCTGCAGCTGCGGTGAGTTCTTGAGCTGTGAATAAAGAAATTCTGGACTGTGGCTAGCAAGGGCTGGCGTGACCTGATGTGCCACAAAATACGTCACCCTGTCAGGGATCTGCTTCTTGCGACGTGTCTTCTCTGGTTTGGTCCTGATGCTGTGATGCTGCAGCCGTGCACTCCCTTTGAGAGGAGAGTGAGATGCCTCCTTCGTGTAGCAGCCCGGGCATGGGCAGAGCTGCTCCGCATCCCCGGGAGGCTTTGGGGTCCCAGTGGCTAAAGCAGGTTCTCGGGTCCATTTAGTCTCTGGAGGTTGAGGAGTGTCCGCACCACAGGCTCTGTGTCAGCCAGGTAGGGTGCACGCGAGGCTCGGCGAGCGGGCGCCCCTCCCGGCGTCACAGGACTTCATCGACAGGACTGCAGCACCTGCAGGACGAACAGAGTGGGGTGTACCGGGCCGTGCAGGGATTTTGGAAATGGCAGCCGAATTACTGCATTTTGGAATCGCTTTTGGAATCCCAGAGTCACGGCTGGGACAGACTTCCTGCCCCGTGTGTCCACTGTCCCCCAGCAAGAAAGAATGTTCCTTGGAGAAAGTGCAGAAACGACTGTGAAAATGTTCCCTTCTGTTGATACTGCAGAAGTGATTATCAAAAGTGAGTGTCCCCTGCGCCACACACACACACACACACACACACACACTCTTCCCTAGAGTGGAAACATCCTCTGCTTGCTGACTGCATCCACTGTCTCAGAGAAGGAATGAGCTGTGTTAGTGCATTTGTGATTCATGGCCCAGGCTGGATGGCTTGTAGCCACTTCAGCCAGAGCCACTTTTTTCAGCAGCTTTATTGAGGTATGATTCACGTACCATCAAATTCACCCCCTTAAAGTGTATGATTTGATCGTGTTTAGGGTGTTCACAGAGCTGTACAGCCGTCACCACAATCTAATTTTAGAGTATTTTCAGTACCCCCAAAAGAAAGCCCATACCCCTTAGCAGTCACTCCGCATTTCTTCCTCACTCTCCCCAGCCCCTGGCAACTGCAGATCTGCTTTCTGTCCCTGTGGATTTGCCTATTCTGGACTTTTCGCATAAATGGAATCATATGATACATGGCCTTTTGTGACTTATCTCTTCCACTTTGCATAACGTGTTCAAGATTTCGTGCGTGCCCTAGCATGTGTCAGTGCTTCATTCCTTTTTATAGACAAATGATACTATTTCATTGTAGGGATAGACCCTATTTTGTCCATCCATTCATCAGTTGATGGACATGGGTTGTTTCCACGGTTTGACCATGGGAATCATGCTACCGTGAACATTCCAGTACAGGTTTTGTGTGGATGTGTGCAAAAGTAAGATCAAAATGACCCAGTGAACCGTTTGCTCTCAAAATATTGGATTGGCCAAAAAGATGTTAGATGTTCCGTAAGAGGTTACGGAAAACCCCGAACAAACTTTTTGGCCAACCCAATAATAAAGGGAGGTTTTTAAGATGAAAATGTACATTTTTTCAAGTTAAGGATTTTTAAGATAAGTATCCTTGTAAATGTGTTTTTGTCTTTTAGCACCCGCCCCGTCCCCCAGAGTATAGCACAACAGGGCTATTTGAAGTTTGGAAGGTGTTGCGTCCTTCCCTGGGTTGGGACAAGCCAGGGCACATGAGTGTGCTGTACCCAGGAATGCCTCGGACGCTGTGTGCCGCACACTTGGGCAGATGCCAGGCCTGCTGAAGGCGGTGCAGTATGCAAACAGGTTTGTAGATGGACCCGGAGAATTCCAGCAGCACAGAACTGAGAGCAGGCTAATCAGGGAAGGTCGGGTAACGTGATGAGGTGCAGCAGGTCATTTAAATGGGCCCACGTAGCTTGTTCGGATGAGGTAGGTGCAACCCTTTTCCTTTAACCCAGACTATATTTTTAGGCCCATCTAAGTATTTTCCAGGTTCATATATTTTTCATGTATGGCCTGTAAATTTGGAATAAATGCCTTCTCTCTCGACTTCCTGTTTTTAAAAAATACAGTTCTTAAAATTACCAGCTTGTCCAAGGGTCCAGTGGTCAGTTTGTGGAAATTCCCATTCTTTAAATCTGTAAGAACCGCCACATTCTTTGCAATGAGTTATTCTTATTTTTCCGAGCCTACATCCTCCATCGTGCCTGGTGTTAATTTGCCTCCCGGTCATTCTTCTCCTGAGGCCCTCGAGAAGCACGCGTGGCGTTAGAACTGTAATGAACACCGTCGGATGGCCTCGGGCAGCCGCCCCCGATGGAACTTCCTAGGAAGGTGGGGTCGTTCCACACCCGTGCCATCCGGTGGAGCAGCCCCTGGCCCCGTGTGGATCTTGAGCTCTTGAAATGTGGCCAGTGTGCCTGAGAAATTGGATTTTAGATTCGTTTCATTTTAATTCATTTAACATTAAAGAGCCACATGTGGCCAGGGGTTGCCCTTCGTGGACAGAGCGGGTAGATCAGGAGCCTGATTTGATGGGTGAGTTCAGTGAGGCCCGCGGTGGTGGCAGGAGACAAGATGCGTCTGTAGAAGAGCCAGACTGACCTGGGCCTTTATCTGGGGGGATACCTGGAAACCTGTGTGGTCCCTGACCCCTGAGAGCAGTGGTTCTCTGAGGAGGTGGTTTGCGTTTGCCGCCCCTCCGCCTCCCCAGATATCTGGCAGTGTCTGCAGGCGTTCTGGGGTTGTCACCGCCGGGGGGCAGGGGAGCCCCTGGCATCTAGTGGGTGGCATGCTGCTCAGCATCCTGTGGTGCACAGGACGGCCCCCCACAGAGTGATTTGGTCCCAAATGTTACCAGTGCCGTGGGGGAGAAACCCTGCTGCAGATTCACGAGGCTGGCCTGGTCCTTCCATGGGGCGCAGACGGCCGCGGCCCCATCTTGTAAATGGCGAGAGGGAGCTTGCTCACGGGCTCGAGCCGGGGCAAGTGTGCCGCCCAGTGGGACCAAGGCGGAGGCGGTGAGTGGGGCGCCCGCCCCCCGTGTGCTGGTCCACTGAGTGTACGGTAGGAAGGCGGCGTTTGTCAGGGGTCAGTCTGAGAGTGTCCTTTTAAGTGACAGAAGCCACAAAGTCCTCCCTGCTCTGCGCTGCTTTCTCTCAAGTTGAATTACGGGAACCCTGCCCCTCCCTGGTCACCAGCGTGGCGGGAGACGGCCATGGGGCCTGGATGTGTCCTCGTCACTTCGGGTTTGGTGACTTACCCCTCCAAGATACTCAGAAAGCATTTGGAAAGGTCCTTTTTTGCGAACCCGTCTTGGCAGTATCGAGCCCGTGTCCGCTGGGTAGCCGCAGAGGGGCACCCACGTCTCGTTAGGGCCGTGAGGGAATTCTTAAGAACGTTTCCTGGGTGTAGTAAACGGCCCGGCACGCACCCCAGCTGGAGGCGGTCCCCCACCTCCCAGCACCCCCAGCCCTCCCCCCCAAAGCAAGCTGCTGCCGTGGGAGCTGGCCCTGGTCCCGAGAACGACGGGGCGTCGTGAGGACCGCGTGCACGTTTGAGGGTCGAGGCTGAGCGCTGCATCGCGCCAAGCTGGAGGAAGCGGGAAGGAGCCCTGGGAGATGCGGGGCCGAAAAGGGCTCTGTCGGTGGTGCAGACCGGAACGGGATGCTGCAGTCAGACAAGCGGCGTCCTGTGCTCGAGCACAGACGGGTTGCCGCGGCAGGTGCAGGGGCCGCTTCGGCAGCGAGGCCGCTCCTGGCATCGTGGAACTGAACGGGCCGTTTCTTCTAAGGATACTGCAAAGTCTTGCGACCTCTGTCATCCTGAGGAAGGTCGGACAGCTTGCGAAACAGATAACATTGATAATAAGAGGAAAAAGAAATGAAACCATGATGCTTCTATTCTGTGGAAGTCATTTTTATCCTGTTTGCAGAAACCATAGATTTAAGTGGGACAGATGTGTCAGCAATTTAATAAGACAGTTATCCTAGGAGTTAAGTTGAAATCATTCACAAAAATAAGCTCTCTGGCAAACTTGAAACCCCGGGGGGATTTTGGATCCTATTTAATGTAAAATGCCTTAAAGCGAAGAGTAGCAGGCATTTTGTTCCAGTTCCAGGCAGTTTATTGTTTTGTGTTTTTTTCCCCTAAATATTTGTGAATGTGTGAATTACTCTGTGTGCCAGCCATGGAAAATAAAACCACAGAGAGGGGGAGGGAGGTGTCAGATAAATTCCTTTTCAGCAGAGAATTGAGGCGTCTTGTTATAACAGAATTCATCTCCACAACAACGTGATGCAAGAAGCTGTAACAGAGCTGAACTTTGCGGACTGTATCTCCACCGTCGATGCACTGGGAAGCCCACCCAGGCCTCGTCGCAAACTCCAGTCTTAAATTTGGTGTGAAAGGGGCTTTAGGACACCTGCCTGTGGGGTAGGGAAGGCGCAGCTTCTAGGATTCCGATTTTACGTCTTCTAGGGACTGGCCTTGACATATCTTGTGTCGACGCTTACCGATAGAACTGGAAATCGGAACCAGAATAATTAGATTGACTTTTCAGATCCCGTATGTGAGCTGAGAAGGGACTCGAAAGCATGCCCTGTTTATTCTTGCGAGGCTGAGGGAGGAAACGACGGGGCCGTGAGTCACTAAGAGCTGGTTGTCATTTTCCTTTACGCAGCACGGGATGCCCTCTGCATTTGGGGGTTCCGGATCTGGCGGGCTAGGATCCCCGTGCGGCCGTGAAGAGAAGTGAGCAGCATGGGACTGCTAGCTGGTTTACACCCTGACCTCCTCTCAACAAGTCAGCCTTTTAGTCCCTGCCCGCCCCCCCCCCCCCCCACCCCCCTAGAAGACAGCAAGGAGGGAGCCCACAGCCATTTCCCACGCTGGATGTGAGCACTTCTGCACCTGGGAGTGACAGAAGGTCGAGGAAGGGAACGGGAAGATGGAGATGACAGAGGGGATCTTTTAAGTGGGTTCATGAAAGTAAAGGGAACCACACTGGTACCAGCTTTTTGTTTTTTTTTTTCCTGGCTGTGCCGCCTGGCATGCGGGATCTTAATTCCCTGACCAGGGATTGAAGCCATCCCCCTGCAGTCGAAGCACGGAGTCCTAACCCCTGGACCGCCAGGGAATTCCCTGGTACCAGCCTTGATATTCGTTAAAATCATATTGATTTAACCCCTGTCATTATTAGTACTGCTGTGGTTCTTGTTGCTCTTGGAAAAATTATCGCACATCCATCTTGAGTCCCTAGAAATGACAGCCCTGCTGAGTGAAAATGGTAAAGACCCCTTTCACGTGAGGCCTGACGTTGCACAGGAACAGTTTTTTTTCATCTTCCCAAAGGCCGTCTGAGTGAGTCGGTTAAACTCGTGAGGTTGCACATCTGCAAGTTCTTTTCTCGTGCTCTCTGTTATGATTGGTTCTTCCATTTCTTGTCCACCAGGACGCATCAAAAGGAGTCAGAGTTCACACTTGGCTCCGGAACATTCCAGAACTGGACTAGGCTCCAGTGAGGAGCCTTCAAGGGCTCTGGTTCTCACTGAAGGGGGATCTTGCCCCCCGGCGACTCTTGGCAATGTCTGAAGATGGTTTGGGTTGTCCCAGGGAGGGAGGCGCTCCCCTCATCTCTGGGATTGGAGAACAGGAATGCTGCCCAACACCCTGCAGTGCACAGGACGGTCCCAACAACGGTGCCACCCAGCCCCAAATGTCACCGGCGCCAAGGCTGAGAAACCCTGGCCTAGGGTGCTTTCCACTTGCTCGGTGCTGCAGGAACGGCTCTCTCCAAAGATTGTCTCCTTGGAGAGGGCCAGGTCCCTGTACACGGGCCAGCTGTGCAGGTCCCCGAACTCTGAAAGGAAGTTGGAAATGTGAGGGTCAAGTCAAAGGAAGCCTGCTGCCTGTTGAGCGAAGCAGGGACCCCTGTGAGCTGCTGGAGGTCTGCTGCCTGGCCCAGCCCGGCCAAGGCCTGGCTGCGTTTCTTTTTTTTTTTTCTCTTTAATTTTATTTATTTTTGGCTGCGTTGGGTCTTTGTCGCTGTGCGTGGGTTTTCTCTAGCTGCGGCGAGCAGGGGGCCACTCTTGGTTGCGATGTGCGGGCTTCTCATTCCGGTGGCTTCTCTTGTTGTGGAGCATGGGCTCTAGGTGTGTGGGCTTCAGTAGTAGTGACACGTGGGCTCGGTACTTGTGGCTCACAGGCTTCAGTAGTTGCGGCACGTGGGCTCAGTAGTTGTGGCTCGTGGCCTTCAGTAGTTGTGGCACGCGAGCTCAGTAGTGGCGCATGGGCTTAGTTGCTCCACGGCCTGCGGGATCTTCCCGGACCAGGGCTCGAACCCGTGTCCCCTGCATTGGCAGGCAGACTCTTAACCACTGCGCCACCAGGGAGGTCCCCCTGACTGTGTTTCTCATCTCATTTTTCACGTAGGTTTCGCCAAGGTTTCTCCTGAAGGACGCTGACTCAGGGCTGCCCCTCCGGTTTCATTTCTTTCCAGGGCAGTTTAGGTGAAGCGTGAGCCCAGTGTTCCCCGAGGAGGGGTTATGAGAATCAGGCCCGCGTTTGCTAAATGAACGTATCGGGAAACTTCAGCATCGTTACCAGAATGTTGCTGACCATTTCCCGAGGGTTGGAGACCGGGTAGCAGATGCCTGTGGCTTCCACTGCACAAATGAGATGTGTTGTGAAGGCCCCCAGCCAGTACACTCACAGCCTTAATTATGGCTTCAGAACAGCAAGTGAATGTTTAAGCAGTGTTTTCGTACTCACTTGAAGTGCGATCTCTCATATGATGGTCATATTGTTGGACCCGCCCGCGTTGCATTCATTAGGTCTATAAGCTGAACGCTTCTTTGCTGATGCTCCCCAGGGGAACCTAATCCCCACAGGGGTAGCCTTAGGAAAGGGTCAAGCGTTCAACGTGTTGATTCCATTTCTTAGTTCTGTTTGCGCGCTACGGCCCTAGTGCCTAGAAAAAAGACTTCCTTATTTTTATCCAGTGCACCTAAGTCCGTGATGCTTGTGATACTGTTTATCTGATCAAGCATATAGGGAGTTGAGGTTTATGAATTTCAGGTTTATTTCAAGAAACTGAGTTGGATGATTACCGGCCATTCGTCGCTATGTGATGGCTGCTTTAATGAATGGGGTTCCCGTGGTTTTGCTGCTGTTCCTGTTTCAAAGAGGCTAGTAAGTAAAATTGGATATTAAAGTTGATTGCATTGGTTAAAGATTGGGACAGCGCTGCATATATAGTTTAGATGCTAGTCGGCTAACGTGTGACATATACACTGTTAGCTTGTTAACATGGAAATTGTCAAACATACAAAAGTGTATAGAATATTTTGGTATATTCCCCCTCACCCTGCTTCAACCACTGTCAAGATTTCATGAGCTGGTGTCACCTGTCCCCTCACTGTTTTTTTTTCTTTTTATTAGAGTAATTTAAAGCAAATCTCAGGCATCGTGTTATTTCACCCCTGAGTATTTTCGGATGTATCTCTAATATAGAAGTATTTTTTAAAATGTATTTACCAAATACCATCATTATCCTGTATGAGTTTTCTCTGGCTGCTGTAAACAAATTACTACAAACTAGGGGGTCTTAAAACAGCAGAAATGGATTTTCTCACAGATCAGGAGATCAGAAGTTCAAAATGAAAGTATTGGAAAGGTTGGTTCCTTTTGGAAGCTTTGAGGGAGAATCTACTCCATGCCTCTCTCCTAGCTTCCGGTGGCCCCGGGCGTTCCTTGGCTTGTGGTCGCATCACTCCAGTCTCTGCCTTCATCTTCACACGGCCTTCTTCCAGGTGTCTATGTCTCCAAATCTCTCCTTTCTCTTCTAAAGACGCCAGTCATTGCACTTAAGGCCCGCCCTAGTCCAGTATGACCTCATCTTAATTTGATTCCATCTGCAAAGGACCTGATTCCTATATAAGGTCACATTCACGAGTACCGGGAGTTACAACTTCAACGTACGTTTTTCAGGGGACACCATTCACCCCACCCAGTGACTGTGAGCTTAACTCTGAGCCAAATGTGCTGAGTTGATTAACTCACCAGCTACCAGAAAATCTTTGCTGGAACGTGTTCATTATACAGATGGTTGCCTTTAATTGAGAGGTGGTTTTACCTGTCATCCCATCCCCAGGAGGGAAGTGAGCGCACTTGCTCAGGGTCACACTTCTTGCGAGCAGTGGGGCTGGGGAAGAACCCTGTCTGGCTCCAAATCCAAGGAAACCGGCTACGGTTTATAGTGCAGGTTCATGAGATGCGTTTGCTTGAAGTCTTAGAAAGTAAACTGTGTATTGGATGATCTCCGTGTGTCTGTAAGACTGTACATCCACTCCTTTTTAATTATTTAAGCAAATTGTTGGTGCTCTAAGAACACACTATTTTTTCACTAGAGTTTTACATGTATTTTAAAACTTTACATAACTGTGTCTCTAGTGTATTTCTTTAAGTATGCTAAAGTTGGCCCTGCTTCTCATTTGTACCCCACCCACCATGCCCATCTGAAGGGGTCTTTCCGTTGGGTTGAGCCCCATCGGGGTTGCAGACCGATGCTTGCAGATGAACTAATCATGCTCTTAGGTCTCAGTGATGGGTCTAGGATGCTAGTTTGCTTGTGACTTCAGGTCATGTGGGCGTTTTCTACCACAGGGCATCGTAACTCATTTTTTAAGACGAATAGACTTTTTTTTTAAAACAATGTATGGGGTACAGAAATCATTCTTTTTAGTGAAAGTGTTTATTGGCAATAAACTTAGCCCTCAACTTACTTGTATTTACAGTATCATTTTGAAATGGATACTCTAAGAGAACTTTTGTTTATACTCAGGATAAAAATTACACAAAATTAAGTGATGATTCGGAACGTCCTTCGGATAGATTCCTGGCAAGATGCCTCATGGACCAAGGCTTCCTCTTAGGATGTGTTTTTGGGATTGACTTTCTTGCTGCTCTCAGCTGCCTGGATTCCTCCTCAAACACAGCTAATCCCTTGACATTTTAAGCATTGTACTTACTCTTTTTTGTTTGTTTGTTTGTTTATGGTTGTGTCGGATCTTCGTTTCTGTGCGAGGGCTTTCTCTAGTTGTGGCAAGCAGGGGCCACTATTCATTGTGGTGCGCAGGCCTCTCACTGTCGCGGCCTCTCCCGTTGCGGAGCACAGGCTCCAGATGCCCACGCTCAGTAGTTGTGGCTCACGGGCCCAGTTGCTTCACGGCATGTGGGATCTTCCCAGACCAGGGCTCGAACCCGTGTCCCCTGCATTGGCAGGCAGACTCTCAACCACTGCCCCACCAAGGAAGCCCTGTACTTACTCTTGCTTAACTCTTCATCAATGATTGAACTCAAAAGTTCTTTTTAAAAATTGGGTTGTTAAAGATTTCCTCTTGGGAGTTCTCCTTTTGAAAAGGATACAAATGATGTTAACCATTTAAAGTATACATTGTTAGCCATGTGGTAATTTTTATATCCCTAACGTGTAAGAATCATGCCGTAATACTAGTATGGGCTCAGAGTATCTCCCCTAAGATATTTGCCGATTACCAAGGAGAGGAGAGCAGTGATTTATGGGGAAGAGTCTCAGCAGATACCACCACCTGAGCCCAGCTGCTATGGATAACCTCACCAGGAATAAGGCATAGTGACATCATGTGATGCCCTGAGAAGGACACAGCATCACTTCTGTGGTGTTCCTGCCCGGAATGCATAACCTGCATCTAATCGAGAGACGAATTGGACAAACCCAAACGGGGGGGTGGGGTGGGGGGCGGCATTCTACGAAATAACTTCTCGTGCACGAAATAACTTCTTGTGCTCGTCCAAAGAGTCTGGCTTTGAATGGCAAGGAAAGAAAGGGTGACTATCACAGATCAATGGGTTGTGGGGTCCTGGATGGAAATCGGAGACAGAAAAAGGACCTGTGAGTTTGCTTAAAGTCTGTAGTTTAGTTAGGTGTATTGTGCCCGTGTTGATTTCTTTGTTTTGACCATTGCTATGTTTATTTAGGATGTTAACACAACAGGAAGCTAGGTGAAGGCTACGTGGGAACTCTCTAGTATTTCTGCAACTTTTTATAAGTCTAAACTTATTTTAAAACAAAGAGGGTTTTTTTTTTTTTTCCCAAGGAATTATTTTACATACGATTTAATATGATTAACTAATGTTTTGGTTGGTGTTGCCATAACTTTTAGCAGTTATGTTTCTTTGTAAAGAATGTACCAAAATGTATTTTCATGCAAAACTATCAACTGAGACCTTATTTAGTTTGAACAAAATGTCACAGAGGTAGGGCTGGTTTTACATTGGAATTCTGAACATTTGCACGTTTTTTTTAAGGAAGTTCATTTTGCAGTGTTCCTCTCCTTGGAAGAAAACCCACCCATGTTCAAAACACAGCATCTTTTAAAGGCATTTGAATTTTTAAAGATTTTTTTCCCCTTACTTTTGCTTTGCTTATTATGAGTAGGGCTGTTCAGGGATATTCTGAATTTAGCTTCTAAATCAGCACTGCATGTCATTCTGGTTGATCTGTAGTCTTATCCTCAACCTCACTGGAAGGGGCCCCTCCTTCCCGTTCTTAGCAATGTTAAGAGACACCAGTGAGAAGGTGGGGCTGTTTGAGTCCTGATTGGCGCATCCCATAGGGCAAAGGATGCCCCTGGGGGCATCCCTCAGAGCCTCAGGGGCTACCCCCAATCCAAGTCATTATGGGGTGTGGGGGGCTTGTGGAGGGAGGAGTGGCGGAAAAAGTGGGTCGGGGCCAGGAGGAACCCAGCAGGGAAGACCCGGTACAGATCCCAGAGATGGAGCTGGTCCAACATTTCTCGGGCTCTGCCATCCCAGCTGGGACTCTTGTTCACTCCATGTGCTCTTGAGCAAAAGCTCCAAGTTTTAAGCCTAAGTTTTGTGCTCTGTCAAAGAACATCTTTCCCCTCATATGAGGATTAAATGCAGTTGTCCACGGAAAGCACTTAGCACAATGCCTGGCCCTTCAGCAGCCACTAGGCCCATTTGATGTTCTCTTCTGTCCTCATTTTGTAGCAGAAGAGGTCACGGAGTCGCACAGCCTCCTGTCTGCCTCTCTCTGCTCAGATGCCAGGCTCTATCTCCCAGTTCACCGCTCTCCCTTGTCCCAGCTGATTTAAGCTGTCTCTTACCAGTTGCTATACTTACGGACTAAATCGTTGTTATTCTGACATGTATGTATTCATTCAAGGATGACGTAGTGACTCATGCTCTGTGCCGGTTATTATAATCAAGTGGTGGCAGTGGGGTGGGTCGGGGAGTGCAGAGGACCAGCCAGTCGTCAGCCGTCTTAGGGAATGCCTGACGGGGTGCAAAGCCCTGCCCCTTCTGCTGGGAAGGGGGTCCCCTGAGTGTCCTCGTCCTCCTGCGGGGTGATGACAGCTGTGTGGGGCTGCACCTGCCTTCTGGAGGTCGGGGAGGTGACGTCTGAGCCAGCGCACCGGTGACGAAGAGGTTTCTGGAGTCCAGAGGCAGGCATCCTTGCCTAAGAGGGCCGCATGTACTCCTCGGGCATGTCTGGGAAATGGGGCCTTCCGTGCAGCTGGGACCAGGGAGAATGCCCAGGGGGCAGGTGCTGGTCCAGAGCGTTGCCTGGGAACCAGCCAGCTCGTTTATTAATGAGTGAAACAAAGCCACTTGGTCACCCGAAGAACAGCTTTGATTTTATTGTGGTAATCTACGTTGTTTTGAATAGGATTGTAAAACTCAGTTTTCCACAGGCAAATGCGTTGCTTAATCGTTCATTCCCTTAAGCTTCTATAAATTTCCTTATCTATTGATGCCATATTTTCTCTTCTTGCTGACTCCTGTTCCTGTCTCCTGCGTCTGCTTTTTCCTTCATAATCTTTGCCTTCTTGACGTTTATCGTTACCCACTGCTCCGCATCCTTCTTCCTTTGCTTCTTCCCACGTGTCCACTCTGTTTACTGCCCGAGGCGCCGACCTTGCTGCCAAGTGCTAAGTATGCAGCATTTCAAAGGAGTGAGATCGTGTCACAGCTCCTGGGGTGTAGCTGTGGCTTCTCGAACCTGGGACTTCTCACCCACCTTGGTTGTGGATAGTTACGAAATCTTAACCCTTGGGTCGTTATTTGTATAGCAGGTCAAAGAGACTACCTAGTAGTTATGAAAACTTTCATATCCAGTCACGTATTTTTTCTTTTTTTAAAATTTTATGGCCACGCCCCGTGGCATGTGAGATCTTAGTTCCCCAACCAGGCATCGAACCCGCGCCCCTTGCATTGGAAGTGCAGAGTCTTAACCACTGGACCGCCAGGGAAGGCCCTCTTTTTTTGTTTTTATTGTGGAAAATATACATAACAATATCATTTTAACCATTCATAAATGTACAGTTCAGTGGCATTAAATACATTCATAATGTTGTGTAGCCAACCATCTCTACCTGCAACTTTTTCATCATCGCCCCCAAATAACTCTGAACCAGTGAAACAATACCTCACCCTTCCCTATCTCTCCCTGCCCCCAGCGCCTTGTAACCTACGTTCTACTTCCGGTCTCTAAGAATTTGACTATTCTAGCTGCCGCATATATGTAGAATCATATAATACGTGTCCTTTCGTGTCTGGCTTATTTCCCCAGGCACAGTGTTTCCAGGGTCCTTCCATGTTGTAGCCTGTGTCACGGTTCCATCACTTCTTATGGCTGACTACTAGGCCAGCATGTGGTCGCCTCTCCTTTCAGAACAGCGGTCAGTGTACTGCCCACGTCGGGGTGCCAGAGGCCAGAGTGCTCGTGGGTCTTCCCATGTTACATGTTGTACCATGTGCTGCATGGGAGAGACGTTTCCTCTGAGTTTTCACGTATGTTGCCTGTTTTCACACCTCGCTTCTGGAGGGGTGGGCGTGGGATGTGGTACTTTGTCTCTTTGATACCTTCGTAATGGGATTGCCCCCGTCTGACCTAGTCAGACCAGACAGAGCCCTTCCTTCCTTCCTTCCTTCCCCTCCTCCCTCCCTCCCCTCCTCCCTCCCTTCCTTCCTCCCTCCCTTCCTCCCTTCCTTCCTTCCTCCCTCCTTCCCTCCCTCCCTTCCTCCCTTCCTTCCTTCCTCCCTCCCTCCCTTCCTTCTTTCCTTCCTTCCTTCCTTCCTTCCTTCCTTCTTCCTTCCTTCCTCCTTCCCTCCCTCCCTCCTTTCCTTCCTTCCTCCCTCCCTCCCTCCCTCCCTCCCTCCTTCCCTCCCTCCCTTCCTCCCTCCCTCCCCCCCCCCTTCCCTCCTCCCCTCTTCCCTCTCTTCATCATTCAGCCAGCATTTCCCGAGCTTGTACCAGGTGGGGCATTGCTTTGAGCACTGACTACAAACTAGTGGACGGGCACAGGCCCCGTCCCCCCCCACGGGAGAGTTTGTAGCTTCAGGATGTACTTGGCTCAGCTACATCCTCTTCCCTAGGTGTTTATCTTGCCTTCTCAAGGAATTGTTAGACTTTTTAATTTCAAATAAAGGGGTTTAATATTTGTTTCTGTATATCTCATCCAGTGCCTTTTAAAACTCATGTTTCCTGTTTTTTCTTTTACATGAGAATAGCCACAGCCGTGAAAAAAAATCAATTTAAGCGTGATTCATCACCACCATTTGTAACTGATTTCTAAGGAGGACTTTTTTCTGGGTCTTGGATCACTGCGATGCAATCTACATAATTCCTCTCTACTTGAGGGGAAAAATAAATATGTGTCTGGGGTGGGAGGTGGGTGGGCATCTTTTTGGCTTCCGGGGGTCTGGTGCTGTCTCATCCTGGTGTTGACACGTCACTAGAAGATTAGGGCACATCCGACACGAAGGTGGTGAAGAATTCAGCTGGGATATTTTCTGTGTTCTGTATTGTAGAGAAATCGGCTGCTTTTCACGCTTTCAGGGGTGAATAAATAGGACGCATGGTGTCAAATGAAGTCTTGGCTACTGCCCTAATGAGAGCAAATTCTTCTTCTTGTCTTCAGGCATCCCTAAGTCCTGCTTAGGAACTTGAAGCAGACCACACCTCTGTGAAGTCCGCAGGTGTCTCCATGGTGAAGGGGGTGTACACGCACGGGTTAGCCTAGCTTCCTGCCCCTGAATGCGAGGAAACCCCTCGAACACCACGGAGTACATTCAGATACGCTCTGCTTGTACCATACGGTGTCTGGGGTGAGGGAACGATGGATGGAAGGGGTGGTGGGTGACAGTGCTCACCTGTTTGGAATGCCCCCAGGTTGAAGAACAGCAGCTGAAGTTCATTTAGCAGATGGAGGCCTCCTGGTGCCCCAGGTGTCACCCACCTCTACCTGCTGCCCAGATCTAGTGTGGGGAGGTGTAAGGCCAGGTGGGCGCCACAGGAATGGCTGTGGTCTGGGGACGGGTTCTCTCCTACCCGCTCCCCTCCCCCTGGTGCCCTTTCACCTATCCTGCACCTACTCCCCGTCCTGCACCCAGCTCCCTGCCCTCCCAAACCCAAAGCCCTCCATCTCCCTACTTCACCCCACCCTTCCCCAAGCCCACCCTCTACCCAGGGCCCGTCTTCTGCCGTACGCCATCTCCATCCCTTCCCCTCCCTCACCTCCTAACTGCCCTGCCTCTACCATTGCTTCCCCTCTCCCATGCCTGCACCTGCCCTGGCCTCACCCCCAGAGCCTACTGCCTCCCCACCTGAGACAGCCCCCCGGAGCCCATACCTTTAAAATGGGATGCAGAGAGACTCCACTGGTGCGGTTATTCAAGGAAATGCATTTCTTAGGATAGAGCATCACAAGTCAGAGTCCTGGAAGCACCAGGGTGTATTAAAATTAAGTTTATAAAGCAAGGCACTCTCCCAGAGTGAACTTGTCCGAGATTCCTGACAAAACACCTTAAACCATTTTTCATATCCGTGCATATGTTATTGTAATAACCTCCCCGGTTCTAGGTGTCTTTACTCTAAAAGGAACAGAGTGGTAAGGGGGCACATTGTAAGCAGAGAGTAATGTGTTCCAGTTCTCAGGGATTCCTAGGTGGTAATTTGATAGCGTTGGTATTAATAGTACTTGGAAAAATTTCTTGGGAAAATTTCTCCATGAAAATGTTCCCTATTGATGCTGCTTCTGCCCCGTCCTGGTTTGCTCTCTTTCTGGGGTTTATTATAAGCATTTAACCTTAGCCCTCTTTGTGGTGCCTTCCCTAGATGGGGGGAGAATTATTTGGGAGACTAACTTCTTAAGAATCCACCGGAAATAGATTTTAGCCTGAAGGGATCCTTGTAGTGTCTTGTGAGATTAGAGCTTCAAACAGAACGGGTTTTTTTTAGAGCCACATACTCGAATCACTATGTAGTACCTTGGTGGGTTTATTTTACTTTCCTATCTCGAATTATTAGCACATACCTGAATGCTTGGAGGCTTCTCCCCCATCCCCCAAACTCTCCAAATGCCGCAGTTTGCATTTCCTCTGTCTGAGGCGGAACCCTTTAAGCGGCACTCGGAGGTTTCAGAACTTGGATTTCATTCTCACCTCGTTGTCAGCTACGGGAGTGGAGGTGTCACACTTTCAAAGGTCTGCAAAGCAGAGTTACAGTCAAATCAGATAAGTTTCGTGATGTTAAGATGTAGACACGTCGAAATAGAACAGAACAGACTGGGCAGGTGCATGCCCTCCCTTTGCGAAGTCTCTCACCTCTGAGATGTTTTCCCTTCTCACCTTTGTATTTGCAGAGCTGAGCTTTTCTTTTCATGAGGTTCCAGAAGTTACGCTTCGGAGGGAGAGTTGCTTTGGCAGCCTAGTGAATGGGGAGGGGGGCTTCGGAGCCTTGCAGGGAGGTGGCAAAGCCATGTCCTGACTCTTGTGTGGTGGGCTGTCCCCCCCGCCCTGTGAGATAGTTGGCGGTTCTTATCCGTGTCTGACACTGTCAAAAATGGGGCTCACCCACGGCCACAGGTGGCTGGGAAATGGTCCAGCGACTCTAGTCGTGAAGGTTTTCTCGTCAGTAATAACGTTAGATGGGTGCATCACGTTTTATTTCCGTTGCTGGCAGCGAAGTGGCTTAACAACCTTGCTGATAAGAGGGAACTCATTATTTCGTGTTTGAAATGTAAATACCTTTTTGCCCAAATGTTAATCTTGTTTCAGTTTTTCGATTTAAAGGGTTCATATAATAAATAATTCCCTTGACAGAGTCACTGACTTCATGGCTCCTGGGAGCCACGTGTTAGGTGCCGTTCTCTTCAACGTCTTGCTGGCTTTTAGGAAAAGGTAGACAAACATGAAAGGGAATCCTTAACCATGGCTCAAATTCCTAGGACATTTTAGGAATTGAAAACCCTCAGTGGAAACAAGCACAACTTATAAATTGAGGTGCTTTTTCTTTTAAGTGTGCCAGCGCCCCAAATGGGTTTGGTCACCAGCCGGAGTTTAAACCAGCGCCAAGATTTTCACAGCTGACATCTGGCAACAGTATCCCTCAAGTCTGACTTGTACTGTGCTACATTTGAAACCGTTTACCATGAAATCATGCAAAAAGTGTTGGGGGTGTCCTTCCTGAAGTTTTAGGTAATTCCGTTTTAATTTAATTGTTGACATAAAGTCATTCTCCTAAACTTCAGGAGAGCTAAAAATCAAGTACACAGAAACACTGTGCATGTGGGGTTTTTTTCCAGTCTGCACTTGGTGACATTTTACCATTCACCTGGCCTCAACGAAATAAATTATTTTGTAAATAAAATCACAAGGAGACTGTTTAGTCTAGTAAGGGACCAGACGGTTGCAGTAGTGACTGGGAGAATGTTGCAGGCAAATGTGTGGCTTCATTGGTGAAAAATAGATGTGCAGTGTTTAAAAAGTGCTTGAAAATGTTGAGCTAAAGATGGTTCCGATGTGGCTCCTCTCAAGTTGCTGATGGCTCGTAGGGAAGATAAGAAATGTTTACAATTATTTGTCATGCAAGCCAGCCCTCTAAATACGAGTATCCATAGGAGGCATGGGTCAGCAAAGTGGGCCGTTCACCCTAGAATGGCAGTCCCAAGCCAGGGCGGTTTTGCCTCCTAGGGGCCTCTTGGCAGGGTATGGAGATACTGTTGATTGTCACAGCTGGGGGTAAGGGTGCTTCTGGCATCTAGTGGATGGAGGCCAGGAATGCTGCTCAGCGTCCTACAGTGCACAGGCCAGCCTCCACCATGAGGAGCCAACCCCCTGGTAGATGCCAGGAGAACCCGTCCCTTCCCTTCGGGGCAGCCCAGAACGTCTGCAGACATTGTCCAGCATCCTCTGAGGGCGTTACCGCCCCTGTTTGGGAACCACCGCCCTATCAACTCTGAGGCTCTGCAGCCGCCCATTGAATGCCCTTCCCTCTCTTTGTGGCCTCTTGAGTTCAGGGGAGTTAAGCGGTCCCTGGGAAACTGGCTTAATATCTTGTAGGGGCAGAAAGAGAACCCCAGGTCCTCATTCCTCATCGTCTAGAGTGCCATCCTCTGGCACGGCCCATGACTTGTGCCATAGTCTCTGGAAATGCACACGTTAGCATCTCGCGGTACCCTCTCTGGGTTGCATAAATTTTATATTGTTTTGGATGTCACTTTAAAGTTCTTCATGGAGGCTGGTGGATGTGTGAAGTGCGTGTGCATGAGACGTGTGCAGGAGGCTGGAAAGTCATCACAGAGCTTTCCCTCTGTGAATCCGAGTGTGGACTAGGTCGTCGCCAAGGTATATGTAACAGTCCATAACGTGCCCCGTGCAGTCCTTGGGCCGTGCTTTTTTCTCACTTTTAAAGTAAAGCCGCACGAGGTGCAGGTGTCCAACCCAAGTAGAGAGGGCTGTGTAATCGTTAAGTGTCTCCTTGCAGTTTCCCCCAACCTTTTTAGGGAAGACCTGGGAATAAGCTGGAGGATCCTGAAGCCCCCATGCCATGGTTCCCCTTAACACCAATCATGCCTGGAGCACCTCATTATAGGTGATGGGGTGGAGGCTATATACATTTTTGACATTGATTCGAAAACAGTCATAAGGAGAAAGTCATAAGGGAAACTAATGGTGAGGAAGAGGCTATAAGACCTCAGTGGATAGAAGAATCGGGAAAGTAAGTTAGAAATACAGATTCAATGCCAATAAAAATGGGGAAGGGTGTTTACAAAGCTTTAGGCTTGAGGCATATCCACTGCTTTATTTTAGAATGTGAGCTTAGCTGTCGATTTCAGAGGACTGAAGTGCCTCTGCCCCTGGACCCTATAGAATTCTTTGCTTTTCATTTTCTTTATGAAATTATGGGAGCATTTTTCCTCCCAAAGATGTTAATCGGGAACAACAGTGAATGCCCACTCTCTCACGGTTCTCTAGCCCACACACATATTCAACCACCCACTGGCCAGAGTATATCTAAATGCCCAAAGTCATAGACACTGACAGAATCCTTTTTTTCTCTTTAAAGAAAGAAATTCATGATATGCCCCAAATTTATGGAAAGTGTTTCGATCAAGCATCCCTTGAGTCAAGTGTGTGTCCTTTAGGAGTTGTACAGTGGGATGGCCCTTGGCCTGGCCTGCCCCCCACTGATACAGGCTCAGATGTTTTACCCAAGCACAAGCCCAAGTAAGGAGTTCTAAGGCCACCCTAGTCCTGTCTTTAAGCAGTGTTCTCCTTTCCTGCATCTGTTGTTAACTCTTGCCACTATTAGGGCTTTACATATTATATAGTCAACATCATTGTTATGGATTGAACTGTCTCCCCCATCCCGCAAAGAAAGATATGTTGGAGTCCCAACCCCTGGCACCTTGGAATGTGACCTCATTTGGCGGTAGAGTCTTATAGAGGTAACCAAGCCAGGGAGGTCATTGGGGTGGCCCCTGATCCCGTATGACTGGTGTCCCATAAAAAGAGGAGATTTGGACACAGATGCATGTGAACATGAAGATGCCCATCTGTAAGCCAAGGAGAAAGGCCTGGAACAGATTTTCCCTCCCAGCCCTCAGATGGAACCAACCCTGCCGGCTGCTTGATCTAGGACTTCCAGGCTCCAGAACTGTGAGGGAATGCGTTTCTGTTTAGCCGACAGCTTGTGGTCCTTTGTTTTGGTAGCCCTATGAAACAACAAAAAAAACTGTTTGCCCTATGAAACTAGTACATTGGCACTGGTCTTTCCATATATTTCCGTCCATGAAATGAACCTGGGACTTTTTTGAGGAAAAGGAACATTGTAATGAAGTTATCTTGATTCCTTCTGCAAAGGCCATATTTCCAAACAAGGTACATTTTGAGGTACTGGGGGTAAAGACTTCAGTATATCTTTTGGGGGAAACGTAAGTCAACCCAAAGCATCCTGAATGAGAAGCTTCTGTTGTCTCCTCCTACACACTGCCACATGGTTCGGTGGAACTCCCCAGCTGGAGTTGGTGGGAGGGTCTTTCTCAGCAGGGTAGGGTCATTGCAGCGAGAGGGAGAGGGACACAGAGCAGATGGGGTCTCGTTCGAGGCGGTGTGCCGTGAACCCGTGAGTTTGTGTGGAGAGTTAACTTGATTGTTTTCAGAAGTGTTCTCTTGGAAGCCTCGAAACTTCTCATCTTCATCCTCCCCCGTTTCCTGCGATGGCTCTGGCCACATTGCTACTTCCAGTGCAACTGATTCAATGACTTGTTTATAATTCAAAATTCATTTTGGAGTATAGGTCTCCCCAGAGCTAGAAAAAAATGGACACCCATGAATGTGTTACAAATTTTGCTCATAGAAAAGAGTATATAACCCACAAGCAATATCTTGATTGGAAAATAAAATACATCATACGTTGGAATACAAGGAAAAGAGGGTTTTTTTGTTCTCTTAATCTTTTTCATTTTAGATGTAGCCATAACACCAATTCATAGTGGATGACCAAGCTTAGACTCTTCCATGAATAAATTGGGGGGGGAGGGTGTAGAAGGATACACACTGGGAGGAAAAATAAGTGTCTCCATCACGTGATGGATGATGCCCAAGCACTCCTGGACGTTAGAGGTGGAAGGGAAGCAGAGACACTGACAAGTACCCAGGGTTTTATTGGGCCAGAGCTGGATGTGAGTTTCCAAGAGTACTGCGGTTTGTACTGTCAGGCAGGCTACTGATAGGGAACTCTTACTTAGATTTGGAATTGAAGCTCCCACCCCCAATTGGGGCTCCCTGGTGGGAAAGGGAAGAGTAAAAAACTCTCTTGCGTTCACAGGAAAACAGTAGGTGTTATGAAGAATTTAAATGTGCTTCCTCCTACCAGCCTCTGGTTTCTAGGAGCTGATTTGGTCTTGGTGAGGATGAGGAGTTAGAAGATGGGGCCCAGTTTTCCTGCACCACCTTGGAGCACAGAGCAGGGTGGTTAGTGCCACTTCGGAAGCAGCTACAGGGCCGTGGTTCCTTTTATTAAAGATCATGAACATTGGGCTTCCGGGGTATTACTGAAACTTCCAGTTTGGGGGGGATCTTTATAAAAGGAAGAGGTGCTCATATGTGAACCCCACAGAAGCACTGGAGAGAGAGTGGAGGAACCAGTGAGAACGCCTGTTCAGTCTGTGATTCTCTGCTGTATGGCTGTACTAAACCTGCATCCGTGGTGGGAAATCAATCTTTGGCGCTGCTGTGTCTCTCTCTATTGGATCAGTAAAGCTCCCCAGGTCTTCATTTGCTTTTAACTGCTTATGATGGAAACCCTGCAGGATGTCACAGCTTGGAAAAAGTACCAAAGAGCATCGTTCCTTTGTAACAGAGAAGAATACTCACCTCTCCACTTAGGTAACGTCGATGAGCATTTCTGACCCCAGTTGGAAATACTTCTTGACGGGTATTTGAGTCATAAAATTGAAGAGGCCCAGAAGCCTGCCTGTGTTGTTCCTAGATGCATGGAAAGCCATGCTTTTTCCTGCAGTGTTTTCATAATATTGTATCTGAATTTAATTCAGCGCAGCCGGTACTTGCTGAGTCTGTCGTGCGGATCAGGCGCTGTGCTGGGCACGGGAGGTATACCGAGAAATAAAACTTCAGTTTATCATCTGATTGGATAGGACAGGCCTGAACATGGCCAGACCCCTCAGTAATATTGGAGCAGAGAGACGGGTTTTCTTTCTTGCTAGAGGGAACAAACCGGTCAGGGCATGTGGGCTGCGTTACAGGTGCTCAGGGGACCACTGGAGAGTTTGTTGATTGGAGAATGATGTAACGTGTTCTAGGGGGTTACCTTTGGCAGCGGTGGGTCTGAGTCTCTGGGGTGAGCGCATCAGTGACAAACTGTGGCAGAAATCCGGGGGGCGTTCAGGGCCTGGAGGATGGCACCCCTGCCCCTACCATCGGCCTCTGCCAGCTAATCTCTGTCCTCACAGTTAGACCACCACGAACATCTGGGTCAGGTAGCGCTGGGATTCTCGTGGCCACGTGTGGGCTCCATGGAGTTTGCAGGAAGGGGGTTGTGGGTGAGGGCTGGCCTCTCCTACAGGAATGTGCTCCTTGGCTGGGTATGTATAGGGTATTTTATCACGTGAATTGCAAAGGTTGGTGACAGCTGTCCAGCTTTGGGCAGCCTCTGTAAGGACAGAACTTGTTTCTGGAAGCTAGTAGCAGACACAGACCCGTTCACTCCCCCTAGAAGTGTGACGTGGGCATGAAGGTCGCGTAAGGAAATAAGGCAGCGTGATGTCCTCCATCCGGGACCCCCCATTTCACGTTTCTGGGATCCCGGCTCCCCGTTCACTCTGCTTCGGGCCCCTCTCCCACCTCTGTGACTGGGGTGGTGAGGGGCTGTGGGGTCTCGGGTGGGCAGGAAGAGAGCCCAGGGAACCACGTGCAGGAATTGCAGCCCTGGCCCACTGGTGTGTGCTCAAGTGAGGCAGAAATGCTGGCTGTGTCCACGGGAAGTCAGGTGTGTGATCACCCCGTGACTGCGTTTTCCTTCTTTTCGTCGTCACACGCAAATGCTGTCTTTCTGAGAGAGATGGTTACGAGCACGGCAGTATTCTGTGCTGTGTGTAGTTCTCATCTGTAGAACGATCTGGAATGCCTCGTAATACTGTTGAAGCTCAATGAGGTGACTTCAAGGCTGTGAAGGATACAATTGATGATCATTACCGATACATTTGTCTTCAGGTTCCTTTTCTTCTGCTGTAGACTGGGAGCCTTAGCATTTCAGCTTGTCTTGCCACCAGTTTTCTGGTTTCCTGACCAAGGTGAATTGTATCCTTGGTAAGCCCTTCCTGTTGGTTCTGAGAATTCCTGGCTCAGAGAGCTTTGTTGTGAAATCGAGTCAACAGCAGTGACTGGTCCTGGATTTAGAGCTCATCTGCTTTAAAATATGTAGCTTTTGGGCTGTCCTGGTGGCGCAGTGGTTAAGAATCCACCTGCCCATGCAGGGGACACGGGTTCAAGCCTTGTTCCAGAAAGATCCCACATGCCGCGGAGCAACTAAGCCCATGTGCCACAACTACTGAGCCTGTGCTCCACAACAAGAGAAGCCACTGCAGTGAGAAGCCGGCACGCCACAACGAAGACCCAATGCAGCCAAAAATAAATAAATAAAATAAATAAATTTATTTAAAAAAATAAAATATATAGCTTTGAAGTTGAATGTTAACATATATATATATTTTTTTAATGTAGATTTTGTTTTTTTTTTTAAATTAATTAATTAATTAATTTTTGGCTGTGTTGGGTCCTCGTTTCTGTGCGAGGGCTTTCTCCAGTTGCGGCGAGCGGGGGCCGCTCTTCATCGCGGTGCGCAGGCCTCTCCCTGTGGCGGCCTCTCCTGTTGCGGAGCACGGGCTCCAGACACGCAGGCTCAGTAGCTGTGGCTCATGGGCTTAGTTGCTCCACGGCATGTGGGATCCTCCCAGACCATGGCTCGAACCCGTGTCCCCTGCATTGGCAGGCAGACTCTCAACCAGTGCGCCACCAGGGAAGCCCCATATATTTTTTAAATGGTAGCTGATTAATTAATTAGATAAAGTCAAGAGATGGTTTCTTTCACACCAAATGGATGACGAGTATTAGGTAGAGTTGACTAAAGATTTCTTCACCTTTTTTCTCATATATATGTACTCATTGAATTTCCATTCTTATAAGGTGTATACTATTTAATAAATGGCAATAGACCGTGTTTTTTTGCTTTTATAAATGTCACGAAATCCTCAATGGTGTTGTCCCTTGTATTTTCTAATAATTGATCCTGGTTGGCTGGGTGTGGAATAACAGAATCCAGAAGTTCGAAGAGCAGACTTAGTCCTTTTTTTCTTTTTTTTTTTTTTTTTTTAATTTTTATTGGAGTATAGTTGATTGACAATGTTATGTTAGTTTCAGGTGTACAGCTGAGTGAATCAGTTATACATATACCTATATCCATTCTTTTTCAGATTCTTTTCCCATATAGGCCATGACAGAGTACGGAGTAGAGTTCCCTGTGCTGTACAGTAGGTCCTTACTTAGTTATCTGTTTTATATGTTAGTAGTGTGAATATGTCAGTCCCAACCTCCCAGTTTATCCCTCCCTCCCCCCATCCCCTGGTAACCATGAGTTTGTTTTCTACATCTGTGACTCTGTTTCTGTTTTGTAAATAAGTTCATTTGTGTCCTTTTTTTAAGATTCCACATATAAGTGATATCATATGATGTTTGTCTTTCTGTGTCTGACTTACATCACTCAGCATGACAATCTCTGGGTCCATCCGTGTTGCTGCAGATGGCATTAGTTTGTTCTCGTTTATGGCTGAGTGAGCAGGCTTAGTTCTTGATCACATACAGAACTGTTTGCCATTAATCCGTGTGGAGTCGGCATTCTTTTCAGTCCTGGTAAACGAGAAGCATGAATCGTTGGCTGATATGCCGGAGAACTCCTGGAGTAAGTGAAGATCCCTTCACTTTTCAGACATCCTAAAAGGTGAGGAGACAAGAGGGTGAACATATGCACACACAGATACGAGCTGGTTTCTGCCCTTCTCAATAAGCGTATCTTTCTCCTTTTGAAGAGAAACCGTTTCAGAATTTTGAATGAATTCTTCAAGAAGACTCATTACTGGGAGGAATGGAGAAAGAGCTCATTATGGTAATGGTTTCTCATCTGTTCTGTGGTTTGGTTGATGTCATAGACCCTGGGGGCCCGGCTAGGCTCTAGTTCCAGGGCCTCTTTTACTGATCTGAAACCCACACACCACCTTGGTTTTTAGAATAATTATCTAGTGATGTTAAACAGTAAAAATTGTGCTGTTTTAAAGGATCTAAAAATGCATACGGGGACGCGTGTAGGTAGCAGTCATATAAACAAACATGCTTTTTTTTTTAAAACATGCTTTTTTATGTATACATTTGTAGGCAGCATTTTGTCAACTCGGTAACTTGGGATCTTGTACGTTGTCCCTCTCCACTCCCCCCCGAACCCCAGGTTCCTCCCAGGACATGCAGGTGACTGTGGTTGAGCAGAGAAACCACCCGGGTGAGGATGGGCTGAAGTCCCAACGCAGGACCAGAGCCCATCAGAGGGACCGTTTCCTTAGGCAGGGATGCTCTGAAAGGCTGCGAGGGAAGCCTTTTTTTTTTTTTAAAGCGATGCATGTCTTTTATTATGAAAATTGCTGCTACATTACAGCCAGCATCCAAAACAGTATTTTAATAAGCACTTGTCTTGATTATAAAGTAGAGCAGAAACCATGATTCTTAGTGATTGTATCGGTTTCCTAGGGCCGCCGTAACAAAAGTACCACAAACTGACTTACAACAACAGAAATTGGTTCTCTCACAGTCCTGGGGGCCAGAAGTCCCAGATCAAGGTGCCACCGGGGCGGCCCTCCTCTGAAGGGCCTTCCTTGCTTGTGTCCTATCTTCCGTGGTTTCTGACAAGCCCTGACATTCCTAGACTTGTAGACGTGTCACTCCAATCTCTGCCTTCTGTGTGTCTTTGTCTTCATGTGACCATCTTCTTACAAGCACACCCAGTCATTATTGGATTAAGGGCCCACCCTACTCCTCTGTGACCTCATTTGATGAATTCTCTCTGTGTGTGTGCATTTTCTTTCTCTCTCTGTTGTATTTTTATTGACATACAATTGACCTACAGCACTATGTTATTTCCAGGTGTACAACATAGTGGCTCAGTATTTCTGTACATGACAGAATGATCACCACGGTAAGTCGTTAACCATCTGTCACCATACAGAGATACGACATTATTATTGACTGTATTCCCCATGCTCTACATTTCATCCCCGTGACTCATTTATTTTGTAGCTGGAAGTCTGTACCCCTTAAGCTCCTCACCTATTTCACTCACCCCCCACCCCCTCGCCTCTACAACTACCTGTTTCTATGAGTCTGTTTCTGTTTTGTTGTGTTTGTTCATTTGTTTTGTTTTTTAGATTCCACATGTAAGTGAAATCAGGCAGTATTTCTCTTTGACTTATTTCACTTAGCATAATACCCTCCAGGTCCATCCATGTTGTCACAGATGGCAAGATTTCATTCTTTTTTATGGCTGAGCAGTATTCCTCTTTGTGTGTGTGTGTGTGTGTGTGTGTGTGTATACACATTTTCTTTACCCATTCATCTGTTGATGAACACTTAGGTTGCTTCCATATCTTGGCAATTGTAAACAGTGCTGCAATGAACATAGGGCTGTGTATATCTCTTCAAATCAGTGTTTGTGTTTTCTTCAGGAAAATACCTAGAAGTGGAACTGCTAGGTCGTGTGGTAGTTCTGTTTTTAGTTTTTTGAGGAACCTCCATACTGTCTTCCGCAGTGACTGCCCCGGTTTCCCTTCCCACCATCACTGTGTCAGGGTTCCCTTTTCTCCACATCCTCGCTAACCCTTGTTATTTGTTGTCTTTTTGGTGATGACCATTCTGACAGGTGTGAGGTTGTGTATTGTGGTTTTGATTTGCATTTCATCTTGATGAATTCTGTCTGCAACAAACCTAGTTCCAAATAAGGCCACATTGTGAGGTCCGGGGGGTTGGGACCACAACATATCTTTCTGAGGGGACCCAGTTCAACCTGTAGTGGTGGCGATTCCCCACACCATCGCACCCCACCCGTCTTCTCCCAGAACCCCCTGGTGTCCTGACGTGGCTACGTGGCCACGCACGACTCATGCCCATGGCCGTTTACAGGGCAGCCAAAGAAATCCAAACCGTTGTAAATTCTTGGTCTTTGATAAAATGAACGAGTCAGTACGGCAGAGCTGCAGGTGCAGTGATCTGTCACCAGCGAGTTCTGGTACCCAGGCGCGTGTGCAAGCAGGGCAGGCAGCAGCCTCGGCCGACGCTGGGATCGCCTGGGTGGATTCTTTATGTCATGACTTTCCTGCCAGAGGTCTGCAGCTCTCATGGCCTCTCCCTCAGGAGGTATTTTTCGTGTGCTACAGTTCACAGGGGCGTGGGGCCGCTTTGCTGGCACGTGGAGCGCGTGTGGCCTGTGCTCGGTCACGCACGAGCGGGCCGGCGGCGGTGGGCTTTCTCTCGGGACTGGACGGGAGGGGTGCTGCCCACGAGGCCGGGGTTCAGGGGACGGTGTGGACTGTGGGCCCGCTTGCCTGCTCCCTGGACTATGCCGTGACTCAGGCACCTGCTGTTGACGTGGCTAAGCTCCCAGCCACGGCGGGCGGGAGGCCCCAGAGCCGGCCTTCCCGAGTACAGCCCCCTTCATGTTCTCACCAGAGGCGCTTGCGAGAAGCAGCACCTGTGCCCTTGGGTGTTTTTGCTGCCTGCAGTCCCAGGGCCCTTCCGTGGAGTCTTGCCCAGTTTCCTCTGAAAGAAATTGTGTTGTGGACGAGTCATTGGTACAGTTAGACATCTTTTGAGACTCTCAGGCTCTTTTCAGGGAAACATGTTAAACAAACCACACGTATGCTCAGAAATGTTCCGGATTTGGAGGTCTCAGAGCACGGTAGGTGAAACCTTGACCTTGGATTTGTCTCTCTTGGCGGCAGTGGCTTCACATGGTAAACAGGAGGTCACCTGGGTGTCCCGTCAGCGTGTTCACCCCTTGGAGACGGACTTGGGGCCTTGGAGGATTAGCTTGCAGTAGCAGTGTGGGCAACAGGGAATACGGTTTCACATCATAATTACAGCCCCCAAGCAAGATCCAGCTTAATAATTAGAGTCCCAATTAGAGCCTGTGCACATCCATCGCTTCTGTTCATTCTGGGCACTGATGTCAGACTCGTGAGAAAGCCAACCAAACAGAAATGGGAACTTGCATTGGAGGAAAATAATCTAAATTCTGTTATGTAGTAGAAGTAGTTTAAAGCCACAAAGGGAACTCTTTCAGGTAAATCTACTCTTTCATGATGATGCAAAATGCAGCACAGGTTCTCAAGTTTTTATGTCAAGAATTTGCTAAAATAAGTCAGACAAGTTTAGGATTTGCCTCATAGTGAATCAAGAACTTTAAGCAGGAACTTTTCTTCTAATCTAATGAAAAATGCAACCTGTACCATTTGGACATAGAAATGCCTAGCTGAGGAGAGCAAGTGAGGACAGAGACAACTCCAAATATTAACAAAACAAAACAAAGTGAAAACACTTTATAAACTGCAGGGGTGAGAGGTTCAACTATAGAAAGCCCGATTGGAATTTCTAACAGGACCCCTGGTTCTCAATTTATAGTTTAGGTGGGGAATGAGGCCAGTGTCCAAACTCTAATAATCCAAACAATAAAATTAATTCAAAATAAACAAGCAGAACAACAAAAGTATATGTGTTTGTAATATACTTTGTGCATAATACATATATATATACGTATTTATGTATATGTATGTAATCTTCACGTTTGATTGTAGTAGATGATTACAACCAATTTTTCAGTACATTATACTAGAGTAGAATGTTTGTCATCCCCCATTCTTCCAAATAATTTACTGAAAATATTACACTTGCAATTAACTTTTCTTGACTATGTTTCAAAAAGAGTGTAAATTTTCTCAGCCCAGCTTATGTAGTAATAATTACATGTCAGAAATTAAAATGGGATTTCAAAGTAACTTTGTCCTTGGAAAGCTTTGCTTTGCTTTAGTGGCAAATTTCAGGCTGCACATTTCATGGTGTTTATGATGGTGGGTTTTTTGTTTTGTTTTGTTTTGTTTGTCTTCAGTCCTATTGACCTGGACTAGCTAGGTCTGCTAGGCAGTGGAGAAATGGCTCTGCTGTCTCAGATTTATGGTTTAATTTACCCAGCAGTTCTTTAAGCATATGAGGGGCAAATATTCTTTAACCTGTGTTGAAAACTTTGGGCTTCTACTTTTTACTTTCAGCTGAAGTTGGAAACACTTCAGAGGGAGAAAAGATACAAAGATGTATGACAAAGAAGACACGTGATAACAGTCTCTGTCTTTAAGGAACTTGCAATCAAGTCGAGGCATTTAAAACAGAAATACATGAAAAAGATAACTAAGAATTAAAAGCAGAAAATTAGGGGAGTAGCCCCTAAGCATTAGACAATAGTTTGGGGCAGGGCGGGTGAACTCTGGCTGGAAGGCTTAGGAAAGGAGCTGCAATTTGAGTAATTTATTTATTAATTGAAGTATAGTTGATTGACAATGTTGTGGTAATTTCTGCTGTACAGCAAAGTGAGTCAGTTATATACACACACACACACACACATATACTTTTTAATATTCTTTCCCATTATGGTTTAACCCAGGACAATTGAATATAGGTTCCCTGTGCTCTACAGTGGGACCTTGTTGTCCATCCGTGCTGTGTGTAATTGTTTGCATCTACCAACACCAAACTCCCAGGAGCTGCAGTTTGAAACACTGCAGATTTTGCAAGATGGGGAAGAGTAGGTAGGACATTATAGGCAGAGGGAAACAGGAAAGGTGTGGGATCAGTGTCTTCCCCATCCAGCATTTCAAAGATTGGTGATATTTATAAATTCCAAGAACTTGCTATTAGTGTAAAAGAATTCTAGGTGTATCCTGTCACTTTTTTTTTTTAATAGTAATTATTTATTTATTTATTTTTATATTTATTTTTGGCTGTGTTGGGTCTTTGTTTCTGTGCGAGGGCTTTCTCTAGTTGCGGCAAGCGGGGGTCACTCTTCATCGCGGTGCGAGGGCCTCTTCACTATCGCGGCCTCTCGTTGCGGAGCACAGGCTCCAGACGCGCAGGCTCAGTAGTTGTGGCTCACGGGCCTAGTTGCTCCGCGGCATGTGGGATCTTCCCAGACCAGGGCTCGAACCCGTGTCGCCTGCATTAGCAGGCAGATTCTCAACCACTGCGCCACCAGGGAAACCCCTATCCTGTCACTTTTGACCTTCTTCCTCCATCTGTACTTTCCCCCTAAATTGCAATGAGCTAATTTTGAGAAAAGTCAGACTTTCTAAAGGCCAGACTCCATTTGGGCCATCTCTTTCCTTTTAAACACAGTTGTAAGGTATACCAAGTTTTCGTCACTAATTATTTCTCTGAAAAAGAGAAATAATTAGTGACGAAAACTTGGTATACTTTACAACTGTGTTTAAAAAGAAAGAGATGGCCAACTGTTAAATGAAAAACAGAGAAAAAAAAAGGTGAAGGGAAAATGATCTAAGGAACCGAAATGTGTGTTTATTTTGTTTCTTGTTGGTTTTTTTGGCCCCCTTGGGATGGCAGGTACTGCGTCTTGAGAAGGACCACATATGTTGGTTTTCTGCTGCAGCCAGGACTTCCTACAAAGTACGGTATGGCCGTCCTCCGGCAGTGTAGCTGCATGGCCATTTTGCTTGTAGTCTTCAGCGTCTCCAAGTTCACACGTCTGAGGATGGCACCCTGCGACGTGGTTGGGCTGCTTCCATGGCCCCCAGCCCTGCAATCCACCCAGCTCCTGGTGGGACCTGGGGCGGTGCTGGCGAGGACGCACTTTGCTCTCTTCTGCCCTGGCACACAGACCTTTCTGATCGCCTCCTGCTGGAACACAAACAGGGGATCCGTCTCTGCCTTGTTTCCCCAGTTACAGGTAATTAGCTCTGTGCTTTTGAATGCTAGTGCTTGAAATTGCGTGTTCTGCATCTGCCTTATTACGAAGCCGCTCGGCTGCCTCTAGACAAAACATCATCTAAATGAGATTTGCTCTCAAGTATCTGGTATGTGGGAGGAGGCAGCAAAGGAAACAGCGGATATTTCAGATCTATGGAAAAATATACAGCATGGCTGAATAATGGCATCCAGCACACTCACGAATTAAACACATCTTGATCTAATAGCCAGTGGTAAGGAGTAAGCATTTCTATTTTGAACTCTCATTTCAGAGGTGGGGTGAGCCATATAAATTTTCATAGCAGTGATTTGTTTATTTTATGATTTCCCGTCCTGACCCTTTTCTCTTTCCAGCTCTCCAAGAGGCAGGCTATTTGGCTTATCACTGGCTTATTTAAACTTGTGCAATTCAAATATGATTTTTTTTCAAAACACAATTTGTCACGCATCTGGAGTCTCATTTTGATAAGGGCCTTCGGTGTATAGAACTGTACTAAGATTCCAAATACTAAGGTCTGTAAAGGAGTGTCTGTCTACAGGCCGTAAAGATTTTATCTCACATCTTTCCAGAATCTGGCTTTATTAGTACATTGGCGCCAATATCTGATGTAGGTTTTAATCCCGGCAGAGGTGGAGGGCCGGGGGGTGTCCATCCTAGTGTGCCCCAGCTTTCCTTCCCTCATCTTCACTTCCCCTTCCATGAGGGGCTTCACCTTACTTTCCTCAGGCCACAGATGTCTCCCATCCACCCCTCCACCTGCCAGATTAAAAAACAGTTGTGTACATTGATAAATGATGGAAAAGACCTTTATATACATGTACAAACGTGCACATGAATTTCATCTTATGAAAGCTCTTCCTTGACATCTTATCTTCCTCCAGCCACCACCTGTTTCTCTTCTCCTGTGTGAAAAGGATGGCTAAATGGTCTCCAGAATTCACTTCCCCTTCCGTAGTGTGGAGATGTTGCTGGGAGTGGGTGTCCAGGTCAAGTCTGTTTTGTAGCCCTCTTGCCTTGAGGAGGGGTGTGGTGACTCATTTGCTGGTGAGATATGCGTGTCCCTTTGGGAATAGGTGGGGGGAGAGTGGAGCCACAAAGCAGGCGGAGCCTGGGTGTCCGGAGCGTCCTTGGAGGAAACCTTTCTGACAGCTAGGAACGCTGGACTGCGTTGGACTGGTACAAGAGTAAGAGTAAACTTGTATCCTAAAAGCCATTGAGACATGTGGGCTTATTTGTTGTGGCAGCTCATGTTACTCTAACTCAGGGTTCAGCAGCCTACAGCCTGTGAGCCAGATTAGCCCGTTGCCTGTTCCTGTAAATAAAGTTTTGTTGGCGCTCAGCCACACTCATTCAGTCACATATTCCCGTGGCTGCTTTCCCACTACAACGGCGGACAGGAGTAGTTGTAACTGAGACCCTATGGCTGTTAAAGCTGTTTACTGCCTGACCCTTTGCAGAAAAAGTTTGCAACCAGTGCTCTAATATTTGAGCCTCAGATGTCTGCTGAGAATGCAACACCAGGTGCATGAGAAGTACCTCCTGGTACTGTTGAGGGCAGAGGACAACCCCCCATGGACCTGGCCCTTCATTTACTGACATGAGGTCCCCAAAGCCTCCGAACTTCCCCCACCCCCTACACACAGACAGACACACAGACACACACACACACACACACACACACACACAGTCTTAGGGGTGAGAAAACCCAAGGGAAGAACACGCTAACACACCTTTGTTTATCTAAAGGGATTGTCTATCTAATCGATGGTTCTCCAACTTGAATGTGCATCAGAGCCATCTGGAGGGCTTGCTAAACACAGATTGCAGGGCCCCACCCCTGAGGTTTCTGATTTGGCCCGTCTGGGGTGGGGCCTGAGACTCTGCATTTCCCACATGCTCCCAGGTGGTACCAGGAACCACACCTTGGGGGCCACTCACCTATGTTGTTCTGTAAGACTATGCTTTGCACTGGAGTGGACATAAAGTAAATTTTTTTTTCTTGCTCATGATTGGGTCAGAGGGGAGAGTTTGTTTTAGGAGTAAGGTATAATACTTTATGGAGAACTACAGAGCACCTTTTCTGCTCGTCCAAGTAGGGGTGTGAGTTTTGTGACTCTGCTACTCTAAAAGTTTTTAATTAAAAATTTTTTTTCAGTACTTGTGATTTTTCTAAAGCAATGATTACTTGAGAATAACCAAAACCATACAGTAGGATGATCATCCACAGTTTGCTTAAAGCTAACCTAACCACAGACCAGTAAGCACGTGAACAAACACAAACAGCCAGCAGGGTAGCAGCAGGCCGCCCGGCCTGTGTGGGATGCGACCTTGGGTGTTGAGGCACCTGGAAGGTACCACACATGTGTCTATGGGACTGTCTCAGCCCCAGTGTCTCCAGGACCTTCTCCTTGGGACCCTCCCCTCTTTTCTCTTCCCGGCTGCTCTTCTCCTTCTAAGGTAGACCCTGTATGTTTTGTGTTGGCCAGGTTTCTTCTCAGAGAGTGACATGGTGCAGGCCCTGGAGGTGGGGCTCAGATCGAAAGTCTTCTCATTTTTGCCAAAACTGTTACCGAGTCCAGACTCGTTCCGCTCACTGCACGACAGGCCAGTAAATCGGGAGACGAGGTGTTGAGGCAAGGAATAATGACTTCATTTGGAAAGCCAGGACTCCGAGAAGATGGCAGACTAATGTCCTAGAAAACCATCTTACCCAAGTCAGAATTCAGGCTTCTTTTAGTATACTACAAGGGGAGGGGCTGTGGTTGGTTCTTGCAAACTTCTTGGTGTCGGAATCCTTCGTTCTTGCAGCTGTCCACGTAGGTTAGGTCACAATGTTCCTATAATCCTCCAACAAGACAAATGTTATCCTCTGTTCTGAAACTTTTAATCGCTATATGAATGGAAAAGTGTTATACCGTTAAAGGTCATAGACTTGAGAATGGGCTGTCCTATGTATTTCACGGTATGGGCAACATTCTTAACTGGAAGCAAAGACGATAGAATACAAAGGTTAAAGTAAAAGAAAGAAATCTAATATAGAGTCACATTTGTTCTTCCCTGTTACAAAACCACTGGTGGCATCTCAGCAGAGGTCTTGCAATCGAGGAAATGCAGGTGGTAGACTTTAAAATCACATGTTGGGCAAAGGTGCAGGGAGGGGAGAAGAAGAGGGACATGGAGGGATGGCGAGAGAGAGGGAGGGACAGGAGGGGAGAGATTTGGGTCAGGGAGAATATTCTTCACTTGGTACATCAAGCCTCACGCATGTGGCTCTACCCTGAGTCTCCCCATCACCCACCCCCATAGGAGCAGTGGTGGTTTCAGTTAAAAGCTTCCCACCTGCTCTTTCACTGGCGGTTTCTATTTAACTATTTCACGTGTGGCTTAAATAACCAGAACTTGGTATGAAAAAAATTGTGTCCGGGCTTCCCTGGTGACGCAGCGGTTAAGAATCTGCCTGCCAGTGCAGAGGACATGGGTTCGAGCCCTGGTCCTCGAAGATCCCACATGCCGCGGGGCAAATAAGCCCGTGCGCCACGACTACTGAGTCTGTGCTCTAGAGCCCACGAGCCACAACTACTGAAGCCCGCGCGCCTAGAGCCCAAGCTCTGCAACAAGAGAAGCCACCACAATGAGAAGTCTGCGCACCGCAACGAAGAGTAGCCCCCACTCGCCACAACTAGAGAAAGCCGCGCACAGCAACAAAGACCCAATGCCGCCAAAAATAAATAATAAATAAATAAATTAATTTTAAAAAATTGTGTCCTTCTAATGCATTAATGAATTATATACCGGGTGCCATGTTAAGTTCATGCTAATTACATCTTCTCTGCCTGTAAATTTCATAAAGACAGACACTGTGTTTCTTTGGCAGGGTCCATAGGGTAGAAAATGGTGCTGGACCTTGGGGGGTTTAACTTGAATGAGGTCTAGAAATTTGCCTGATGATTTCCATTACCTAATGGGCCAAGCAGATCTCTTATCAAAAAAAGACTGTCTACTTTGTCGTTACGATAATTTCCTGCTGTGGTTTTAGCATAGGTGTCTAGCGCCCCCTTTGCCACCACAGTAAAGGTTGAGATCAGGGGTTAGTAAACATTTTTCTGTAAAGGGCCATGTACATATTTGCAGCTTCTCAATTCTGCCATGCTAGTGTGAAAGCAAGCAAAGACAAGTTAATGGCTCTGGCTGTGTTTCAGTAAAACTTTATTTACAAAAACAGACAGCACCGGATTTGGCCTGCGCATCCGTAGTCTGCCTTCCCCTGGTTTAGTCAGTGCATACAGGTCACCTAGGGAACTTGTTAAAATGAAGTTTATGGTTCAGTAGATGAGAGGTGGCGGAGAGAGAGTCTGTGTTTCTAACAAGCTCCCAGGAGATGCTGTTGCTGCTGCCTCTTAAACCACACTCTGAGTGTGGAGGCTTTAGGTAACATTTGCTTTTTGTAGATAGATTGGGCAGTTGCAAGCAACCAGGAGAGGCTGGTGATGATTCCAGTGAGCTGCACAATTTTACAGAATTTCAGAGAGAGAGAGCCTCAAAAGCTGTATCTAAACTCGGAAGAAGACTGTGGGAATGATGCTTTATTTACTAGTGTCTTCTAACCAAACCAAACCTGTGAACATTGGGTATTGCTTCTCAGGTTTCCTGGAACCCATTTACTTTAGAAACCTTTCCAGAAGAATTCAGGTAATTAAAAGGGAGCCTAGTTTTCTGTGTGACCTTGGATCTATCACTTGACCTTCCAACACCTGGGGGCAATGCAGATGTACTTATCAAATTGTGTCAAGACAGGATCTTACTGGAAAACAGATGTTGGGTCAGCATTTCCCACATGTGGGAGAGCTGAAATCCTGCAGGTAGCTCATAGTCGACCTATTCATAATGATGACTTTTCCAAATACGAGAGCTTGAATACAGAGGACTAATTGCTTTCAGATTTGGGAAAGGTTAAAAAAAAAAAAAAAACCCAACAAAAAACCTTGCCAGAGCAAGAACAACTGTAGAAACTGTAACAAACTATGAAACTGTCTTTAACTCACTATCTTTAGTTGTTGTCTTTCTAAAGTATGAAACTATGTTTAAAAGGATAAGCTTTCCTAAAAGTCTTCCTCCAAGCGTTTACAGTGACTTGTGCTCGGACCACACTGCATACTTGATAGTGCAATATGGTTCCGCTCATTGGAATCATCACCGGCCTTCCCCACCTTCCTCCCCTGCCCTTCCACCTCTGCCCAGTTCCAGTAATTCTTTCCATGTGGAAATGAGACGCTGCCAAATTTGAGAGACCCCTTTCTCTGGTGGATTGTTGGAATCAATTCCATGTGTATAACTTATCTGGCAGTTTTTACGACACGTGGCCAAGGGGTCTGGGATTATTTTAAGTTTCAGGTTTTAAAAATAACAGGCAAATTTGACCCTCTTGGAGGATTTGCTACTACTGGGCACTCTCCTGGGACATTCAGGTAGGGATCAGGTCTCCTCCTGTCATGTCCAAGCCCTCTCCCAAGGAAAAAGACTTTATGTTGGCGACTGTTTGTATAAGGCATTTGTTTTGGTTGACCTTTCGCCTGCTGTGTTAATGGTGTGGAAGGGGCTGCCTGGGTAAGAACGTTCTAGCTGTGGCTCCTTCTAGGTTTGGGTCCCCTCAGAGGAAGCGTGGCCTCAGGGTTAGACCCGGAAAATGTCTCAACAGATAGTCTTATGGCCTCCCTCTGTTTCCGATGTGCCTGCCCTTCGTGTAGCCATTTTCACGTTTTGTAGAACATATGTAAAGTGTTGTATCTTACAAGGGAGTGTTGGTGATAAAAGCGTGGTTGTTTATTGTAGCATGACAACCCCAGCAATGCCTGGCTTTGGGAGGCCCCACAGAAGTTGACAGATTGCCTTCAACTTGTACTTCTGAGAGCAAAGGGGCACAAAGTGGGGAAGCAGAATTCTCTCAGAAGAGAAGGGAGTGCTGTGAGACTCCCCGCGAAAGAGCAGAGATCGATAGCTATTTTGCTTTGACTTTCTGTGGAAAGTTCACTCCATAGACTAGAGTCAAAGACATTTTCTTCTAGGTACCACAAAAGGTGAAAGGGTCGCTTGTGCTTTTGGCGCTGCCTGAGTATTTTGGCTGTGGACACTGGCCAGTGTCAGGCTAGGGGAAGTCTTTATAAAATAGCGTGTGTATGAAAATTTTATACTCTTGAAATGAATCCCTTATTATTTGTTTAATCTTGGCTCCACCACCAACATCTGAGTCTTAGTTTCACATTAAAAGATAATCTACCTTGAATGCTTCTTTTGAGAAAGAATATACAGATAGAAGCATCTGTCATGCAGCTAGGTTCAAATAAACAGTAACCATTGGCTATAAGTCATTTTGAATTAATCATATGTGCAATTCAGAAGATTTCTCCTGGTTAAGAGGAGAAAAAATAGCATGAGCATGAGGGTGTCTGTTTCCTTTTAACTTTTGCTGTTTATAGTGATGGCATTTCTTGAATTGATCGTCTCTGTGGTAGGCTGTCTGGGCTAGAACACTCTGGGTTGGGCTACTCATTGTCCTGGGTAAATGTGGGAAATGCAGGAGTTACGTGCAAATGTGCCCATACATTTAATAATGAGTTTTGAGGACTTCTGAAGAACTGGAGGAATGTGGGGTTAGATGCTTTTGGAGGCTCAGGTGAAGGACCCAGCTTCTAGGAGATCCCAGGAGCAGCAGAGTTCTTGGGTCTGGTAGGTGGATGCCAGCACGTGTGTATATCCCACAAGAGGAAGAGCAGAGGAGACACAGAATCATAGGTCCCACTGGCGAGCAGGCTTCTGTTCAGACTTTGCCCAGGTGGCCCTAGAGGACAGGACTGGCCACGTTTTATCAATTCTGAAATGTACATTTTTGTAGGATAGCACGTTCTGAAATCAGACTGCTTCTCACAATCAGCCACGTCTCATAATTATTGGCATCTTTTTCTTCTTATGTAAAATAAAGGTGTGTCTTGTAGTCGAAACCCTCTTATGTTTGGTGAAATGTGGTAGATTTGGGCTCCTTAAGTTGGAACGAGAAGGCAATAAAATGAATTACTTCCGTCTTCTGGAATCAGAGGGCCAGAGAGAAAGAAGATGAAACATTTGTGTTTTCCCCAGCTGACAGTTCTGCTCAAGGCAGAGAGGAAAGGTCAGCGTTCCTTATCTAGAGCTGTGGTTCTAAAGGGGGGTTCCGGAGCAGCACCACCATCACCTGGGACCTCGTGAACCAGAAACTCTGGGGGCAGCCCCACAGGCTGGCTTTGAACAAGCCCTCCAGGGGATCCTGACGCACAGTCAATTTGAGAACCACTGAACCGGGGCTCCCACAGTTGTTTTCCTGGAGGGGTGTTGTCAGAAGCATCCGGTGTGGGATCTTTAGTGTTCCTCCTCCCCTCACTTCACCTTCAGTCCGGATGGAGCCGTTCCCTCCTTTGTAATTATCTGTCCTTCCTGCGTCACGTGGTACTACGCTCTCTTTTCTCATCCCACCTCTTCCGTGACTTGTTTTGCAGGCTCCCCCTTCCGTCCGGCCCTTAAATGGTGTTCTTCCGCAGGTCTGGTCTGTGTCACCTTTCTTTTTTCACTCTGCACTCTTTCACTGGCCAGTCCTCTTGATGCCAGCGGTTTCAACCCACTTCTCTGGCAATGGCTCTGGCATTTCTCTCTCTAGTCTGGGTCTTTGCCGCCCCTACCCGCATACCCATGAACGTTCACAGGTACCTCACACGCAACCCATTAAAACGGTCCTCCTTGTCTTCCTCCTCAGACCAACTTTTTTCTTCCTGATTTCTTTCTTAGTGAGTAGTTCCAGCATCTCACTTATTGCTTAAGGTGAAAACTTGGGTATTTTTGTACGTCTCCCTCTCTCTCAGGACTAACATTCGTTACCCACCATCACATCGCTCCTACCTCTTAATGTCTCTCCAAGGCATTCTGCCCTCTCCGTGTCCACTCCCTGTGACCCTAACTGGGTCTCTTATTATCCTTTGGAATATTGTGTGGCTCTCCCTCTGTTTTTTCCTGCCTCCGGGCTTACTCCAATCCCATTTAATCTCTCCATGTTGGTCAGATTAGAGTGACATTTCTCATGTGCAAAACTGGTGATGAGATTCCTTTATTAAACAGTCTTTAATGTCTTCTCATTCGCTCAGCGATATTTCCCAGTCCAGATCCCTTCCGGAGCTCTGCTCTTACGAGATTGTCACCTAAGTTTGGGAACTGCTGCTTAAAGTTTTTCCCTTTGGAAACTCATAATCACCTTTGGCATTTTAAATGTTTTGGAAAGTCCTGTCGTCAAGAAACTCATTTAGGTTTGACCGGGCATTTCTCATGGTCTTGGTTGACCCTGCACCTCCCACATGTCAACCTTGTAACACCCCGTGGCATTTGTGTCCTCAGTGCCTTCTGGGAGAGGCTGTACTTTCCATGAGGCTGGTCATGAGCTGACCCCAGCTTGCTCTTTAGCCTCATTTCCCGTAGCTCCCCGATCACATTTTTACTGGTAGTGATTTTGAAGTCTACTTCATGCTCTTGGACTTTTAGCCTTTGCTTTGACCTCTGAATGCAGTGCCCTCCATCCTCCTTGCCCCCTGGAGAATTTCTTCTTGTCATTCAGATCTCAGCTCGACTACCTTCTCCTTCAGGAAGCCTTCCCTGACTCCTCTAGACACAGTTGGCACCCTGTCTGGCACCTTTGCGTCTTGTTTACACTTTTATCATCATCATCTCCTTACAGAGTGTACCCTTCTTGAGCACAATGACATTGGTCCAGCAGAGTGTCTACATAGCACAGATGTTCAGTAAAGACTATTTGTTGTGAAATGAGAATGTGAGTAAGTGATTGAGTAATGGCACTTTCTGGCTGTCACGATGTTAAGAGCTACTCCTTGTAAGACACTTACTGCACAGGAGGGCTGTTTTAGACACACCGTCTATGTTAACTCATGTAATCCTCCTGCTGCCCCTATGTGGTGGGCACTAGTGTTATTATCCCCATTGTTCAGATGGGCTGAACGTGAAGGATGTTTGGTATGGCCAGCCTGTTTTCTGCAGGGGAAGGTGAAGGGGAGCGCTCATCCCTGTGAGGACATTGTGGGGGAAGGAACAGATATCTTTAGGAGGCACTTCTCTAGAGAAGCAGAATAGATACCTGGAATGATCTTTTTTTTTCTTATTGAAAAGGAAGAATTTCTCAGTCTCCCCTAAGAAAATGAGTACTTCCATTTTGTTAAGTAATCGGCTGCTGGGTGTTACTTGCAACTTGCTGGCAAATTTAATATATAGTTTCCTGAGCTGTTAGTGCTGAGGGTCTTCTTTTAAATGGAACGGGTCGTTTGGTAGCAGTGGTTTTCAGCTGGGGGCGATCATGCCCCCAAGGAGACACTGGGTAATGTCTGGAGACATTTTCTGTTGTCACAACCTGGGGGAGGGGGTGCTCCTGGCATCTAGTGGGCGGAGGCCAGGGACGCTGCTCAGCGTCCTACAGTGCCCGGGACGGCCCCCCAACCCCGTGGCCCCGGCACCACAATAAAGGGTGATTTGGCCCAAATGTCCCCAGTGATGAGTTGAGAAAAACTTGAAAAAAGTTGATGGTTATAGGTTCAAGCTTACAGTGAAAGAGAAATTAAACAGAAAACTTGGAGGTCTAAACAAAGCAATGGGAAGCGGCAAATAAGGCCTCGTCAGAAGTGGGCTGTGTGGGAGTCCCTAAGTTTTAATGAGCACAGCACAATAAAAGTCATAAAACTAAAGGAAGGTGACCCCCCCCAGCACTCCATTCAGTATTGGCAAAGGAAAGCAAAAAAGCCCCCAGCCTTGAAAGGTAGGATTAAGGAAGTTAGTTACTTGCAAGAGACCTTTAGACTATTTACACTTGTTTCTGGAAATCTACAAAAAACATACACTGAAGAATTTTCTCTAAATGTCATTCTTAAGGCAGTGTCCTAGAAATGTCATTCTTGAAGAAATGTCCCAGAATGATACTAGCAGGAAAAAAGATTGCTTTCAATAAATAGGAAAAGGGGAGTCAGATGCATGACCAATGTGTGTCAGATCTGATGATGGGTCCAAGATGTATAAGACTTGGCACAGAAATGGAAACTGTAAAATATCTTTAAGTATCTTAGGGAAAGGAGGCCAACCGGAAGAGACATCTCCACATTGGGCAAACATAAAAGGAGGTGTTTGTGACAGTCTGTTGCATGGGGGAAGAAAATACGAGACCATTTTGAAAGAATAAACAATACGTGTCAGTGTCAGAAGGTCTTTAGCATTGTCAACACGCATACAGACCCTTCCTGGTGCTCACACCCAAGCTGTGTGGTAGGTGTCCCGCGTCAGAAGCAGGAGGAGAGGTAATCCGAGGACAGAGCGCCCAAGACACTGGCACGTGCCTGGCCTCGCTCACGTGTGGGCAGGCTGATCTAGAGATTATGTCGTGAAGTTTATGGAGAGCCAACCTCCACAGGACATTTGAGTAGCTTAAAAAGAAGTCTGAAAACACACAACCTGTTAAAACCAAGCGTACTCCTCCAAGCACAACGAACCGCAAGAAAATGTCTGATTTGTATTTGTTGTTTGCTATATTGTGAGGTCAGAACGTTGTCCCTGTCACATCTGGCAAAAAGTTGACCGCCCCCGAAAAAATAAATAAAAACGATCAAGAAGACTATATGGTTTTATGTCCAAGTTTGATAATGATAGATGTTTTCCTATGTACGTATTTTTGTGCTGTACTATATTCCTGAGCGGCAGCAGTACTGGTAAGTCATTTGGAAATACATAAATAAGCATACTGCAGATGCACACTCCGGCTTGACCATTCAGGAGCCTTGTGGTCTACGACAAGGCACTTGTGTTTCTTTCTGGTGACTGATTGTTTTTTACGCTAAGCTTTGTTGATGTGTAATTTGCATCCAGTCAGACACATCCACTTTAAGTATATGGTTTGAGATTTGACAAACGCTTATAACCATGTAATCACCATCACAATCATGATATAGAATTGTTCCGTCACCCTCCCAGAGTTCTCTCTTGTCCCTTTGTGGTCAGGCCCTCCCCCTCCTAGCTTCTGGCAGCCACCCATCTCATCTCTGTCCACAGTTTTGCCGCTTCCGAAATCTCATGGAAAGTAAATCATACAGCATGAGGCTTTGGTGTCTGGCTTCTTTCCCTTGGCATAACACCTCTGAGGGTCGTCCAATTTGTTGAGAGCATCAGTGGTCTTTTCTTTTTACTGTTGCATAGTCTTCCCTTGTATGGATGTACTTACTGTAGTTTGTTTATCCGCCCATCAGTTGAAGGCCATTGGGTTGTTTCCAGGTTTGAGTGACTATGAATAAAGTCACTGCATACTTGTACACCTGTGTCTTGGCGTGAACACGTGATTTCATTTCACTTGTATACATCCCCAGGAGTGTGATTGCTGCCTCGTGCATTAAATGAGTGTTCAGCTGTGTAAGAAACCCACCAAACTGTTTTCCAAAGTTGCTGTGCTGTTTTACTTTCCTACCAGCAGTGCGTGAGAGTCACAGTTGCTCTACCCCCTTGCCAGTCTGGGTACGGTCGGTTTAAAAAAGTTATCCATTTAATAGTGGTATTTTATTGTGATTTTAATTTGCAGTTCCCTAATGGCTAAAGATGCTAAACATTTTCTCCTGTGTTTATAGGCCATCTTTATCTGTTCTTGGGTGAAGTGCACTTATACTTATTGAGCGTCTATATATATACATGCAGAATGACATTTGTGTTGATAGGATTTTGTTTTTTAGTATTAAAGTGAAATAATGCAAATGAATTTTTTTCCTTTTTTTTTTTTTTTTTTTAAACCCCATGCCTGGTACATAGCTTTTCCTTAACTAGAACCTGTTTGTTTGTTTGTTTGTTTTAAAATAAATGGATGGTTATTGGACAAAGAGTGACTTAGGGGTTATGAAAATTTGACAAACTGAATGATGCTTTTTTCTCAGTTTTTCATGAGGGTGGACCTGGAGCCCCAGGTCTAAAGATCTTTGGAGGAAGGGAGGTGGAAAGGGGGTGATGAAAACTTGGATATGGAGATGGATAGCTGGAGAATGTTCCAAAGAGCTGAGCAAGTTTGCCACACAAAGAAATCAGCCCTTAGCACATGGGCAACCAGCAATCATTGAGGATGTGAAGATGAGAATGTCATCGTTAGATCTGAGTTTCAGAAATGCAAGTGGGACAGTCCTCTACCATTTAACCTGTTTTCCCTGTATGCTCTTGAGTGTGTCAATACGAGCAGCATCCTGTTAAGTCAAGACAGTTATCATTTCAAAACCTAAAAAGTATGGAGGGGTCAACTCTGTAGACTTCTACGAAAATGATCATCATGCCAGGCATAGTTACCTCTATGGGGTTGATAAAGCTCCATGGACCCAGATTATCTTCTGCATGAACGCAGCACAAGACCTGAAGACGCCACCATTTGTCCTTGACATCTGACCTTAATCATCTTCACTTGGTCGCCTATCGTTCTGTTACATGAATGCAGGATGACATATTATCTCAGTCTTTTTTGTATGCTCTTTATTTCTCCTGTTTCCTTTTTGCAATCATAGCTGTTGTAATTCCCCATGGAGGCATAAATATATTCTGCTTAAAAGCAATACTGCTAAAAAGTATGTGCACTAAAAATGGGAAGTCTCAGCACATTCAACACATCTTGATTCAACACATATTGTTGGAGCACCTATTGCCAGGAATTCCCATGCACTGCACTTAATATTTGGGATAAATATATCCATGTATAAAACATGCAGAGGTGCCCAAGGAACATGGCTCTGCATGCTAGCGGAGGGAGAGAGGCAACGCGTGACAATAACAAATAACAGAATTATATGCTATGTTAGAAGATTGTAAGTGCTCTGTGGAAGAGCTCTTTAAAATGCTTCTGTGTGGGGCTTCCCTGGTGGCGCAGTGGTTGAGAATCTGCCTGCTAATGCAGGGGACACGGGTTCGAGCCCTGGTCCGGGAAGATCCCACATGCCGCGGAGCAACTGGGCCCGTGAGCCACAATTACTGAGCCTGCGCGTCTGGAGCCTGTGCTCCGCAACAAGAGAGGCCGCGATAGTGAGAGGCCCGCTCACCGTGATGAAGAGTGGCCCCCGCTTGCCACAACTAGAGAAAGCCCTTGCACAGAAATGAAGACCCAACACAGCCAAAAATAAATAAATAAATTTATTAATTAATTAAAAAAAAATGCTTCTGTGTGGCTTGGGTAGCGTTGTGACCCTTGTGCTCTTCCATGGCCAGGGCCATTTACGCCACAACTGGGATTTGGTCCTCATGGGACAGGACAGAGAGCTGTGAAGCTGTGATAGCGAGAAAGGGTCAGGGGCGTGAAGAGGTAGGGAGCTTGGGAGCCTGTCTGCACAGGGTGTTGGAGGTGGACATGCCATCCACAATGGAAAAAGGAACCTCCTGCCTCCCATTGGAAAAGCTATTTGTGCTCTCCTGATTTCAGGATAATTTCACACCGAAGTTTCTCAGGGGCTGGGTGTGGGGAAGTTGAAACAGAATTTTCAGACGTAAATACTGTCTGTAATGAAGTCTGATTGCTGTGTCTGTAAGTGCAGATCGAGACCTTCTATAACAGAAGACCTGAAACGGCCCCTGATGCAGCTCAAGCATAAATTGATCTTTTTGTTGTGTTGTTTTTAATTCCACCTACAAATAAGAGTTTCTTGACATGTTACTTTTGGGTATTTCACAACTTAATTTGGTTACGCAGAATGTTCTTTTGCTTTCCCTCTTTCTTGGTAATAAAACACGCCTGGCTGTTCCTTCAGGGGCAGCTCTGCCTCTGTCCTGTTGCTACTTGTGCTTTGAATATTCCTGAAGAGAGAGGGTTCACTTGGCAGGCGTACATTATGACCTGGTTTGAAAAAGAACTCCTCCCCACAAACACATTAATTTCTAGAATGTAGGCAGGCTCTGTTGGGTGATACAGTTTTCATCTGACACATAAAACATGCCAACAGATTTTTTTTTTCTCTTACAAGCAGAATAGAATCTTGTAATGCCATAAGCCATCAGATACTTCTGCTTTCCAAGTTTGAATTACTCCTTTTCCTCTTGAAGCTAATGATTTTATTAGGATGAAGGTTTTCTGCGTATAATAGATTTCTTTGCTCCTTTGCAGAGTTTGAGTGGTGTGTAATTGAGCCTTTAGGTAATTAGCCGTTGCCGATAGGCTAGGTGCTAGGGAGATCAGATGCAATTCCACCCCCTCTCATTATATTGTGTGCACTGGCCCATGGGTAGAAGTTTGCCAACCCTTGGTGAAGATGATGAGAAACAATATAAAATGTCAGTTAAAAGCCAGAACTTAAGAATCAAATACACCTGGGTTTGTATTTCCATTTTTTTTTTTTTTTTCCATTACTTGCTGTGTGATCTTGGGCAGGGAATTAACCTTTCTTTGTTTCAGTTTGGGTTTGCTCATCTTTTTAAAGAAGACAGGGACAATAATGCTGATTTTGCCAGGTTTTATAAGGATTAATAATAATATGTGTAAAGCATTTATCCTGGTTCCTGGCATATTATAAATGATGTCATCGGTAGAAAATAATTGTGTTAAATTATTTAGAGCTTTAAATTTTAAATATGAAACATTAAGGTCTACTTATGTTCCAGTATCTTATTGTTCTTAGACTTTGTCTCTGGATCCTCAGATATACAGGCAAATAAATAGCACATATACCCAGGCTGCCCCAGCACATGAGGACAAGTGATGACTATGGGAAGTCAGTTTGCTTGTGGCAGAAACAGAGTTGTCATATAACTTGAATTCAGCACCACTTAAGAAGTCCTTGTTTATCAGGAAAAAAGTCTGAAAAAGTTCTCAAAGTCCTTTGCCCATTCTTCTGTTTTACTGTGTGCCTGTGTAGCCGAAGGTACAGGTGGACCTACTCTCCCTGGTGATTTGATGCCATCTAGTAACATAGCTGAGGGATGAAATGCAACGTGAGTCTCTAAAGTGTTTCTTTTGTTTTTAAGGTTCAAAAACAAATAAAACATGATGCCTTTGACAATTATTAAAGACCATAGCTGAGTCTGTGTTGTGGGCATAAGATCTTTGCTTTCAAAGAACAGAGCTTTGCACAGTTTTCTCATGTCTACCGGAAAAATGTATTTTGGTGTTATTTACAAATACAATTATTTTCTCCCAGGTCCTATTTGAGTCCTAATTTTTGCAGAAAAGACATATTCAGAAGCGTCAACCTTTTCCCCAGACTGTTGTTCTTTGATTGCCATGCATCTGTTTCACTTGTATTTAAGAAAGGCAGTTAATCTCAAGATGTAGCTAACAAAGAAGAGCGTGTATCTTTGATGATGGCATCAAACTTTTTTTTTTTTAACCACCATCCACCCAGTGTCCCCTCCACTTGTATGTGCATTTAGAGTTGGCTGCACCTTGTTTGGTCACTGCTGTAGAAGTCCAGAAAAGATTTTCTTCCCCTCTTTCCCCTTGGGTTGCGGTTGCCATCACATTTAAAGAGGCATTGCTGCATGTGTAAGAATAAGCTCAGTTCCTACTCATCCTTAAGTATCAAGCTCAGGGGTCTCTGCCTCCAGAAAGCCTTCCTGATCGTTCCATCCACCTGGTTTTGTTCGGAGGCTCTTGTGGGTCCCCCACCACAAGCTCTGCTTGCTTCTCCTATGGGATCACTATGGTACGAATATTACCTGTGAGTCCTTTGCGTTCAGGTTCTGTGCTTTCCATGGCTGGAATAAAGTAGGAACTTAATGTATTTCTGAATGCATCAGCAGAGCACTTGAGAGTTTTGTGCTCGATTAAATCATTATTATTTTAAATGAGATAATTCATGTATAGCAGTCACATAGTGTCAGGCACCTAGTAAGTACTTGGCTAGTTTTTATATTAGTTGGGATCATTCAGCTGAAGGTACTGGAAAACCCAACAAACAGAGGTTTAAACAGAGAGGGATGTTCTTGCCTTGCCCATCGTGAAGACTGGGCGTAGGACGTCATGGTGGGCGTGGTGGGACCGTGGCTCCGTGATACAGGCAGGCACTTCCCATTTTTTTTTCTTTTCTCCACCTGGCATAGGAGGATGCCTGTGTCCTCATGCCTACATGGCTGTTGAGTGGCTACTGCATCTCCTGGCTCAGGTCTCTGTATGGGCAGGAAGAAGGAAAAGGAACAGTGGGACCAAGAGTGTAACTTTCCTTGAAGCCGCACTTACCCTGTGGCTTTCACTTACTTCTCATTGGCCAGGACTAAGTCAGTTACTTAACCAGGGCTGTGGAAGGGGCGGGATCAGCCAACTCAGAAGGTCTGTTAGAGTTCATTGTTTTACTTCTGCACTGCTGGCTTGCAGAGGGGGTTGGGGGAGTATGTGTTGATGGTCCTCTCAGTGGGCCAAGGCGGTGACAGGTTCACACACCACCCCCCCTGCCTCACTCTACGTTGCTCTCCTTCATTTCCCCTCCATGTTTCCTTCCTCTCCTGTTTTCCTCCCTCCAGTCTCTCATTATGGCTCAGTATGGTCTGTGGTCCATCATCAGCATCCCCTGCGAGCGTGTTAGAGCTGTAGGGTTTCAGTTTTCACCCCAGACCTCCAGAATCAGACACTTTGACAGTGGGGCCCAGCAGTCCGTATCATGACATGCCCCGCAGGGGCTTCTGATGCGAGCATGAATTTGTCAGCTCCTGTTTTCTATCTCTTGCTCTGGGTGTTCTTCCAGGTAACTGGTCACCTAGTGGAATCAAAGCATTCCAGAAATATTTGTGTGCTTGACCATTTCATATTGTGTTGTTTAAGAATCAGGTGAGTTTATATTTATAATCCAGTTTTTAAAAATACTAGCTGACTTGAGTGGCTCTTGGACGGGATGAGTTTTTCATTGTGTGTGGCCCTTGACTGGGGGTAAAAAATGGAGTTTCTAGTTCTTGCTCAACATGCAGCAAACAAGTTTGATTATTATTTTTTTCTTTATGGAAATATTTGATTGTGTATTTGAATAGGCCTAATGGGCAGTTAGTTCTCATGTTATAAAGACTGTATGTACACACACACACATATCTCAAAAGAATACTGGAAGAAAATATTTCTAATTTTTTACTATAACTTTAGTTAAAGCAACAGCCTTAAAAATAGCAATCATCAGGAAGAAACTGTTTATGGAATCAGATGCAGACAACTTACTTTTAGAACAAACACCTTGCACTTTCAATAAGAAAAAAATAAATGATTGTATGTGTTTGAGGTGTGAGATAAAATTAACACGAGGAGGAGAGGAACAATGCAGATTGTGTGGGTAGGAATTTATTTTCCTTTCGGGTTCCAAGAGTCAGCGCTATTATCAAACTAAAAATTGGCCCTCTTCCAGGAAGACAAGGTTTTGTGCCAGCTTTGTTTTATTATTATTCTTTATGCTATTATTTTTGGCTTGCAGACAGCAGCTTTCTGCAGCAAGGATTCACAAATGGTTCTTCATGTTTGATGTAAATGTAAAGTCTGTCAATTCCTGAGCCTGCATATTTTGCAAAAATATCATGCACCAACATCTTCATTCTTGTTTGGAATGGATTCAGGAAAATGTCCTTGGCTCCAAAATAGCTTTAAATCAGGTTTGGACGCTCTAGGAGGCTGGGCTTGGCTCTAGCCTCCTTTCCTTCTGCCGCCTCCAGTAAGGGTGGAGATCTGTGGGCATCGCTGCCTGAAGAGACTTGGGCCTAGAAATAAACAGAAAGCTACGTTTTTCCATGCTACCTGGCTCTGAACCTTTTGCATAATCAGACATGCGTTGTCTGAAAGTAACATACGAAAGTCACATGTGAAAGGCAAGAAAAACAGAGCGAGGAAGAGATGTCTGTCTCACCTAGAGAGTCTTGCTCACCTCACCAAGGTTTACTAGCCCTGTGCACACCTGTTTCAGGCTGCCTTGGGTTTCAGGAACCGGTGGACTCCAGAGAAAAAACAGGAGCTGGCTTCCCATGGGTTTTTGCAAGTTCCTGTGTAATCTTGAAGAATTTTACCTGAGTCTTCCCGTGATGATATGCACGCGTACCCCCAGTGGTGACATATATGGCGTCCCTTGGCCTACTCGACCCTGAGCGATGGGGCCGCTGACTCCCTCTCATCTACTGTTCTCTCCTATCTCGATGTGCAAGCAGCATGTTCTTCTCTGTGTTCCTCAGTCGAGTCCTTGGGCATTTGCACGTGCAGCGTTCTTGATTTGGAGCCCTTTCCCCCAGATACGCACATGGCTCTTTATTCACCCAAGAGGCCTTTTCTGACCATTCATGCTCAGATAGCCCCTCTGAAATCTCTTGCCCCTTACTATGCCTTATGTTTCTTCATAGCATTTGTCTCGACTTGCCATAATACATTTTTAACTTTATTTCTGTCTTCTCCATTGGAAAGTAATCTTGATGGCGCAAGAAATTTGTTTTGTTCCTTGCTTTCCACCTCAGTGTCTAGAAGCTGGTACTCACTGAGTGAATAAATGATATGTTATGTAAATAAATTAATATACAAATGTGTTCCTAAATAGTAATTTTGATTCGGGTGATGTATCGTACTTATGTTAGTTGGATATCACTTTACTCAAGAATTTTATCTGACTCTTCCAGTGATGATATGAATGCATAAATCCAAAGATTATCTATCTATCAATCTATCATCTGTTTATCCATCTCTGCCCTCTACCTATTCACTGATCTATCATCTATCTATCCATCCATCCATCTCTTCTCTTTTTTTTTTTAATTTTTGAATTTTATTTTATTTACTTTTCAACAGCAGGTTCTTATTAGTTGGGATTGACATATATACGTCTATTCTCTTGTCCATATCTATCTATCTATCTGTCTGTCTATCTATCTATCTGTCTGCCTATCTGTAATTAGGTTCCAGATAGGAAGCACTAACCTGGGTAGGGTGACCCTGGCTTCCATGGAGAGTATTAGGTAAGAGGTTAGACTTGAGGTGGCTTCTGGAGGGAAATGGATTTGTCATCATCATTATCAATTACCATGATTGATTAGTAATGAGGAGACAGTGATTAAATATCATGTAGAATTCAATTTTTACATTAGCAGTTACTTTGTTAACTATATTAGTGTGAATATGAATTTTTTGAAACTCCCAGTATAAAAAGGGTGAAAGGGCTTCCCTGGTGGCGCAGTGGTTAAGAATCCGCCTGCCAATGCAGGGGACACGGGTTCGAGCCCTGGTCCGGGAAGATCCCACATGCCGTGGAGCAACTAAGCCCGTGCACCGCACCACAACTACTGAGCCTGAGCTCTAGAGCCCGCGAGCCACAACTACTGAGCCTGTGCACCACAACTGCTGAAGCCTGTGCACTTAGAGCCCATGCTCCACAACAAGGGAAGCCACCGCAGTTAGAAGCCCACGCACCACAATGAAGAGTAGTCCCTGCTTGCCGCAAAAATAAATAAATAAATAAATATTTTTAAAAAAGGGTGAAAAAAGGATGTAGTTCCTACATTATTTTTTTGTGCAGTGGCTTATTCATGTTACTGAAAAGTAGCTTTTATTATCATTTAAGGAGCAGTTCTTTTGCCTCCCACTTCCCTCTCTCTAGCCCTTGCCTCCTCCTTCTAGCTCCTTTTTTCTTTTCTTTCCCACTCACTGCATCCCTGCCTTCTTCCTTTGATTCTTCGTTAGATGAGGAAGTTCTTAATAAAAATAATTGAAATAGGTGATTTTGCTTGCATAATGACATTCCCTTATGTCTAATAATAATAATAATAATAATAATAACAATAATAATATATACCAGGTCATAAGCACTTTATGTGCACTGCCTCAGCTGACTCATCTGTAAAGTGGGGATCATGGTGAGTACCGTACAGCTGGAGGACTAGCTCAGGGTTAGTGGGTGTAAATAACTACCTTGAAGTCACGTGGCTAGATAAATATCAGATCCAGAATTTGACTTGGGAGTGTCTTTCTGACAGTCCACCTGCTTCTCCAAAAGCTGTTGACCGGGTGCAGAAAAGAAAAATTATTATTAGTTTTTCATTCTGCAGAAACTTGAGACTTACAATGTTGCAAAACTAGTACACAATCTTCCCATATCCCTTTCCCCCAGCTTTTAAAAATGTTAACATCTTACATAGCCATAGCACAATGATCAGAATGAAGAAACAATAACATTGATATGATACTGTTAACTGGCCTGCAGATTTTATTCAGGTTTCAACAGTTTCCCCATTAATGTCTTTTTCCTAGTCTGGGATCCCACATTGTATTTTGTTGTGGTATATTCTTAGTTTTCTTCAATCTGGGCAGTTTCAGAATCTTTCTTTCCCTTTCATGATTTTTACATTTGTGAAGAGTATTGGCCACCTGTTAAGTGAATGGGTTTTCCTGGTATTTCCTCAAGATTAAATTTAGGTTATGCATTTTTGGCAAGAATACTACAGAATCGAAACTGTCTTCTTCTCAGTGCATCATATCAGGGAACACTTGATGTCAGCATGTTTCGTTACTGGTGAGATTAACCTTGATCATTTGGTTACAGTTGTGTCTGCCAGGATTCTCCACTGTAAAGTTACTGTTTCTCCTTTGAAATTAAAAAATATCTTGTGAGGAGATAATTTGACAATATGCACATATCCTGTTTCTTATCATACTTTTTTTCTTTTTTTTTCATTGTGTTTATAACCCTGACATTACTACTCTGTACACAATCCTTAAAAGAGAAAACTACCAGTCATTGGTAGCTTGAGGGGGGGGTTTGTGTGTTTTCCTGAGATTTATGCCAAACTTTCATTTACGCTTGAACGAGGATGACTTGAGTCTACGCAGCCTGATACTGTCCTGAGAAAGCAAGGGACTCGCCGACCGGCTGCTGCCCCACTGCCCGGAGGTGCGCCCAGCCCCGCGCCCCGGGGCGTCGCCGGGTCCGCAGCGAGGACACGGGCGCCGCCGAGCCGCCAGCCCGGGGCGCGGGTGGGGCGCGCGGGCGCGAGAGGCGTCCTTTCCTCTTCTGGACAGTCCCCAGGGTCCAGCACCAGCTCCACGTGACGGGGAGACCCCGGCGGAGGGGTCCCCAGGGACCCGGCAGGCAGCTGCCCTGCGACCCTCCGAGGGAGGGGAAGGCCCGGAAGCACCCGACTGCGGACGGGGGGACGCCCCAGGTCAGATCCACCGGGGAGCAGGGGCGGGGAGGGGCCGCCGAGCGGCAGGAGCGCTCGGCCCCGGCCCGGGGGAGCGGCAGCCCCCAGAGGCTATCACCTCTCCCGCTCTCCCCCGGAGCGCCGCAGCCCGGGACGCGTCCCGCCCCTCGGCAGCCGCGCGCCCCTCCTCTCCCGGCGCGTCGCGTGGGCGGCGGTCACGGGCGGTGGGCGGTGCTCAGGGCGGTGGGCGGTGGTCACGGGCGGTGGGCGGTGCTCAGGGCGGTGGGCGGCGGTCACGGGCGGTGAGCGGTGCTCACGGGCGGCGGGCGGCGGTCACGGGCGGTGGGCGGCGGTCACGGGCGGTGGGCGGTGCTCAGGGCGGCGGGCGGTGCTCACGGGCGGCGAGCGGTGGTCACGGGCGGTGGGCGGTGCTCAGGGTGGGGGGCGGTGGTCACGGGCGGTAGGCGGTGCTCAGGACGGTGGGCGGTGCTCACGGGCGGCGGGCGGCGGTTACGGGCGGTGGGCGGCGCTCAGGACGGTGGGCGGCGGTCACGGGCGGTGGGCGGTGCTCAGGTCGGTGGGCGGTGGTCACGGGCGGTGGGCGGTGCTCAGGGCGGGGGGCGGTGGTCACGGGCGGTGGGCGGTGCTCAGGACGGTGGGCGGTGCTCACGGGCGGCGGGCGGCGGTTACGGGCGGTGGGCGGTGCTCAGGTCGGTGGGCGGTGCTCACGGGCGGTGGGCGGTGCTCGGCTGCTCCCGCCGCAGCCCGCGGAGCCCGAGCCGAGCCCGAGCGGCGCCGAAGCGCAGAGGGGCGCGGACGTGGCGACCGCGGGGCCCTAGGAGGCTCGCGCGGGTCCTCGGCGCTGAGCTCGCGCGGCCCGGAGCGCTGGTCCCGCCGAGTGGGCGGCGATGAGCGCCGAGGGACCCTTCCCCCCGGCTGCCCCCCGCGGGCGCCCCGGCCGCCTGCTAGTGCCCGCGAGGGTGAGTGCCGGACCTCCCGGCCGTTTTTTCTGCGCGCGCCCCTCCTCTCCCTGCGCCCCCTTCCCCTCTGCACCCCTTTCTCCCTCCAGGCCCTCCCCTTCTCAGCGCCCCTGTCTCTCCTCCGCGACCCGTCTTCCCTCCCCGTGCCCCCTCCTCATCCTCCGCCCCCTCCTCACCCGGCGCCCCCTTCCCTCTTGCGTCCCCATCTCCATCTCCCGGGGCGGCTCGTGCGGGCGGGCGGGCGCAGACCCCCTGACCCTCCGTCCTCCCGGCCCAGCATCCCAGACGGAAACTTGTAGGGTCTGCCTTTCCCCGTCGTGAAGGTGCAGCGGCTCCGTGGCCCGTGGGAATCAGGTTCTCCAGGGTTGGGGGTTGGGGGTTCGCCCCTCCTGTCTCCCTGCGAGCGGCTCCTGGCCTCGGGGGCCGCGGCGGGCGTCCTCCTGAGCTCCTCTCCGTCTTGGGGGGGGCCTCTGCCCGGGCTGGGGTCCCCCCCCGGCCGAGCGCCCCGCTACTTAGGGGACAGCTCAGCTCTGGACGCCCAGTTCGTGATACCGATTCGTGCGTGCGTGTCTGTGTGACATCTCTTCTTATCCCTGCCCCAGACGACTCCCCTCCACCCTCTTACTTCTAAATAACTTAACTGTTGGGGGAAAACAGAAATGTGGCTCAGTCAAAAACGAAAAGTTCTTGGAAGCCTTCGCGTCGCCACCCCCAGCATAACCGAGTGTTCTGGAAACAGTTTAGGAACCGCAGCCGAGGCTCCCCGACTGATTGACTAATCCGGCTGGAACCGCCTCCCTTCGGGTTTGTCCTCACAGACTCCCTAAGCCCGGGAGCGACAGTAAAAACCGGCGTGTGTCTAGCAGTCCTTTTCAGGATAACAGAGAAATGTTTCGGAGACTATGGGTTGAAGGCTTTTATAAATTCCTGTGTGTCAGGATGCTTCTAAACCAGGGCAGTACTAATGACTGTATGATTTTCTTAAAAAAAAAAAAAAAAAAAAAAAAAGCTTATGTAGAGACAGTTGCTTCTTCCATCAAGTTATACAATTCTGGGGTGTTTCCACAAAATCTTGAAATTAAATTTCATGTGAAGTTCCGTGCTGATTGTGTAAAGTACTTTGTCACGGAGCAGTTTTCCTTAAACCGGGAAGACGTGCTTGGGGTAGTCGGAAGTCAAGTGCTTAAGAAAGAGGCTGGGAGTTCTGTCACTGCCTGGAGTCTTGCGGCCATGCGCTCGCTGGTTAGGAGCTGCGCATCTGCTTGAGGTGTTCTTGCAGCCGTCCTGTGTGTAACCACCGTAATTATAGTGGAAGAACCAAGTGGATTGATCATACTGCATAATTGACTCCGTGGACGAGTTATTGGCAATAACTTAAGTTTTTAAAAAATATGTCAACTGCAGGTTCTCAAATAAGTACTCTCCAGGGTGCTAAATGTTGACTCCATTAAGATACTAAATTGGGGGCTCAGAAAGGGGCTCCATACCCCATTTGCTGAGGCTGTAACTAGTGCTTATTTGTAATAAGAACCTTGATTATAAGATGCATCCTATGTGCCTCATACTGGGTTTGAAACGACTTTCTTGTATGTCATCATTTTTCTAATTAGAAGCACTAAGTTCTCCTTCGTAACTGAAATGATGAAATAACTCTGTAAACTCAATGATGTTATGGACAGTTACTGATAAGAAAAGCAGCAAACCTGCATGCTTGTCTAGATTCCAAGGATTCAAGTGAAAAATTTATGGCCATCAGAGGTCCACAGTGCAAAGATGTTTAGGGCCATTTTCCAGCCAAGGTTCCAGCGATGATTGTGTTCCAGCCAGGAAGTTCTGTCAGCACCAAAGGACAAGTGTTGGAATAGTAACATGGATCCCGTAATAGCAGGAATGGTCCCTCCGGTGTCCTAAGTAATCAGGTGTGCTCAGATGCTGCGTGCTCCGGCCTACAGCAGAGCTCAGATTCTTGCTCATTTATAACAAATCTGTTAACTGTTCTGTCTACACATGTGTCTTTTAAAACGGGAACATTCATAGCTCACAATCATGGCTGGAACCTTGGCTGGAAAATGGCCCTAAACATCTTTGCACTGTGGACCTCTGATGGCCATAAATTTTTCACTTGAATCCTTGGAGTCTAGACAAGCATGCAGATTTGCTGCTTTTCTTATCAGTAACTGTCCATAACATCATTGAGTTTACATAGTTATTTAATCATTTCAGTTAAGAAGGAGAACTTAGTGCTTCTAATTAGAAAAATGATGACATACAAGAAAATCGTTTCAAACCCATTATATTTCTAGTTGTAAACATTTTTTTGAAGTCAGAAAAACAACATGTTCTTTACTACTGCTGGTTTGAATCATGAGAATTTGGCCACATTTGAATGTCTCTTGCTCAGGATTGGAACTTCTTTTTCTCTTTCGTTTTAGGTAGCCGTACCCTGTTACATGTATTCCCTAAGTTGAGCCAGTTCATATACCTGTGTCCCTGAGTCTCCTGTGTCCCTGTGGTTAAACCCCTGGGTGGAGAACCGCCAGTGCAGTGTGTAAAGGTGTCCTGCTTTCCTGTTCAAACACTGCTGTTGGTTTGTGCTGAACACAATTTTCTGTTTTTAATTAACATCACTGCTTCAGTCGAGGGGCTGGAAGCCTGGGAGAGCCAGTCATATGTGAGTTCTCACGGTGAGCTTGGCGACTGGAAGGTGAGAGCATGTCAGGTCATTTAAAGTAGGCATCTAGTAATGTCACCACTTCGTCATCTAGTTAGAGATGTGAGTTGTCGCGGGAGCTAAAGGAAACAGGTAACCTCTGGGGAAGGATGTCCGTTTGTTCTAGGCTTTTGTCACGTGTTTCTCATCCTTGCTGACTCATCTTTGATTTCAAGTGTAGAATTTCTGATGATCTCTATGATGTCATAAGCAAGATTCACATATTTTAAGATGGGGAATTACCTGACTTTACCAGGAGATAGGTTTCCTATCTTGGATAGGTTTCCAAGATCCAAGTTTAAAAAGTGTGCTTATTTATTGAAAATACCAGATGTAAAAATTGCCGTATTTCACCAAACATGTGTAGAACAGCGACCTTTTATATCTACATGCCTGTATAGCTACATAAACATAAATGTGGCTTTTTAAATTTCAACGTTAATTTAGTTCCATGTCCCTAGATGTCCCAGGAGACACACTTACGAAGGGTGACAAGAGGGCAGCACTGATGTGAGTTCGGTCAAGGGAGTGAGTGGCAGACGGAGACGTCGAGCTGCTTTATCGCTGGGTGGAGGGAGGGAGCTCGTGTCAGTGAGTTTATAGCCCGGTTCCCTCTCTGTCACACGGGTACCCCAGCTGCAGAATTATGAGAGCAGCTCGCCTGCCACCACAGGAAGCAGGTGGCGTCGGGCACGTGAGGTCCGTCTCTGTACCCCAGGCCCCCGCGCTGTCCTTCTCAGAGCAGACACTCGCTCTGAGGCACGTGGACACGGGTGATGGGTGGCCGCTCCAGGCGGGACGGGGACGGGGAACCGTGTGTCCCCTGCCTCCCCCTCGCCCGAAGAACCTGTGGTCTGGGTTCTGAGTCACTTCAGACCTGATTCCGACATCCTCAGAAACTCGCTAATTAGAATCTACCTGTATTTTTTGCAATGTACCAAGGCAGGTTCAAGAAATGCTTTTGGGGGAAAAGTGCATGCGAATTTCGTGGAAAAAAGTATTTGTGTTTCGACTGGCGTGTGCTTTTCCTTAGTATCAGCTGGTTACTGCATGTTGTCATTCAGATTGTACCTTTGGAGAGCTTTGGGCTTGTTTTCAGGGAACACTGGATGTCAGTTTCCCCCAGGCCACCGAGGTCCCCACTCATTCTGCGCTGAGCGGCGGAGGCTCGGCGCCCTGGACGCCCGCCCTCCGGCCTCCCCGCAGCCTCACCTCCTTCCTCTCTTGCGTCTCATCTTCAAGGCTGTTGCAAAAGTGTGGCGAATATTATGCTGTTGTGATTTCTCAATTGAAATTATTGGTGAGACAGTTTCTGTTTTCTACGGAGGCTGTAGTTTTACATCCATAAATATTGTTAACTAGCTATCTTTTAATGAAGCAAAGAAGTAGGACTTTTAAAAAGTGAATGTGACTCTTAGCTTGCTTAGCGGACCACTCAGCAGGCCCTGTTGGAAACAGTTAGAAAAGGCCAGTTACGTGTGGGCGCCGAGCTGCCCTGCCGTGGAGCCCTGGCACCGGCGATGACCTTGTGAGAGTTTCCAGAGCGGCTGAGTCTCGGCGCTTTGCACTCAACACTGTCTGCAGGTTATTTACAGTCACACTTATTATTCTGAGTGAATAAATCTGACTCTAAACTGTTGACATTTGACAGCAATTCTAGTTTTGATAGGCGCCAAAATTCATTTGAAATTTGGATGAATACCATTGTATTATGGCGCTGAATTGTACTATTATAAATACGATCATATAAATGGTAAGGTTCAGTATTGTAAATCTCATGGTGTTATTAGCATTCATACTGTTTTATTTCTCGTGCTGATTTTAGTTGAAGGCTGACTCCCCTCCCCTTCCAGTGAGTGGTAATTGCATTTAAGCGTTGACTAAAAGAGAAGTAACTGTAATTATTTGTATTTTAATCGAAGTAGTTTGAATGACAAATCATTGTAAGAATCCAATTCCATTTCTAGAATGAATGTGAATGCTCTCAGCAGGTGTATATTTTATTGTCTGTTTTATGAATTCATATCAGTAAGAATATAACCACATGGATGCACCCAGATTCTACATTAGGACATTTTTGTTCATTGAGCTAGTGTTTAGGAGAATAATCTGTATTTATAAAGTGTGACATAACTGCCAATTATTCCTATCAGGAATTACAACACTTTCTATTGACAATAAATGTCACATTTGACAACGTTCGCACACATTTTGCGTGACACGACTTTCAGAAACTAAGTGCGGTGGCCGTCGGGTCTTCTTTAAAGGGAGACCAGCTTCCCTTGCTAAGTCAGAATCCAAGAGGTGGCAGGGGAGCTGAACCCACCTCCCTGACTCTTTCCCTCCGAGTGTGTTGCCCTGGGAGCTGTCCCTTCGTGGTCCCTGCCCCCAGCTGGCCATCTTCACCTCTGTCCCTGCAACACTTAGGCCACCGTGTCCCCAGACCTGCTGCCCCTCTGGCTTCACCTCCAAGGGGTTTGAGCTGCTGACGGCTCACCTGGCACGCCTCCCTCCCCGACCCTCTGCTTTTCCTCCTTCCGTCTCCGGCTCTTTGGGGACCTGGTCCTCTGCTCTGCCTTTCAGAGTGCGGTGTACAGACCTTCTGCTGCAGGTTCTTTTCTCGCTGTATGTTTCCAGGTGGCCTCACCTGCCTCTGGTTAACCCACTGATGCCCAACACGGTGCCTCGGTGAGCCCCGCTTGGCTGTCCAGTTAACACTTCCAAGATCCTCCGCCTAATCTGAATCCCGAAACCCCGCTCTCTCTCTGTGTTTATATGTCAGACAACGGCAGCACCACCCAGCCAGCTCATGTCTCTGTCTGATGTGCTCGTGCCCTTGAGGCCGCCTCAGGGCCTTTGCTCACGCTCTCGTCTCTCCCTGGACGTTGACCCCGTCCCTGGCCTCTGTCCCAGCCTCCATCAGCCCTGCTCATTCCCAGTCACAGCCGCGCCCCTTCTCTCTTGCTTTCAGAACCCACGTTTGTCTGGGTATCTGGTGCCCGTATGCTTTATGGGCCTCATCCCACCCTCAGGTGTAAATATGGACCAGTCTAAGTCAATGATTGCCTTTGGAAAGGGCATGATTGCAGCTTTGCCAGTGAGGCTGCTTGTGAGTGAGGGGGGAAGTTCCCCTTTCTTTCAGAAAGAGACGCAAGACTGGGTGAATAAATTACATGCCTGGTACGTAACAGCTGATACGCACTGTTGAATCATAAGTATTTATCTGAATTAATGGTATGTCATGCTGTAAGAGGGAGGAAGTTCTGTTTCTGACTCTTGTACTGAGAATTTATATTTATGATTAGCTATTGTGTAAATTTATTTATTTATTTATTTATTTATTTTAGGCTGCATTGGGTCTTCGTTGCTGCGTGTGGGCTTCTCATTGCGGTGGCTTCTCTTGTTGCAGAGCACAGGTTCTAGGCGTGCGGGCTTCAGTAGTTGTGGCACGGGGGCTCAGTAGTTGTGGCTCGTGGGCACTAGAGCGCAGGCTCAGTAGTTGTGGCGCACGGGCTTAGTTGCCCCGCGGCATGTGGCGTCTTCCTGGACCAGGGCTCGAACCCACGTCCCCTGCATTGGCAGGTGGATTCTTAACCACTGTGCCATCAGGGAATCCCTGATTAGCTATTTCGGGTTTGAATAAAATTGTGCCTTTATATTTTTATAATTGCTGCATTTTGATATCAATTTTACAAATCAGCATAACTGTTAATGGTAAAATATACCGTATTCTCTTCTCATCTCTATCCTGCTGAATATTATCCTTAATGATTTCTCTTCAGATAATTATACTTTACCAAATGGCTCCATTAGTTGACTCTTCACATTATAATTATCTTAAGTTTTTGTTACGTGCTGAGGAGCATGAAATTACTCCTCAACTGTAAACCTGGGGACATTCGGACCCCTTGAGGCGGCAGCAGTGCTTTGGGGAAGGTGTGTGGGCTCGACATAGGCAGTGCTAGTCCTGTCATCTTGGTGATAGATCCAGGCTGTCATGGCTTGTGTGACAAGGTAGACAAATAGCAGCTTCTGCATTTGTGGCATTAGAAACGCCAGAGGTTTCACTGCCTTCCTGCCGGGGAGGGCAGCCAGGAGAAGTGGCGCCAAGCTGGCCTTTTCCACAGCCGTGAGGGTTTTCCTGAAGGGGTCAGGACTTTATGAAGGTAAACTTAAATGTCATTTGGAAAAGTACTTTGTGGTTACAGATGTGTACGTACCTGCACCTGCGTGCACACCATTTATGCGTGTACATCACTAACAGAGCAAAGTGTGAGCACCTGTTAGGAGCTGTGCTGGGAGCTGAGAGGACAAAGCAGGACAGAAGGGGTCCAGACACAAGGTGCATGCCGGTGAGCACCCCCCAGCTCCCCCCACCCATGACCACTAGCGGAGGTAGATTCTGGAAGCGCAGGCTTTGGGGCGGGGCAGGGGGGCGTGAGTGGCGGGCGACAGGTGCTTCCTTCCTGCCCCGAGTGGTGACTGCTGCTTGTTGCTGGGGGTGCGGCTGTGGCTGTGTGCACAGGAAAAGAGTGACACACGGAAAACATGATCGCAGATGTTTATGGCTGTTATGAGGGAGAGAGACACGACCTTCCGAGAATACCGTATGTGTTAATCATAAGTGCTCAGCTTGGCGTCTCGGGAGGCTGCCTGGACCATCAGCTGCCCGGTTGTACCCTGGCTCTGTGACCCCAGAGTCTGGGGCCTGGATGCTCTCAGGTGACTCTGTGCGACGGTGAGCAGGTACCAACTTCTTTGTGTGACTCACCTGTAAGGTCGGGAGAAAAATAGGGAGGATACTCATATCTCTAGAATAATGACTATCATTTAATTCTTTTTTTTGAGGGGGATTAATAAGAAAAGATCCAGGTGGGATAGAATTGATTACAAACAGGAGACAGTGTGTGCGTGCATGTGTGTGTGTATGTTATAGCACATTTGGAAAAATCATTTGCTCTTATTAGTTATCTATATTATACACATTAGTGTATATAAGTCATTCCCAATCTCCCAATTCATCCCAACACCACCACCACCCTGCCCCCGCTTTCCCTCCTTGGTGTCCGTATGTTTGTTCTCTATATTTGTGTCTCTATTTCTGCCTTGCAAACCGGTTCATCTGTACCATGTTTCTAGAGTCCACAAATATGCGTTAATATACAATATTTGTTTTCCTCTTTCTGACTTACTTCACTCAGTATGACAGTCTCTGGGTCCATCCACATCTCTACAAATAACTCAGTTTCGTTTCTTTTTATGGCTGAGTAATATTCCACTGCGTATATGTACCACATCTTCTGTATCCATTTGTCTGTCGATGGACACTTAGGTTGCTTCCATGACCTGGCTGTTATAAATAGTGCTGCAATGAACATTGGCGTGCATGTGTCTTTTTGAATTATGGTTTTCTCTGGGTATATGCCCAGTAGTGGGATTGCTGGGTCATATGGTAATTCTATTTTTAGTTTTTTAAGGAAACTCCATACTGTTCTCCATAGTGGCTGTATCAATTTACATTCCCACCAACACTGCAAGAGGGTTCCCTTTTCTCCACACCCTCTCCAACATTTACTGTTTGTAGATTTTTTGATGATGGTCATTCTGAACAGTGTGAGGTGATACCTCATTGTAGTTTTGATTTGCATTTCTTTAATAATTAATGATGTTGAGCAGCTTTTCATGTGCCTCTTGGCCATCTGTATGTGTTCTTTGGAGAGATGTCTATTTAGGTCTTCTGCCCATTTTTTGATTGGGTTTTTTTTTTTTTAATATTGAGCTGCATTAGCTGTTTATATATTTTAGAGATTAATCCTTTGTCCATTGATTCATTTGCAAATATTTTCTCCCATTCTGAGAGTTGTCTTTTCATCTTGTATATAGTTTCCTTTGCTGTGCAAAAGCTTTTAAGTTTCATTAGGTCCCATTTGTTTATTTTTGTTTCTATTTCATTTCTCTAGGAGGTGGGTCAAAAAAGATCTTGCTGTGATTTATGTCAAAGAGTGTTCTTCCTATGTTTTCCTCTAAGAGTTTTATAGTGTCTGGTCTTACTTTTAGGTCTTTAATCCATTTGGAGTTTATTTTTGTGTATGGTGCTAGGGAGTGTTCTAATTTCATTCTTTTACATGTAGCTGTCCAGTTTTTCCAGCACCACTTATTGAAGAGACTGTCTTTTCTCCATTGTATATCCTTGCCTCCTTTGTCATAGATTAGTTGACCATAGGTGTGTGGGTTTACCTCTGGGCTTTCTATCCTGTTCCACTGATCTATATTTCTTTTTTGGGCCAGTACCATATTGTGTTGATTACTGTAGCTTTGTAGTATAGTCTGAAGTCAGGGAGTCTGATTCCTCCAGCTCCGTTTTTTTCCCTCAAGATTGCTTTGGCTATCCGGGGTCTTTTGTGTCTCCATACACATTTTAAGATTTTTTGTTGTAGTTCTGTAAAAAATGCCATTGGTAATTTGATAGGGATTGCATTGAATCTGCAGATTGCTTTGGGTAGTATAGTCATTTTCACAATATTGATTCTTCCAATCCAAGAACATGGTATATCTCTCCATCTGTTTGTGTCATCCTTGATTTCTTTCATCAGTGTCTTAAAGTTTTCTGAGTAGAGGTCTTTTATCTCCTTAGGTAGGTTTATTCTTAGGTATTTTATTCTTTTTGTTGCAATGGTGAATGGGATCATTTCCTTAATTTATCTTTCTGATCTTTCATTGTTACTGCATAGGAATGCAAGAGATTTCTGTGCATTAATTTTGTATCCTGCAACTTTACCAAATTCATTGATTAGCTCTAGTAGTTTTCTGGTGGCATCTTTAGGATTCTCTATGTATAGTATCATGTTATCTGCAAACAGTGACAGTTTTACTTCTTCTTTTCAGTTTCTATTCCTTTTATTTCTTTTTCTTCTTCCAAAGAAGAAGCACTACCTGACAGCACTATTTACATAGTTTTTTGCAAAACTATGTTGAATAGGAGTGGCAAGAGTGGACATCCTTGTCTTGTTCCTGATCTTAGAGGAAATGGTTTCAGTTTTTCACCACTGAGAATGATGTTTGCTGTGGGTTTGTCGTGTATGGCCTTTATTATGTTGAGGTAGGTTCCCTCTATGCCCACTTTCTGGAGGATTTTTATCATAAATGGGTTTTGAATTCTGTCAAAAGTTTTTTCTGCATCTATTGAGACGATCATATGGTTTTTATTCTCCAATTTGTTAGTATGGTTTATCACACTGAATAATATGCATATATTGAAGAATTCTTGCATTCCTGGGATAAATCCCACTTTATCATGGTGTATGATCCTTTTAATGTGTTGTTGGATTCTGTTTGCTAGTATTTTGTTGAGGATTTTTGCATCTATATTCATCAGTGATATTGGTCTGTAATTTTCTTTTTTTGTAGTATCTTTGTCTGGTTTTGGTATCAGGGTGATGGTGGTCTCATGGAATGAGTTTGGGAGTGTTCCTTCCTCTGCAATTTTTTGGAAGAGTTTGAGAAGGATGGGTGTTAGCTGGTCTCTAAATGTTTGATAGAATTCACCTGTGAAGACATCTGGTCCTGGACTTTTGTTTTTAATCACAGTTTCAGTTTCATTACTTGTGATTGGTCTGTTCATATTTTCTATTTCTTCCTGGTTCAGTCTTGGAAAGTTACACCTTTCTAAGAATTTGTCCATTTCTTCCAGGTTGTCCATTTTACTGGCATAGAGTTGCTTGTAGTAGTCTCTTATGATCCTTTGTATTTCTGCAGTGTCTGTTGTAACTTCTCCTTTTTTATTTCTAATTCTATTAATTTGAGTTCTCTCCGTCTTTTTCTTGGTGAGTCTGGCTAAAGGTTTATCAATTTTGTTTATCTTCTCAAAGAACCAGCTTTTAGTTTCACTGATATTTGCTCTTGTTTTGTTTCTATTTCATTTATTTCTGCTCTGATCTTTATGTTTTCTTTCCTCCTACTAACTTTGGGTTTTGTTTGTTCTTCTTTCTCTAGTTCCTTTAGGTGTAAGGTTAGATTGTTTATTTGAGATTTTTCTTGTTTCTTGAGGTAGGATTGCATTACTATAAACTTCCCTCTTAGAACTGCTTTTGCTGCATCCCATAGGTTTTGGATCATCATGTTTTCATTGTCATTTGTCTCTAGGTATTTTTTGATTTCCTCTTTGATTTCTTCAGTGATCTCTTGGTTATTTAGTAATGTACTGTTTAGCCTCCATGTGATTGTGTTGTTTATGTTTTTTTCCTGTAATTGATTTCTAATCTCATAATGTTGTGTTTGGAAAAGCCACTTGATATGATTTCAGTTTTCTTAAATTTACCAAGGCTAGATTTGTGACCCAAGATATGATCTATCCTGGAGAATGTTCCATGTGCACTTGAGAAGAAAGTGTAATCTGCTCTTTTCAGATGAAATATCCTATAAATATCAATTAAATATATCTGGTCTCTTGTGTCATTTAAAGCTTGTGTTTCCTTATTAATTTTCTGGCTGGATGATCTGTCCATTGGTGTAATTGAGGTGTTAAAGTCCCCCACTCTTATTGTGTTACTGTCGATTTCCTCTTTTAGAGCTGTTAGCATTTACCTTATGTATTGAGGTGCTCCTATGTTGCGTGCATATATATTTATAATTGTTATATCCTCTTCTTGGATTGATCCCTTGATCATTATGTAGTGTCCTTCTTTGTCTCTTGTAACATTCTTTATTTTAAAGTCTATTTTATGTGATATGAGTATTGCTACTCCAGCTTTCTTTTGATTTCCATTTTCATGGAATATCTTTTTCCATCCCCTCACTTTCAGTCTGTATGTGTCCCTAGGTCTGAAGTGGGTCTCTTGTAGACAGCATATACGTGGGTCTTGTTTTTGTATCCATTTAGCGAGACTGTGTCTTTTGGTTGGAGCATTTAATCCGTTCACATTTAAGGTAGTTTTCGATATGTTTGTTCCTATTACCATTTTCTTAATTGTTTGGGGTTTGTTTTTGTAGGTCCTTTTCTTCTCTTGTGTTTCCCACTTAACGAAGTTCCTTTAGCATTTGTTGCAGAGCTGGTTTGGTGGTGCTGAATTCTCTTAGCTTTTGCTTGTCTGTAAAGCTTTTGCTTTCTTCATCAAATCTGAATGAGGTCCTTGCTAGGTAGAGTAATCTTAGTTACAAGTTCTTCTCCTTCATCACTTTAAATATATCGTCCCACTCCTTCTGGCTTGTAGAGTTTCTGCTGAGAAATCAGCTGTTAACCTTATGGGAGTTCCCTTGTATGTTATTTGTCGTTTGTCCCTTGTTGCTTTTAATAATTTTTCTTTGTCTTTAATTTTTGTCAGTTTGATTACTATGTGTCTTGGCGTGTTTCTCCTTGGGTTTATCCTGCCTGAGACTCTCTGTGCTTCCTGGACTTGGGTGGCTGTTTCCTTTCCCATGTTAGGGAAATTTTTGACTATAATCTCTTCCAATATTTTCTCGGGTCCTTTCTTTCTCTCTTCTCCTTCTGGGACCCCTATAATGTGAATGTTGTTGCGTTTCATGTTGTCCCAGAGGTCTCTTAGGCTGTCTTCATTTCTTTTCATTCTTTTTTCTTTAGTCTGTTCCACAGCAGTGAATTCCACCATTCTGTCTTCCAGGTCACTTATCCGTTCTTCTGCCTCAGTTATTCTGCTATTGATTCCTTCTAGTGTAGTTTTCATTTCAGTTATTGTATTGGTCATCTCTGTTTGTTTGTTCTTTAATTCTTGTAGGTCTTTGTGAATCATTTCTTGCATCTTCTCAATCTTTGCCTCCATTCTTATTCCGAGGTCCTGGATCATCTTCACTATCATTATTCTGAATTCTTTCTCTGGAAGGTTGCCTATCTCCATTTCATTTAGTTGTTTTTCTGGGGTTTTTTCTTGTTCCTTCATCTGGTACCTAGCCCTCTGCCTTTTCATCTTGTCTATCTTTCTCTAACTGTGTTTCTTGGTCCACAGGCTGCAGGATTGTAGTTTTTCTTGCTTCTGCTGTCTGCCCTCTGGTGGTTGAGGCTATCTAAGAGGCTTGATGGGAGGCTCTGGTGGTGGGTAGAGCTCTCATTTACCAGTTTTATTTTACATAGGATGCCTCATTTACTAAAACCATAGATTCCAAGTTGCTCCATGAAAAATGTGATATTCTTAGCCGTCAACATTAGGGAATTTCCCCAATCACATTTTTAAATTGATTTAATGTGTTATTTTTTTTTTTTTTTAAATGAAACAAATAACTTTTATTCCACATTGCTCTTTAGAGAAAAACAATACTAATTCCACAATATATATCACTAATATAATAGATCATTTTAACTATTGAATACACTCATTCATAGTCACATTTATATCATTTCCTTTTTTTTTTTTTCACACACACACACACACACACACACTGTATTTTATTTTTACAAGAGATAAATAGACTGACACCAAGCATTGTACATGGATGACCACAACAAAAGCAACAATGATTGCCATTACCAAACATGAAACACACTCATACTATGTCATAATATTGACATTCAGTCCAGTAATCCTCCACTGTAACAGCTCCTTTACTTTGCAGTGAAAATTGATTTGTATATTCTTTGCCTCTGAGTCCTTGTGGGATTTTTTTTTTTTTTTTTAATTCAGACAGAAAGTCACAAAAATTATACTCATCCTCATCAGTTCACTCAGTCCCATGTAATTAATTGTTTTTTTTCATCTTGATCTTTTGTTAGCACTTTTATGAGTTCATAAGTTTTTCATCAGAGTTCTGAAAATGCTTATTCATTCAGTTCAGCAGTACAGTCAGTTACCAGAAACCTGTACATGTCAGAGTCTTTTCCATGAATTTCTTGAAGATGAAACCCTTTTATAGGAACATATTTGCAAAATCATCAGAGTACACCCAGAACTGTCTGTAAATGACAAAAGCCTTAAAAATGACCACGGTAAAAGATTTGATGAAAGTTCATAATAATGCAGTTGACAAGAAAATTAGTTATTTCTGAGATATACATTTTAAAGTAATAACTAGGATTATTACATATAACATTATACCAGAACATATAAGATTTTTAGAAATTTCATGTAATGTCTGAAACATTTATATTAACATATTTCCATACATATTTCCATACAAATATAAGATTTTTAGAAATTTCATGTAATGTCTGAAACATTTATATTAACATATTTCCATACATATTTCCATACAAATACAAATATAAGATTTTTAGAAATTTCATGTAATGTCTGAAACATTTATATTAACATATTTCCATACAAATAACCCAATGAAAGTTTAGTATTAGTTGTTTTGTTTGCTTTTTTATACTGCAGGTTCTTATTAGGCATCAATTTTATACACATCAGTGTATACATGTCAATCCCAATCGCCCAATTCAGCACACCACCATCCCCACCTCACCACAGTTTTCCCCCCTTGGTGTCCATATGTCCATTCTCTACATCTGTGTCTCAACTTCTGCCCTGCAAACTGGCTCATCTGTACCATTTTTCTAGGTTCCACATACATGCATTAATATATGATATTTGTTTTTCTCTTTCTGACTTACTTCACTCTGTATGACAGTCTCTAGCTCCATCCACGTCTCAACAAATGACTCAATTTCGTTCCTTTTTATGGCTGAGTAATATTCCATTGTATATATGTACCACAACTTTATCCATTCGTCTGTTGATGGGCATTTAGGTTGCTTCCATGACCTGGCTATTGTAAATAGTGCTGCAATGAACATTCGGGTGCATGTGTCTTTTTGAATTATGGTTTTCTCTGGGTATATGCCCAGTAGTGGGATTGCTGGGTCATATGGTAATTCTATTTTTAGTTCTTTAAGGAACCTCCATATTGTTCTCCATAGTGGCTGTATCAATTTACATTCCCACCAACAGTGCAAGAGGGTTCCCTTTTCTCCACACCCTCTCCAGCATTTGTTGTTTGTAGATTTTCTGATGATGCCCATTCTAACAGGAGTGAGGTGATACCTCATTGTAGTTTTGATTTGCATTTCTCTAATAATTAGTGATGTTGAGCATCTTTTCATGTGCTTCGTGGCCGTCTGTATGTCTTCTTTGGAGAAATGTCTATTTAGGTCTTCTGCCCATTTTTGGATTGGGTTTTTTTTTTTTTAATATTGAGCTGCATTAGCTGTTTATATATTTTAGAGATTAATCCTTTGTCCGTTGATTCATTTGCAAATATTTTCTCCCATTCTGAGGGTTGTCTTTTCGTCTTGTTTATGGTTTCCTTTGCTGTGCAAAAGCTTTGAAGTTTCATTAGGTCCCACTTGTTTATTTTTGTTTTTAATTCCATTACTCTAGGAGGTGGATCAAAAAAGATCTTGCTGTGATTTATGTCAAAGAGTGTTCTTCCTATGTTTTCCTCTAAGAGTTTTATAGTGTCTGGTCTTACTTTTAGGTCTTTAATCCATTTGGAGTTTATTTTTGTGTATGGTGCTAGGGAGTGTTCTAATTTCATTCTTTTACATGTAGCTGTCCAGTTTTTCCAGCACCACTTATTGAAGAGACTGTCTTTTCTCCATTGTATATCCTTGCCTCCTTTGTCATAGATTAGTTGACCATAGGTGTGTGGGTTTACCTCTGGGCTTTCTATCTTGTTTCATTGATCTATGTTTCTGTTTTTGTGCCAGTACCATATTGTCTTGATTACTGTAGCTTTGTAGTATAGTCTGAAGTCAGGGAGTCTGATTCCTCCAGCTCCATTTTTTTCCCCTCAAGACTGCTTTGGCTATTCGGGGTCTTTTGTGTCTCCATACAAATTTTAAGATGATTTGTTCTAGCTCCGTAAAAAAGGCCATTGGTAATTTGATAGGGATTGCATTGAATCTGTAGATTGCTTTGGGTAGTATACTCATTTTCACAATGTTGATTCTTCCAATCCAAGAACATGGTATATCTCTCCATCTGTTGGTATCATCTTTAATTTCTTTCATCAGTGTCTTATAGTTTTCTGCATACAGGTCTTTTGTCTCCCTAGGTAGGTTTATTCCTAGGTATTTTATTCTTTTTGTTGCAATGGTAAATGGGAGTGCTTCCATAATTTCTCTTTCAGATTTTTCATCATTAGTGTATAGGAATGCAAGAGATTTCTGTGCATTAATTTTGTATCCTGCAACTTTACCATATTCATTAATTAGTTCTAGCAGTTTTCTGGTGGCAGTTTTAGGATTCTCTATGTATAGTATCATGTCATCCGCAAACAGTGACAGTTTTACTTCCTCTTTTCCAATTTGTATTCCTTTTATTTGTTTTTCTTCTCTGATTGCCGTGGCTAGGACTTCCAGAACTATGTTGAATAATAGTGGTGAGAGTGGACATCCTTGTCTCGTTCCTGATCTTAGAGGAAATGCTTTCAGGTTTTCACCATTGAGAATGATGTTTGCTGTGGGTTTGTCATATATGGCCTTTATTATGTTGAGGTAGGTTCCCTCTATGCCCACTTTCTGGAGAGTTTTTATCAGAAATGGGTGTTGAATTTTGTCAAAAGCTTTTTCTGCATCTATTGAGATGATCATATGGTTTTTATTCTTCAATTTGTTAATATGGTGTATCACATTGATTGATTTGCGTATATTGAAGAATCCTTGCATCCCCGGGATAAATCCCACTTGATCGTGGTGTATGATCCTTTTAATGTGTTGTTGGAATCTGTTTGCTAGTATTTTGTTGAGGATTTTTGCATCTATATTCATCAGTGATATTGGCCTCTAATTTTCTTTTTTTGTAGTGTCTTTGTCTGGTTTTGGTATCAGGGTGATGGTGGCCTCATAGAATGAGTTTGGGAGTGTTCCTTCCTCTGCAATTTTTTGGAAGAGTTTGAGAAGGATGGGTGTTAGCTCTTCTCTAAATGTTTGATAGAATTCACCTGTGAAGCCATCTGGTCCTGGACTTTTGTTTGTTGGAAGATTTTTAATCACAGTTTCAATTTCATTACTTGTGATTGGTCTGTTCATATTTTCTGTTTCTTCCTGATTCAGTCTTGGAAGGTTATACCTTTCTAAGAATTTGTCCATTTCCTCCAGGTTGTCCATTTTATTGGCGTAAAGTTGCTTATAGTAGTCTCTTAGGATGTTTTGTATTTCTGCGGTGTCTGTTGTAACTTCTCCTTTTTCATTTCTGATTTTATTGATTTGAGTCCTCTCCCTCTTTTTCTTGATGAGTCTGGCTAATGGCTTATCAATTTTGTTTATCTTCTCAAAGAACCAGCTTTTAGTTTTATTGATCTTTGCTATTGTTTTCTTTGTTTCTATTTCATTTATTTCTGCTCTGATCTTTATGATTTCTTTCCTTCTGCTAACTTTGGGTTTTGTTTGTTCTTCTTTCTCTAGTTTCTTTAGGTGTAAGGTTAGATTGTTTACTTGAGATTTTTCTTGTTTCTTTAGGTAGGCTTGTATAGCTATAAACTTCCCTCTTAGAACCGCTTTTGCTGCATCCCATAGGTTTTGGGTCGTCGTGTTTTCATTGTCATTTGTCTCTAGGTATTTTTTTATTTCCTCTTTGATTTCTTCAGTGATCTCTTGGTTATTTAGTAACGTATTGTTTAGCCTCCATGTGTTTGTCTTTTTTACGTTTTTTTCCCTGTAATTCATTTCTAATCTCATAGCGTTGTGGTCAGAAAAGATGCTTGGTATGATTTCAATTTTCTTAAATTTACTGAGGCTTGATTTGTGACCCAAGATGTGATCTATCCTGGAGAATGTTCCGTGCGCACTTGAGAAGAACGTGTAATCTGCTGTTTTTGGATGGAATGTCCTATATATATCAATTAAATCTATCTGGTCTATTGTGTCATTTAAAGCTTCTGTTTCCTTATTTATTTTCATTTTGGATGATCTGTCCATTGGTGTAAGTGAAGTGTTAAAGTCCCCCACTATTATTGTGTTACTGTCGATTTCCTCTTTTAGAGCTGTTAGTAGTTGCCTTATGTATTGAGGTGCTCCTATGTTGGGTGCATATATATTTATAATTGTTATATCTTCTTCTTGGATTGATCCCTGGATCATTATGTAGTGTCCTTCCTTGTCTCTTGTAACATTCTTTATTTTAAAGTCTATTTTATCTGATATGAGTATAGCTACTCCAGCTTTCTTTTGATTTCCATTTGCATGGAATATCTTTTTCCATCCCCTCACTTTCAGTCTGTATGTGTCCCTAGGTCTAAAGTGGGTCTCTTGTAGACAGCATATATATGGGTCTTGTTTTTGTATCCATTCAGCCAGTCTATGTCTTTTGGTTGGGGCGTTTAATCCATTCACGTTTAAGGTAATTATCGATATGTATGTTCCTATGACCATTTTCTTAATTGTTTTGGGTTTGTTTTTGTAGGTCCTTTTCTTCTCTTGTGTTTCCCACTTAGAGAAGTTCCTTTAGCATTTGTTGTAGAGCTGGTTTGGTGGTGCTGAATTCTCTTAGCTTTTGCTTGTCTGTAAAGCTTTTGATTTCTCCATCAAATCTAAATGTGATCCTTGCCGGGTAGAGTAATCTTGGTTGTAGGTTCTTCCCTTTCATCACATTAAGTATATCATGCCACTCCCTTCTGGCTTGCAGAGTTTCTGCTGAGAAATCAGCTGTTAACCTTATGGGAGTTCCCTTGTATGTTATTTGTCGTTTTTCCCTTGCTGCTTTCAATAATTTTTCTTTGTCTTTAATTTTTGCCACTTTGATTACTATGTGTCTCGGCGTGTTTCTCCTTGGGTTTATTCTGTATGGGACTCTCTGCGCTTCCTGGACTTGGGTGGCTATTTCCTTTCTCATGTTAGGGAAGTTTTCGACTATAATCTCTTCAAATATTTTCTCTGGTCCTTTCTCTCTCTCTTCTCCTTCTGGGACCCTTATAATGCGAATGTTGTTGCGTTTAATGTTGTCCCAGAGGTCTCTTAGGCTGTCTTCATTTCTTTTCATTCTTTTTTCTTTAGTCTGTTCCGCAGCAGTGAATTCCACCATTCTGTCTTCCAGGTCACTTATCCTTTCTTCTGCCTCAGTTATTCTGCTATTGATTCCTTCTAGTGTAGTTTTCATTTCAGTTATTGTATTGGTCATCTCTGTTTGTTTGTTCTTTAATTCTTCTAGGTCTTTGTGAATCATTTCTTGCATCTTCTCAATCTTTGCCTCCATTCTTATTCCGAGGTCCTGGATCATCTTCACTATCATTATTCTGAATTCTTTTTCTGGAAGGTTGCCTATCTCCACTTCATTTAGTTGTTTTTCTGGGTTTTTTTCTTGTTCCTTCATCTGGTACATAGCCCTCTGCCTTTTCATCTTCTCTATCTTTCTGTAACTGTGGTTTTTGGTCCACAGGCTGCAGGATTGTAGTTTTTCTTGCTTCTGTTGTCTGCCCTCTGGTGGTTGAGGCTATCTAAGAGGCTTGATGGGAGGCTCTGGTGGTGGGTAGAGCTGACTGTTGCTGTGGCGGTCAGAGCTCAGTAAAACCTTAATCCACTTGACTGTTGATGGGTGGGGCTGGGTTCCCTCCCTGTTGGTTGTTTTGCCTGAGGCAACCCAACACTGGAGCCTACCCGTGCTGTTTGGTGGGGTTAATGGCAGACTCTGGGAGGGCTCACACCAAGGAGAACTTCCCAGAACCTCGGCTGCCAGTGTCCTTATCCCCACGGTGAAACAGAGCCACCACTCGCCTCTGCAGGAGACCCCCCAACACCAGCAGGTAGGTCTGGTTCAGTCTCCCCCAGGGTCACTGCTCCTTCCCCTGGGTCCCGATGCACACATTACTTTGTATGTGCCCTCCAAGAGTGGGGTCTCTGTTTCCCCCAGTCCTGTCAAAGTCCTGCAATCAATTCCCACTAGGCTTCAAAGTCTGATTCTCTAGGAATTCCTCCTCCCGTAGCCGGACCCCCAGGTTGGGAAGCCTGACGTGGGGCTCAGAACCTTCACTCCAGTGGGTGGACTTCTGTGGTATAAGTGTTCACCAGCCTGTGAGTCACCCACCCAGCAGTTATGGGATTTGATTTTACTCTGATTGCACCCCTCCTACCGTCTCACTGTGGCTTCTCCTCTGTCCTTGGACGTGGGGTATCCTCCTTGGTGAAGTCCAAGGTCTTCCTGTCAATGATTGTCCAGCAGCAAGTTGTGATTCTGGTGCTCTCGCAAGAGGGAGTGAGAGCACGTCCTTCTACTCCGCCATCTTGGTTAATCTAATGTGTTATTTTTGAAAACATAAGTTGGGATATCACAAAATGGACTTAGCCTGCAGAGGCTTACTTTCAACCAGAGAGCTCCATTTCCATGTTCCGCTTAACAGAACCCAAAATGATCTTCCTTCCCAAACCTCTTCCTTTTCCTGCACTATCTAAGAAAAAGTAACCACACTCTACATAGTTCCCTAAGCCAGAACCCTAGCAGCCATTTTTGCTTCTCTTTTCCCCTTCCCGCTCCATATCTAGTCACTGAGCACTTCTATTCTACCTCCCAGATGACCTCAGATCCTTTCCCTCCACTCCAATCTCTGCCACTGCCTTTAGTTTGAGCCCTCACTCCTCTCTTAGATGAATATAAAGTCTCTTAATGGGTTTTGTTGCTTCCATCAGTCCTACTTATTCTCAAGCGTGACCTCACTACAAACCACCTGATAGTGACTCCTTAACTTCACAACATTCAATGGCTCTCATGTTTCTGGGAAGAAAACCAAGCTCTTTACCCCAGCATCTACTTGGGGTTAATAGATCTAGGTTTGAATTTCAGGTTTAAGTACTTTGCAGCAGTGTGACCTCAGACTGTTGGGCTTTCTAAGCCTTTGTTTTCTCACCGTGCCTGAGGTCACTGAGGGCAGGACTATTTTTCACACACGGGTGCCTGGCATGTAGGAGGGACTAATCAATGTTGAATGAAGGGAAAGTATTTTAAAATCCACATCAAAAAATTGTTCCTCCTTAAAAAAAGAAAATCCTGATACACTATGCCACTTCCAACCAAATTTGACTTCGACCTTTATTTTCTGATGATCACAATAAGGTGCCTTTGGGGATCCACACAATCAGGGATCAAATCCTGGCCACACCCCTGAGCAATCATGTGACCTTGGGAACGTGACTTAGCGTCTGTAAAATCTGTAAAATGAAGGTTTCTGAGGATTTTGTTCCCGAGGGTTAAATGAGTACCTCACTTGGAACGGGGGCGGGCGCATAGTGTTTGCCAAATGTTAACTATCGTTATCATCTTCATCAAATCAAGACCGTGGTACTTCACTTTGTGACTCTCAAGTTTGTATGAGAAAATCGTGCTTTATGCGTTGTTGTTGGCTAAAGTAGGGAAACCTGGAAACTCCTGCCGTGGAAGAGAGCAACAGGCGAGAAAAGCGAGTTGCTGAATCCCAGCGCCTCAGAGGTGGGAGGGGGGAGTTTGGTCCCTAATTTGCTGATGAGGAAGTGGAGGGGTGACGTGTCCTCGAGTCTCATTCAAGACACAGCCACAGCTCTTTATTGAGAGTAGGACCAGGGCCCCGGGGGTTGCTATGGTTAAACTGTAGGCGGAAACTAACACTCTTTGGAAGGCAAGACAGGAGGAGCATTCAGTTATAAAAAACGGTCAAAAATTGGGGTGAAACTAAGTTCGTTGAGCAATACATCAAATGAGTCAACTGTGGACCCGGTGAAAGCGAGTTGCTAACTGAACTGGCATTTTACGAACAGGGGCTTTCTACAGAGCCCACTGACTCAGGACGGCTTCGATTAACAAACTCCCGCGGCGCTTCCCGCAGGACCGGAAAGCTCGGAGCGCGAGAGATGAATGGAAACCAGAGTCTGGGGCGCGCCGCTCGGGGGGCGGGGCAGCCGCGGGCGGGGGCGGGGCATTGTGAGTCACATGCCTGCGCTCTGAGGAGGGCGCGTGGAGGGAACTCTGGTCGTGATTGGTCCGTCGTAACCAGGTAACCGAAGGACACATTCCGGTAGGCAAGGGCCGGCCGGGCTAGCTACTTTCAGTCGGGAGGCGGCAGCGGAAGGAGGAGGAGCTCCGGCTGCGCTCTCTCCCTCAGTGGCTGCGCGTCTCAGCGCTTGTCTGGTTCCCAGCCCTTTTAAATAAGCGGGTCTGGTCACCGCCCTCACAGACTAGTTGGTTCCGGGGAGGCAGCGGCGGGGGTGCGGCCGGGGCCGGACCCCTGCCCGGGGCCCAGCGGCTGGGCAGGGGTGCGGCCGGGGCCGTACCCCTGCCCGGGGCCCCGGCGGCTGGGCGGACAGGAGAGCGGCGGGCGAAGTCGCGTCTGCATGTGCGGCACAGCCCCGGCATAGCCCGGGGCTGCCAGTGCCCGCCGCGCCATTGTTGGGGGAGGGGGCGGCTTCTGTGCTCGGCAGAGTCGGGGGACGAGCGGAGGCGGCGGCGGCGAGGAGTGAAGGCGCCCCATGGGGAACTCGCTGTGTTGTTGCCTGTCCCCCAATGCCAGCCCCAAGTCGGGCCGGCGCAGGGGGTCAGCGGAGCCGGACTGCGAGTCTGAGGTCTACAAGGCGGCGGCCGGGAATGCGGTGGCAGTAGCTCCGGCGGCGGCTACCGTGGAACCCGCCGAGTTGGATTTCGCAGGTGGCGAAGGCCACCACCTGCAGCACATCAGCGACCAGGAGATGCCCGAAGGTAAGAAGCGGCGGGCGCGCCTCGCCCCTCGCGGGGTCGGCGCCGTCTGCTCTTGGGCTTACCTCTGGCCTCCGCCGCCCCCAGGGTCCCCCGGGAGGGAGACGCCGCCTAGGGCTCCTTCTTGCCCGGAGTTGGCTCTCCCAGGGCTGGGCACCGGGGACGAAGGCTGGCTCTGCTTGGCGTCCCCACCCCTTATTCTTTACCAGTCGCGTCCGGCCAGTCTCCTTCCCTCTTCCCTACCCGAATGCCCAATTCTTTCCCCCGTTCCCATTTCCCAGCCCGGCCTGAGACCCTCCAATCCGCGGCCCTTCCTGTTCGTGGTTCTATTTAACATCTCGTGGGACTTAGCAGAGACTTTCTGGTGTAGTCTCTCTTTTCTTAATGCAAACTTAAATACTCTAACTTCGGCGTATCCATCCCGTCTCCCTATCCAGATGGTACCTAAGCGAAGGAACTAGGTAAGGGCCTGATGACAGATTTCTATTCCTTAAGGTAGTTGATACTCGAGACAATTAAGACAAACATTAGAGGATTTGTCATTTAAATTCAAAATAGAGATGGACAGAGTCAGTGTGGTGTTCTTAACTAAAATTCTTTGGATTTTAATGTTTTCAGTCGCCCTGATAGAAGCTACTTTATCCCTTCTAACTATAATTTGAACACGATAGGAAAGAAAATGGTGGGAGAGGGGCTTAAAATAACTGTGAACGGTGTGAAACGTTACTGCCACGGCTGCAGAGAATAGTTGTTGGGTTTTTTTTCTTTACCAAAGGAGACCCCATGGAGTTCTGATTACTTTTAAATTCCCACTTTGACACAAGTATGTCTTCAGTTGCACAGCCTTAACCGACTTCTTTTGCACGTTGCCTGTTCTAAGGGAGGGGTGAGGTGGTTCCTGAGACTGCTGGACAGAAGTTTCAAAGGAGAAAAAACAAATTCAGATTGTAATTTGTAATATAAAGGTTTGGGAGTTAACATACCACATCCATCCTGCAGAAAAATGTCTCCATGGCTCCCTCCTCCTCCGCCCCCCCCCCCCCCCAGTAGAATACTATTTAACTTTAGGAATGTTCAGGTAAAAGTTCTGTAGACTAAGTGGCTGGGGGTGGGTGTTGTCGGGGAGGAGAGGAGAGAGAGAAGAGAGGAAATGTTTGATTTTTGCCTCTAGAATTTTGGAAAGGGATGGCTCTAGGTTAAAAAAAAAAAAAATTCTGGGTAGCATAGTGGCACTTTAATAAAGACTGTTCTTTGAAGTATAAAACATTGTATCATAAAGATGTTAAAGCCCCACTGGCCCATTTGTTTCATTTAAATGCCAGAGATTATTTCATTATTTCATAGACGAAATGTCTTACAGCTCTTCTATTTAAATTTTAGTTGGGTTTATTTAATTTCTTTAAAAGTTAGAATAATGAAGCCTGTGGATTCACCCTTATGATGGACGTGGCTTTGTAAGTGGAAAGTACTCCCTTTTCAGAATCGTTAGATATTGTGAAAGAATGAACAAATTATGTGAATTAATTGTAGCTTTAAACACAAAGCATGTAAGTACTTGTGAAAACTGCTCTGCTTGTTGCTATAAGGTAAGCCTCTAAATGATTTTTAAAAACAGTTAGTAGTTGGCTAGTGTAGGATGAGAGACGAAAATTGGACCTTTATAGAATTCTTTTAAGATTTACAATGCATTTTCTTGTGTATTTCACTCGGCCCTTCCATCTACAAATAAGGCCCGTATATATTCTCCCTCTGTTGCCGATGAAGAAGCCAAGACTTAGAGATCTGAAATGACTGTGTAACACAGCTACTGAACAAAAGAGACAGACTTGGGAGGTGGTAGATATGCCAAATTCAGTTCTTGGGATGCTTAAGAAACTGTTTAGAGTGCACCTTATATTTTATTATAATTTATCCATAAGTTAGGCCTATCTCAGCATACTCCAGTTTTGATTATTGCCATTCCAGTTTATTGTACACAACTCAGAAGCAACATTTACCTCTCCATTCTCTGTCTGTACATACATTGCAATGGATATGAATAAAAGTAGAAGTCATGAAATAGCCTAAATTTATCAGTCAGGTAAACACGTTGATATAATTTAAAGAGTTTGTTCTGGTGAAATCCAATTGAAGCCGAGAATGCCCTGGACAGAGGGACATTAGGGGAAGCTGGTAAGCGGGCAGGTAAGGTACTAAGCATTTAGCATACGACTATGTATGATAAGGAAGGAGTGCTAAATCAGGAACTGGAAAAATAGAGTTCATGAGTACAGAATTTACCTTTTTATGTTTAACATGATTGTTAAAATTTCATTTCAATTTGTCTTTTTTGGGGGGGCATTCGATAAAGTGATAAGAGAAACCTCAATTTCAGCATTTGCCTATTAATTAAGTTTCCATAGAAACAAGGTCAGAACACCAAATATAAAGTACAGGCACATTGGAAGTTTGCTCTTCATGTCTTTATTTCAGACAATTTTGTATCAGTTTCCCTGGAAACTGAGAAATACCTACTCAGATATAAAACATTTTGGCTTTTCTACAGTGAAGAATTATTTGGTTACTTAGAGAAAATCGTACATAAATGATGCTCTGTCTTGTTCTTCAGAAACATTGGAGAAGAACATGATTTCTTCAAGCCATCTCAAAAAAGTAACTCCTAAGAACGTAGTATAGATTTCAGATAGACTCAAAAGAATTTTTTACTACTTTGTCTTTAACAGTATATCTAATATAACTGATGGTAGTGTCATAATAGAAAAGAAGATGCTACGGTCCTATTATCTGATTTTATTTTTATTCATCAACTTTTCATACAGCCTTTATGTTCTGACCTTAGGAGCTTTGCTAATTTTCTGGTGAAAGGTGCTCTCTCAAGTGACCCCTACCTCCCATCCCCCTGAAGAGTGGGTAGGGAAGGAATTGGCAATATGATGTGGAAAAACCTCTGAGCAACAGATCTTTCCTTTTTTTGGTGACAGTATTAATGAACATTTGATGTGAAAGATTGAGAAAACACAGAAAAGTCCTTCACTCACACACAGAATATCCAGAATTTTTATTAATATTTTGGTGTTGATTCTTCCTGAACCTTTTGTATGCATATAAACATAACATTGTGTTTATTTTACAAAGATGGGATTGTTCTTTATGTGCCACTTTGTAACTTTTTGTTATAAAGAAAAGTAACAACATGAAGCTCCTGTAACCGTGCTGACACCTAGAGAGTGCTCCAGGGTGATGTATTTCCATGCAGCTGCGCATAGCTCTACAGCCTGCCTTTTACCAACTGTTTACTGGGCCATCGAATAACCTTGGAGCATAATTCATTTACCCAGCCTTTATGGTTGAGCATCTTTTATAATCCCATTATAATGCTTTAGTCAGGGGACACAGATAAAAACTGATGCATTGTATTGATACTTCCCTATAGCATTCTGATTGTACACTTTGTCTTACGACTTAATTAAATTCATAGGGTGAGTCATTTTGTAGTAAAGGTATTTTAACATTAAATGTTCTTTTTCCAAATTAAAGTTACCATTGATTTTTCACTGAACATTAGATTTCCTCTTTTAGGTTTTCGTGGTTCTTGGTAACCTGTCTTGTGTCTTTGATTCTGAGTAACTAAACTACTACTCTAAGAGATCTGAAATTAACTCTGGTCCTAGGTGACAGACACATCAAAAGACAGCATTAGAAGAAATCTTAGATGATGTGGGAAAATTGGGAAAACCTTAACTGGTTTTGGGTACACTGAAACATGATTATTAGGCACCATTCCAGAGGCAGGACAAACAGTGGTTAGACAAGACAAAACCCGTATCCTAACTCAGGTCCTTACTTTCTAGAGGTGCCTGGGGGCTGACGACACAAGAATAACATCACGTAGTGAGAACACTAAGAAAGAAAATGAAGGTAATGGGCTGGGGAGGAGGACAGTTTTACAAGGGGTGGTTAAAGACAGCTTCTCTCCTTAAGCGACCCATGAGCAGTCCTAAGAGAGCCGTGTGAGGCTGTGGGAGAAGAGGCTTCTGTGCAGTTCCTAAGAAGGGAATATGCTTGATGCGTGCCAAGGACAGAAAGATGGGTGGCTGCAGCTGAGTGAATGAATGCCAGGAGGAATATGGGGGATTAAGACCTTGTATGCCTAGTGGGCCTTGACCAAAAAATATGAATTTTAGTCTAATTGTAATGGGAAACCATTGAAGGATTATATGCAGGGGAATGATGTTAATTCTTAGAAAAAGGGAAGGGGGGTAGAGAGGGCGGAGGGAGATCAGACCAGCTACTGTGTGAGAATAGACTGTAAGGGTGGAAGGAAGCAGAGAGGGAGACCAGTTAGGAGGCTGGTGCGGTAGCTCAGGTGAGAGCCAACAGTGGCTTGAACAAAAAAGCGATATTAATAAGGGTCTAAAATAGGCTGTAGTATATAGATTGCTCTTGCATTTCATTTGATTCTCACCATGTTCTGAGTTAGGTAGTGTAGGAATTCTTCTCTTAGGTATAAATTGAGTTGTCCAAGGTTTTAAAAATGAGTATTGATAGAGAGTAGGACTGTAAATTCCAAATGCATGGCATATAGGAACAGAATTTATTGTTGACATTATGTGAGCTTCTTTGGAATACTACCTTTTTTCTCAGCCTTTTTTGTTGTTGTTGTTTTAGTGTATTAAAGTAATAAAACTTAAGAGTTAAAACAGTAACACTGCGTAATGTGAAATGAAATGAAGGTAACTTGCAACCCAGAAAGGTTCTTAAAAGTCCAAGAAACTGAGTAAAGTGCTCTTTAGAAATATATAAAGCCAGGTGTACTTACCTATGTGTCACCTCTCAGTCATGATCACTGTAACACTGATTGAGGATTAAAATAAGGCAAAACTGAGAACCAGGGTAGAGGCAGGTACAGAAGCAGTTGGAAACCAGAGCTGGGAAGTTTGGAAGCCAGGATTGTCAGAAGCTAGGAAAGCAGGATCAAGGCTTGGGTGAGCAGTAGCCTGGCAGGTGCAGGAGCCTGCTGTGTACCCGCTGGTGAGGCAGCCCAGCTCAGGGCTGGCTGGCAGGAACTCCCTGACTGCGGTGGAAAGTGTGGACGCAAAGAGATGAAATCATCAGTTTACATGGTAATTGTAAAGATTGTAATGTTTGTATTATGAGCCATAAAACTAATACACTGCACAGTATAGGGATGCTAGGGCAATTCAGTAAATGCAGTGGTTACCGTTAAGTAAACTGGTGCTCAGCAGTTGGCCCAGAAACTGCTGACATCTCCTGTTTATTTGGAATATATTGAAATCAATATGTCGATATTAATCGCTTTCTGAAATATGCTGCTTCTGTCAGATGCTTTCTTGGTCACTTCCCTCTCCCTCTAATATTTTAACAAGGACAAATCATTTATCGACAGTTTGATAGCATAGTTTTAACACTTTTAGCCTTCAGTAATGCATTTCATTTGTTCTAAGTTGCCTATGTTTTCACACTTTTAACAACTGCAATTGAGATGGATCTTAACAACTGGTAGAATCTTAGATTGGAGGAAAAACAGTACTCAGTGTCGGTGGTGTTTTACAGGTTTCCTCTGAGGAATGTTTACATGAAGACCGAGTTTAATTTTTTTTTAATCATACTTTTTCTACATCGACCTATCATGCTGTCAAATAAGTTGCAATTTAAATTGATAATACAAAAATGATGGGTCTTAAAATACAGTTTTAATCATAACCCCTAATCATGAGCTCAAGAATATTTCTCCTGGGTAAAACATTCTTAGAGGTTTCTAAAGAAATAACTTTCGGAAGAATCCATGTAATTTCCTGAATGCACAGTAATTCCCTGAAGTCTCTAAATTACTGTGTGTGCATGTGGTGGGGAGAGGGATGAGAGGGATGGTGGGTGGTAAAGCTTTGCTTAATAGTTGGCAGTCTTACCTTTGTGATAGTGAAGAGTGTGGTAGGTTTTATCATAGTCTCCTTAGGCTCTTGGGAAGATAGTTCATGGGAAGTGCAGAAATATTGTGTGTATGTATGAGTTTACTGTCTAATGGCTCACATGTCCATTCTATAAGATAGTGATGTGGTATTTTTCATTAGCAAAAAGTGCAAGTTATATAGGCTATAAACAAAAGATTAATATTTTCTGAAAACCTCATGCAAACTGACAGCAGTAGGGCCCTGGTGTTTACAGTACATTCAAATGATAGGCCAACTCACCAAAGTGGAAATAACACTGATAACTGTGGGAAAATGGTCAAACTGTGTAATCAGAAGAAATACAAATTAGATCTACAGTGAGGTTCCTCATTCATATCAGTAGGAATTTTTTTTTTTTTTTCAAGTATCCAAAGCAAGGGTAGGAACTCAAAATGTCATGATTGGTAGCATTATACCCTAATGTGCCCCCCACCTTCTTTAGGAAGCAATTTAGCATTGTACATGGAGCCGTGAAAGTGATCTAACCTTTTGGCTTAGTCATTCCACTTCCGAAGATCTTTGCTAAGGAGATAAAACCATTATTTTAAAAAACTATGTACATGAAGATTTTCCTCATAATATTTTAAGAATAGAACTTTGTAAGCACCAATCCCCAGCAATAGGGGATTGGCTAAGTCCAGTATAGGAATAACACTTGATGGGCCAGTGTGTATTCATTAAACAATAAATATGCAACAGTGGGGTGGAGAGCGCTTCTTAGTAACAAGAAGACATAAATTGTACACTAATTAGAGCTTTTTTTAACGTATAAGAAAAGCAACTAAAAGTAACGGTTGTGAATCATTGTGTGTTAATGATTGTGAATGGTTGTGTGTAACTTTTAAACAGAGCATCGTTTTGTCTCATGCAGATTTTTGTTCATGATATTTGTTAAAGGAATGAGCAAGTGACTTTTACCTTTCCCCACCTTTAGTGTGATCATCAGTACTGCTGATTAACCAGGTCTCCTTCAGTTGCAAGTTAAAAGAACATCACAGAGTTAAGCACTACTTGACCCAGGAGTTAAATGATCTCCTCAGTTCTGCTCTCCTCTGTTGATGTCTCCTGAAAAGCCTTTCCCCTCATGATAGCAAGGGGAGTGTCCAGCAGCTCAAGACTAGCTAAGGATCCTAGAGTACAGTTCTGCCTTTCTCTTTTCTTGGCAAGCCCCAGGACAGCTGTGATTGATTGGCCGTTCCTGGGTCCTGTGCCTACCTTTGAACCCCCTAGGATAGAGTAGGGAGAGTGCCAGCTTTTTTCTGGTCACTTGGGCTAAGTTTACTTTTTTTTTTTTTGCATGTTGTCATTTCTTTTATCCCAGCCTTCTTGACTTTTGTATTTAGATCTGTAGTAGCACATCTTGGTTTGGCGGCTGTGTGTGTGTGTGTGTGTGTGTGTGTGTGTGTGTTAAAGCTTGCTTCTCTTTGATTCTGGCACTTAATTTTCCTGGACTTCCATTGAAAATTGTTAAGTTTTACCATGCCATAGACACTGATAAATAAGACAGCTACTTTGCAAACATTTCTGCTTATTTTTTAGATTCAAATGTAGTCTATTTACTTTCTTTTTGGTATAGGTAAGTAGTCATGAATTCTTTCGGAAGCTATAGGTTAGAGGCAGCTGTGAAAGTCTCTGCCTGCCATTTTGTGTACAGCTGAAATAATTTATTTTCCCATTGTCTTAATTTTTCAAATATGTAGGAGAAAAAAACTTTAAAATAATTGTATGGGTCTTTTACATAAAAATGTTGAATAGAATATTTTCTCCAAAAGCAGCTTGATAAACTTCAAATTCAGTGAAGGAATTTTCATGAAGAACAAAGCAGTTGGTTTAGCTCTGTAAATTACTAGTGCTGGCAATGACATTAAAATGGATGGCTCAGATTCCTGTTAAAACGGGAAGTCCAAAATTACTGTTCGTGCCACATTCTTTCTGGGTGGGAAAAGGGGATTCTAGGTAGATACATTTGTGAAATGCTGGGTTAGACAGAATTCACTACTAGACTAATTAGTTTTTAATATATCAATGTGTGTATTCTTTGGATTCTCTAAGAGGCAGGGATATATTTGTATTTCACTTTGACCATCAAAGCCATCTTTCAAAAACAGATCAGTTATTATGTGGTTTGGGAAATAATTGCCTTAACCATTACTCTTTATCTGAATCTTGGTCCAGTTTCTTAAAAGATTGGTTAAATGGTTTGAGATGGACTTTGCTGAGGAAGTGTCATAGGGCTTTTATGTTTGTTTGTTTGTTTGAAACAACAACCGTACTATCCTGTGTGGTAGCTTGTGCTTGTTTTGTATTTCTGCCTAAATAGAAGACGCTATCCCACCTTGGTGCAAGGTGGGCTACAGGCAGACCCACCTTTTCGTGTAGGTATGGCCAAAATTTTTTTCTAGTAGCCCTATGATCTGCTCCAGAAAGTACTCTTATTGAAGCCCCAAATTAATCATGCAGCGTGGAATGAAGAAGTGAGTTTAGCTTTGGAAATAGAGGGCAAAGTTAAAAATCACTCTCATGGAAGTGTTCCTCTAGATTAGAACATTGAACTTTTATGTAGTCCTCTTAAATCTGCCATGATGAATAGCCCCCAGATAAACCACAGCCAATGAAATGAGTTCATTTGTTGAATGGAGTTAGAATTAGCCATTTGATTGTCTGAAGAACATTTGCCAAAAGCAACTCACTTCGTTTTGGCATATTTGATATATTGAGCTGGTATCTGACAGTAGTTGGCCACAGCATAACTTGCTTCTTGAGACTGTTCCTGGAATGTGCTAGTAATATCAGCTTTAAAAGAGGGTGACTGAATTTTTAATTGATAAATAGGAGGGGAGTCACATATATGATTCATCTAAAAATGGCATAGATTATTTAGGTGCAAGTTAAAGAAGTCTAAGACATAGCCATGGTTTTAGTCCACATGTATGGAGAGTTTCTACAATTTTGCTGTTTCCCAATAGAATTTTTATATTGTGCCTTTACTAAAATTGCCTTTTTGTCATTACTAAAAGCTCTTCTCAAGACTATTAATAACTGGTTTCAATCAATGTGTAGCTATCTTTAAAATCATGTATTTTTCTACTCAACTAAATCACCACACCTTTTTCTCTTCTTCCTATACAGACTTAGCTTTGGAACCAAACCCTTCTGACCACCCAAGGGCAAGCACCATTTTTCCGAGCAAATCTCAAACAGATGGTAAGGCAATGCTTTTTTTTCCCTGAGAAAAAGAGTGAAAACTGTTTTTGTTTTGTGTATTATAGGAGGTATTTAGAAAAACTCTTACAGTGGTTTAAATGTTTCACTTTTTTATGTATTCACTTGTCTTATTTTAATATGTTGATGATACAGTTTCCTTTAGTTGTCAGTGTTTTAGGGAGGAGAACACTTAGACTATCTGTTTATACATTTTGCCACCTCTTTATCAACATAGTCAACTGGCCACATGATTTAGATGTGGTCTATTTCTCCATGCTACTTTGTCCTTTTCCCCTTGCTCCGAAGAGCACATATGTTAAAGACAAATGATAGGGTTTAGGTCACAGTTAGGTTTTCATTTGATCAAATCAGAAAAATCAGTTGTTATATGTGGGAATTGAGCCTTGTGATTTTGGCCCTGTTTTACACAGTGTTCAACCAGACGAGCCTATCTCACATCCAGATTTATGCTACTCAGAACTTTTAAGCTATTCAAAACTTTCTCATCCTAATGTAGTGCTGTGCCAGGGTAATAAGAGCAACATGCCATATGGGGTTTTCCAGAAGATTATCCTCAGCATGTGAAACTCATATACATTTCCTGTGTCCTCCTTGTTTTAAGATGAGAATCAGAACCGTAGAATTTTTTGCACTCCTGCTTGCCTGCTTGTCTTCCTGAATGTTATGTTAAATCCTAGTTTATTTGCTAAAAAGCCATACGTGACCAAGTTTTTCAGTTGATTACGAGAGCAGGAATACAAGAAGTGAACATTCCATAATATTTAAAGTGATGCAGCACAATAAAAAACGGAGGTTTGGTTTTTTGTTGTTGTTGTTTTGCTTTTTGTTTTTTTCCGTTAGATCACTGGTTTTTATAAAAGGATATAACTCAGGAACAGCCAGATGGAAGAGATGCATAGGGCCAGGCATGGGGACAGGGCACAGAGCTTTGATGCCCTCTGCAAGGGTACTACATGCTCACCAACCTGGAAGCTCCTGGGGTTTCTAACTTGCATTTTTCTAGTGTGTGTACTTGAGCCACTCCTTTCTGGTTAGGATTGCTCTATTTCTCAGTTTCTTCCAGAGCCATGAGCTGCTCACATGTAGAGGGGCTCTGGAGACAGTAAAAGAAAAGCTGTCCCATGCCTGTCTCTCTCTTCAGCCTTAAGGAATCCGTGCCTGTGATGCCTGTCTGGAGTTAAAGGAGGCAATGTGAGCAAGAGTGTGGCCTAAGACCCTCTTCAGGCTTTTATTCTTCTGGCCTTTGTTGGAGCAAAACCGTTTTGTGTGCTGTAGATATGTTCATTTAGGTCAGCACACTCATTTTAAAATTTACGTTTAACATAGGTTACTTTCCAGTTGTGTATTTTTTCAGTAAGGTATTTGAGTAGGTTACCATTAAGTGGTTCAGGATGCTTCCAGAGATCCTGGTGCGTTCGGAGACGAGTGCCTGGCCAGAAACTGGTTCGTAGAGTCGTCATCTGTAGATTGTGGTAATTAAAGTAAGCTGTGTGTAAATGAAGACTTAGAAAATACTCCTGGCTAGTAGTTCAGCTATGCAGCAGGTACATTTTTTTATTAGCTAAGTTTCTCACCTGGCCTGATTTGCTTTGTCCTTTTCTTTTGTAAATGGGGAGTCTTTCATTTGTGCCTAATACAGAATATCTATTAGGTCAAAAAAGTGAAACTAAGTTTTTAGATTTTATTTATAGGACTCATCTTGCTGGGTGATTTAAATTATATATTTTGTTGGAAATTATTTTAAAAAATAGAATGGAATTCTATCTCATTGTGTTATTGGTAATCCATCAGATAATTAGTGACTACTTTTATTTTTCTATGGCATTTGTATCAGAATTCATCAGTTAATTTTTTTTATTCTTAGTGCGGGAAAAGAGGAGGAGCAACCATTTCAACCATGTAAGTAAACAGTTGAAAAGTTAAGAAATTAATAGTTTGAATTAAAAATATGTCTGCCATGATTCCTAAAAATATGATGGATCCAATACTGTTAGCATGGACCTCTTTTTTGTAGATTTTCTAAATCTCTATTTTCCTAATTATCAAATGGATTCAGGAAAGTCTTTGACTTAGTAGTGCCCATTTTTTAAGGGTTCTGACATTTACGTTAAATTTCACTAATACGGTTGTAGTATAAAGATCTGCCTTAAATTCTTTTGCCTTATTTTTTTGATCTTATTTTTTAACCAAAGTAATAAAAGTATAACAGGTAAGTTAATTTTTAGCACTGTCCATTGACTTCTTGTCATAGCAGGTGAAAGCTGAGCTTCTTCGCTCCACCATGACGTTATTTCCCTCCCTGTGTTCCCTCAACATGTATCAGTTTTTATTAAATCAGAATCAATGTTTACATTACTACGACTCTGCAAATATTGTGCATTGCTGAGCCATATAGTTCTCTGACTGTGCCTCCTCCTTGTACACCCTTCATTCTTTTTCTTAAATATTAATGAAATTGGAGCACTTCTGCACTTCTCTAGGATAACCCAATCCCCCTTTTCCTAGCCAACGTGATCTCACACAGCCAAATGCAGTAAGTAGCTCCCTGCCCGGTCTCCCTGCTTTCACATTCTTCATTTTTTCTGTGGAATTAATTTCCTGACTATATTCACTTGCCTGTTTTCTAACAGTTATTTTTTTCCCCAAATGTTTTAACATTTGTCACATGCCTATGAAAACTATTTTCCGTCTACTAAGCCACATCTGTTCCATTTTTTTCTTGGAGACACTTTGCCCCAATCTTTTGTCTTCCTACTCCCATATAGACTAGTGTTCCCCTAGGCCTGCTCTATGCCTCTTTTCCTGGGATATCTGTGTGAAGTCATCTGGGATCTCACATAACTCTGCTCTCTTATGTTGGATCCCCTATGTCCTAGATTCTGTTTCCCTCTTGTCTTGTTATACTTCCTTGTTTTACTGGAGCACATTTTCCTGGGAAAAGGGCACATGGGCAGAAAGTTTAGAGAGATCTAGCCTCTCTGAAACTCCTTCTATTTGATAAAGTATAGAATTCTCAGTTGAAACTAATTTTTGCCGTTCTAAAGACATTTCCCTCTCATCTTCTCATTTACACTGTTGCTCTTAAACCTGTTGACATTGTATGGTACATTGTACATTACCGATTTTAGTCATTTTCCCCCATCCCTTCCTTCTCGGGAACCTTTTAGTACCTTCCCTCTCCCTGGGATTTTGAAATTTCATAATTTGGTTTGGTATAGACCTTTTTTGTGTGTTTCTTTGATATTCTGTTTTTTTCTTCCAGGTTCCTATTATTCAGATGTTGGAAGTCTTAGACTTACCAGATCGCTAACTTTTTTCCCCTCCTGCTTTGCATTTTGTCTTTTTGTCCTGCTTCCTGGAGATTTCCTTGACTGTGCTCTAATCCTTCTATTGAATATATTGTTTTGTCTACCTTATTTTCAATTTATAGAGTTCTCTTATATCCTGTCATTCTTTTTTTCACTGATGCAATTTCAAGTTTTCATTTGCTCCTGAGTTTTTATCACTCCCATCAATTCCTTCTTCCCGTTTTGTTTTGTTTTTTTTTAAAGCGTCCTTATATTTTATTTTATTTATTTATTTTTTGGCTGCATTGGGTCTTGGTTTCTGCACGTGGGCTTTCTCTGGTTGCGGTGAGCTGGGCCTACTCTTTGCTGGGTGCGTGGGCTTCTCATTGCAGTGGCTTCTCTTGTTGCGGAGCACAGGCTCTAGGGCGTGCGGGCTTCAGTAGTTGCGGCTCATGGGCTCTAGAGCGCAGGCTCAGTAGTTGTGGCGCATGGGCTCAGTTGCTCTGTGGTATGTGGGATCTTTCTGGGCCAGGGCTCGAACCCGTGTCCCCTGCATTGGCAGGCGGATTCTTAACCACTGCGCCACCAGGGAAGTCCCATTCCTTCTTCCTGTTTTGATCTCTTACTTGTTGGGGGCTTCCCTCAAACGCGTGATGGTCCTTGGCTGTCTGTTAAGATCTAATTGGAAGCATCACTTGGACAACTCGTTAACTGATGGGCCTCACTGCAAGGATTTGGGGACCACGCCTCTGAACTCTGAGCCTGCCTTGGGTTCTGTAAGACAAACTGATTTTCTTGTTCCTGTCCTAGTCACTCTCTGTAGGTACCAAGGTTGTGCTTCCTCTGTTCTGCCAGGTCAGTTACCACTCCTTTATCTAGACTTTTCACCTTTCAAACATTAAAAATCATCTGCTGTTTATCCTGTCTTATGTATAGCTTTTTTAAAAAATGCCTTTAATTCTAATGAGATGATATCTGAAAGAAGGGGGAGAGGAAATAGATTTGTGGTCAGTCTACTCAAACTTAGATTTATTCTTTGAATATAGGTTCTGAGTTTGAAGTTTAATGCAATATAATTAACGATATTAATTCAGACAATATTTTTGATTATACCTATAATTAGAATATTATACTTTTCTACTAAGGCCTTGAGTATGAATTCTATTCAAACCACTCACCCTACCATATTGTCCATTAATGTGCAACATAGATGGAGTATTACAGACTTTTCAGTGAAAGTCATTGATGCTTAATAAACGTATCCAAAACTTGTGAAAAGGGGGAAGAAAAAAGTGAACTTCAGCTTTATTCTCTCTTTTTTTTTTTTTTTTTTCATTTATATACTTTTATTTGGGAATGTTTAAATCAATACAGAGAAAACGAAATTTCAGAGACAATGAATATCATTAGTTTGGATATCATTACTTTATTATAAAAGAAACACGGAAATTATTTACAGGATGAAAGATTTCAGAACTTCAGTGGCAGCTTCACGTGATGCCATTGGGGGAACGGGCAGCTTCACGTGATGCCATTTCAATAGTGACTTATTTTAGTCGACATATTTTCCAAGAATGTCACCATCTCTAAATAAGAAATAATCCTTGTCATCTAGAACTACTTTGGTGCCTCCATATTCTGGGAGAAGAACTTTATCTCCAACTTTCACACTAACTGGTTGAATCTCTCCACCCTTTCCTTTAGAGCCTGATCCAACAGCTACTACCATTGCTTGCAATACTTTTCCTTGCGATTTTTCTGGAAGCATAATGCCTCCTTTGGTTACAACTTCGGGTGCACTTCTTTCAACTAATACTCGGTCAAAGAGGGGAAGAAACTTTCTAAATGCCTGTCCTGCCATGACTCGGGTTGCCGCACTTCGTACTCTCGCTCTCTCCAGCTTTATTCTTTTAATGGGTTAAAATCAGAGGCAGTAGGCACAATGGGAAGAGTCATTGGGTGGGGGCAGGATTTCAACAGGTACTTGACCTTTAATGATAAGCTTTGAGGGTTGTTACTTACTAGCCTCCTAGGTATGATTATTTTCTAGTCTTCACCATTAAACCTGCAGTCTACTAAGCAACCTTTCCCCTTATAAAGATTGTAAAAGTCCATGTATTTTGTCCTTAGTGCTGAATGAAGATAAATACTCTTCTTCAGTGACCAATTGAAATAATACCTATGAACATTAAACTGTCAGTAGTGTTTTTTGCTACTTGTTTTTTTTTTTTTTTGTATTTGCATTTTATACCCTTATGTGTGTCAGTGCAGTTTATTGAGGTTGTGAGCCAGCAATGGTAAAGCTTTAATCATAAGGGACAGTTATCTTAAATTTTCAAGCAAGATGAGAGGAAAGTAATCTGCTGGCAGCTAACATATCTAGGCTTTGCTCAGAGGCTTCAATTCTGCCATCCTTTAGTGAACACTAGATGCTGGAAAGTTTGAATAGTTTCAGGAGTAGGCCTGTGGAAGTGTTTCTTTTGTAGGATCGAGCCAGTAGACTGTAAGTTGCTGATACAACTTAAATGAGCCCCCATAGGATTATAGAGCACATCTAATTAAAAATTTTAAATGTTTTAGCAGTAATATTTCCAAAGACAAATCAATATACATTCATAATAGAAAAAAAAGTTTTTAATAGAGGAAAACAGGATAAATAGCACCCAAAGCTCTACCAACTAGTCTATATTTTGGTACATTTCCTTACTATTTTTATTCCCCTCATATATATAGATTTTTGGTCAGCATTGACTTTTATTACGTGTAGTGTATGTCATATTATACCCTAATAGTAGTGACCTTAAAAGATAACCTGCTTCGTTTAGAATCAAAGTATTTGAATGAGTGAATTTTCATTTTTCATGCTGTATCTGTTTTTTGAGATTCTAAAATTACACATTAACCAAATAGCTTAAGGACCATATCAGAGTTTTAGTTTAAAACATTTCTAGCTTGAAGGAGAAATTAGTCTTCCAAATAGTGATACTGTTTCAAATATGTTACATCTAGAACTTTTTGTTAATAAGGAATAAGTGGCTTTGCATAAAGCATCTGAAACAAGCAAAATGGTGTTTTATATATGCCATTTGGATATTTCTGATTATTGGATACTGGCAATTTTTATTTAAATGCTCTGTATTTTAAAAAGCATCAACTAGATTTTCTCCCTGCCTCACCTTTCATGTATTTGTGGAGGACATTGATGGGAGAGTGTGACAGCATGGTGAAAACTATTTTATATGAATAGGAGGAAGGAAGGCTCATCTGAATTAGTAAACAAACAAAAACCAAAACCAAAACCCAGCTTTAAAATTGTTCGTATTCTGTGGTATTAAAGAATGCTACTCTTCCTTCCAGTGGCTTTCAGTGATTGGGATTTGGTTATTGGCCTTACTTTAAGGAACAGAGTTGTCCTAACATAGTTTAGGCCATTTTAGTATTTGACTATTGCCGTGTTCATGGGCTCTTCACAAATAAATGGATACTTCTAAAGTGTTTTAAAGATAGTTCATTCTCTAGAGGGTCTCAAAAAGTTCTTTGTCACCTATCCAACACCACTGTAGATAAATTCTCACGAATTTGTATCTTTAGTAAGATTTACCTCCAGTTGTAACTGATCTTAAATAATTTCTCAAACACTTGTCGAATCCTAATTTGTCCCAGATTCTGTGCTCAGTAGCTGGAGGTAGGAGAAGAATCTTCCTAACCTGGAGAATCTTGTTTACTTAAGAGGGTGGTACTATGCAAGCAGCTGAGACCATGGAACAGTTGGTAAATTAGATGTGTGAGTGTGCAGAAAGTGAGAAGTTTTGTGGTGTGCCTGCTGGCAAAGGGATCCTAGAGGCAGATGGGGTCAAGCTTGCTGGGACAGGAGGAAGAAAAAGGCATTGCAGGCAGAGAGCAGCATGGGTGAGGCAGGAGTGTCAAATAACACGTAGAACAGAATTAGTACAATTTTGAAATGAATGGCAAGTATTCTCTGAGGTTCTCACTTGAGTAATGTACTGGCAGTCTTACTTAAACATGAAGTGAGAAGTTAAATTCTCAGAGTTGTTTTATCCGTTTTTTTTGGATGCGAGAGAATCTTTAAGCAGTACCTTTTTGTCCTCCAGATAAGGAAATTGAGGCCCAGAGAGACTTATGGCCCCCAGCTTTTTAGTGATAGAGCAGCCCTGGCATGCCCAGCCTCTGATTGGAAAACGTTTGTTTCGTCACACTGTCTCCTGAACTAATACATTTATTATTGGTGTTCATTTACTGCAGTGAAATGCTCCTACATCGGTATTACATAAAGCATTACGTTTTATTGTAGTAACTGAATAGAAATAGGAAATCTCAGCTGCATTTCATTGCTTAAGGAAAAAACCCTGAAATCTTATTCTAAACTTTTTACATTATTATAAAGGTAATTTATAATAGGTGCTTGCCAGGTTTGATTATAGGTACTATATCAAGGCAGCATTTTATAACCCATTTCTCAAAGCTCGTCTGTGGAAGTCAGAGTATAGAGGTTTCCCATAGAGCTGCACATGATATCACACTCAGGCAGTTCATGGAGTGTAAGAAAAATCTTAATGCTTTATCGTTTGACATTTTAACCGAGGAAAAACACACACTTGATAGGTTTAACTTACTGTGACATTTTCTTCTATTTCCCTTCCCCTTCAGGTATCTCCAGGGCAGCTTACTAAAAAGTATAGCTCATGCTCAACAATATTTCTAGATGACAGCACGGTCAGCCAGCCTAATCTTAGAACCACAGTAAAATGGTGAGTACAAGTAGGTTGCCAAGGGCTGAGTGACAGACCCCCTTATCGCTAAAAGCATCCTAGACATACATAAGTTCATTCATTTGAATTGTCCTTTTCAGTGATCAGGTTAAAAAACTGGTGTCAACTATAGATTGATTTCAAGGACCTAAATATGAATTTTCAGTTTCCATTTTAATCTTAGAGCGCATGATAGAAGGGAAAGCCAGTTAGCAAATAAGAAATCCCAGAAAAAGTATAAATCTTTATTTGACGCGTTTCTGTTGCTAAGCCATTGTTGAACACAGTGAGAAAGAGAGGTGCTTTTGATTGGCTGTTTCTAGAGACAATTATTACTGTATGAGTTGTAGTCCTCAAACAACGTGCACTACTTTGGAAGCTGCTCTTAGAAGAAGGAACAGCTTGTCCCCTGCTGGCACCAAAGCGAATCTGCATTTAAATTTAATTGGAGTTTGTCAGATTTATCCCACTGTGCTTTTTTTTTTTTCCTGCACTCTTTCTGTATGAAATTTTACTTCTCCTTCCTGTCCCCCAAAGAGGGGGAGAATATATCAAACCAGTCTTAAGAAATACACACTCAAGCTTAATTTCTTTGTAGATGAAATTTGTTCAACTGAGGTTTTAACTTAATAGACACATTTAAGTTTTGTTTATATATATATATCTCCAACACACTGTATCAATCACAGCAGAGAACAATAAAAGAGGTGAGGTTTCGGAAACATGGCTGTGGTCAGGCTTATACTTAAGGAGACACGAACAGTGTCATGATGATGGAAACCATTCTTTAATTTCTGGGAGCACCTCATAGTCCACAATTGGAGATGCACTTTCAAAACACCCTAATGATGAACCTTTCAAGCTTATTTAAGAGAAAAAAACCAAACGGGATGCAGAGCTTCTTGCCTCCTCCCTCGCGGTTGTCCACGAAACATTAACATCTCCTTAGGATATGAATGTTGATTTTCCAGAACACAGTTTGGGAAATGCTATTTGAAAATATTAATGTCCTTATCCTTAATTTTATTTGTTGTCTTAATTTTATAAGCTAATTGTATTTTTAATTGGTTTTTAATGTGCCAGCTTTTTTTTTAGCTATTTAAATTATCAGTAACTTCTACTTTAATTAAAGACAGCAAGTTCACAGTCATAATAATGTAACTTTCCTCTTGTGCTTACAATAATAGTTGCAGTCAAGTCATGTTTCAGCAAAAATTGAGCCCCATCTCTAAAGTCCTGAGTTTGGGCACTTATCACATAATCACTGAATGTTTTTATTCAGCCAAGACACTGAATCTGTGGGTACAAAAACCACTCTACTTTGGCTAGAGTCGCAGCTTCTTTTGAATTCAAAAGAGTCTGATGTCCAGTATATAATTCAAAAGTACTTTGAAAGTAAACCTTGCTCAGGGACTTCCCTGGTGGTGTAGTGGTTTAAGAATCTGCCTGCCAACGCAGGGGACACAGGTTCGAGCCCTGGTCTGGGAAGATCCCACATGCCGCAGAGCAATTAAACCCGTGCGCCACAACTACTGAGCCTGTGCCATAGAGCCCGCGAGCCACAACTACTGAGCCCGTGTGCCACAACTACTGAAGCCCACGCACCTAGAGCCCGTGCCGTGCAACAAGAGAAGCCACCACAGTGAGAAGGCCGCGCACCACGACAAAGAGCAGCCCCCGCTCTTGGCAACTAGAGAAAGCCCGCGCGCAGTAACAAAGACCCCATGCAGCCCAAATTAAGTAAAATTAAATAAAATTAAAAAAAAAAAAAAAAGATTAACCTTGCTCAGACAAGAAGGTTTCATCCTTTTTTTTCCCGACCTAGTCTAATTTTTGGAAGTACAGTAAATTTTAATTTGCTCTCATGAAGTTTTAGAAATGATCATTCATCACATTCATTATTGGTGAAATAAAGGTTTACTGAGAAAATTAATAGGGCCAATTGGCTTTTAGGAATGATTTTGAAAATGTTTATCATGGGGTTACTTTTCAGTGGGGTAGTTGTTCTCAGTGGGGTAGGTGAGCCTTATTAGAATCACTTATGCAACTTTTCAAGATATATGTTTCTGGATGCACAAAGTCCACCCGCCTGCCCCCGCCTCCAAGACACAGTGTCTGTGTGTCTGTCTGTCTGTCTGTCTCTCTCTCACCCACGCACACACACCTGTTGACAAGATGGGGAATGATGTGAAGCATGATTATATGGACAAAAGCATCCCGAGTGATTCTCCGATCTTAACCCTAACTCATTCATCCCTAAACTTTGCTGCACGCTGCAGTCATCTGGGGCTCTTTAAAAACAGTCCTGATGCCCAAGTCATACCCAGTGCCGGTTAAATCAGAACATCTTGAAGCAGAAGCCAGGCAGTTTTTAAAGCTTCTCAGATGATCCCAGTGTGCAGCTGAGCTTGGGAGCCACTATTTGGTTAGAGGGCAGGAGAAAGAGAACTGCTTCTGATAATTAGTGGGACCTTAGGTAAGTCAGTTTTAAGCCTTGGTTCCCTTATCTGTAAAATGGGTGGTTTAATTAAATGTCATCTACGGTTCAGTGGTCCTTTCCATCATAAAACTTCTAATGCTGTGATTTTAAAATCAATTTGAAGATGAAACTTTGAAGCACTATAGAAGTATCCATCTTTGATGCTAACGGTGTTACAGGCCTTTATACAAGTGCTAAGATTCTATAGACCTATTCTAAAATTCAGATTTGCCTTCCCTCAATTATTTTGAGTTTCATTTTAGACACTGAGAACAAAGGGGAGCATATAACTTAACCAGAGAACCCCTTTGTTGCCTAATATACAACATCTGTGAATAACTTAGGAATATAGTAACTTAAAAAAGACTACCTAAGGACTTGTATCTATCTGTTCGTTAATACTTTATTTAAAATAATTTGGAAATACCTGTCATTAATAGGATACTGTGTAGTATTATGCTGTCTTATTAGCACTGCTTATTTCAGGATAGCTAGACCTATCATCAGTTTTGTGGCTATAAAATTTTGCTATTAAATTTTCTAATAATTATGTAAAAGTGATTTGAAATCATTTTGGTATAGAGCACTTTTATTATTTACTTTTAAGGAAATAATGGAAAACGGATGGGTAGGTGGATAGCGAACTAAATCAACTGAAATGCAGGGGCTAACAAAAAAACCACACACACACACACACACCCCCACACACAAACTACTATATGGCTTAAATTTAAGCATGTGTATATATAGATATAACTTGTACAGGACAGAAGGTTTTGTGGGTAGAAGGACAAATGACAGGGGACATATGTAATAATTTATATATTATAATAATCAACCAAAACATGCCTTCTAACAGCATATCTAGCATTTTGGGTCTCCTAATTTTGCTAAAAGCTGAAGAACCTAAAACAAGGGGGAAAGCACCCATGTGGTACTGTTCTGAATTCGAGGATTTCGGGGCCACTGGGCCTCTGGAAGGTCTTCCCTCCTTGCTAACCCCTTTTTAAAAATGTCTTCAGGCCTGATATGATAAAAATCAGTGATGACAATGTATTTTTTTTCCTCCACAGTATGACTTTAGCAATATATTACCACATCAAGAACAGGTGAGCTCTTTTGAAACCTATCTTGTTATTCCAGCTAATTAATTTACAAGGTATCAAGTTTAGTGTTAGGTAATAACTATAGATGTTACTGGCATAAGCTTTTATTATTAGAGTGCTTTTATTACAATATAGAAGTGAATCATTTATTTTTCTCTTAGGACCCTTAATTCTTAGGTTACTGAGCATCCCAAAGAGTATTTGTTTATATGGGTTATATTGATAATTTACTGTATTAGAAATTGAAATTGAGAATTTAAAAAATTAAATTCATTGTATATTAAAACAGGGTGTGCCTTAGCACTACTGAAATTTTGAGCTAGATAATGCTTTGTTGTGGGGTGTCGTCCTGTGTGTTATAGGATATATAGCAGCACCCTTGGCCTCTACTCACTAGATGCCAGTAGCACCTTCTTCCCTCCACATTACGACAACCAAAACTGTCTCCAGCCATGGCCAGAAGTCCCCTGGGGGACGAAATCACCCCTGATTGGGAACCCCAGTGTTCAACATAAATCATTTTTTTTAATGAAAAATAACTATTTTCCACAACAAAAAATATTGAGAGAAAAGTATCTCCTCAATAGAAGACAGCTGATTCTCATATCTCTTCTGTCTTCAGTCATTTGTTTTGAAGAAACAATATGAAGAAGATCCAGCCGCTTGCAGATATATAGTTGGAAAAAGATGTATTTTTAAAGCCTTCAGATAATTTGGTATATTCTTTGATACTGTACCAAAAGTCTGCATGTGCTAGTTTCTTAAATTAGTTAAAATGGAATTCTAAATCATATCAATGAACTTGTAATAAATACTATGTTAAATTAATACCCATTGATCTGTCATGCATACTGAGTAGATCTTTTTACCTGTACCTGACTTTATAATATTATACATTGGTCATTTGGAAAGTATTGGTTCACATTTCTTTAGACAGTGTCAAAAACTCACTTTTGTTAGTATCACCACCAGTCTTACCAGAAAAGTCTTTTAAGTGTTGAGAAGTTGTCAAGTTCACAATCGAAGGTAGAAGTTTTCCAAAACTCCTGATATTTTTAGCTTGATGGCTTGAATTTTATCATTGGCAACAAATAACTTTAGAGTTATTTTCCTTGAAGTGACAGGCTCACTTTGTTCATTTTTGAAAGAATGACTGTGTCAGTTGTACATTCAAATAACGATGGTGTTCGATGAAAAAAGTGTTTCAAATAAAGATGGTGTTCTATGAAAAAAATGACTTACCGCCAAGTCACAAGTGCTTTTCCTTAACACAGCCATATTTCAGTATGTAAAAGTGCTTAATGCATACTTTCCACTTATTCAGAATATTAAAAAGAAGGACCAAGGTTTAAGAACACTATTAATTTTTACTCTTTTATCAAGGATGTTCTTCAAGCAGATTTTTTAACTGCAAGTGGCAGTGAATAATTGAATGACTTCTAATTCAGTTTGGTACCACTGCCTTGATTCATGCTCAGAAACCAGCAGTTTTACCCACTTTTGCTTTTATACATCCATAGCAAATGTCACACAATGTGAAGGGCAGGTAGTGTCTTAGTATTCTTATAAAAGCAGTTTTGACCTCTTGGGCCTCCTGAAGGAGGGGATAGGGGAGAATCCCAGAGGCCTGCAGACCACATTTAGAGAACCGCTGTTCAAATGAGCGCAGTGTATTAGTGTGGTGAAATTTTAAATTAAAAAGCCTGGTTTCTTTTAAAATAAAAAGACAATTACATTTTTAACTCAAACTATTTAAAAGAGACAAGAAGAAATACACAATAAGGATATAAAGAACTAAAGAGAAAAAAACGGGAAAAAACCATGAATCTCATATTCACATTGATTGAAGTGAGAAGAATTTATTGCCCACCACCACTGCTTCATAAAATGTTCTTGCATATTCCAGTGTGAGGTTAGAGGGGTGAAAATATATTGGTTTACTAGCATTGCCTGTTAGGGAGGGTCAGTGCTTATAGAGGCAACTCTGGCTGGTTGTTGTAGAAAAGGTTTCACAGAACTTGATGTGCTGAGTAAAAATAGGTCAGGAAACCTTTCTAAGGGTGGAATCCAGGAGAAGAATTTATAAAACTGTTTGCTTCGTTGAAGGTTAAGCTTCCTCTACCCCTCTCTCTACTCCTAGCCGATATTTTACTAAGATAGTAAGTCCTGAATTAATTTTTTAAATGCACATTCTTATTTTATAGAGTTGCAGATAGATCCTTGGATATTTTTGATGAGAGATTACATCCACTCACAGTAAGTGTCAGTTTTATTGAAGTGGTATTTTTCTCTTATACAGTTGTGTTTATTTCATGCTGATTTGCTTTGAAATTAATTACTAGAAGAAAATTACTTCCTCCAGCTCGAAGTCAAATTCATCTTCCTTTAAGTCTTCTTCCCCACGCCATGTTGTGTCTAGTCATTTTCCCGAAGGCGTGTTGTATAAGGGGTTGATGGATATGAACCGAGTTGCACTTTGTGTGAATAGTGAGCAGGTAAGTAAACATACCCAAGTAACAGAAAATGTATCTTTTTAAAGGATGATGTTCCATAGCATCAAACAATATAAATATTTGTAAATAAACCTAATATGATAAGGCCTCTAAGAAGAAAATTAGAAAACTGTTTACATTTTAAACGAATTAAAATGACAAAGTTTTAAAATTCACTTCTCCGGGTGCTCTGTGGCCACACGTGGCTGGCGACTGCTGTACAGGACAGCACATTCTTAGAGCCTTATGGTTACAGGACACTGGAAATGTGTTTTCAAAGTTGACTACAGAAAAGTATGACATATGGTGATCAGCAAGACTTTTGAGCCTAAAAGTATTGGGTTGGCCAAAAAGTTTGTTTGGTTAGTGAATATATTGTTCAATAAAATGCTTGGTGAAAATGAAAACTGTGTCTTTTATTTTTACTTAAAACCAAATGAACTTTTTGGCCAACCCAATAGTTTACATTTGGTTAGAATTCTGTGGGGAGGAACGTGGAAATACATAAATTTTCTGCGGTTGTGCCTGTATTTTTCTTTAATGAATGGTGGTGAGTACTGGATCACTGTGGTATTTTAGGATCCCATTGTTTAGATTTAAAAGACTACAAGACATGTCACCCAATCAGAATTATTTTAAGGGGCACGTGGGCCCAAGTGTGAAGACTGCTATCTTAAGGGTACTTTTAAGTATTTTTCTTCCGTGGATACTTAAATTGCATTTTTTCTCCCTTCAGCGAGAAAAGATTCCAGAGGAATACTTCGAGCATGATCCTGAACACAAATTCATTTACGGATTTGTTCATACTCTTTCTAGTGCCGCACAGCTAACTGCTGAAGGTGCAGTAGTAACTTTGGTAAGATATTTTTTCTTTCATAAAGCATCTGTAGAAATTTCTGTCTTGTACACATGGTATGGTCCTGTTTTTCCCAAATGAAAGTAGGTTCCTGAAACGATCATTAGAACTTTATTAAGAGAAACCTATCAAAAGAAAGTAAAGTATACACATTTGAGCTTTAATCATCATTATGATTTAAAACGTTGCCATTGCTTTTCTCATCAGAAAACAATTGCTATTAAAGGCAGCAGGAGAGATTTCTGGTTTCTCCTTCCACACCTGAGGGGACACACGCACGCACAGTGCACACACGCACACACAGACGACGCGTGTGGTGGTGGTGGGGCGGGGCAATCACTGAGCGCTCTGGTCCACAGGCAGAAACAGGTTCCGGGCAGTTTGAAGCTGAGTCCCAGACTGCACTGCCTAGGCAGTTCTGATGTGTGTCCTGACTGAGAACTACTGCCCTCAGTTCTCTGTTCCTTGGATAATGGATAATGGTGTTAACCATCCCTGCTGTCCTCTTATTGCCTGCATGTGAAGTTGCCCAGGACTAGGGTGCCAGTAGGACTTCAGAAGGCTTTACTCTAGTTAGCCTGCTAAGCTACAGCTGTGTAAGGACCTTTTTGTCATCCATTCCTAATTCCTATGGTAAGATTTTATCATTTGAATAATAAATCATATTCAAGTGAGAGGTAGTTGGGATTGTTTTACTCCTCCCTATAGCAAACCTGTAGGGGGGAAAGTCAGCTGCGTGGTCTGCAGGGAAGGAATACTTAGGCCACTCACTGCCTGCTCCTATCAAGGCAGAATTTAGGACAGGAGGCTTGTCCTTTTGAAAAGAGACCCCTCAGTGGGTACTGGATCAGACACAGGCCTTTTCTTGGCGCTACAGGCCACTTGGAGTGCTTAGCACATGCTTGAGAGAGGCAGGAATGGTGCTTGCATATGGAGAGCTAGGAAATGCAGGAAGGAGAGTATTTGGGTTGGAAGAGGGGCATTTCTTTGTAGCCAAGTTAAGCTTGATGTACCTGCGAGACAGCAGAATGGCAGTGTCTAGTAATCATTTGAATATATGGGATTGGAGCATGAATCTGAGCTAGAGGGAGGGAATTAAGTGTAGCTGTTCAAATGCAGAGAAAGTATGTAAAATAAAAAGTGGGTAGAAGATAGATCCTACTAGGGACTGTCAGCACTTAAGGGACAGATCCCCAGAGGAGTGGCTACAGTGGTAGGAAACCCAGCAGAGAACCCTAAGAGACACCAGGAGAGGTTCAAGAAGGAGAGTATGGTCCAAACGCTAAATGCTACCAAGAAGTTGCTCATGTCATAAATACCATGTCACTGAATACCTACTCTGTGTCACTTTTCTACATGTGGGGGGTGGAGGAGAGAACAAGTTGGATAAATAAAGTTCTCGCCTTTATGGAGCAAGTGTGGAAGACGTAAATTTTTTTTTTTTTTTTTTTTATCGGAGTACAGTTGATTTACAGTGTTGTGTTAGTTTCAGGTGTATAGCAAAGTATAAGTGTTTTTTTTTAATGAGTGTTTTTTAAAAGATGACTATTTCAAGTGGTGGTAAAAACCATGAAGAGAAAGCAAGGTAAAGGGATAAAGTGATTAGAGGGGCTTACTAGAAAGCTCAGGAAGAGCCTCTTTAAAGAGGTAATGTTTGAACCCAGGACCTGGCTGAACTGAGGAAGATCAGGTACGCTGGCATTACGGGCAGAGGGGACAAGTGCAAGGCTCTGAGACAGGAACTTGTTCTGTGTGTTCAAGGAAAAGCAAGGTGGCCATTGTGATCCGAGCGGGGAATGAGGGAAAGAGCATAGGTGATGAGGTCACGGAAGGACAAGGCCGTACCGCACAGGGCCTCGTAACTTGCAGGCCACGGGAAGAAGGTATTTGTTTGATGGGAAGCCTCTGGCAGATCTGGAGCAGGCGCATAAAGTACTCTTAATTTAAGAGGCTCTCCTGGCTGCTTTGGGGAGAACAGACTGTAGTCTGTTGGGAGGCAGAGAAGTTAGGCAGTGGCAGCGATACAAGTCAGAAGTGACAGACAGAAAAGCGGTCAGGGTACCAGTGAAGGTAGAGATAGCAAGAAGTCCTAACAGATTGGAGCAGGATACACTCAAGTGCAGGTTTTTGGTCTCAGCGACTGGGCGTGTGGCAGTGCTCTTTCATTTATGAGGGAAGGCCTGGGGAGTGGAGCTCTGGGACGAAGAGCTCTGGGTTGTTTGTGTGAAGGCACCGGTGACCACGGCAAGAGTAGTCTCTGTAGAGTGGTAGCAGCAGGAGGCTGACTGAAGTGGGTTAAGGAGAGGATGGGAGATGAGGAGCTGGCCTCAGGCCTGAGGACGCCGTCTAGGGGCAGTGGGGGACAGGCTGGGGACATGGAAGCATTCACACTGGAGGAAGCCTCTGACAGGGAGAAGTTGTTCAAAAGGAGACTAACTGTGGGCACAGTGCTCTGCAGAAGTGAGGTGGGATCAACTTCATTCATAGGAGAGTTAGCTTCAGTGAAAAGAAAGAAATCTCGCTTCCTCCGAGACAGGAGGGCAAGTGGGATAAATGAATATCAGCACGTGTACCAAGTTTGCCAGTACAAAGGTGAGAGGAAGTTGAGAGATTGCCAGTGTCGTTTCAGTGCCTCTGATGAGTCCCATAAAGTAGAGAGTTGAACCTTGCGGGGAGAGTCGTTCTTAGGGTACTAGAGAGTGCTGAGTTCTTTGGGGAATGGGAGCCGAATTTCACTAAGAACATATAATCTCAATACCCATGTTTGAAAACACAGTAGAGTTTGGAGGGCATGGGCGAATCTGAGCTGTCAATCTGATAACCCTTCAGAGAGTAAACAGACTCTTTCAAACTGGACATTTTTCTTTTTGTCAAATGGCATATACACTCTTCTACAGAGGTAACAACAAATCACAGCTTACCTCTCTAATCTTTGCTCAGCTGTTAACTCCATCCAGTTCTTTGTAGGGTAGACATTTGATACATGTAAAAGAAACCGTGAAATCATCTCACAAACCGGCAGGTTTAGAGGAGCCCCAGGGATACAGACACAGGCAGGTCTTCCCACCTTAAAACCAAAAGAATTGACTAAGCTGCAGATTATGTAAGACAGAAATGAATAATGAAATGATAATGGAGATGTGAAAAATTGGGGCTATGAAAAGGACTACCCTTTGTATGCATGTGTGTTCCTTCAAAAGGCACTAAAATATGGGAATACTTGACAGTTGTAAAGCCCCTTTGTACTGCCTGTCCTGCTGTGCCACGCAGCAGCCACTGGGAGGCTCTCTTGACCACCAGTTTTTATCTTCAAGTTCATGCCACAAAAGGACTGGTGACTGACTCTGAAGAGAAGGTAAAGATGTGCTCAGTCTTACCAGAATTTTACACACTCAAGCGTTATGTAAAATCGCCATGCAACCACCACCAGTCTTGTAGTTAACATTGCACGTGATAGGCACTCAAGCATTTACTGAACAGTTGAAGTCGACACTGGGCTGTATGTGCTGCCCTTGACAAGTGGGAAGGTAATAATACAATGCGTGTCTTTAGAATGCCCTTTGCTGAGATGTCCTTTCATTCCTGTGACCAAAATTGGGTTGGAAATTCACACGGGCAGAGTAGAAATATCAGACTCACAGAAATATCTGACTTACAACTGTGACCTGGCCTCTGGCCTTGGCTTGGCTGAGCAAAGTCTTTGTAGAACCTAGGAATAAAAGGGGTGTCAAAAAGAGATGAAATCTGTCATTCCTAACAATTCTTATCACAGCACTTAAACTGAACGAAAATCAAAGATCAGTGCTCTACTTTTGCAGGTTTACTTAGAAAGGCTTTTAACTTATGCTGAGATCGACATTTGCCCCACTAACTGGAAAAGAATTGTTTTGGGAGCCATTCTTCTTGCCTCCGAGTTTTGGGACGATCGGGCTGTATGGAATGTGGACGACTGCCAGATCCTCAAGGACGTTACAGTTGAGGACATGTGAGTTTGTAAGGTTACCGTGAACTTTCTAACCATTTTCCAATACCTCATTTGCTCTCATAAAGTTTACATTTTTAAGAAATGTTACATTTTAAGAAAGGTTACCTTGTGCAGAGAGCTGAAATAGACATAAAATTACAGCCTTCTTTCTATCTAGCTGTAGTATAACAATTTGTATTTCCCCTCATTCATTGGTAGGTCTTGATGTGTTATTGTTGTAATATTCTGCTTGAGAAATTGAAATTATTTTTCTGGTGGTTTTTGCCAAACATTTTACAAGCTCACTACCAGAGCAACATGGTACAGTAAGTAACTTGACAGCTTTCTTAAAGCTGTCTACCAGGTCCAGTCCATTTTTAAGGGGCACATGCCTGGTCTTTGAAGCAAGTGGCCACTGTTAAGGTCTTAGGGCCTCTAGACTACTGACAGGTTATAATTTCAACCTGAGTCACACATTGTGTATTTGCTTTTGCTGGTCTTTTTCTCCTTTTTATCTGAGGTTCTGTTGTTACAGAAACTATGATGTACAGGTAGCCACATATAAAGGTTTCAGATCCCTGTGTTCCTGTCTCCTCCCCTAAAGTCTGCTGAGCTAGGAAACACCTACCTCTCAGGTCGTCCGGGAAGCATCCCTGGGGCCTCACCCAGGGCACTCAGCAAACACAGCGGCACTTTGTGGGGCCTTGAGTTAACTAGGCAGGTTCTCCTCACAGATGGCACGCTCACATTGGCATGAAACGCCAGGCTTCCAATCTGGCTCTGGTGAAGGGCCCCAAGGGTGGGAAGCAGGATGAGCCAGAGAGGTAATTCCAGCAGACTCTCGAAGTGCCCGCTTGACAGTGAACCTGTCTTTGTGGGTGGCATTCAGGAAAATGTGAAAGGACACCTCTTGATTATATTGGACAGCAGAGGCCGATCAAGATGGCAGGCAGGGGCAAGAGTTTGTTTTTGTTACCTTTGCCCCTTACCCTAGATAATTCACAATTACCAAAGTGCATATTTACAGCTGAAGCGAGGAAAGCTGTGACTAAGAGAAGGGACCAGTGACTGTCAGTAGCTGTCAAAGTGGCTTTTGGTGAAAATGCCCACTTTGGTGATCATGTAAACCAGGTGGTCGTGGTGATATTGCTGGTAGCAATCTTAGCAAACAGTGGAACAGCAGATAATGAATTTGAAATGAATAGAAGTACTTTTGGAAGTTGCAGAAACTAAAGTGACGTTGACCAACACTATCATCAGTCTTTGAACTGGTCCCTTGAAGGAAGGAAAATTTGTAATCGTGAACACCATCCCTGCCATGATGGCAGCTGAAATTTTCTCAGAATCTGCAGCTGAGCTGACTGGGGCTCTGGTTCCAGGTACAACATCCGAGAACATGCAGGGAAACGTGTGGGTGTTCATAGACATTGAGCCCAGGAGCATTGGCGGCACTGTCCAGCTATGAAGAAACTAATTCTAAACAACGCTTTTCTGTGTAGAACGGAGAATCACCAGGAGTTATGTTTATAATAGGCTGCTTTTGTTTATGATCTTTGGGAGTTGGAAAGCATTACAACAAAGTGTTTAATACACATTTGTTTCATCCCTCTGCTGTTGACTACTATTTGTAATGGTCTCATTTTGAGTCTGAATTGAAAAATTGCTGTCTATCAGCTTTTCCTTAAAACTTTCTAACATCTCTGTGTCTTGTTAAATATATATTTCCCTTCAAAAGAGTAAGTTAAACTGAGCAGCTGCTGTTCAGACAGTTTGCTGCGCCTGTAAGTGGTAGGCTCTTCAGCCACCTAGCCATTTACAAACAGCAAAAAACACAGAAGATGCATATTCTGTAGGCATAATGCTTTTCTTCAGTGATTAAAGCTCTATTAATAGACATGTTAATCCTATGAAGTACTGTATTTCCACACAATTAAAATGTATTAGTGGAGAAAATATAAAAGGGATAGTGAAGTGCATTTATTCCTGTAGTAAATTAAGTCCTGATTAGCTGATTATCAAAACATTATCTGATTTACATTTCTATAGACTTCTGGCCGTATGAACAGGAAATTAATTTTGGAAGTAGGTTCAGTTAGGTTTAAAGTTCAACAAATGAGAAACCTCATTTCTGCTCATACTCTGCTCTCCATACAGGAGAACATGGAGCATTTGTTGATTTATCCAATGGATAAAATATTAACACTTGAAAACCAAGAAACCAAATGTATTGTAAAATAAGCCACTTGCATGTTTGTTTGGGTATTTATCATTTTTATCTAATCAACTCTCTAAAGTGATTGCTGTGAAAAGTGGTAAGATTTACTCTAACTTTATATTTATTTACTTAAACATTTGGCAAGCAAATGGCTGGATATGGTCATATAGCAGAAGCCTGCTCCCAGCACTCTACTTTCCCACTTCATTGAATTCGCCCTCTGTGGGCGTGTGCAGTCTGTCCTGGCAAGGGGCGGTAGGTCTGAACATTCTGGGCTGCTCTCCTAACACCGGGGGCAACAACTGCTCTATCAGAGGTCGTATCGTAAAGTGGGTTTAGTCTAGCTGAGACATAATCTTACTGCCTTCCTAAGCTTAAAAAGTGCATCCTGTCCTGTCATGGTGACGACAACTCACCCTAGTAAGGTTTTAAGGTGAACAGAAACTTGCATTATGCCCTTTGACACAGCCCCATGCACGGGGTGGGGGTGGGGGTGGGGGGATTCCCTTTCCCATCGAATGTAGCTTATTTATTTATTTACTTGAGATGAATCCTTGTTGCCTCAAGAGTTTTCCCCCCTCAGAGATAATAGCAGTGGCTCTCGATGGATCCATTTGTTGCCGTGGTGATGTGCCCACTCCTTTTGTTGGCTCGTCTCTACTTCAGTAAGCCCCTTCCTGTCATCAGCCCGGTGAAAATGTCTGCAAGTTCTTCAGAGCTAATAAACAGCATACATCATTCCTTTCAACTGATCACTAGAGCGGGGCCTCGTGAGTGAGTGTGGAGCATGAATCGTACAGCTGCACTAATGGAACTCTGAAGAATGAGCCCCTGAGTCAGCAGCATGAGTGCATAAGAGGGCCGTGACCTCTTCCCCCTTGTCCCAGACTCAAAGTGCTGGGACGCAGAAAGGACCACAAATAGCTGTACCTTGTTTGCACATTAGGGTATTAATCCAGCTGGGTAGCCATTATTGGTTTCAAAACAGTATTTAGAGCCATCCTAGTAGCTCAGAATGGTATTTTTGAAGATAGCCCAGTTGACTAAAATTGTCCTGTGTTGGTTTTGTCTTCTCCTCCTCCCCCAGGAATGAGATGGAAAGGCACTTCGTGGAGCTACTTCAGTTTAATATTAATGTTCCTTTCAGTGTGTATGCCAAATACTACTTTGACCTTCGCTCCTTAGCAGATGACAACAACCTGAATGTTCTATTCACTCCTCTTAGCAAAGAAAGAGCACAGAACTTAGAGGTAAGGCTGTGAAATCACTAACTGGGGTTTTCTGTCAGCCACCGAAGCCACACCTGTAGCTAAATTATATTAAGCAGTGATTAGGAAAATGGAAAGCTGTTAACAGTTTGAAGAGCTTATTGACCCGTTGGCATCATATTTCCTGTGTCTTTTATGGTTTATACAGGGATCCCACATTATAAAAAAAAAAAATTGTCTCTTCTGTAACCATAATTCAGAATACTTTCAATCATATTTAATCTGTTCTTAATGGTTTTCCATTTGAACCTCTACACTTACATATAACCATACATGAATAATTTCTTAAAATTGTATCCCTAATCAGATGTACCTACATAATCTACTTACCACTCTTAACTGTCTGTTTTTTTTTTAATAATTGATGTTTTGGACTATTTCTACTGTCTTGATATTTTTAATAAATAAATAAATGTATTTATTTATTTATGGCTGCATTGGGTCTTCGCTGCTGCACGCGGGCTTTCTCTAGCTGCGGCGGGCGGGGGCTGCTCTTCATTGCGGTGCGCAGGCTTCTCATTGCAGTGGCTGCCCTTGTTGCAGAGCACGGGCTCTAGAGCGCAGGGTCAGTAGTTGTGGCGCACGGGCTTAGTTGCTCCTCGGCATGTGGGATCTTCCCGGACCAGGGCCCAAATCCGTGTCCCCTGCATTGGCAGGCGGATTCTTAACCACTGCGCCACCAGGGAATTCCCTCTTAACTGTTTTTTACTCAGCTTGCAGTTCGTGTGTGTGTGTGTGTGTGTGTGTATGTGTGTGTGTGTGTGTGTGTGTGTGTGTGTGTGTATCACAGTTCAGTCCCATGAGTTTATTAGACAAAGCATCCGTGGCTAACCTGAGAGACCTATACTTGGAAGGTATAATGTGGATTCAGATACTGGATGTAGAAAGTACATGAGTTTTTAATATAAATGGTAACGTACATGGAACAACGTAAAACTTATGGCTTATGATTTTTGGTGGGTATACAGCAAAATTCACAACTGAAATGAACACATTTAAAATTGATACTTTCTGTGGTACCTTGGTGGTACTTTAGAATAAGATGTTTTTCTACCATAATTTATGTGCAAGTGAAATAGCACCTTTCAGCGCTTGTCATTAGACCTCTCCTACCTTCAGCACATACCTACCTGATTAAAATTTTCCTAGAGTATGTAATAACTAATGAAAACTGAAGAGAAGTTGAATAGCTGAGTAAACACTGATTTTGCCCAAGTGTATGTCCATTACGTTTAAGGATCACGTGTGTAGGTAACAGATGATATTGCTATTAGGAGCCTATCATTAGGAAGCCAATTTTTAAGTAACTCTAAGTTATTAGGGCAAGTTACCCCTTGCCCCAGCAATCTAATCATAGCCCTTAAAGGTTATTACCTTAGGGAACTGTCAGTTAGTGTAGATATCAGCTATCCAAAGTAGCAGTAACTATGAACTATCTAAACGAATGGAGATGTGTGGCTTATCAATGATGCTTTTTTTGTTTTTCTAAGGTCCGAACATTTTTTTCCCCCCCTAATTATACCTATGTTCTACCTGATTGACTTTCCTAGGCCATTTCCAGATTGTGTGACGACAAATACAAAGACGTGTGTAGAGCTGCTATGAGAAGGTCTTTCAGCGCTGATCATTTCATTGGTATTCGGCGCTCCAATGCCATCCTCTCTTAAGGGAGAAGTGAGGGGTTGTAACATCATAAACCCCTCGAAACAAAGACTGGAGAAATATCACCTCTCCTGCTCAGAAACCAGCAAAGTTAGTATTTTCACCTTAAAGAAAGACATTGAATTCAAGAGACTCATGGACAAGCGAAGATTATGCTCATAGGAAAGAACGGGACCTCGTCAATGTAACACGCTCTTCTGTCCTTTTTATTGTAAACAGAGTTACAAAAACCACTCCAAAGCTAAAAGCTCCCAATCCACGCACAGATATCTGCTCCCAATCCATGCACAGATATCTGATAGCTGTGAGCTATGTGAGGTTTTTTAATTAATAGTTTAGATTTTTAGACTTTAAAGACACTAGCTATATAACTTCTATGTTTTTCTTACCTCACTGTCCCATACTGCTGCATATTCCTTTAGAATCAGTGCAGTATTACCATCAAAAAATGGGACTCCAAAAAAAAAAAAAAGTAAAAAAACAAAAAAAGAAAAAAAACCAAAAAAACAAAAAAAAAACAAAAAAGAAAAAAAAACAAAAAAAAACAAAAAAGAAAAAAAACCCAAAAAAAAAAACAAAAAAAAAACATGGGACTCCTAACAACTCATAAAGCCAAACTTCGGAACAGACTGTTGTAGCATCGTTAGGTTTTGCAGGGTTCTTCCTCCCTACTATATCATTGAAGCTGCTAGTCATTATTGGCAATCAATTTAAACCAAAAAGCTGCTGAATAACACATGTCATCCAAATTCTTTGCAGGCAGTACTTATTAGCATATTAGCATGTTTGCGATCATAAACAGAGAAAGTAGGTTATTTCCTTCTATTGGGTCCGTGCTGCATTTCTTGTTAACTATAATGGTGCTTCTGATTTTGTGATGATTTTCCTCTTTGTTATGTACTTGTGTTAAAGGATATTTTCATAATTCCAGCCAACATGGTGGTCCAGTAATTAACAAGCCGGTGATGAAATAGAAGGTGTCCCAAAAGTCTTAGAACAATTTTAAGCTTTAATATAGTGTGCTTGGATACTCCAGAACAGTGTCGCAGAAGTATAAATGCTAGACTGGCAAAACATCACTTGAAACTTTAATCGAATTTCTTCTAAACTCATTTACTTTTGTACATTTTAAACATTAAGCTTTTATTTTTTTATTTTTTATTTTTTTAAATGAATTAATTTATTTAATGGCGTGTTGGGTCGTTTCTGTGTGAGGGCTTTCTCTAGTTGTGGCAAGCGGGGGCCACTCTTCATCGCGGTGCGCGGGCCTCTCACTGTCGCAGGCTCTCTTGTTGGGGACACAGGTTCGAGCCCTGGCTTGGGAAGGCCCGTGAGCCACAATTACTGAGCCTGCGCGTCTGGAGCCTGTGCTCCGCAACAAGAGAGGCCGCGATAATGAGAGGCCCGCGCACCGCGATGAAGAGTGGCCCCCGCTTGCCACAACTAGAGAAAGCCCTCGCACAGAAACGAAGACCCAACACAGCCATAAATAAATAAATACATAAATTTTAAAAAATAAAAAATAAAACAATAAACGCTTAACGTTTAAAATTTACAAAACTAAATGAGTTTAGAAGAAATTCGATTAAACTTTCAAATGATGTTTCGTAAGTTTGTGGCATTTATACTTCTACAAGTATCAAAGCTTAAAATTGCACTAAGACTTGAGGGGATACCTCCCCTCCTCTTTTTAAAATAGTCCTTTGCAAGGCTGGGCTGCTTACCTGCTTGATCACCTAAGTTTCTTTTTTCTAGATTTGGTGAAGGAATTATGAACAACAGTGTTAATTCACATGTAATAAATTGAAAAGAACTGGACCCTAGTAGTAGTGACAGGAGAGTAAGTGATACGAAACAGCTTTTCTATCCTGTGTGTTAACCTGGCTGTAGGTGTCTCACTTCAAGTTCTATGTAAGAGGAAACATATAAACCTTAGGAACCCTTACCTCAGGCTTTAAAAGGCAGGGAGGTCCAGTAATCAGTCTTTTTGGAGATTGGTAACGATGTCACCTAAACTTGAAATATTAAAAAAAAAAAAAAAAAAAAAAGTGTTCTCAACTATGTGAAATCTTTCTCCTCCTACCTTCTCAAATGTAATCCTAGGAATTTTGCCTGTAAACAAAGCATTTCTGGGCCAGAAGTACTTTCTCTCTTTATAGCAAGGCTTCACATTATACTGAGTGCTGCAGGTTCCATCATTTTTAAGGGACAGAGACATAAATGATAAATTATGGTATATAAAATACTACAATCTACCACCTCAAAAAATATTGTTTATGGAGTTTGGAGCTTGGAAATTCAAGTACTGATTGCAGTTTTATTTTGAAAAGAATGCTACAACTTATGTGGTTTTTCTTCCTCATGTTTATATTAAAAGAAAAGCTAATAAACTCTGTTTTAATTAAAATATATGGCTACTGTGTTTGTAACACTTCTCACTGTTCACATAACATTACAACTCTGCCTAACTCAAATGTTTTCAGTCAGCTCTGATAGTCGGGCCTTAAAGCATTTTCCAACTAACCATTCATAAGTTGTTTTGACCCCTGCCTTTAGTTAAGATGTAGACATTTATTTCTTCAGCTTACGCTCTTTTCAACCTGAAGATAATCTAGTCCACTTAAAATCACTGGCTACAGTGCTCAGTGGCATAATGCATTAGATGGCATTTTTGAATTGTTTGTTATGGTGCCAAGATGGAAATGCACATTGAAAGATAAAAGTAGGTAAATCCACAGAGAAAGGAATTACAGGAATACTGTAGAATCAGAACTTGTTGTTTGAGGGTTTCAAGCAATTGAACAGGAAAGAAAATGGAAGAACAGGAAGCAGTAGAATTGTGGTTGCTGTTAAGAGGGTGACTTTTAAACAAGCCACGTAATTTGACTTTAACATGCTATTTCACTTAACATTCAGTTGGAAATATACCAGATCTCTCAAGTTTCTTTTAGACCCTAGCCACTGCACTTGAGCAATATTCCATCAGTCCTGATAGTATTGCCGTAGTATTTCCTCCACCTTAGTTACCTTCCTAAGGTCACATCTTTAACTTTGTTCTTGTTAAGTTGCTGATGAGGAGAAATGATCTGATTTAGTACAGAAGGGAAAAAAAATCGATCACAAGTCACTGTTTATATCAATAGTTTGCACCGCGTAGTAATATGCCAGTTACTAAGCAGAAATGCTGACATATCTCGAGTGGTCGAAGGTTTGAAAAAAAAAAAATTGGGGGTAGGAACATTGGGCATGACTGTAGCTTCAAGAACAAGTTGGTAGAATAAGGGGAATCGCTAAAAATTGCTTTTCCCCTTCAGCTTTAATTCTAGAGGCAATACAGCCATTTTAATAAATGGGAAATTGAGGCAACTTAAGGTAAAAATTTAAACATCACAAAGTAGGTTCTCCAACAAATATGGGGCATGGAAACTAGTTATTAATAGGGTGGCAACTATGGCATGTTTTTCCAGATTTTTATACCGAAGAAGGGTTTGTTCCCTAAAGTAGTAAGACTATAAAAGAATATCTGACTACCTGAACTCAAATTTTATTTTTTCGCTTTTTAAGAAAAATTATTTTTCTCTATTGGAATACTGACATCTGTGCAATTTTAACTCTGGTATACCGTGAACTGAACTTTATTCTTTACAAGGAAAAGACAAAAGTTTGAAATGTATGTTTGAACCAAATTAAATTGCCATTTTTGTATGTTAAATTCATGTGGTTGACCCTAAGACAACTTCTTAGGGCCCAGTGTTTCTGGTTAAGAGAAATTTTTTCCACCCTGTATCAGATTCCATCATGACCCTATGCTTTCACATTTACTCCTAATGTACCCTGTATGCCCATTCTTGAAATTCAACAGCACTAAATCCTAGTTTTACAACAGGTCAAATTTCATTTCTTAGTTTTCCCATTCTATAAAATATACCATTCCTTGACTTTTGAAAAATGCTGAAGCCAGTATTTACTGGAAAACAATTCACTCTGTATTCAGGTTATGCAATGTTTTTGGAAATGTTTACCTATAGCGTGTAGGTTAGCTAAAATCTTTCATCACCCAAGACTTCTCTCTAACCACATGTAAAATGACTACGACTGTTCCCTCACCCAGAAGCCGCATTCTTGAGTATAGAGCTATTTGGTAAAGCACTTGACAGCTGGTAGGGGCTCTCCCAGGGGTAAGTGCTAATTTCTATGCAGAATCTGTAGATTACACCCAGCATCTATCAAGTTAAGGATTAGATCACCTAAAATCTTAACTGTTAGCCACTCACCAGCCTGGCCAGCCTGACACCGTGCCAGCAAGAATACAGAAGATCTAGGAGCCCTTCAGAGACACCTGGTCCCTTGTACACAGGTGCAATCTGTTTGGCTTCTGAGGCAATTTCCACTAGTCCGTTTTAAATGGGTTTGGCAGATGAGATAACATGTACTTCATGTGAAAGAAATGTTATGAATACCAGTTTATGGTTTAGGATCGCTAACATGCAGAAAGAACCAGGAAAGTGAAGTAGTATAGAAATTAAGAGAAATCCAGAGTCAAATGAAAAGAGGTGAATGTTCTGTAAAGAAAAAAAAAAAAAAAAAAAAAGGAACAGGTTAGGTGATTACTTAACTGCTGTGAGGGCAGCTAAATAATTTGAATGTGATTAGAGAAAGTCAGTGACAGCCTCAGAACCTAAGGTCCTCAAGAATATGTCGATCTCTACTTCAAGACCTCAAATTACTCTGCTAGCTTTTTCTTACAACATCTATTCCTTCATCTTACCGTTCTCAATTCTACTGACCTTTACTTCTAGCTCCCCAGATGGTGGCCCTTTATCTCCTCACTGTGGGAACCGACTCTTCCAAACGCAGGGCATCAGTGTTTTGTCCACCTCCCACTGCCCTCTCTCAACAAGGTCATCTCAGCTTCACCCTTTGACTCTCTGCTCGTGTCCAATGTGGCAGTGCTTGATGTTGGTTACTACTATGAGCCATTTCTAAAACACTATCACCAGGTTCCAGGAAATACAGGATTTCTATGGCTCACGGGCTAACTGGCCCCTTGTAATCCCCTTTAATCAACTACTTGAGCCCTCCTGTGTTCCCACAAAGTAGTTGTTCCCAATTTGCTGCACTCACTCCCCTGATCTGCCCACATCCCTAGATGTATCTCCTCAGGCTAGGCAGCAACCCCACCTTCCAAACTCCAAAACTCATTTCATCTGGCATTAGGAATAGATGCCTCACTTCTTAAGGTAACCCCTCTCATCTAAGGGAGAGGATTCCATCCCAACTCTTCAAATCAAATTTCTATATCCAACACCCCCACCACCAGGATGGTGGTGAGGATGGGGCAATTTGACCTTCCTCAGCCCTTGACATGTCCTAGTGTTTCTCAAGATGTGGTCTCCAGACCACCTGCCTCTCATGGGCTGAAAGTCCCTGTAAGAAATGAAGCTTCTCTAAATGCAACGCGGAATCCTAGAACAGATAAAGAACATCAGTGGAAAATCTGGTGAAATCCAAATGAAGTCTGGAGTTAACAGTAGTGCGTTAATGTTGACTTCTTAGTTTAACAAATGTGCTATGATAATATGTTAATATTAGGGCAAAACGGATATATCTTTGCAACTTTTCTGTAAACCTAAAATCATTCTAAAAGTTTACTAAAACAGAACAAAAAGACCTAATTCTTGGATCCCAAATTCATCTCAATTCCTGGAGCTGAAGCCTGGGAATCTACATTTCTAATAGGAAGCCCAAATGATTCTTATGCAGACACAAATTTGAAAACTAGTCTTTCAATTCCCTTTCCATTCCATGCCTGAATGGCTGCTTCCTCCTTGTTTTACTTACCTTAACCTGATTTCATCTTTTAGATCCTCTCAACCCTAAAATATAAGTACTATCATTATCCCCCTTTCACAGATGAGAAAGTATAAGATGCAGTACACAAACGAAGTACTAAGAGCTTAAGTAATTTGTTCAGGATCAACAGCCCATGAATGATGGAGCTGGGAGTTGAATCCCTAATCAGTCTAGCTCCCAAATCTATGCACAGAACCATTCTACTTCCTCTCATTCTGTTGCACGTAAGAGCTCTGTAACTAAATCACTAAAAGAAGCATTATTACCTATTTCTCCAACTTCCTAAGTCCAACAGTGCCCCCCTTTTCCACTGGGGGGAATGAACAATGAGAAAGCATTGGGAAGATGTGCCAACTAGAGACCTGGACGGGTAAGGCACAGTGGCTCTTGCACCAGGATCCAGCTCAACTGCTGTATTCTCTGTTCTCCCAAATGCCCTAACATGTACCAATCTAATAATGCTCATAGTACTCACTTTGATGCTAAATTAATTATCTCAGGTTTACTAAGCATCTGTCCAGATTGTCAGGGAAGTGCCAACTCTAAATCAATTTACAGTTGGCCCTCCGTATCCACAGGTTCTGCATCAGTGGATTCAACCAACCATGGACTGAAAATACTTAGGGAAAAAAATTTCAGAAAGTTACAGAAAGCAAAACTTGAATTTGCTGCACACCACCAACCATTTGCATTATATTTACAACTACTTACTTAGGATTTGTATTTGGTGTTATAAGTAATCTAGACATGACTTAAAGTATAAAGGAGGGTGCGGGGGAAGATGGGAGGATTGTGCGTAGGTTATATGTAAATACTGCACCGTTTTCTATAAGGGACTTGAGCATCCATGGATTTTGGTATGGGGTGGCACGGGGGGGAGGGAGACTACTGGAACCAATGACCCACAAATACAGAGGGAGAACCATATATCCTCTTATCTTAGCTGGGTTCCCTGACTTGTATTTAGACCTTAATACAAAGTTGTGGATCTAACTGCTGAATGATGAAGTTTTGGGAGTTTCTGACTGCAAACCAGACACACACAACAACAGCAGCACTTCTATCCAAATTGCTTCAGTACAGAGTATAGATGGAGGGTTGATAAAATAGAACACAATCTCAGGTAATGTCTCTGTTCTTATGTGTATTTTCCTTCATTTCTTCAAGTGAATCATGAAACAATCACAGGATCAGCAGGAGAAACCTATGAAGTATATTCATTCAGGTAAAACATGTTTTCATTAGTTCTCCTTCTGGTGATTGGAATTTCTTTGATTTTATTATCAATAAAAACGTTGCCACTTATATTCAAAGTACATCCGAGAAATCTGATCATGAAGTTAGAATGCACATACCTCCTTCAGATACTCTTAGAAAACAGTGTCTCTCCATGAAAGCATGAGAAAACTACTTGTACAGCATCTTATTTGCTTTACCATTGCTTTAATGCACTTTAAAATTTAGCTACATTAATTGGGAACAAAGAAACAAAAATAGACATTTCTTTGTTTTTCATAAATAACTACTCTCCATATTTGATAAAAATCTCAAAGCATTATTTTAACTTCCCACAAGTATAATACATACAATTTTTTTTTTCTGAAATAATAAGGTCAGCAAATTAAGTATCTTGGCACTAATATAACCACATACAACTGCTATTCTACTGACTTCCAGGAACAAAACAAAAACAGAAAACTTCTTATCAAGATGCTCTGGGTTTCCTTTTGCTAGTGTTAGGGATCCGGAATTATAATCATCTGCCAGTAATAATTTTATAGATTCTAGTTGATTGTCTACAAATAAAATATCGCTGGCTCTGCTTTGTGAGTTCTGGATTTGACATGACACTAACAATACCGCATGGGACAGGCACTATACACACATGGAAATCAGGAAAAGTACTGAATGCCCTGGACTCGAACTACTGACTCAGTATGTGCCTCACTTGGCTCAGTAATAAATTCACCTGCACCAAACCCGTATCAAAAGTCACTAAATCTCTCATATATATAATATATATTATTTATATACACACCCACAACACATACACGCTATACATACAGTTTGTAACAACATGAAGTAATATTGTCTTCAAATGATGTACCACAGACTGAAATAAATCCTGTAATTGTCATCAAGCTGCTAGAAGCTTTTGAGAGTTCTGAGCCAGGTTACTTAGTTACTTTCATCCTGCCTACCCTTCATTCACCCTGCTTTAATGTCTTGGTAGCTTTTTCTTTCAAAACCACCCTCCTCGACCCAGGCGTATTTCTTTCCCAGGATCCCTTGATCGGACTTTGGAGGCAAGAGAGGGCATGCAGGGGGAGCAGGAAATCCTCAGCCACTGTACCTCACACCTGCCTAGATTTGTGATGTTCTCTGTCCTGTTGGCCACATTCGGTGTTAGAAAGCAGTTATTCAAGGCTTTGTCCCTCCTACCCCCCTTGGTCTTTCTGTAGAGCACAAAAGTGAAAGAAGCCTCTTTAGCAGGGGTAGCAGTTCATTAAAATATACAACTACATTTCCTAGCTCTGGGGTTCCCATTCTGTACTTGAGACTGCAGGTCGCGGATGCTGTTATTAAGGTGCGGTGTGGGCTCCATGAGGTTTTCTCCTGGCAGCCGGTGTCGGGATTAGTGCAGCCCTAGCCCAGGAGGAAACGGCCTAATGAATACCAACTTGGAAACAGTGGTGTCAGCACGTTATTTAAGCTTGTACATTGCTCACAATTACACACAATACACACACAGGCTTATCACTGGAAATGACTACGAGAAAACATGACAAAGGTTTGCAAGGATAAACCAATAAGGCACCAAGAATACTTATTTTCAGCCAATTTAGACAACTTCAAAGTGTGAGGTTAATAATATAAATTAAAATGACTTCCTAAGTCTTATCAACTGATTTACTGAGAGGTCACATATTAGTTCCTTCTAAATCTTTACCCCCTAATCTGTGATGGGAGACGTTGCTTACAATTGAACCATGAAAGGGACAGCCCAAAAGCTGTACATGTGAAACTAAACTGGGCCTTAAATCCTCACTAAAATCACAGAGCTGGCTGTGAAGAAGCTGCTAAATCACCCCACAACCTTCCAGTTTATAATTGTTTTCATGAGTGTGGATTGTTTGCCTAATAAAAATAAAAATCAGAAGAAAACAGCATATGAGATGGAAATAGGGGGCGACCATAAATAGATGGGCTTCTCTGCCCTGGGTAGCGGGAGGGGTGGCTGAGGTAAGACTTGAGGGAAGCAGGTGGGCTTCATCTTTGAGGGAAGGGAGGGGGAGAGCAGCGGTGAGAACAGAGGCTGAAAACAGAGGCAGCTCTGAGAGTTGGCCTGGACCTAGACCTCCAAATGCATTACCTGTATTGCCTTTCCTTGGCTTAGTATCCTTTGTCTTAACTGTCTTTTTTTTTTTTTTTTAAAGTAAATTGGTTGTTCTTTTTAGGTTTGGTATGTTGCCAAAATGAAAAATAGTTGTTTTAACAGGAAGAATTAAATCACTTCAACCACATCATCCCACAACTTTTAGATACATTCTGCATCATCTTTACACTCCTCCACAAAAAAAAAAAAAAAAAGGAAGAGGAAAAACCCAAATTAGTCACAATGACCTAAGGCAGCAGAATAATCTTTGTACTTTCTGGGAAGAAATGTTAACTGAGGGAAGAGGTCAAGGTGATCAGAAAAGTTCCTCATTTGAAAAACAAGAGAGGAACTGGCCCTCAGGCAGGGGATCTATTTCAAGGTTCTAAGAAGCTTCTGAACAAGTAGAGGAATTAGATGTGCAAAAAGTTCTGTAGCTCTGTGTACAAGGTTTTGTCGAATATACTGAAATTTTGATTCAGAGGATGAGTGTGTAAGAACAGTGCATTTTTATAAACGTGAATAGCTTCTGAAAGTCCATGAAAACTATAACACCAGGCTTCTTTCCACCAGCAAAGTGCTTAAATACACTATGGAAACTATACACTTGTTTACTTAATATCCATAATGTAAAAACTGACCTGGGCTTAAATCTGACTTTTCCAACTTTGGTATAAATGAAGCGCAAATCCCTACACTTGCTGTTTTTCTAGGGAGACATCCTCTAATTTTAATTGTTTTTGCCATTTTAGCTTCTTAAATTTAGTCCCCACTCAGTCCTGGTCACTGGTATTCTGCTGGCCAATGCACTGTCACCCCCTTCCCCAGTAATGGCCTCACACTCTTCTTGAATGAATGGTTAAATAGATTAGGAAAGCAAACAGAATTTTTAACAGTAAAGTATGTATGCGTGGTGTGTGTACGTGTGTATTCATCAATACATAGACTTTAATATATAAATGAGGGAATGGTTCAACAGATTAGAAAAGCAAACAGAATTCTCTAACAGTAAAGTGTGTGCTCATCACTATATAGGCTTTCTCAGAAGAGGAGGAAGAGAAAAATATATTGAGGTGAGGCGGGGGGGAAACAGCTTTCCTTTTGCTACACTGATCCATGTTTTAAAAGCTTATGCAAGGGTGTTATGGGTCTCATTTGTTTTCAGAGGCCGCAGAGGGCAGTGTCTCGATGCTTTTGGAATATCTGGCTGTAATCTAGTCCAAAGTCCAGGGACACTTATTTTCCCCCATCGCTGCCAGTGTGTATTCACAGGACTGCATGGTGCGCGCCCGCCGCCGCGTCCCGCCCGCCGCTCTTCTCCTCCCCTGCAGGGGGATCCGCGCTCCAGCGGACTCCTGGGGGCGGTGGCGGTTCTCCCGGGACGCGCCGGGCTCCGCTCCTCCCCCGCGCTCTAGCACCCTTTGGCCCACCTCCGGCGGGTATTGAACTGCGCGCGGCGGCGGCGGCGGCGGCGCTGGCCGCAGTGGAGTCACGACCTCGGACTGACTGGCCTCTCCCGCCCAGCCTGGGTCACCTGCTTCTAATGCCCGCCGGGAGGCTCCGCCC